>NC_138768.1:398005847-398605847 GCF_965119305.1 Pelophylax lessonae
ATTAAACAGCCAGGGAAAGGGCAGCCAGCAGCAAAAATAAATAATTTTATCTTCCTATGTGGGAATTAAAGCGTAACTCTTTTGTTGAGAAAAAAACATGGTGACATAGGCGGAACTCCAACATTTTTTTCTTACTTATAATTATTAATAATAATTAAATTACACTCAGACTTGCATATATATGGTATGACATGGCAGAGGCCTTTTATTAAATTAACATAACAACATACACAAACTAATTCAGCCCTAGAGCTCGAATTAGCAAACAAATATATATCCTATATATATATATATATATAAAACCACTGTAACTTAGCCCTGAAGCTCAAGTTACCCAACTTTGACAATATTGTAATAACACATTACCCAAAGCTCACGACAACTAACACCAATTACCGGGAGGGAGGGCGGGATGAATTCCTGCTCTGCTCCTGCTAACTGCCAAAATATTGACTACCTTCTCTATTTTTATAGGGAATCAGTCAGCTTCAAGGTATTGAAATTTTGCAATTTTAACCAATTAATGGTAAGTTCTTGTTTCTAACTGACCTATCATTTTCGTTCCCTAAACTGACCAATCCCTAACTCATGCTTATTTAGCCAATCCCTAACTACTATAACGGACCTTATGACCTTTTGTTGTCCTGCCATGTCCCCATACATGCAGAGTGAGTACTATGACTCCCACTGCATTTTCATTCCCATCTGGGTGATTTAAGTACATTACAAGGATTTTAACAAACTTTGTTGCAGATTCCTACCTTTTGTTATTCTGAAGAAATCATTGTTTTTTTCCTCTGTGCCTCTGTGCTTAATGGGTCAAATGGGAGTGGTTTCATAATTATCTATCAGCTGTGGCAGCTGCAGAGCTCTAATGGGGAAAGCTGCTGGGCCTGCATCCCTTTAGACGTGTTCCTATTTAGAGTATCTCACCAGAAATGACATTTTTGTTGCAGGGATTGAATGCCAGAAATCTGACTTGTATCTTAGTGCAGAGTTCTGGGAAAATTGGTGAGCCAATCACACAAGCAGGAAATGATGTTTCTGGGGTGTGGTCAGTACATATTCTGTGTACAGAACAGCTCCAGGTAGCCATATTGCATTGCATTTTCAGAAAATTACAACAGCTACAGATTGAAAAGGAGAGGTAATTTTTAAGAACATTGAATTTACAATATGATTTGTGTCGCAATTGTATACGTTATATTGTTTTTTCTTGTTTTGCTATTTTTTTTCCCCCACAAAATTGGAGTTACCCTTTAAACAAAGGCAGTCAATTTCATTGTATTTGCATAGACTGGAATTGAGCATGTTATTGTGGCTGCTATATACAATTATTTTACTCATGTTATTATTTCCCAAAAGGGTTTGTGCAATAAAGTTGTTTGCACCAAAGAACCAAATATTTACACCCTACCCCTTGACATAAGTACCATTACATTTAGGAATTCAGCTTTATTAAAAAAAAAAAAAAAAAAAAGGTCAGGCAATTCTAAAATGAGAAAATGGGGTACTGCATGTGGAGGCAGTAGTTGTTTTTGTTTTGTTTTTTTTTTGTACTGATATTTTGTATTTACAGTTTTTTAAAGTTATCTATATTTATTTATTTTAACTTGAAAAGTTGTCCCTGGCCCAGTGAAGCAAACATGGGCAGCATTGACAGTGCAAAATAGGTACTGCCTACAAACAGGAAATCCTAGGTCTAAACTAGTGATCGACCGATATCGTTTTTTCTATTGCCGATGCCGATATTTTGCTCATCGGATATCGGTATCGGGCGATATTGGCCGATATTTTTGGACATTTAAAAAAAATTATTTTTGTATTTTTTTTTTTCACAGGTACTCTGGTGGAGGGATCTGGGGGTCTAAAACACCCCAAACCCCTCATCTGCACTTAAAAGCATTCAAAACGCCAAGTCTGGCTGTTTTGAATGCTCACATTTTTTTTAATTTGCTGCAGAGTACCCGGAAATGATGTCATGACATCACTTCGGGGTTTTTTACATGGAGACCCGATCAGAGCCGAATGCGGCTTTGATTGTGTCTTCTCTTTGGTGGCCATGCAGATAGCATGCTCGGGTCTCCCAGTGGGGGTGGGAGACTCGGGTGAGCCGCGGAAGACGGCGGGAGGGGGGGGGCATCCCCTCCCGCTCCTTGTAATGACAGCCGAGCGGCTTCTCAGCCGCATCGATTGCCATTACAAGACAGGCGACCATCGGCTATGGACGCCGGTACCGGGGTGATGCCTCTAGCTGCAGGCATCACTCCGGTACTTTCCCGAAATATCGGCAATATCGGTAACCTCAGGGGCCAATTCCGATATATTGAGGAAAGTGCATATTGGCCCCCGATATATCGGCATTGTCGATAAGCGATCGATCCCTAGTCTAAACCTTACATTGTTACATAGTTACATAGTAGGTTAGGTTAAATAAAGACAATAGTCCATCTAGTTCAACCTGTGTAGGTGTACATTTGTCAGTGTCGATAATCATTTTCCATATCCCTGTATATTGTGTTCGCTAGGATGCACAGCCAAGAGTCTTTTAAAAATATCAGTACTCCCCACTGACGCCACCAATTGTGGAAGAAAGTCCCACATCCTTTTCACCCATGAAAAATTTTAAAAAATGGATTTCTTGCAATATAAGGCTGCCAGCAATGATGCTGGCTTTGCAGAAGTGAAAACCACAAGGGGTAGGAAGTCTCACTAAGGGAACCCCATGAAAAAGGATAGGAAATAACAACTTCTGTAAAACAAACAACAGAGTTGTAAAACAGATCAATGAAGGGATTTAGGAAACCATAAAACCAGTAGTTATCCAGTGTTCAATTCAAAAACAAGATTATAAAACGGATAAATAAAAAATTCAAAGGAGGATGATTTCATGGCAGCAAATCAAGAAGACAATTAAAGGACTAAAAGGTCAGCCAAGGTGGAAACTGCTAGAAAAACAGCAGCATTAAAGAGTCAGATGAATACAATGAACTATCTAAAGTAAAAAAATATCTGGCACAGGTGATGGCATTGGCTACAAGGAATACTACCTTGTAGGATTGTATAGGAATATATTAATAAATAATATCCATATTGTTAATCAACACCCACTTTTCACCATTCGATAGGGGAAGGTCAGAAATGAAACAAAAATCACAAACTGTGGGAAAAATTATATATTGTGTATAAAATAAACAAGCACAGCTTAATTATTGGCAAGGGATTATTACATGCAATATTAAATATCAGAAACAATCTTAAATGACATAAAAATTACATATAAAGATTAACACAGCAATATTCAATACAATTAAATAATTAAGCCCCTGGGCCATAATTACTTCTAGAACTAAAGACAATATATTTAAACAATCAAAATAGGCAGCAGAGACTTAATAGGTTAAAACTATTTTACATGCATGTCAGTTAATACCAATCCCAGGGATTGAACACTTGCTGGTTTCTCTCAGGCTCTCCCTAGGTGCCAACCTCCAGGTGTCTCTCTCTGTGCCAGATGTCTCTCTGGTATCAGTCCCCAACTTGTCTTTCACCCCCAGTTCTTGTCCTGGTTACTCCTATGCACTAAGAATGAGGAATCTCCATACAGTGTAAAGTGTACAATAATATCTTTCTCATAAAACTGATTGGATGGTAAGTGAAGCACCTGAATATGATCAGTATTTTGTATTAAAAAGGTGACGTTCCACTCTTTCTCCTCCTTCATATTTGGCACTTTTTTGAGGGGGGGGGGGCAGGTACCTGGTTTTGACAGGTTCCCGTTCCCCCAACTTCTGGTTGGATCGCCGTAATGATCTAAGCAACAGTTGCCCCCTTAACCGCCAGCCTTCTGTGACACAATAACAGGTCCCAGAAAACTGTTGGGCCATTCACAGAGTGCAGCACAGCTCATGCATGCGCAGTGGGAAGCCAGCTGTAAAGCTACAAGGCTTCACTGCCAGTTTATCTTAGTTGAGAGCCGGCGCCTGGACCCGAAGCCAATTTAGGAATCAGCTCTGGTGAGGACAGAGCTGGATCCTGGAGCAGGTAAGGCAGGTAAGTGTCCTATTAATAGTATTTGTAGCTGCTTACTTTTAATCTTATGGGGGGGGCGGAGCTCCTCTTTAATTGCAATCTCTTCTTGGTGTCATGCTGTCTGTTTTCAAAAATATTCAAGTTTATTAAGTTTATATCCTAAAAAATCTACCCTGACATTCCAAGATGTCCCCTATGATTCTAGACATTTGCCCAGTTAGTTGACTTTTTAACAGATCAAAGCAGTATTAGCCCACAGATACAACACTGGCTTATCAACTGACCACAATGCCTCATCTGCCCTTTGAGAACAAGTGGAGATACTAATTATGATGGATAACACCTGGCTTCAGTATACTAACAGCAAAATGAAAATCCTTTCTTTCCTTGAGAGACAGGAGATCCTCTTGTAAAAAAACAGACTAGTTCACACCATGGGTGGTATACATACACACTTTTGACAACTCATCACTCTTCCCACATCTTATAT
This sequence comes from Pelophylax lessonae, assembly GCF_965119305.1. Classification (NCBI taxonomy): domain Eukaryota; kingdom Metazoa; phylum Chordata; class Amphibia; order Anura; family Ranidae; genus Pelophylax; species Pelophylax lessonae. Next base: position 398,010,370 of record NC_138768.1, read on the forward strand.
TATTCATATATATTCACTAAATATATTTCTTTATCAGACATTATGGGACACAGAGCCATATTTATTACATATGGGTTATAGGCCACCTTCAGGTGAATGGACACTGGCAACCAATCAGACAGGAAGTCCAGCTATATAACCCCTCCTATACAGGAAGTACCTCTGTTTTTTTGCCAGTGTCTTAAAGGTGATGGTCACCGTGGAGAAGCTCTCAACATTTTATGTTTTTTCTAAAAAAAAGAAAGAAGATTATGCTACATACCCCAATCAAACATAGCTGAATCTAAGGGGTTAGCAATCAGATCCATCCAAAAAAAGTCAAAGACTAAAAAGATGGTGCCTGAGCCTCGGGTTAGCAGATACGAGGTTTTGCCTGTAACATTGTCCTTTTTAGGCACTGGACCCTGGGATCCGGACTCTTGGTAAGACCAATCCCAAAGGCTCTGCGGCAGGGTGCTCTACAGGTCCAAGGGAGTGGCCCCTCTAACCCAGTCCTTGAAAGTCAGCAAGTGACAATAACTCACCGTGATGGGTGAAGATTGGATTGTTACAAAACAGAATCCTGCGGCGGGACTAGTAAGTCCACTTTAAAAAAAATTGAAAAGTATTTTTATGCCTGTTCCCTTTAAGATAACAGACAGTGCCGTGTTAGTCTCTACAAGAGACAATAGGTGTATTAGCTATGTTAAAGCACACCTTGTTTGTTTAAACATGTTGCTCTCCCTGTGCTAAGCAGTAGGTGTATCAGCTGTGTTAAAGCTCACCTTGTTTGTTTAAACATAATATTATCACTCTGGGCTAATCACCTGTAAATCAGCTATGACAAAGCGCGTTTGGTTGCTTATGCTGCTCTCATGTTGTTTAGCGTGTAGTTTTTGCCTTGGCGTGAAAGTGCCCGCATATCCGTCGCCTCGGAAAGCTCCGGATCAAGTAGCGCCTTCAGTGGCTTAGGATCATCTGTGCGTGCGCGAATATTCACCATTTAAAAACAAGGGCATGCTTGGAGCAGGAGGAGTGTGTTATGACATGCATGTGGACGCCACATAACATGCCGCACGTGTGCAGTACAACTGCAAATGGCGCAATTTTAAAAAGGAAATACTTCCTACGTGCAAGCCTCTGTCAGAGCGCTGGAGAGGACACAGAACAGCAGCACTGTGGGTGCCATGTTTAAAGGCACAGTCAGGTTCTGTATCTTTGGGATAATCAGTGTTATGTGTGATAAGCTGTATAGCTTGGCACAAGCCTTGAGTACACTAAAGTTAGTACTTCAAGTTTATCTTGCCTAAGAGCAATGTCCTCCCAAAAGAGGAGTGTGGGGGCATAGTTGGAAGGGGCACTATGGTGCCGCCGTCAGACCTTGAAGGTCATAGCTGTGCTTCCTCTGTGTCTACCCCCCTGAAGGGCCAGAGGCGACTAGCTAATCTGAGCCATTACGGGTGTCAGGCATTGTAGCTACTTCTAGTGCTTCTGTCGGAACCTACGTCACCAAGCACAATTTGGCATCTGCGTTAGCCGGCCTTGAGGGTAAGATTGCTGGCATGATTTCAGCATCGCAAGGAGGGAGGAAATGTGATAGATCCCTCTCACCTCAGCCACCCCCTAAATCAGTTCAGGATTGGGCAGAGGATGTGGAAGAAGTAACTGTAAATGACCCTATAGAAGGTCAAGCTGAGGTCCCAGAGATCGTTAAATCAGTCTCTTACTGAAATGGTCTGGTGTGGATACAAATTACCTCCCTTAGAGATGTCTGAAGTCTCTTTTTCCTCTCTAGGCTCTTTGCGCCCTCCTCATAGTCCTCAGGTTTTCCCTTACATCCACTCTTGGAGCAGGTAATATATGCTAATTTGGATCATCCTGATAGGATTTTTTGTTCCTCCCAAAAGGTTTTTCACTTTGGTATCCTATAGAGGAAAAAATCACAAGAAAATGGAGTATACCTTCTGTGGATGCTGCGATTTCTTCAGTTAACAAAAGTTTACCTTGCCCTGTGGATAATGCCCAGGTTTTTAAAGATTCAGCTGATAAGAAGTTGGAATCTTTACTAAAAGCCTCCTTTGCTGTTGCAGGGTCTGTGATACAACCAGCAGTAGCAGCTATAGGAGTTTGTCAGTCTTTAAAAGTCTGTATTCAGCGAATGTCCAGGATGGTTCCTTCTCAAGGAGAGTCTGTGGAAGATTTGACAGATCTACCTCACACTTTATGTTTTGCAGGGGATGCTCTTAAAGACTCCATACAGAAATGTCACAGTTTGCTCTTTTGAAAGTGCATATGCGCAGAATCTGGATAAATATATCCAAAAGATTTGGGGGGAGGAGTGTGTTGCTATCCGTTAAGAAGAAAAGCCAATGTCCTTCTTTAAGGAATCCCAGCACTCAGACTCCCAGTGCTTCTAATCCGAGGCAGTTGCGACAGCCCCAGCCACCTGGATCCAAGTCTTCAGGGTAAAGTCAGAAGAAACCCTGGGCCCAGAGATCTACCAAGTCTACCTCTAAGCCTTCCTTGTGAAGGGGCGCCCCCAATCAATCAATAGAGATGTACCGAACGGTTCGCCGGCGAACGGTTCCCGGCGAACTTCGAACGTTCGCGTTCGCCATTGCGGGCGAACATATGCGATGTTCGGTCCGCCTCCTATACATCATCATTGAGGCAAACTTTGACCCTGAACATCACAGTCAGCAGACACATTCCAGGCCAATCAGCATACCTCCCTCCCACCTCCTATAAATAAGCAAGGGCAGCATCCATCTTAGATCATTTCTGTGTTACTGAGAGTAGGGAAAGTGCTGGTGCTGCTGCTGTTATAGCTGGGGACAGTTCCCGGTCTTGTTAGCCAGTGTTCTTGGTACACTCCTGCTGTAAGGACAGCACCCCAAAAAGCCCTTCCTAGGGCTGGTATTTGAGGTTTTTTTTGGATATATATATATATATATATATATATATATTGTCCCCAAAAGCCCTTTTGAGGGCTGGTATTTGTGTAATTTTTTTTGTTCTGTGATTATATATATATATATATATATATATATATATATATATATATATATATATATATTGTCCCCAAAAGCCCCTTTGAGGGCTGGTATTTGAGTATTTTTTTAATACATATATATATATATATATATATATATATATATATATATGTAGCATGTCCAGAACCAGAAAAAAAAGATCATATAGGTGTAAAAGGGGTTCCCACCATCCCTGCTCTACTGAAAAATTATCTTTTTTTCTGGTTCTGGACATGCTACAGAGCTGAAACTTCACAGGTACACTTTTTAGACCCCCCAGATGCTAAATCCAAAGAAATTTTTTATTTTTGTTTTTTTAATTTTTCCAATAATTGGCTCTCTATCAAAAAATTACAATTTTTAAGAACTTTTTTTTGTGTGATCCCTCTCCGGCATGCCACAGTCCAGGTGTTTGTCCCCTTGAAACAACTTTTCCATTACTATTGTGGCCAGAAAGAGTCCCTGTGGGTTTTAGAATTCGCCTGCCTATTAAAGTCTATGGCGGTTCACAATGTTCGCCGGTTCGCGAACATTCGCCGATGTTCGCGTTCGCCGTTCGCGAACAGCGAATTTTATGTTCGCGACATCACTATCAATCAAGTGGGGGGAAGGCTGCTACAGTTCTTGAAGGCCTGGGTAGAAATAATTCAGGACAACTGGGTTATTTCCACCATCTCGCAGGGATACAAACTGGAATTTCGGGTGTTCCCGCATCCTTGATTTGTAAAGTCAAACATACCTGCAGATCCTTCTAAAAGAAGATCTTTCTTTCTGACTCTGGACCATTTAAGGTCCCAAAGAGTGATTACAGAAGTGCCGGAGAACGAAAAATTCAGGGGTTTTTACTGAAACTTTTTCATAGTCCCCAAGCCAAACGAAGACATGAGACCTAATCTGGATCTCAAAGCTCTAAACCAGTTTCTGAACATTCCTACTTTCCATATGGAGTCAATTCGCTCAGTCATGGCCTCCCTACAGGGAGACAAATTTCTAGCATCCATAGACATCAAGGATGCATACCTTCACCTGCCTATTTTTCAGGCCCATCAAAGGTTTTTACGCTTTGCAGTAGAAAACCGTTATTTACCATTTGTGGCAATGCCCTTCAGGTTGGCCACAGCTCCAAGAGTGTTCACAAAGATCCTAGCTCCAGTATTAGCTGCCCTAAGGTCTCAAGGGATATCAGGGATAGAATACCCAGACGATCTATTATTAATTGATCGATCGGCTTCGGCTCTAACCTGGAATGTTTTCCAGACAGTTCAGTTCTTAGAACGTTTGGGTTTGATTCTGTACTTGGCAAAGTCAGCATTACAGCTATTCCAGCATCTGGAATATCTGGGTTTCCTTTTGGACACAATACAGGCAAAGGTATTCTTGCCATCAAGAAAGGTCACCGACCTGAAGGATCTGGTTCAATCCGTAAGATGGCAAAAGTATCCTTCTGTACGTCTTTGTATGAGGTTATTAGGGAAGATGGTGTCCTCATTACGAGAAATTCCCTATGCTCAATTCTATGCCAGATCCTTGCAGAACAACATTCTGTCAGCATGGTCCAGAAAGGTCCTGTCATGGTCTTACCTTCTTGCTGTTCTCCTTCGTTTGACATGTGCTGGCGGCCATCTTGGTTTCTGGGTTTCTTGTAGCCTCCCACTCTGCGGCTCCTCCTTCCCACTGGGAGGAGCTGGATGCCTAGCTCATATATATAGGAGGTGTGTGGCTTCAGTTCCCTGCTTGGTCCTCCTGTGTTCACATGCTTCTAAGACTGCTGCTGCTTCTGGTTCCTGATCCTGGCTTCGTCTGATTACCCTGCTGGTTCCTGATCCTGGCTTCGTCTGACTACCCTGCTGGTTCCTGATCCTGGCTTCGTCTGACTACCCTCCTGGCCCCTGACCTCTGGCTTCGCAAAGACTCTGCTTCGGTTTTGCCATCCGTTTGGACTTTTGCTTTACAGCTTGTTTTCCAATAAAGCCTTCTTATTTTCACTTATCTGTTGTTGTACGTCTGGTTCATGGTTCCGTGACATTAGGACCAAGCCATGAATTCTGACGGTACAGGGCCATCCTCGCTACCCACGCTGGTTGCCAGACTTGATCAGCAGGATCACCTGTTGGGTCAGTTCGCCGTGGCGTTGCAAATCCTGCTTGAACGCACGGCTCATTTCGCTCCCGTTGCCGATGGGTCGGTTGTCGCTCCTGGGCCCACTCCTACTGCCGCTCCGGTTGTTGCGCCAGAGTCTACCCCGACACCTGTTGTTGCGCCTGCGGTGTTTCGGGGTATGTCCGGTTCTGCCCCCCTTCCACAGCGCTTTGGGGGAGAGCCAACTCAGTGCCGAGGTTTCCTTAACCAGGTGGGCATTTATTTCGAGTTGCTGCCACATGCCTTTCCTACTGAGAGATCAAAGGTGGGCTTCTTAATTTCGCTGCTCTCGGACAAGGCCTTGGCCTGGGCCAGCCCTTTATGGGAGAACAACAATCCGGTGGTTGCCGAGTTTTCCGGTTTTGTTGCTTCTCTTCGGAGGGTATTCGATGTGCCGGCTCGTGCTGCCTCTGCTGCGAAGCTCCTTATGTCCATCAGACAGGGTTCACGATCCGTAGCTGAATACGCCATTGAGTTTCGTACCCTGGCAGCAGAGGTGGGCTGGAATAATGAGGCTCTGGTCGCTGCTTTCTCTCATGGTCTCTCGGATGCCTTGAAGGATGAGGTTGCAGCTAAGGACCTACCAGTGGAGCTCGAGTCTCTTATTTCTTTCCTGATTTTGATTGACACCAGACTCAGGGAGAGACCTTCCTTTAAGGAGAGTCTGCGGAGGCCTCCTAACAGATTGGCGCCTACCTTTGCTGTCCCACCCATGCCTCCCTCTCCTCCCACGCCTCCTGGGGATGACTTGGCTGGGGATGAACCCATGCAGCTGGGCTTTGCTCGCCCGTCCGAGGGGGAGAGGGTACTCCGGAGACGCGAGGGCCGATGCATGTACTGTGGTCTCGGTGGGCATTTTCGGTTGGCATGTCCGAACCGTCCGGGAAACGCTCGCACCTGAGATCCTGTCGGAGGCAGATCTTGGGTGGAGTCTCCTCGTCCCCGGTTTCCCGTGTTGACAAACCACTGATCACTGTTGTCCTCTCCTGGGTCGGGGGCTCAGTGACGACCCAGGCGTTGGTGGACTCTGGTGCTGGTGGTTTGTTCATTGATAGTGTGTTCGCTGCCGCCAATTCCATTCCTCTGCAGGCCCGAGGTTCTCCACTGGCTCTTGAGGCGATAGACGGCAGACCCCTTCTGCCGCCACACGTGACTCATGAGACCCTTCCAGTGGGGATAGCCATTGGTGCCGTTCACAGAGAGTCGGTCTGCTTCCAGGTTATTTCGTCTCCACACTACTCTGTGGTCTTGGGGTACCCCTGGCTCCAGAAGCATAATCCGACTTTCGATTGGAGATCGGCCGAGATCCTCTCGTGGTCACCACAGTGTGGGGCTAGTTGCATCCATGGGCCTGTCAAGTTGCTGTGTACTTCCTCGGACTCTCTGTTGCCTCCTGAATACGAGGAGTACCGGGATGTATTCGATAAGGTGCGCGCGGTTGCCCTACCTCCGCACCGCCCATACGATTGTGCCATCGAGTTACAACCTGGTGCCGTTCCTCCTCGTGGCAAGGTCTATCCACTGTCGGTAGCGGAGAATGAGGCCATGGAGGAGTACGTGAAGGAGGCGCTTTCACGCGGACACATTCGCAAATCCTCGTCCCTGGCAGGGGCTGGATTTTTCTTTGTGAAAAAGAGGGGCGGTGAGTTGAGGCCTTGCATCGATTACAGGGGTCTCAATCGCATCACGATCAAGAACGCTTACCCGATACCCTTGATTTCCGAGCTGTTCGATCGCCTTAAAGGGGCCACGGTCTTTACCAAACTCGACCTGAGGGCGGCATATAACCTCGTAAGAAGACCGCGTTTAACACCAGGACCGGTCATTATGAATCCTTGGTTATGCCCTTTGGGTTGTGCAATGCGCCCGCAGTCTTTCAGGAATTCATCAACGATGTTTTCCGTGACCTGTTGCAGCAGTGTGTGGTGGTCTATTTGGATGACATCTTGGTATATTCTGAATCCATGGAGACCCACATTCTGGATGTCAGACGAGTGTTGCAACGGTTACGAGAGAACAAGCTGTTCGGTAAGCTTGAGAAATGCGAATTTCACCGATCCCAGGTAACCTTCTTAGGTTACATCATTTCCGCTGAGGGGTTCTCCATGGATCCTGAGAAGGTTTCGGCTGTCTTACAGTGGCCCCAGCCCAGTGGTCTTCGCTCCCTGCAGCGTTTTTTGGGCTTCGCCAATTATTATCGGAAGTTCATCAGGGACTTTTCCATGCTAGCCAAGCCTCTCACGGATCTGACCAGGAAGGGCAGTAATTCCCAGGTCTGGCCGCTCGAGGCCATCCAAGCTTTTGAGGCTCTAAAGTCCGCCTTTGTGTCGGCTCCGATTCTGTCGCATCCCAACCCTGGGTTGCCCTTTGTCCTCGAGGTGGACGCGTCTGAGACGGGAGTAGGCGCCCTTCTGTCTCAGCGTAGAACACCAGAGGGTCCTCTGCTTCCTTGTGGGTTTTACTCCCGGAAACTGTCTTCCGCGGAGTGCAACTATCAGATTGGTGACAGGGAGTTATTGGCCATCGTGCAGGCCCTTAAAGAATGGAGGCACTTGCTCGAGGGTTCGGTGGTTCCGTTCCTCATCCTGACGGACCACAAGAATCTGACCTACCTTTCTGAGGCCAAGAGATTGACACCACGTCAGGCCAGATGGGCTCTGTTCTTGTCACGTTTTAATTACGTGGTCTCCTACCTACCCGGTTCCAAGAACATCAGGGCGGATGCCTTATCACGGCAGTACTCCGACCTGTCCAGGGAGGAGTCGATTCCGACTTCGGTCATACCTCCGAATCAGATCCTGGCCGCCATTCGCACCAGCCTGATCTCTCCCCTGGGTGAGCAGATTTTGGCGGCTCAATCTGGTGCTCCCTCTGGGAGACCCAACGGCAGATGTTTTGTGCCTGAGGAGTTGCGCACTCGGTTGTTGCGAACCTACCATAACTCCAAGACCGCGGGGCATCCTGGAAAGAATCAGCTGTCCTGGGCTGTTTCACGTCTGTTCTGGTGGCCTTCCCTACGTTCCGACATCGCCGCATATGTAGCGGCATGCTCCGTTTGTGCCCAGAGTAAGTCCCCTCGGCACCTTCCGTTGGGCCTTCTGCAACCCATAGCCACCGGGGAGCGCCCATGGTCACACCTGGGGATGGATTTCATTGTGGACCTCCCTGCATCCCGAGGCCATACGGTCATTCTCATGATTGTGGATCGGTTTTCCAAAATGTGCCACTGTGTTCCTCTCAAGAAGTTACCCTCTGCACAGGAGTTGGCCACGATTTTTGCCAGGGAGGTTTTCCGGTTGCACGGTTTGCCCAAGGAGATTGTGTCGGATCGGGGGAGTCAGTTTGTGTCCAGGTTCTGGCGCGCCTTTTGCTCCCAGTTGGGGATTCATCTCTCCTTCTCCTCGGCCTACCACCCTCAGTCCAATGGGGCCGCAGAACGATCCAATCAGGCCTTGGAGCAATTCCTTCGTTGCTATGTCTCCGATCACCAAGACAATTGGGTTGACCTCCTGCCTTGGGCTGAGTTTGCCAGGAACACGGCGGTGAACTCTTCCTCTGGGACGTCTCCCTTCATGGCCAATTATGGGTTCCAACCTGCCGTGTTACCGGAGGTATTCTCTCCCCAGGATATTCCGGCTGTGGAGGATCACCTTTCCGTCCTACGTGCTTCTTGGGTACAGATCCAGAAGTCCCTTGAGGTCTCTGCGCAGCGCCAGAGACTCCAGGCTGATCGCAGACGAGCGCCTGCTCCTTCCTACCAGGTCGGAGACAGTGTATGGTTGTCCACCCGCAACCTCAACCTTCGAGTGCCCACTCCCAAGCTGGCGCCTCGCTTTGTTGGTCCCTTCCGAGTGCTTCGCAGGGTAAACCCGGTAGCCTATGCCCTTGCGCTTCCTCCTGGCATGCGGATCTCCAACGTGTTTCATGTCTCCCTGTTGAAGCCACTGGTGTGTAATCGTTTCACTTCCTCGGTTCCTCGGCCTCGTCCGGTTCAAGTGGGCAATCGTGAGGAGTATGAGGTGAGCAATATCCTGGACTCACGCCTGGTCCGCGGTCGGGTGCAGTTTTTGGTTCATTGGCGTGGTTATGGTCCAGAGGAGCGTTCCTGGGTTCCCTCCGCAGATGTCCATGCTCCTGCCTTGCTCCGTGCCTTCCACGCACGCTTCCCTCAGAAACCATTCTTTACTCCGCGGAGGAGGGGCCCTTGAGGGAGAGGTACTGTCATGGTCTTACCTTCTTGCTGTTCTCCTTCGTTTGACATGTGCTGGCGGCCATCTTGATTTCTTGGTTTCTTGTAGCCTCCCACTCTGCGGCTCCTCCTTCCCACTGGGAGGAGCTGGATGCCTAGCTCATATATATAGGAGGTCTGTGGCTTCAGTTCCCTGCTTGGTCCTCCTGTGTTCATATGCTTCTAAGACTGCTGCTGCTTCTGGTTCCTGATCCTGGCTTCGTCTGATTACCCTGCTGGTTCAGGATCCTGGCTTCGTCTGACTACCCTGCTGGTTCCTGATCCTGGCTTTGTCTGACTACCCTCCTGGCCCCTGACCTCTGGCTTCGCAAAGACTCTGCTTCGGTTTTGCCATCCGTTTGGACTTTTGCTTTACAGCTTGTTTTCCAATAAAGCCTTCTTATTTTCACTTATCTGTTGTTGTACGTCTGGTTCATGGTTCCGTGACAGGTCCAGTTCCTAGACTGGTGCATGTCTCTGGTACCAAGAGTATGTCAGAGTCTAAGTTGGTGGTTGTTAACCAGAAATTTGGAAAAAGTAGTCTGGAAAGTAGTGAATACAGAAGCCAGTCTCTCCAGTATGGGAACAGTTCTGGAGGAGGCACAGTCCAAGGAAAGTGGTCTTGGGTAGAGAAAGGTCTCCCCATCAATGTCTTGGAAATCCGAGCAGTTTTGTCGGGCTTTATAATTCTGGATGACCAGACTTCAGGGTTACCCTGTCAGGGTAAAATCCGACAATGCCATAGCTGTGGCTTTTATCAACCTTTAAGGAGGCACCAAAAGTCCGTCAGCCCAGAAAGAGATAGATATCATCCTATCCTGGGCATAAAAATGTGTTCCATGCCTATCGGTGGTTTTCATTCCAAGAATAGAAAACTGGCATGCAAACTTTCTGAGTCATCAACAGATGTTTCCGGGGAAATGGTCCTTACACCCCGAGATCTTTGCATTGATCTGCAAACATTGGGGAGTCCCAGATGTAGATCTGTTGGCATCCAGGTTCAACAACAAGTTGAACAGATTTGTTCACTCCTTGGGAGGAGTTTTCCCTGATCCTCCGGTTCACCTGCTGCTGCGTCTGTTACGCAGAATTCAGCTAGAGGGGAAACCAGTAATCCTGGTAGCTCCAGCATGGCCGAAGAGGTTTTGGTAGCCACAAATTCAAAAACTGGCAGTGGCAATGCCTTGGGTTCTTACACTACGTTCGGACCTTCTCTCTCAAGGTCTGATATTTCACCCTGCTTTACAGTCTCTACATTTGATGGCTTGGCTATTGAAAAAGCTGGGTATATCTTGCCCTGCAGTTTCTACCCTGATAAATGCTAGAAAACCAGTCTCTAGGGGCGTCCCTATCCCCTCAGGTGCATTGCTATAGGACATCCCAAATGTAATGAATATGTCTCTGTGTCCCCTGATGTATGATAAAGACTTATGGATTTTTTTCTACAGCTTACCTGTAAAATCCATTTCTTGGAGTACATCACGGGACACAGAGGTCCCACCCCTCTCATATGGGGTATTTATTGCTTGCTACAAAACTGAGGTACTTCCTGTATAGGAGGGGTTATATGGGGGGACTTCATGTCTGATTGGTTGCTAGTGTTCATTCACCTGAAGGTGGTTTATAACCCATATGTAATGAATATGGCTCTGTGTCCCTTGATATACTCCAAGAAATGGATTTTACAGGAAGCTGTATAAAAAATCTATATATTTCTTATAGGGCATTGTAATTTCTTACAGCAGGACTGTCTCTAAAGGGTTAAAATGGGCATTTCAGAAGTGCACAGAGAACAAGACTGTTATGGAAAAAATATTATAGTGGACCCTTTGTGGTATCTACACACTGGAGTTGGTATGAGCCCTTAAAATAGCGGTGAAGAGCCTAAGCACACACGCCAGCACTACCTCGTCAGAGCACCATGCATAAAGTGTTTGACTTTCCAGGGAGATGTACCAGACTGCAGTCCTTAGGCACATCTTTGCAGAGAGAGGCTGACCAGAAATAGAACCAGAGCATGGTACAAAGCCAAATAGAAACAGGGACATGCAAAAGCTGATTGTGGGCAGCAAACAAGCAATCATAGTCATACAAATTAGAATAAAACAAAGAAACAGGAAAGCAAGAAACAACATGGACTGTAGCCTGGGGCTGGGAAATGAATTTAATGCTCAAGTGCCAACTGTTTTACTGAGCACATATAAATGGTAATCCTGGTTGATAGGCTGGGCATGACGTTATTCTCCAGGTGCTATATAAACCATCAGGCAAGCCCTATAACTCCCAGTCCTGGACAAAGCATGCTGTAGCAAAGAAGGACCACCTACTAGTAGAACCACAAATAGCAAATCTACTTTGCAGATGATGCGTGACACAGAATAAGTCACACATCAAAGATCAGAAAAAATATATATTTTAACCAAAAAAGGGCATAAACCTGATTTTTGCTGACTGAGTGCTACACATTGGTCTGGACCCAGCCATTTTCACCCCTGCCACTGAAACACTTACAATCATATCTCCTGAATGAAAGGAAGGACATCCTTTTTCTGCTATCACAGATGTGTACACTGATGGAATGATCTTTCTATGGCTCGGCATCATAACAAAGATATACCTTTTAAACCAAATGGAATTCCTGATCTAAAGTGGATAGATGTGGATGCCAATGGAAAACGTCTATCCAGCTTACTTTGTTGTAGTGATCATGTAGAGGTCAAGCAGAGCAAAGCTCTTTTCTATTTTCTGATTGCCAAAGCAGACATTACTTCCTTGCATGACAAAGTTGAAGAATTTGATGACAATGTACTCGCTGACTTTTCTTAAACAATCCAATGCTTGTGATAGAATCACTTTTTTGTTGAGAAAAAGGAAAGAAAAATTAAAGCGGAGTTCCAGCCTGAAAAATTATTTTTAGATAGAAATACCCCCGGGACAGTCAGGGCTAGTGCATTTAATCAACAATAGCCTCTGAACTGTCCCCTGTTTCACTTACCTTTTAGAAGAAATACTTACCTTGAAAATGTCTTGTCCAGCGCTGCCATCTCAGGTGTGGGCAGCTGAAGCCGGAGCGACCTCTTCGGTGTCCTCTTAGGTGACGTTGGAGTCCCAGAATGCCCTGCACCGGCTCTGCTCGTCACTTCTGGTGCAGGCAGATCATCCCTGCACAGCTTCTGGGCATGTCTGGATAAGACAGAGCCTTTGAAGTCAGGCTGCACATGCTCAGTTTGGTGTGTATTGCTAGAGTTTTTTTTTTTTTGGGAGATTGCCTGTGATCAGGACAGGGCCAATCAGCACTGTCCAGACATGTCCAGATAGAGGATCAGGAGCCCTGCAACCTCATAGAACAGCTCAGAGCAGTATGAAAACTCCTCCTTTAAGCTTCACCAGGAACTGATAGAAATCACAAGACTGCTACAGTATATACTGCTGATGAGAAAAGGTATTTAGCAGTTTATATTTTGTAAAATAATTGCATTTCCATGTTCTGTGTACTGTGGAAGACCAGATATAGTGAATGCAGTGTCCTGGGTTTAGTAACACTTTAACCTTGACTGAAACCTGAAATGAATTTGTAGTCTGTATAACAAATGTGTAATTTCCAATGGGTGCTTTGGTGCCAGCATGGGACTGAGCATTTACGACCTAGACATAATATGGTAGATTGTAAATTTTTTTAGAGAATTTTGGAGCACAGGCCATGGGGGAGTATTTAAAATGCTTGCAGGGCATTCCCCACACATTTGACTGTTGGGTCATCTGCTGATGCTTATCATGGTTATTTATCAGTTTTTTCTGCCTGCATATTTGCCAGATTGGGGTGTGTTTTCTGATGCTGACCATCTGCCTTTCATTACCATGGTAAATGTTACATGTAAGAAAAGAGGATTTATTCATTTTATAACTGGCTTGCCTACTGCTTCTGTTTTAGGACCTGTCAGGCTGGCCCCCCCACTTATTCCAATGCGCTCTATATATGAAATCAACAATGAAAGTGTTCAACATACAATAATTATTATATGATAAAGCTTGAAACACAGGCAGCTAACCCGGACAGCTATATTAAGAAGCTTTATTGTTTTGAATATCAGTTCTTATTATTATACTGTACATGTTTTATTGTATAATTATTGTAATTAGAAGTCTAGCATTTCAAAAAAAAAAGCATAAATTAACACCTCCAAAAACTTTACTGAATTCTGGAAAGTTCACACTCTTTATACTTTAAAATGAGAACTTCAGTGATGACTGTTACTATATCTGGAGCTCCAGCTCTGCATATTAAACACTCATTTTCCCTTTGGAAAAATAATTTTTTTTTTAACATTTTCTTATATTCTTACACAAGCTATATTTTCCCATTGCTGTCTGATAACAACTATGGTTTATTTCGTGATGGTAGTTTTTTATATGCTTATTTATTATAATGCGTGAAGAATTTGTTGTCCACAGGGAAAAGCGGCACATGTGACTTTTTATGTTATATTTACATTATGTTGGCCTGTAATTTACTACTTTTCTATTGCTGGGTATTAAATCAAAGAAATATCTATCTATCTCCCTTCAGGAAGGTACATTTGGTCATATTTGACACTACTGTATTAAGGGACCATTGCTGGTCACTCTGTAATGCACACATTATCAATGATCTTAACGTTGCTCTGTCTGCAGCTGCCAGCTGCTCTGACATTGACAAATAGGGCCCAGTAGGTAGGATCTATGGAGCATCACTGACATCCTGAACACAAACTATATTGTGTATCCTTGCAATATCCCACAAGCCACTTGCGTGTATACGCATCACTCAAATAAATTTGATTTAAAGCTGTATAAACAGAACTTTGGAAGAGAAAAGGGAAAAAAGGGAAGCAAAGGAGGGCATGTCTTACTGGTTCTCAGTACATACATCATTTTCATATCAAGGTCACTCACAGTAATGTATTCCCATGAAAACTATGTGACCAAGGGGCTGTAATTGCCTGTTCTAGTCACCCATAATTTTTGTATTGTTTATTTCAGATGCAACACTTTATCTATTTAGATAAAAGGCTTCCGTAAAAAAAAAAAAAAAAGAAAATGAATGATGTGACAGCAGCATCATCTGCTGGTCTCTTCTAGGATAACACAACGAAAATAATCCAATTTTATCTATAAGGCACAGCTTGTGTTTGTTTATTCTTTTCAATGCAAAGATGTCCCTTTATGGTTACTTAACAGTCTCAGTTTAACAAGGGAGAAACAACACGGGTAAATAACCTAGTTGACGGTAGTTTAAAAAAAATAAATACTGTATGCTTTAAGACCTCTTTCCACACTGCGTTATTACAGGGGGAAAGTTGCACCATTTACAGCATGATTGAGGCCTGTCTTCCTGAGCGCCACAGGTTTTACTATTAATTCTGGCAGGTGATTTGGGAATTTGGTGGCTGCGAATGCTAAAAGCTGTTCTTGTGACATTTAAGCATATGGCTGGCTTTGCAGAAATAAATCATTTCCAACAGACTTCAAGCTTTTGCTTCCTGTTGAGAAGTAAATTATTCCTGGAAAGGAACTCGGCTCCCATTAACCTACCAGCAAATCGCCGGAAGAAACCGTTTCTTAAGTGGCAGGTTGACTGGGCAAACCCCATTCATTAGTAAGGTAATGGCCAAAGACTGGCACTGGCACAGTTTCCATTTGAGGTCGAAGGGGTAACCAGTACTGAGCACTTCAAAAAGCTCTTTATGGTACTTTTTATGGTTCATTATTCCGGTTAATTAAAGATCTTGCATTCGCAGGGTCAGATGATTAGATGTTATGTTAGCATATAAATCTACATATATTCATGCTACATTTAAATAGAGCATTGATTAAAATACACATACAGTTGACAGTCACGATTTTAATATTCTAGTAATGTCAATGACAAATATAGTAATTTCTGTAACTGTTTGTATCAAAAAAGGCGGTTATGGAAGTTATGACTAAAGAATGGGTGCAACCTTTTAATTTAAAGAGACAATACAATGAATGGTGGTGTTGGGTTGGCACTTACTAGCTCAATGTTTCAATTTTCCTGCCTCCATGTTAGCATGTACTTATTTTTTATGCCTGGATAAATACTTTGCCATGTGCAGCTTGGAGATATTACTGGTCTAAATTTTTAAGAATAATAGATATTGGAGTTCATATTTTCTACTGGAATACAAAAGGCTTGTGGCAAACGTGATAGCTAAGCAAGATCCAATAGTGTAGATTTTCAGGAAGAGATTGGGCGAGGCCAAGTACAGTGAAAATCTTGGCAAGATAGGCACAGATGAATATGTCAAGTATGTCGGCCCATGAAGTATAATGCAGAACTCCTATGAAAAATAGTAGCCTTTTAAAAGATTAATTAAAAAAGCAACTTTTGCTACTACACTCACCTTCAATAATCCAGAGCTGTTCCCCAACGTACTTCTTTGCCACAACAAAATGTCTCCTAGTTTTATTGATGGCTAGCATTATTCAACCCACTACTTTTAAATGCAGGCATGGCCGCCGATAGGGGGGGACCACCAGTCCTCCTGTAGGGGGCCGGGCACAAGGGGGGGCCCCAACAGCACAGGGAATTGTGCGGTCATGAAGAGGGGCAATTACAGAAGGAAGCCCTGTGTGGCTCTCTGCAGCAGCTAAAAGCCAGTTTCTCCACCTCCTGCCAACTTTCACCTGCTGCAGGGAGAGATACAGACACTGGACCTCATTCCTGTAATTGCTTCTCAGACACCGATCCCCCTCCCTGTTCTGCCTGCTTCTAACCCCCCCCCCTTCCCATGTGCACCCCTTTCACTGTTCCCACCACCCTCGCAGTGCCTCTAGCTTCCCTGTCCTGTAAAAATTTTAAAAAATTGTAAAATAAAATAATTGTGAATTATTTTTAACATTTTAAAAAAAAAAAGTTATACTTTTTTTAAAATGTAAAAAACAATGAAAAAAGGGCTAATTCACACAGGTTCTCTGTTATGTTTGGGTCCACTAATATTGATTTTAGTGTATTTTTAGTGAAATTATGTCTTGATAAATTCAGGGGTGGGGGGTGGGACCCTGCTAGGTAGACTGCACAGGGCCTCGTGATTTCTAACAGCAGCCCTGAATGCAGGCTGACATGGAAATGCCCCCAGCCATTGACTGGACAGTGAAAAAGAAGCAGCAGAGTTACAAGCTCATCTCTCCAATCAGCATGCCCCCTTGTCAGCACATGAACTGATTGGCTCTTTGTGCTGCCTCTGCCTCTACTAGCCTGTGCTCTGCAGTTCAGCAGATTGCAGGAGACTGATGGCAAGTAAAATGTATGTATTCATGTACACTGCTTGCATTTAAATAAATAATTTTTCTTTCCTTTATTAACCACTTTCAGACCGGAGGATTTGGCTGCTCAAAGACCAGGCCCTATTTTGCCATTCGGCACTGCGTGAGTTTAACAGAGAATTGCGTAGACGTGCGACGCTGTACCCAAACAAAATTGACAACCTTTTTTTGCCTACAAACAGAGCTTTCTTTGGTGGTATTTGATCACCTGTGAAATGTTTAGTTTTTGCGCTATAAACAAAAAAAGAGCGACATTTTTGAAAAAATAACAATATTTTTCACTTTTTTTATATGAAATTCTCTCAAAAAATGTAAAAATCAAATTGTTTTAACATTTTAGGCCAATTTGTTTTCTGCTACATGTTTTTGGTAAAATCACAATAAGCGTATTACTACTAGTAATGGCGGCGATCTGCAATTTCTTTTGTGGGACTGCGACATTGCGGCGGACAGATCGGACCCCTAACTGACATTTTTGACACTTTTGGGGGTACCAGTGACATTACTACAGTAATCAGTGCTAAAAATATGCACTGTTACTGTAAAAATTACACTGACAGGGAGGGGGTTAACTGTACTGGTGATCAAGGGGTTAAATGTATGCCTAGGGGCGTGATTCTAACTGTCAAGGGGCGTGGCTTGTGATGTCATCACAGAGACATGCGATCCTACCTAGCAGGATCGCATAGCCTCTGTAATCACTTCAGGGAGAATGAGAGACAGCTGTGTTTACATCAGCCGTCTGTCTTTCTCCCTCAGCTGCGGGAGATTGCGAGTGGCCGGCGGCCATCAGAGCCGCCGGTCACACGCGTTGGCTTCCCGGCTGATGAGCAGCACGGCGCGCGCTTGCCCCCTAGAGTCTCCTGAGTGAGCGACGTAGTACTACATCGCTTTGCCCAGGAGCTGCTGCCTGCCGCAGTAAAACTTCGGCGGGCGGTCGTTAAGTGGTTAATGAGTGGTTACACCAATGTGCATATTTTATATATGTATGAAGTTGAGCTTCCCCCCATTTTTTGCAATCTGTGTTCCATTGAAGAGTTTTCCTTCCACTTACTGTCCCATAGTTAAACAGTAAGTGGGAGCAATTCTCTCCAAAATGGGCAAATCTCTGGTTGTCAACAGGTTCCTTGTTCCCTTTGGAAGATTCCCCTCTAGTCCTGTTCTGGTGACAACCCAAAATTTGGGATTTTCTTTCATTTTCACTCTCTGCAATAAATCGGTAAACAGGACAGGGAGAGTGAATCAGCAAAAGCAACAAAAACCTGACAGTTGTTCTAATCTTTCTCCACTCTATCCAAAACAGATAAACAGAGTAAGATTTTAAATAAAAGAAGAGGCACCAGCACAAGGGATACAGGGATTAGGCTTTAAAATAATTTCCCTTTATTCCCTTTTTTAACGTTATTCCAAGTTTAATATCGTTTTTATGACTTTTACAGCTGCTTTCATTTTGAAGACAAGACTGTTAGTGAAAGCATTTTTTTAATGTGTTTTTTTTTGGCAACATATGTATCCATGTGTGCATGTTTGTATTTGTAGTATACTTTATATACAAGTGTGCCTGAAGATTCACAACTGTCTACCATTGGAAGTCCTTTCACTTAGGCCCTTTCACACTTATGTAATTTGTCCTGCGATTTGGGTCTGCAAAGTCATACTCCATGATTTCTAATGAGTACCATTCATATCCGTACGACTTCAAGTCGAAACGACTTCAAAGTAGTCCCTGCACTACTTTGGGCCAATTTTAATGCGTTTTGAGGTCCATAGACATAGGCATTGCTTCAAGTCCAGTCAAAATTGCATTAAAATCGTGGTAAAATCGTGGCAAAAAATTGTGGTAAAATTACGTGACTTTTAGGTCGCACAAGTGTTAAAGGGAGATTTATTCTCTTTCCCTTCTACTTCTCCAGGATAGGAAGTGGAGGAGAATCTCACCAGTAGAACACATACAGCAAAAAAAAAAAAGCTTCTGATACATTCTTTTCTACGGAGGTACTTTTAAGAACATGATGTTGCCTTATGAGTTTATGTGTAATCTCCATTACTGTGTGGTGATGATGAGGAGTTATGTATAAAGCTCCATTAGTAATTGTAAATAGATATAAATGTACAAAGTTTTGATTTCAGACTCATATTTGCTATATGACTGTAGATGGGTAATTTGTGTAAGCCAGACAGACAGGGCAGTAGTATGAATCCAATTTAACAAGTCCATTTAAAATACCAGGGGGCACCTGCTATTCACACTTAAACACATACTGATAGTATCACTCTGTGATTAAATTCCTGTGAGCCAGACATCCTGGGGCCAATGCCATAGGGTGAATAGACCAGGTCATGTCCGCCCTTATTTCAGTTTCCATATCAAAGAACTCTCATTAAGATATGCAATGAAGATGGACTATCGGTTGAAGGGTTGGACAATGTGCTTCAGGGATGAACCTTGCATATCTTAATTTCAATTTCAGAGCAAACCAACAGGTATAATTTAATTCTCCCTCCAACAGAGAGGAGGGGTTAGTAAGGGGCTGAATTATGCTAAGCTAGGCGAGGAGGAAGTTGTCCAATCCTGAACGAGTTACGCCCAGAGGGAGGAACAGGGCAGGACAGCTGAACCAGATCTATATTAGTGTAGGAAGAGGAACTTCCTCATGCAAGCAGACTAGGATGAAACACTCACGGGAAGGGTAAATATGGACTTTTAAGGTATACATTGCTTGTCCTCTTTGTGTCAGTAACGCTGTGTTTGTATATGAGATCATACTCTATATTTGTTCAGTTAAACTAGGAATATTTTCCATTTTTGTATGTACTATAGATAGATTGTTGTAAATTAATTTAGGCTTTCAGGCTATATACCAATAAAACTAATATTGCTGTTTTGAAACTTTTACTCATAGTCAAAGAACTCTCATTTAACCCGAATATTGTCTGAGGTAAAATAAATTTCATATCTTCTGGGTAACAGTGATTTACATGCACTCGTCACTTGAGTGGTGCACTTTATATTTTACTTTTTTCATAAATGTAATTATGATATGTCATGCATCAATTTTACTTTAAGCATATACACTTCTAATGAACTTTGTGCTAGTTGGATTTCAGTGCAAAGATTCCTTTTTCATCATATTTTATGTAGGAATGAAAGAATCATTATGCCTATTCTGGCCTATTATAATTTAGTGTTTTCTTTCTTTTTATGTTTAAATCTAGCTTTTTCCTTTTTAGTTCATTTGCTCTAAAATACCTGGTGGTCCTGCCAGTTCTCCTTTGTATTCATTTCATTATGACCACACCAAGCACAGAAGTATATCTGTGATAGTGTGGTCAGTTTGCAAGTCTGCTCTACCTCATTGGGCATACAAACTGCTGTGTATTACATACCTGTATCCCTGAAATCAGTTCATTTTCTAGACCTCCTGCCCAGCCTTCCTGAGTTGATAGACAGTGGCTCTAAACAGGAACCTCACTGTCATTCTAAAGCTGCCTGTAGCCAATACACAGACGGAGAAAGTACTTTCCCACTGTGTGTGACATCATCTTGTTTACTTTAGATGTGCCCCCCACTATGAGAAAAAAGGAGTATCAATAGGCCTTCACATAAAAAAACAAAAAACATAAGTAACTAAAAAAAAATATTTGTTGCAAAACGAATAGCAATTACATTTAAAAATGATATTTTCTGCAATTTATTTAGCCTGTGTAGCCTTATGTTCACAAATACTTTAAATTGCCAATGTGAAATCCAATTACTATACGACTGTTTCGGATTGACAATTCTAGTACAAATGTATACTATTTTGATATACAATTGGAGAGATACTTTCCTTCAGTGTGTTTGCTCTGAAAAACAGTCATTTGTTTTAGAGCTTTGTTTAAGTATGGAAATTATTGATAAGAAATATTTAGAAGCCGCACACAAAACACTACAGCTTTATTTCTCATAAACAGAACCTAAAAAAGAAGGAATACATATAAAACGGTTTCTTGCTTTCCTCTTCATCTTGCCTTTATATTTTTTTTATTAAAGTAACTGTAAGAAATATACAAACACGCATAAAACATAATAATGTTAGTTCATTAGTAGAAGGGTGTTTCGTTGAGGGACATATAGAGGAGCAAGGTCATATGGAAGAATGCCAGAATGCATCTAAGTAGATATATTTAAAGCTCATTTCTGGGTTGAAATATTATTTTCATAGAACTGTATTAAATTGGTCACTCATGTAGGAAGTGTCCTTGATTTTTTGAATATGCTCCCCTAGGCTTCTTAAATCAAACCATATTTTGCACACAGTTATATTCCACCACTAATTGATCCATAGTTGAGCCCGCTGCCCAATTTGGTGGGAATACAGCAATGATTGCAGTACCTCTCTCCCACAACTTGCATCCAGCAAAACTCCCCTTCTGGCATGCGCACAGAATAGACTTTATCATTCTTACTAATATTGTAACCAGCCACTCTTTCACAAATGTACACAGCAAGGAAATATGGTAATAAAAAAAAAACACCTCTTAAACCCTCTGTATGAAAAATACCACATAAAAAAAATGTATAAATAAAAAAAATACCACATAAAAAATAAAAATAAAAAGGTTAATGCGGTAATCAAGAAAAGGATACTTGGTTAGATCATCACCCCTCCTTAAAAAAATAAAAAAAAACACCATGAAAAAAAAGAAAATTACTTAAAAATGATACTTACTTTATACCCCAAGGTCTGCAGGTGTAACCTAGGTTAGGTCAACATTATGGGCCTTCTAGATGTTATTCTGAAAACACAGAGGAACCCAAATCTTGACTAAGGATGTCCCAAAGCTATGTAGAAGCATGTTCTCACAAGCTATCCTCAGAATTTTCAGGATCTTAACAGCAGGTCTATGATGTTGGCCTCGTTTATGAGAAATATAAAGTATTTATGTTTTTTAGGCTTTTTCTCTTTTGTGTGAGGTTGTAGGGTTTTTTTTGTTTTTTGTTTTTTATACACAAATGGGCAAGGGTCCTATAAATGAGCAGTCCTTGTCTTTTGATGCAAGCTCAACTTTAGTTATTTGTGTATTGGTTTCCAATTTTTTTTTAGTTAATAATTTTGAAATGTGATTGTCAGACAATTTTTACTTTTGACCTTGTTGTACTGTACATGCTGACATATGTCAAGTCAATATAAGTTGGAGTGACAAGAATGTTGGAAGGAAGGAGATGCTGACAGCACTGACAGCAACCCTTGTTACAACTTCCTATTGTCCAAATCATTAAAAAAAAAAAATATATATATATATATATATATATATATATATATATATATATACAGTGGGTACGGAAAGTATTCAGACCCCCTTACATTTTTCACTCTTTGTTATATTGCAGCCATTTGCTAAAATCATTTAAGTTCATTCTTCTTCCTCATGAATGTACACATAGCACCCCATACTGACAGAAAAACACAGAATTGTTGACATTGTTGCAGATTTATTAAAAAAGAAAAACTGAAATATCACATGGTCCTAAGTATTCAGACCCTTTGCTCAGTATTTAGTAGAAGCCCCCTTTTGATCTAATACAGCCAGGAGTCTTTTTGGGAAAGATGCAACAAGTCTTTCACACCTGGATTTGGGGATCCTCTGCCATTCCTCCTTGCAGATCCTCTCCAGTTCTGTCAGGTTGGATGGTAAACGTTGGTGGACAGCCATTTTTAGGTCTCTCCAGAGATGCTCAATTGGGTTTAAGTCAGGGCTCTGGCTGGGCCATTCAAGAACAGTCACGGAGTTGTTGTGAAGCCACTCCTTCGTTATTTTAGCTGTGTGCTTAGGGTCATTGTCTTGCTGGAAGGTAAACCTTCGGCCCAGTCTGAGGTCCAGAGCACTCTGGAGAAGGTTTTTATCCAGGTTATCCCTGTAGTTGGCTGCATTCATCTTTCCCTCGATTGCAACCAGTCGTCCTGTCCCTGCAGCTGAAAAACACCCCCACAGCATGATGCTGTCACCACCATGCTTCACTGTTGGGATTGTATTGGACAGGTGATGAGCAGTGCCTGGTTTTCTCCACACATACCGCTTAGAATTAAGGCCAAAAAGTTCTATTTTGGTCTCATCAGACCAGAGAATCTTATTTCTCACCATCTTGGAGTCCTTCAGGTGTTTTTTTAGCAAACTCCATGCAGGCTTTCATGTGTCTTACACTGAGGAGAGGCTTCTGTCGGGCCACTCTGCCATAAAGCCCCGACTGGTAGAGGGCTGCAGTGATGGTTGACTTTCTACAACTTTCTCCCATCTCCTGACTGCATCTCTGGAGCTCAGCCACAGTGATCTTTGGGTTCTTCTTTACCTCTCTCACCAAGGCTCTTCTCCCCCGATAGCTCAGTTTGGCCAGACGGCCAGCTCTAGGAAGGGTTCTGGTCATCCCAAACGTCTTCCATTTGAGGATTATGGAGGATTGCTCTGACATGCATTGTGATCTGGAAGGTCTTATATAGACAGGTGTGTGGCTTTCCTAATCAAGTCCAATCAGTATAATCAAACACAGCTGGACTCAAATGAAGGTGTAGAACCATCTCAAGGATGATCAGAAGAAATGGAAAGCACCTGAGTTAAATATATGAGTGTCACAGCAAAAGGTCTGAATACTTAGGACCATGTGATATTTCAGTTTTTCTTTTTTAATAAATCTGCAACAATGTCAACAATTCTGTGTTTTTCTGTCAGTATGGGGTGCTATGTGTACATTCATGAGGAAGAAGAATGAACTTAAATGATTTTAGCAAATGGCTGCAATATAACAAAGAGTGAAAAATGTAAGAGGGTCTGAATACTTTCCGTACCCACTGTATATATATATATATATATATATATATATATATATATATATATTTTTTTTTTTTCATGTTTTTCAGGATAATTATAAAATAAAAAGATTTTTGCATGTTTTTTTGGGAATGCTTTGCTGATTGTTTTTTAAGACACCGTCAGTTTATTTAAGTTTACTATAACAGAACTGAAAAAAATTAGATTTTTGCTGTCATTAAATATGCAACATCATTGCATTTTGAAACTGATCAATACCTCTGTACTTTGATAATCCTTCCATTATAAAGAAGATCTTAAAGTATGATAACAATCATATGCTTAACATTTTCTTTCTAAAACTGTGGTTTCGTAAAACATTTTAGGCCAGTTTTGCCAACAGTAAAATCCCAGCGGTATAATAGGCAAACCTGCATGACCTAATAATAAATAAGTGCAAGCTGCAATGGGCAATTTGATTATTGTAGTCCAATGGGGAAAAATATAAAAATCTGATTGGTGTTTTACATTCAGTCATTTATTTTTTTTACAGTCATGGTAAAGCTGCACTCTAGACAAACAGCTAAATACACATACAGTATAACATATATAAGAATATGGGGACTATAGTATTTCACTTTACAAAGAACTTATAATTTTGTCCAGAGAGTCTTGAGATTTTTTTTACAGACCTGCAAGGCAGCAGAGCCAGCTTGGTGGCCAAGCTTATTTCTACTGCAGTTAGGCAATACAGCTCTCTCACCATCCTGCCCCTTGCCTGTGACTGGACAGTGAATGAGCATCAGAATTCCAATTAGTCATCCCTCTGCTCCCTCCTCCTGTTAGCATGTACATTGTCAAGAAATTTACTCCTGATTGTCTATTATTACCGCCCCTCCCTCTTCTAGTCTAAGCACTGATGTACAGACAATAACAGTAAGATGAAAATTAGACACATTAAGGTATTTATACTAGCTGTATTTAAAAATATTTACATGATATTTTCATGAATAAATAACTTTATCAATTGAATTTCAGCTGTAAGTGCTCGTTTACACTTGTGTTGCCCTCTTAAAAGCAATCCATGGTGGTTTGCTTTTTAGAGAGCTATTGATAGGTGGTGAAGGGGATTATATTGTTTTTTGCCACCTGTTTTAAACCCTAAGAGCCCATTCAGACAGGGGCGACACGACTTGCTGGGGTGACCTGTGAAGTCTCGGTGCACAGCGTGCACCGCGACTTCGGCGCGACTTGCACGGACTTCATATGATTGAAGTTAATGCAGGTCGCTCCAGGTCGCCCCAAAGTAGTACAGGACCCTTTTTCTAAGTCGGAGCGACTTGTGTCGCTCCTATTAGAACGGGTCCTGTGCTAATCAATGGCAGGCGACCGACCGCGACTTGTCAGGCGACCAAGTCGCGCTAGTGTGAATGGACCCTAAAAGCCACACCCGTGCACCGTAGCCACTGCCCATTCACGTGAATGGGCCTCCAAAATCAACAGAGGGGATGACTTTTGTATGTATGCTTCGATACGGCTGCCTTTGCAGATTGTGGTCTTCTCCATGAAAGTGACACTGAAGAGGGAGGTATGAGGAGCTTCATTGTTAGCAGTTAGAAGATGATGATGACCTAGTTTTCTGACATTGATATATTTTCTGAGCTATTTCCTACTTTGGGGTAATGGAGTCATAAAAAAAGCCACCCAGCTGCCCATTTTTACTGCCCCAAACCACAAGCCTAAATAGGCTTAAAAAAATCTAATACTACCACATATACAATCACACAGGTTTATTTAGTGGAGAATCAGAACATAGAGCTGTTTTCAAAAGCCCTGCATAAGCATGATTCTAGCAAATGCACCACAAACATCTATCAGATTCAAAGCAAAATGAGCTTTGTCTCTAGTTCGGAACTGCAAGACCTCTTAAATAATTCCTAACGTTTTAAAACTATGGGCCATCATTCGCAATAAATAGTACAAGATCAGAATGTTTGTATTTACTGCAGAGGAGAAAAAAAAAAAAAAAATTGGAAAAGAAATACGTCTTGGAGGCCGTGTGATCTCCTGCCTACGTCTTTCATATGAATAATTTACTGCCTTCAAAACAAAATTTCTCTCAAGTGAAAGCTGACTGGCGTTTAAAACAGCTTGGTTTTGGTTAAGTGAGCTGTAGAATCGTTGGATTTTAGATTACCTAATGATCAGCAGCACTATGCGGCAGTCCTAAAGAACTTTTGAGAAAAGTAAGAAAGAGCTCAGGAAATTTATCAATGTCAGCAAAGTAGGTCATCATCTTCTAACTACTAACAACGAGGCTGCTCATTCCTCTCTCTTCAGTATCACTTTCATGGCGAAGACCACGTAAAACATTTTACATTGACTGGAGCTCTCATGGCACCTAAAAGAAAGTGATATGAAGAAATGTTTGAAGCTTATGCAAAGAACTGCAAAAGTGTTCCTCAGGACCCAGGATCTGACAAAAAAGTCATATAGAAGAGTGAGCTAGTATAAGCCAGATAACAGACATTCATTTTCTGCACCAAGAAGCCAGATGGACAGAGAGTGAGTCCAGCAAGAAAGGACAGACAATGTTCACATTTTCAGTGAGGATTTATTTAAAGCTGAAACCGCTAAGTACTCCAATCCGATTAAATATACATATGAGAGCTGTTTAAAGCGTAACTTCACTTTCGTGGGGAAAAAAAAAAAAAAACAACAACAATATAGCGTATACAATTGCGACAAAAATCATATTCTAATTGAATGTTATTAAAAATGACCTTTGCTTTTCAATCTGCAGCTGTTGTAATTTTCTTAAAATGCAATGCAATATGGCTACTGACCACACCCCAGAAACATAATTTCCTGCTTGTGTGATTGGCTCATGAATTTTCCCAGAAGTCAGCACTAAGATACAAGTCAGATTTCTGGCATCCCCTGCAACAAAAATGTCAATTTTGGTGGGATGCTCCCAATAGGAACACATCTAAAGGGATGCAGTCCCAGCAGATTTCCTTATTAGTGCATTAAAGCTGCCACAGCTGATAGATAATTATGAAACCACTCCCATTAGACCCACTCAGGACAAACAGGGATTTCTTCAGAATACCAAAAGGTAGGAATCTGCAACAAAGGTTGTTATAATTCTTGTAATGTACAGAGATCACCCAGAGGGGAATGTGTTTTTCTCAACAAAAGTTGAGTTTTGCTTTAACCACTTCAATACAGGGCACTTTCCCCCCCTTCCTGCCCAGGCCAATTTTCAGCTTTTAGCGCTGTTGCATTTTGAATGACAATTTCGTGGTCATGCAACACTGTACCTACACCAAATATATGTAATCTTTTTCCCACAAATAGAGCTTTATTTTGATGGTATTTGATCACCGCAAGGTTTTTTCTTTTTGGCTAAACAAATTAAAAAAGACCGAAAAGTTTGAAAATGTTATAACATCTAGTAAATAGATATGTTTTTTCCTGCACTGATGAGCACTGATGAGGCGGCACTGACAGGCACTGATGGGGTGGCACTAATATGCAGCACTGATGGGCACTGATAGGTGGCACTGATAGGTAGCACTGATATGCAGCATTGGTGGACACTGATAGGCGGCACTGATGGGCACTAATAGGCCGCACTGATGGGCACTGATAGGCAGCACTGATGGGCACTAATAGGTGGCACTGATAGGTGGCACTGATAAGCGGCACTGATGGGCACTGATGGGCACTGATATGCACTGATAGGCAGCACTGGTGGGCAATAATAGGCACTGGTGGGCCGCACTGATAGATGGCAATGATGGGCACTTATGGACAGCAATGATAGTTGGCAATGGTGGGCAGCACTGATGGGAAGGGCACCAATGTCAGGCTCCCTGAGCCCTGATTGCCATCCCTGGTGGCCATGGTAGGCATCTCTGGTGGCCATGGGTGGGCATCCCTAATGGCTCTAATGGCACCCCCGCCCAAGGGTCTGCACTGGTAATCAATGCTCTGATTACCAGCACAGACCCCCCCCCCCCCTGTTAGGAGAGCTGCAGATCAGCTCTCTTCTACTCGTGCCTGTCAGGCACAAACTGAGGAGAGCCGATCAACGGCTCTTCCTATTTACTATGTGACCAGCTGTGATTGGACACATCTGGTCACATTGTAAAGAGCCTACGTCAGTGTGACACACCGCAGCACTGATGGCAGCTCTGTGCGCCCCCCAGTGGCATGCAGAGCTCATTATCCTGCTCGACGTCATATGCAGGATAATGCAACCACCTTCCCGCCATCAGTTGCCTATAGGGCGGGCAGAAAGTGGTTAACCTGCGTAAAGTGGAAGAAATGCCTAACACTGTACATTTTTAAAAATGTTCCCTACCCCCTTTCTCCTCCTACCTATATCTACCTAACCAGTATAAAAA
This sequence comes from Pelophylax lessonae, assembly GCF_965119305.1. Lineage (NCBI taxonomy): Eukaryota > Metazoa > Chordata > Amphibia > Anura > Ranidae > Pelophylax > Pelophylax lessonae. The sequence goes on from NC_138768.1 coordinate 398,038,272, forward strand.
AGATCTGTTGTAGTTACCTATTTTAGGTTAGGTTCACATGTTGTGCGGGTACATTTGCGCAGGCAAAGCAACCCATTCATTTGAATAGGCTTCTGTACCTGCAGGAAATGTGAAGAAAAAAATCCCTTATCCTGCACTTTGTGTTTTTTTTCGCACCCTTAAACGCCATAAGGAATCACTGGCACCCCCATATGTCTGCTAAAAAGGAGTGATTTTGACAGCGGAAGCTTGCGGGTGCAGGAGCGTCACACCAACTGTGTGAACCTAGGCTTAACCCCTTCTGGACCGCCCCACACAGATATACCGCGTCAGGGCGGCCCTCCTGCTTGAAATCACGTACCTGTAAGTGGACGCAACGGGAGATAATCAGCGGGTCTAGAGGACCCAATGTTCACCGGTACCCCACAATTATTCTCAGGGGAGGCAAAACAGCGGTCTGCCTATGTTAAAAAGGCAGACAGCTGTTTTGTGAGAGGGAAAGATGGAGATATTGTGTTTTTGCTAAGCTGGAACACAGATCTCTGTCTTCCCCCAGTCAAAGCATCCCCCACACAGTTAGATAGCACTCCCTAGGAGCACATTTAACCCTTTAATTGCCCCTGATTTTAACCCCTTTGCTGCCAGTGTCATTAGTACAGTGACAGTGCATTATTTTAGCACCGATCACTGTATTGGTGTCACTGGTCCCCAAAAAGTGTCACTTAGTGTCAGATTTGCCTGCCGCAATGTCGCAGTCCCACTAAAAATCGCCCCATTAGTAGTAAAAACAATTTAAAAATTAAAATTCCATATATATATATATATATATATATACATATATCCCACACTTTGTAGAGGCTATAACTTTTGTGCAAAACAATCAATTTACGCCTATTGAGAATTTTTTTTTTTACCAAACACATGTAGCAGATTACATATTGGCCTAAATTGATCAATAAATTCGATTTTTTACATTTTTTTTATTGAGTATGTTTTATAGCATAAAGTAAAAAATATTGTTTTTTTATTTTTCAAAATTGTTGGTCTTTGTTTATAGCGCAAAAATAAAAACTGCAGAGGTGATCAAAAACTACCAAAAGAAAGCTATATTTGTGGGGAAAAAAGAACATCAAGTTTATTTACAGCGTCGCACGACAGCGTCACAATTGTCAGTTAAAGTAATGCACGGGGGGAAACCTTTCGGGGCTGAAGAGGTTAATCTGTTTCTGGTCACAAGATCCTGCAGCTCCGGCTCCCCTGTGTCAGTGAGCGGCTGTTGCAGTGGAAAGCAGAGAGTGTCAACAACAGCTGGGACATGTGAGCCTTTGGGTGACATCATTGCTCCTAGTATTCACAGGCATTGTCAAGCACTGCCTAGTCTGAGCCAGACCGGATTAAAAATAGGAAGGTATACAGATGTGCTTTATATGAGCTAGGTAGGAGGGTGGGGGGAAGGAATATTTTTAGTTAGACTTATGCTGGGTACACACGGGCCGAAAATCAGCCGAAAACAGTTGGTTCAGTAAGAACCAGCTGACTTTTGGCCAGTGTGTACAGCCCATTTTCCAACAGAAGTCGGTCTCACGACCATCTTCTGTTAAACGGGCATCTGATCAGCATCCGATTAGCGCTGGCAGCCAATGGCTGTGAGCACTGACCAAAGTGTTCTAGCGGGGGGGGGGGCAGTCCCCCTGTCAGAACACAATAGCACAGTAGGAGAGATTGCTGTACTAACATCTGTGTTAGTACAGAAATCTGTCCGTTTTTTTTTGTTCAGCTCACTGAGTTGAACGAAAAAAAAATTTAAAGTGTGTTACAGGCTTTAGGGTTTTCTTCCGCTTTAAGGACTTCCTGTCAACTTTAGGTATTCCAGTCATTCCAGCTGCATGATTTACACAGCCTGGTTTTTTTCTGCCACACCTAAGTAATACAGTTAGGTCTGTTATTGGGCAGTAAAGGAGAAGCAGCAGATAGGATCATCTCTTTGCTACTTTACTCTCTCCTTTTGTCTGCAAGGTACATGAGCACTCCAGTACAGCTGATTGGCTCCTTGCGAAGCTTTCCCAACTCCCACTCTAAGGTTTGCTTGACTAGGGTATAAAAGATGTTTCTTTGCTCTCCTTGCTGCTAGACCACCACTCCCACACTCACAGTACAATGGCCTTCACCGCCCTTAATTTACAAATGATAAATTGCCTTATCAACATATAAATATGTAAACTTATGAACATATTCAACATATGAACACCCAGTACCTTATTCCAAAAACTAGGAGTTACAAGGTCCTTGTGGGCATCTACTACTTGTACCTGCATAACCACTGAATTTTTAGGTCTCCAACCACAACAAACACCAACTCGGAGACAAAAAACTACACGCAGGTACTACCAATCATAGTAATGGGAGCTGTACCCAGGACTGGTCCCTACAAATGTATGTATTTTTTCTGATCAAAAACCCATAGCAGGACATTTTATCCCTAACTGAAACTTTAAGAACCAGAATCCCCATTGCATACCCCAAGAAACCTGGAACTTGTCCCAAGCATGTTTTCCTCTGACTGCTGGCTTCCAAGACCCTCCCAAATATCTCCTACTAAAGCCCCACCTTCTACAGCCTCCCCCCCCCCCCATTCCTGTAAGTCCTATTTTAAATACTTACACCGACCAGAAACCCCTTCCTACAAGCAAACTCCCCTTTAACCATCATCTTAGCACGTTGTCCATGTTTTCTTCCTTTTACTCTGTGCCTATCTGTACAGGGGATTGCAAGAAGGTGATATTAAAAAAATGTATGGGTATTAACAATAGTTGCTTAAAACTGCACTGTATTATTTTTTTACCCATATGAACACATACCTGCATGCATTTGTTTCTGTGATCAGACTTCCTGTTAGAGGGTGGTTAGATTCATACTGTAAGTAGGAATGTTGCTACCGTTTCTTGCTAACTTCAGAGAAACCAAGGAACTATGGAGTATAGGATCTGTAGTGTTCATAGAGCAGTGCACGTGACTGTGACTAATGAGCACTGCTTGTTCCAAACAAATGGAAGTGAGGGGGAAAAAGGAGAGGTTCTGGAGCTCACTGAAGATGTTACAAGGAGAAAGGAAAACACGGTAAGAAATGATTCCTGAAACATAGATTTCTGGGCAACTAAGTAGTGGATGCATTTGGATTTTTGGAGAATAAGGATATAATTTAGTGTCACTTATGGACATTTCCAATATACAGTATGTGGTGACTGACATTCTTCTGCACCTGATGAATGTCAGTCACTGCAAGGATGCATGAAATACTGTTGTTTTCTATGTTCGCTGTCCACACTACAAAGCTGCCTTCAGATTGGTTGTACTGTATTGCCTAAAAATGCAGATATGCTTCATGATAATAAAGAAGGTGCAGCACTATAAGCAAATATATATCAGTCCAAAACAGTCCTACTGCAGGAGTCAGCTGATTGGGTAGATAAGTGACACCACCACCAAAACACCACCAACCACACTGCCTCTTACCATCCGGCTGATAACAATAGAGCATTCATGTATCCCACTATAGGCTCATCCAGATCTCCTTATCCCCAACCGACACTCCCATGGGACAGGTGGTATCTCCAGACAATCAAGTTCCCACGGAAGGATGCTCCAAGAAGGCCCCAGAGATGAAAGAAATGCTTATAGAGTAGAACGTTTTTAATAAATGCAGATTTTATTATTAATAAAGCTGATAAACTCACATTCTTGCAGAAGAGCGTCAGCGTGTATGTAAAGTCCGGTTTCTAACCAAAAAGATGGTCCTCAGCGCAATGACGTCACACATCAACAATGACGTCATCGTCACGTCATGCAGGTTTCTCTGTTTGTTTAGATATGCTTCATGGTATGGCATAAAAATGAACAAAATACCACTTTGACATGTCATTAGTGTCGCAAGTTTTAATGAGTTCTTAATCCCAATTGAACATTCAGAAAATACATCAATAAACACATTCCAGATGCATGAAAACAAAAAGGAAGTCAAGGCCTCAAAGTTTATATTCTTTCTAAAAAAGCCACAGGCTGAGTAGAAAAAGACTGTTCCCTGTCAGCATGCTACAGAGGAGGACCTTTGCTTTCAGTGAGAAAGCAGTGATCTTAGTGCAGAAATGCGATTTGCCACTACTAAATAGGACCTGTGGCTATGAAATCAGGGAAGCTCATGCTTCCTGCTAATTGGAGAGCTCTGACTCAGACTCAGTTGGGGGAATGTCTGATCTTTGCAAAGAGATCCCTGCTTTCATACAGAGAGAAAGGGTCCCACTCTGAAGCTGCTAGCAGTGGACTGGCTTTTAAACACAAAGTATATACATCCCATGGAAGTGGTGGTGATATCTGACTGATGGCTGCAGCTATAGTCATCATCCAGATGCCATTCTTTAGATCAGACTTTCTTGTAAAAGTGATCAGAGCATCTAAATAGCATTTTGATCACTTTTATATCTGGCAGAATTTGCCCTTCTTTCAGCCGCCCTTTAAGAACTCTCCCACCCCACTGGGGAGCCCAGGGCCACTGCCAGCTAAATAAAGGAGTAAAAAAAATTTAAAAAAATGAAATATAATTATATATTTTTTTAGGTTTCCATTCCACTGTGCTTACTTTCAAATGTGAATGCATAAGTAGGTCCCGCACACATATATATCGCACCACACTTGTGAGGTATCAGCGAGGAAGAGCTTGAGAGTGAGAATAATAATTCAAGCACCAGATGTCCCAAGCAACTTTAAACTGGTAGCCTCTAAAGGCTTTTAAAGGGTCACCTATGGATAATTTGTTGTATCATAGTTTATCGCCATTCGATGGGCAAGCTATTTTACTGCATGAAATGTTTGGTATCTATTTAATGTGTGCACCAATTCATTAACGTGTATTTTCTTCCTAAAAATTTGCGTTTAAAAAAATGGCTGTACAAATATTGTGTGACATAGAAAAATTCCAATCACTGGTTTTATGTGTAGCCAGATGCTTGGCTAAGAAATATAGTGACAGAAACATTGACTGCAGCTGCTCTGCGCTGCAAACCAACAGCATGATGCGGGATCCAGAGTGCTGAGTCCAGGTGTGCCAACAACAACCAAAGTCACCTAAGTGCAGTGTAGATTCAGGGCCGGGATAAGGGGTGGGCAGGAGGAGTGGCTGCCCTGGGCACCATGGTATGATGTGAGGTGGGGGGGAACCACAATGATATTGGAGGGAGGAGATTCATGTTGAGAAGGGTAATTTAGGGGGGCAACAGGGGGTAAGAATTGTCCCAGCAGGGCAAATTTAGGGGGTGTGAGTTTGGGGGGATTTGTGGGTGATTTGGGGGGATTCGTGTGGTGATTTGGGGGGGGGATTTGTGTTGGGAGGAGGGATGAGGGAAAAGGGTTTGTGCTAGGAGGGGGAATTTGGGTTTTTTTTGCTATAAAATTAAAACGGTAAAGGGGAAAAAAAATTTAGGGGGGGTATGTGTGCTAGGGGGATTTGTGCTAGAATGGGGGATTGGGGAGGGGACTTGTGCTGGATGTCGATGATTTGGAGTGGGGGGAGAGGATTTGTGCTTGGAGGGAAAATTTGAGAGGCTGAGGATTTGTGCTAGGGAGGGAAATTGTTTTTTTTTTTTTTTTTCGGGGAGCGGGATTTCAGCAGGGGAAATCATATGGGGAGAAGATTTCAGCTTGTGAGGATGAGGGGACAAAGATTAGTGCTGGGAGGGGGGATTTCAGCAGGGGGCCGATTTAAACTGGGAGGAAGGGGGATTTATGTTTAGGTGGCGAGCATTTAGATTACTGTTCAATCTGTTTTGGAGGGGAGGGGGTTTCCATTGACATATAATGCTCATTAGTTTTGTTTTTGTTTTTTCTTTTTTTTTAGGCCCTGGGCTCTATTACCTAGTCCTGGCTCTAAGTAGACTAATTGCTGTGTCTGACCGAATGGTGAGCTGCCACTTCGGGGATTCACCATCTACTGTCTGCTATAGAGACTGACTCATTTAGGAACTGACCATCTACTAGCCTTACTGCTGCCTGTAGGCTTGACAGGCACTATCCTGTGCAAGAACACTACAATTGGGCCACTAAAACTAGCCAACTGAAGAGCTAGGACTGAAGACTGCCCCTTTACAGCTGCTACACAGAGACATTTGCCTATTGATTAGTTTAAGAGGTACCTCCCGTGTTCATTGTATCATACGGTAGCCTTCTCTAAGAATGCACTCTAACCATTTACAGCATTTTTGTCCACACTGCAGTTTTTGTTTATGTATACTGTTTATTAGTAACTTTGCTGATGTATGCGTTAATTCTAGTTTAGTGGTAGAGAACTCTATTCTAAATTCTGTGGCATAGTGATTACATTGTCTTGCAGACTGTGTCTTTATCTACCTACTGTATCCTCATGTATGCTCATACCATCATCTACTCTAACCTGTAGCAATACATTGAGTTAATTTATCACTAAACAGTCTTGTGTCTATTTCCTGGTACTCATTCATAGCCAAGTTAAAAGTATCTGTGCTTGTGGTCTTATAAGTGCTTGCAGTAACTTTCATACAACCAGGTGTGTCAGAGGGTCTGAGGTTGTTCTTGGAGTCAAGACACAGAACAGAGAACTCTAACTACCAAGCAGCTCCTTTGGAGATAGTGCTACACATGTATGTAAGAAATATCAGAACTGGCCTGGGCAGCAGGTGGTTAAACGAAAACCAAACGTTGCTTACATTATGCACTTGGAATGCGTTAAGCTAATTTAAACTATAAGCCTATTTGGGCTTTAAAGACTCTGTTAACCTAAAACTGATGTTTTGGTTATAGTTCAATGGTAATGGGATTAACCACTGACTAATTCACTAGAGTTCTGCCCCCCAGCAGAGTTTAACTCCTCTAACTGCAGTTGGAAGAGGTTGCCTCATGAAAGCAGCCCTAAAGATATGAATGGTGATGAGATACATCTCATATAAGGCTGTGCTACCCCTTTCCTGTAGGTTCAATTTAAATGAGCATGTGCAAGTTGACTCATACCGCACAGTGAGGTATTGCATTATAACATTTGATTAGATAAATGCTCTTTGCAATTAAATTGTTTATCCTTGGGCATTCATGCATATCTATGGGCATTTCCAAGTGGTATCAAGCAGTGTTGGTGTAGTTACTCAAAAAATGTAACTAGTTACTAGTTACTAGTTACTTCTGTAAAATGTAACGAGATTACTTTACTAGTTACTATATTTGAAAAGTAACTTCACTACTTATTACTTTACTCTCCTCTTTCTTAATTGACTGTGTAGAAGAAGATACATGACACTCTTTCTGCATAGAGTTTATTGTATAAACACAGGCTTTGGGAAACATGAGAACAAAACCTGAAAAAACAGAATAAATCATAAAGTGCAACAAAAAGTCATAAACTTCATCCCTCTCTATTCTTCGAAATAACGATTGTATCGCACGGCTTGAGTAACGCAGGAAAGCATGTTCCTATAGCCTAGTAAAGTAGTGTAGTTACCTCCTATAGCCTATTAAAGTAGTGTAGTTACCAATATTAGTATTGTAACTAGTTACGTTACTTTGTTACCAAAAAAAGTAATGTAGTTACCGTAATCCGTTACTTTGTAATTAGTTACCCCCAACACTGGTATTAAGCACATATGTACTTAAAATGGTCTGGCATTAGAGAGTGATTCATCAATCCGTTGTAAATGCTGACAAAAGAGCCAGTCAGAATTGTCAAGATGCCTGCATACTTGCCTCTCTCCTGGCAGTCCTTATCGTGTACTCTATCCTTCTTGCAGTAGCCTTCATCCTAGTTGCAGCTTAATGGCACTTAGAGTCACTCCAACTCTTGGCTAGTGTCCTGGTTGCCAGGCCACAGGACACCACAGGAGACACAGCTTCCCAAGCCTGTACAGAATTTGCTTGCTGCTGCCTTGTTTCATCCATTCTTTGAGCAAACACCTCTAAGCTCCTGGTGAAGGAGTTGCCCTTATTCAACATTATCAACCTGTGCCTTAGTACTTGGGAAAGCATATTTCTGCTGACCAAGTGGATCTTTATCTTTGTCTGTTCGTTCTTATTACTGACCTTTGCTATATTCAACAGATACCTCTACTGCCGACTACCTCTACTGTCTGCTGCCTGCCCCAACCTTAGCTACATTTAACAGATACAACTGTCTGCTGTCCATCCTGACCTTTGCTACCTTACCAGATCCTTCTACTGTCTGCTTCCTGCCCTGACCTTTGCTACATCCACAAATTATGCCTGCTACCAGCCACCATCCCTGACTTCTCCAGAGTGGCTTCCAACATGTTCCTCCCTTTGCTGTACAGTACAACTACTCTCTTCTACCTTGGGTGTGCTAGCAACATTCCAAAGCTAGATTATATTGTTTTGTGTACTAAGCCTTAAGGACCAACTAGTACCAATAGCCCTGGAAAAGTTGCACTTGCATACTATTCACTCAGATTCAAGTGTTTGCATCTGGATTTTACAACTGTAGCCCCAGTCCTCAGTGCTGTAATTTCTCCCTCCCTGACCAAGAATGTACAGAGCATCACCAGTTGCAAAGGACTGCTGAGAGCTGCCTGGAACTATACAGGATGAAGTTACCATGAGGCACCCTTTATTAAGCAAAGTACTATATGCGAATACAAGTCCCAGGAGGAAGGGTGTGCTGTGAGAGGTGATAAAAGGAAGAAGAATCCTTGACTTGGGAAGTCTTACATGGGAAGTGAGAGGTGAGGATTGCAGTGTGCTGCTGAGTCAGACATGCTGCTTGTTGTCAAGAGTTTGCTGGGCTGCCGCAATTGATCATAGACCACTGCTTGTGAAGAAATCAAATGAGCTGGAGGTGTCACTGGCTTCATAAGAGATCATTGCAACAGATTCCAGAGGCACCCCTTAAGCAATCAGCATTCTGGACACCAGAGAACAGGAGGAGACTTCACAACAGACTGCACAGTGGTAAAAGACCACTGGCCACATCCTTATTACCCTTCTCTTAAATGGACAGCATCACCCAAACTTGAGAGTTTTAGGAACTTACACCCCTTACTGTGTAAGTACTACAAATGTACTTGAGCACTTAAATGCAAGACTCTGGGACCTAAAGTTTTGTACCACACTGACCAGTGGGAAGGGCTTTGGGGAGATTCTAAGACCTTTCACACCTTACTCAGTCTTTGCATTGTCTTTGTTGTATTATACAAATTTATTTTACTTCATGACTGTTGCGTTTTTTTGTTTGTTGCTGTTGCCTCACTGGGTGTGCAATGCAAATAAATTCTCCTTCTTCAACATTGGTATGTCAGATGGTGTAACAAGGGAGAAGGGTCTTTGTCATCCGGAATCAGGGGACTCCTTCAGGTGTAGGCGTAAGCGCCACGCCAGAATGCAGAGGAACCCAGAGTAATTAGAATACAGAAGCCATGTCAAAAAGCAGAATATGCTACATTAGATTACATCTCCTCTCTTCTGTGTACATTACAAGACTAAGTCACTTTCAAGGTGAGATCAATGTGTTACCTGTATGCTGAAAATGAAGAGTGAGAATCTCCTAAACACATCAACATGTCAGATTATCTCCTTTTGTTTTTAAGCAGCAAATTCAGGAGATGCCCAAAGGCCCATGCTTACCCTATCTTACACTGGTGCTGAACTTAGCAGCAATAATTATAGTACAGAATCGCTTTATATTGAAGAGGTGTGCTTGGGGGGGGAGGGGGGTAGAATCTAGGATCCCCATGGGCCCATATAGTAAAATGGTTGTAATAATTATGTGATGCAAACTTCTTGGTATAAACTTATATAGATAATTACTAAAGTAATGCATATAGCAATCACCAATTAGGTGTTACCATTCTTCAATTTAACACAAACTCAGTCAGACTGGGGTACATGTTAAAAGTTTATATAATCCATGCACAGTGTACCAAACCTCTTCGGCACATATTTACATGTATTAGAATGCCAGGAGGCTCAAGGCTTTGCTAGATTATGTTTTTCTGGTTATAAAAACATCCAGATACCTTAGGCATTCATATTCGCTGAGGGAAATATGAGAAATGGGTTACAGCATATTATCCTACTTGTGAATGCATAGTTATGGATTATGGCCCTCAAAGAGAAGACATTTCCTCCAACCATGTCTTTTCAAAGGACAGAAAATGACAAATAAAATCAATCATTTTGTTCAGGTCTAGGTGCCCTCTTATTACACTCTAGTGTTTCAGTGCTTCATTACAGTAAAAATAGAAGGCATTGCACGGTCTATCTAGAGAGAATGTTTAAAGACTACTGAAACAGAATACTCTAGTGTTGCTTATAGCAACCATTTTTTTTCCTTTCTTTAATCACAACAACAGAACAGATGGATATTTTTTCATTCACCTTAATTTTGCTTTAGCTGAAAACCTTTCCTCACTTTTCAACAATTATTCAATCAATCTAAAATATTTGCGTGATAGAAAGACTAAAGCAAAGACATAATATTATTATTATTATAATATAGGCTTTATATAGCGCCGACAGTTTTTACGCACTTTACAACTTGAGGGTAAACAGTACAAATACAATACACTTTAATACAGTAGGAATCAGAGGGCCCTGGTCATTAGAGCTTATAATCTAAGAGGTAGGGTCAAGAGATACAAGAGGTAATAACTGTGGGGGATGGGCTGATGGAGAAAATAAAAGTACAGTTGTTAGGTGGATGCCAGATAGGTGTTTTGAGGGATCGTAGAGAAAGTAGGAGATAGTGGGACAGATGGAGTAGAGCATTCCAGAGGATGAGAGAAGCTTGGCAGAAGTCCTGGAGGCGGGCATGGGAAGTGGTTATAAGGGAGCTAGAGAGCGGGAGGTCCTGGGAGGAACTAAGAGAACGAGTTGGTTGGTATTTTGAGACCATATTAGTGATGTAGCTGGGCGCCAAGTTATGAATGGCTTTATAAGTTATGGTTAGTAACTTGAATTTAATTTGTTGGTTGAGTGGCAGCCAATGGAGGGATTGGCAAATAAGTATGTATATATATATATACAGTATATATATATACAGTATCTCACAAAAGTGAGTACGCTTCTCACATTGCATAGCTGGAGGATGTTAGAGACCTTGTGCTCCTCCACCTTCTGTTTGAGGATGCACTAGAGATGCTCAATAGGGTTTAGGCTTGGAGACATGCTTGGCCAGTTCATCACCTTTACCCTCAGCTTCTTTAGCAAGGCAGTGGTCGTCTTAGAGGTGTGTTTGGGGTCTTTATTATGTTGCAATACTACCCTGCGGCCCAGTCTCGGAAGAGAGGGGATCATGCTCTGCTTCAGTATGTACATGTTGGCATTCATGGATCCCTCAATGAATTGTAGCTCCCCAGTGCTGGCAGCACTCATGCAGCCTCAGATCATGACACTCCCACCACCATGCTTGACTGTAGGCAAGACACACTTGTCTTTGTACTCCTCAACTGGTTGCCACCACACACGCTTGACACCATAGTTACATAGATAGTCAGGTTGAAAGAAGACACAAGTGCATCTGGCTCAACCAATAAAAAAAAAAAAAAAAAAAAACAGTAAAGAAAACCCAACCATACAATCCCATGTACACAATCCTATACCCGCAGTTGAACCAAATTAGTTTTCCTTGGTCTCATTAGACCACAGGACATGGTTCTAGTAATCCATGTTCTTAGTCTGCTTGTCTTCAGCAAACAACAGACTTTCTTGTGCATCATCTTTAGAACAGGATTCCTTCTGGGATGACTGCCATGCAGACCAATTTGATGCAGTATGGGGTGTATGGTCTGTGCACTGACAGGCTGACCCCCCACCCCTTCAACCTCTGCAGCAATGCTGGAAGCACTGATACATCTATTTCTCAAAGACAACCTCTGGATATGACGTTGAGCACGTGCACGCAACTTCTTTGGTCGACTATGGGAAGCCCTGTTCTGTGTGGAACTTGTCCCGTTAAACCACTGTATGGTCTTGACCACCGTCTGCAGCTCAGTTTCAGGGTCTTGGCAATCTTCGTATAACCTAGGCCATCTTTATGTAGAGCAACAATTCTTTTTTTCAGATCCTTAGAGAGTTTTTTGCCATGAGGTGCCCAGTGACCAGTATGAGAGAGTGAGAGCGATAACATCAAATTTACCACACTTGCTCCTCATTCACACTTAAGACCTTGTAACACTAATGAGTCACATGACACCAGGGAGGGAAAATGGCTAATTGGGCCAAGTTGGACATTTTCACTTAGGGGTGTACTCACTTTTGTTGCCAGCGGTTTAGGCATTAATGGCTGTGTGTTGAGTTATTTTGAGGGGACAGCAAATTTACACTGTTATTCAAGCTGTACACTCACTATTTTACATTGTAGCAAAGTGTCATTTCTTTAGTATTCTCACATTAAAAGATATAAAAAAATATTTACAAAAATGTGAGGGGTGTACTCACTTTTGTGAGATACTGAAGAACCTAAGAACTGTCAATCTACTAAAATATACAGGACAAGGGGAACAGGGAAGCAAGGAAGAGGGCAAACAAGACTGGATACAAGGCAGAGAGCAAGAGCAAGGCAAAAAGGTACAGGATAAATCAGGGTATGAATCAGGATCACAAACACTAGATTCTGGCAGCAAGAAGACAATCAAAATAGTGACGCGCCTGGGAAAGCATCCTAAAATAGCCACCTGGCAGCTAAACCCAGGTGTAAGAGATCATAGAAGCTTGCTGGCTTCTGGGAGACACCTGCTGGTGGACACTGGAACTGCAACATTCTGCCCAGGGCAAAACAGTGCCAGCAACAGGTGAACTTAATCCTAACAGAGACCTGGCAAATCATGGTGCCTACTATGCACCTAATGGTAAGATCTGGCACCTTATGGTGTCATTTATGCAGCTGAAGGCAAAATATGGTAATTTATAGTGCTTATTATGCAAATGAATGCAAGGTCTAGCAGTGTTTAGTGCCTACTATGCAGTTAAAATCGAGATCAGGCACTTACTACTATGTAGATAAAGGTGACATCTGTCACTTTATGGCAGCCACAATGCAGATAGATGTGAAAATGTGTACTTTATCGTTCCTATAATGCAGTTAAAGTGGATATCTGCTGCCTTAAAGGGTCAGGCCAGGAGTATAGATGATAACAAAACAGTTTAGAAGTGCTACATATGCAGGCAGTTTAATAATAGATAGCACATACCACAAGCAGGATCATAGGCAGAGCAGGCAGGCCGATACTTGTAGTACACCACAGTAGATGTCAGCAGGGCATCAAGAACGGGTGTGGAGATGGAGCAGATTGGAGCAGGCCAAGAAGTAACAGAGAGTTTGATAACACAGGAGGGTCAGGCAGAAGTGTAGTCCAGACTAGTTGGGTCATTCACAAGTAGATCAGAGCCCAAAATGGTACAGAATCACAGTGGAGAGAGCAGGTTCAGAGCAGGCCAGGTCATGCACAATAATCCACAGAGCAAATACAGGCTGGGTTAAGCAAGAGCACACCAAGTACCTACCTGCCAACTTTTTGAGATGGGAATGAGAGACACCAATTAGCAAAAGTATGTAGCATAGGACACACGCTCGGTCACGCCCCCTAACCGAGTGTAGCACTACCCCCTTGAGGGCTGCTGGATTTCTCAACTTTTCGGGTCCTTCTGGGTTATCGGTAGCAATTGCATGCAGAAACTTAACAACATTGGCATTCCAGTCTGCTCCGCAAGATCTCCGCCAACACGTGGGATAGCCTCCGTGTTCCGGTTCACTCCGGCATCTGCCATCTTGCTCCTTCATAAACGTGTCTTCCTCTAAGCTACACCTGAAAGCGGAAGTAATTTGCAGGCTCCCTTCCTCTTTCTGGATTGGCTGTTTGTGGGTGGCGTCTCCGCCCACAACTCCAGACTAGCTGATACTCCAGCGGTGGCTCCTCCTGCTCAGCGTATCTCTTCAGCGCGCGCTTTCCCACGCAGTACAGTAACCTCTTCATTGACGCTCCAATTCAGCTCAGCAAGCATGAAGATCACTGTACAGCAGATCACGCTCCTCAATCCGCACTCATCCGCCATCCTTGTCTTTACCTGGGCCTCAGTTGCACATTTTTCTTCATAGCACATGTACAGACAACACTCGCCATACTGTTTTGGAAAACTGTCCTGCTGTCATGAATTGAAGGGTCAACATTTTTCTTTACAGCATCTCCTCCGATATCAGTCTCCACACTATTCGAGAAAATTGTTCCGGTGACATAAACTGCACGGTCAACACTTTTCTTCACAGTGCATGTCCAGATATGACCCCCGACACACCGATCCCTGTGCCCTGGGTCACCACTTTCTCCATCCAGACTTGCACCGATCACTGTAAGGCCCCTTTCACACATACGGTCCATTTGTCCATTTTTCATCCATTTGTTGACGGATGAAAAACGGACATCAATGCCTCTCTATGTAAAAACGCATGATCGTCCGTTAACATCCGTTTTTTTTATCCGCTTCCGCCAATGTCCGTTTTTTGGAACGGATGAATGCCCTATTTTTAATCCGTCAAAAAAACGGATCGGACAAAAAACGGATATAAACGTACAAATGATGTGTTTTTCATCGGTTTTTGCATTGGTAGTTTGTTTTAAAAAAAACGGATGAAAAAAACGGATGAAAAAACAGATGAAAAACGGATGAAAAAACGGATAGAAAAAAAGGATGAAAAACTGATACATTTTCACGTGACTGAACTGATGAACTGAACGGACCGTATGTGTGAAAGGGGCCTAAGGGCTCTTTCACACAGAGTGGACGGCATTGCAATCCGCTCCGGCCCCTTTTTATTTTTCACGGAACGGATGACATTTGTGTCATCCGCTCCGTATGTCCGCATATCATCCCATCCGTTTGCGGATGATATACGGACATAGTGTAAGTCTATGGGCATTGCAGATGTCAGTGGATGACACCGCTGACATCCGATTTTTCTTCCTTTCCGTTTTTTGAACGGAGGAAAAATAGGGTTCTGTTCCGTTCCAAAAAACGTAAATCATCCGCAAAAAAATAGGATGATTTGCGGACATACAGAACGCCCGTGTGAAAGGGCCCTAAAGCAGACACAGTTCTTTTGTACAGTATGATGCATCTCCTCTTCACTAACTCTCCTGCACATTTCTTGAAAGAACAGATTACATTTCTGACAAAAATCCATCCGTTGCTGTTGGCAACCATCACTGTGAACTTGATTCTTCATCCCACTCTCCCTAATCCCTGTAGAGCAGACATCACTCTCTTCGCTGACACTCTTGAGAAATGATGACGTTATTTTGCAAGATTTCTCGGCTGTTGCCATTAGCAACCATTGCGGTAACCCAGGGTGAATCTCGGTTGACGTCCCCAAATGTAGCACTGCCCCCTTGAGGGCTGCTGTATTTCTCACCTTTTCGGGTCCCTCTGGAGAAACCTAACACTTTACTCTCCGGCTCAGTCAATGAACAGTCTAGGGGTTGTTGTTTTTGTTGTTTTATTTTATATTGGGATGGGAGCAGGGATAGAGTGTGATACTCCAGAACTTGAACTATTCACAATGCTGAGGACTTTTATATGAGGATGCGGCTAGGCCGCAGTTTTACCTTGCCACTAGATGAATCTGAGGTAAAGTTCCCAAATAAACACTTGCTTAGCACGTATCTTTAGGTTACTCGCCTAGCACTCCCTTTCACTCCATCAGCTGACACCTGTCCTCTGACTACTCTACTCCGAAGCTGCCCCCTTCCTGGTCAGGCCCTTAGGCATGATCCCCTGTACTCACGATACTGCTTTTCAGGTTCTCCAGTGTCTCAACTCCTCCTAGCCAGCTCTTCTGGACCTCTGGGTTCAGCTCCTCACTTCTGGCTTACCAGGCCAGCTGCCTAGGACCATACACCAACCGCTGCTGCAGAAGAGGAGGCACCCTCCGCCCCTCATTCTGGGACTCTGTTCGCCAGCCAAAGACATGTGCTCCTGGCTTTTATACTACACCCCACAATGCACCGAGAAAACCAATCACTGGGGCTGTATCAAAAACTGTGTACTCATTGGCCAGGCTTCCTCCACTGTTCAATGAGCCTCCCCATTGGGCCAGTGGTGACACTCCCCCAGACCACATGAATCACACGCTGAGCACAATGAGCAGACCAAACTTACAGATCCTGCTCTCTGTTAAGCAGAGAGCAATATAGAAATTACCTGCTGCCTCTCTGATAGGCACACAGAACCAAAACTATACTCACTCTCTAGCACCTACCTAGGAAGGTGCTACACTCACCCCCGGTCAAACGAGCCATATCCTCGCTGGCTCTGGGGCAGCCGCCCCCTACAAAAATTCTTCCTCAAATATTTCTAAAGGAGTATCCCACAAACCTGGAAAAGGGAAAAAGGGAAATAACAAATGTACATAGTCAATAGCAATAATAAATTACGTAGAAAATATATATATATATGTATCGAATGTATAAGTATTCACAAAGAGCATTTATACACAATAGGCGCATTAATCTTAATGCACCCCCCGCCAAACAAAAAAAATCTGTTTGTTTGAGCAGGTAAAACATGTCATCCTGACTGACTAGCTGAATAGAATATTTACATTACAAATGATGGAGGGCCTAGCCAGACCCAGATATCCAGTGCAAGCTTGCAAAGGAAAGAAACTGTAGTTAAACACATTACAAAACATTTCTACCTAAGCCGGTGAGACCTTCTCACCGCAAAGTCCCTAGCTACACATTCTGGTAGATGTCACTTCCGGCACACTTGACTCGCCGTTCGGCTGTTACTCCTGGGACAGGTGACAACCAAACCTTATCAAGCTAACTGTCTACCTCACTTTATGTGTCACATTTTTGTGACTGAAATAGGCACAGTCCCTTTTTAGCACCTGGGCACCGACTCTCCTCCTATTCCAGTCAAGCCCACAAGTTCCTGAAGACATGCGGAGTCCATCTAACTGATGCTCACAGTGTCCCTCCACCTGTAGCACCGAGGCAACATGTCTTCTTTGAGACAATTTGTTTTCTGGAGCCTGAGCAAACTTGTCCTGCTTGTGAGGGTTATCAGTCTCTTCAGGGGCCCCTCACATTCTGGCACCCTCGTTTCTCCAAAGAGACTTCAAGCCACTACCTGCTCTCCCGAGGTAGCAACTTGCACAAAGTTCCTTCAGATGGCCCACTGGCCCGACACAATCTTCACAAAGTGTCTTTTTAGAAAATTTCTCTGCAGTGTGTCCATTTAACTCTAAGGTTGTAAATGATCCTGGCCCAATGGCCCAAAGGATCTGCATTTTAGCAAAATCATATGATCAATAGAGTCCTTCTTTAACAAGAGACTCTATTTAACCACACCCCATTTAAGCCTCACCCACTATTTAGCATAGTTTTACCATAGCATAGCCACCACCTGGGCACACCTCCCCAATGATTGGCTAGGCCCAGATCAATATTCAGTCTGGCTATTTGAGTTCCCCTCTCTTAAGCCCTAGAAACGTCTTCTATAGGTGTGGGTAGCAATCAAACTCCCAGTCTGTGAAACCCTGAACAAACCAGACCAAACAATTACTGCTCCCTTGGTTACAGAAGGAGTCAAAAACTAAATTTACCTAGCAGCCTAACTAGGATGGCGCTATAGGGATTTTATTGGTAATTCCAATTTTGCATGAAGCTAATAATGGCTGCGCCTTTGGTGAATGTGTACCCAGAGTTGTACCTAGAGGGGCCTCAGGGGTTGCAATTGCAACCCAGCCCCATGCTTCAAGGGCTTGTGCGACCCCCCCCCCTGTACACCTGGATAGGAGGAGCAGCAGGGGCGGCTGCATATAGAGGAACCAATCTCTCCATTTTCCCCCTGCAGCCGCTGAATGCCAACTTCTCCTCCTCCCCCTCCCACAGGCATTCAGCGGCCTCAAGAGCAAAACAGAGAGATCGGTTTCCCTAGATTTCACCCCGCCACCCCTCCTATCTAGCTTCTTTCTGCTGCCCCTCTGTGTGCTTTTCACCCCTTTGTGCTCTTTCCCGGCCCCCCAAGTCTCTCTCCTGAATCATCCCCCCCCCTCCCCTCATCCCTTGCAGCACTGCTGTCTTCCTCCTTCCCTCTTCCACCGGTTGCTGCAGGGGATGTGTAAGGATGCAGACCCTTCATGGTTTTGCTACTGTGTGTAGTGAATGATTAAATGCAGTAAGAAATAGAAAAAGTATAAGAACCAGAAAAAGTTTATATACAATGTGTATATATATATACAGTATATTAAAAATAATGAAAAAATTGTGCAGACTCAATGGCCCACTTGGTCACCTTTCTTCTGTCACCTGTGATTGCTGGCACAATATACTGTAGGTTCCTTTTGAATTCTTAACAGAGACAGATTCTGATCAGATGGTACAATGGACGTAGGAAATGAAAGAATAATGATAAGAATCAAAGGGAATCCAGCTGCTTATTTGCTCAGGGGCTCTCTGCAAACTGTGTCTTTCGCTGCATGTTCTTGTATTGAAAGTGACCAGTAAAAAAATAATACAACTAAAGTTTCAATCTTGAATGTCTTATTTCATGGATATTACTACCACAAGGGTACTATTCACACATCTTTAACCAATCTTCCACTTCAATTCACTTAACAAGCTGGTGCCATATGATTAAAATACATTTTATCACTGTTCCTTCCTGTTTTCCAGCTTAATGCACAAAATGAAGACTGTTCAGAAGAGCTGAAGAAAGACAGCGTAATATATATTCCATTATCCCAGGCTAGCACTAAGATGCTGTATCTAGGAGGAAGAGGAAAATATTTCATGGCGGAGAATGCATTACTTTAAATAAGCATTCCACTTTCCTACACAAATTGAGTTATTATCCAGAAAACAATAGCACAGACCTTTACTTCAACAACACTGTGTTCCATCACAAACTAATGAACAATAATGCACTGTATATTTCAAAGTGAAAGTGTCAAATGCTGCCATTATTCAAATTCCTTCCATGTTCAAGGTCTTTAGACTCACGATCATGAAAGGAGACGGCACAGCAACACTGGGACTTAAATAAAAAAATAAAATAAAAAAAAGGCAACTTGTTTTATTGTCTTCCAAATATTATAGCTTTCAATCTTCTGCAACTGTTTTAGCACCATGGAAACGACTGTATAAGTCTCGCTCTGAGAAGACTGAAGGGAAAAATGAGCAATGTGTCATAATGTCTTCATCTTGAAGAACCAGATGTCAATACAGTAACTACACTGAAATTACTAACACCATTTCACAAAGATAAGCCATACAGGCAATGTGTATAGCAAAAGAATACTTGTGTCCTTGAGGAAATTAAGGCTGCGAGTCAGTGCAAGCTGTGCCATTGTTAAAATGTGGGGTTTTGTGATTAGAAAGAAGCTTGCCGAAAAAGATGAATGCTTTAAACAATGCTTGCTTAAATAAGTTTGAATGCCCAAGGAGAAGAGCTGGGTGAATGTGTGTGATTATTGATGAATACCTGTAATATTTTGCAGTGCACATTTTGTGTATTTCTTTTATGTTCTACTGCTATAAAGGCAGCATTTGTGTATAGCCCAAATTCTGTGTTGTGCCTTTTTTTCTCTTTCTCTGTCTTCTTCTTCAGTTACAGTATGACATACACAACCTTTTTAATGGAGACTCCAGCCAGCATCTGTTTTTTAAGGATTAAGGGCTTGTTCACATGCATGGCCAGGGGGCGGTAAAAGCAGGCATGCAGTTGAGCAGTGGTTTTACACCCCAACCATACACCTAAACTAGGGCATGCAGCCACTAAGGGCTGTACTACGCTTCATGGCAAAAATTTAGTAGCATGTTGCTTTTGGCAGATGGCACCAATGCCAAATGTGACCCCTTCAAGTAAATGGCGACATGCCACAAACCAACCTGTCAGTTTAGGATACCCTAGGCACAAAAATACTTTGCTAATAGCTTCCTGAACTTCCCAGCAGTAACAAGCCTTTTTCCCACAGCCACAAATTAGTCCTGACAATGAGAGGACAGACAAATAAACCTGTCACTCTGTGAGAGCAGGCACAGTTCCTCTGTAGCTCTAAATGATGTTTGACACTGTAAAAGTTAGTTCTGCAATACCTGCCATATCTCCCAATCATCCCAGATTCACTGGAACCATCCCCGGATTTAAAGTAAATCCCAGTGTACTGAGAATCTGGGCTTAGTCCAGCAGCAGACTCCAGTGCCGGAACAAGTTCTGTCACTTGACTCCACTAATCCGTCTGCCAGCTGTGCAACGTACTGCAGCTGTCAGGCTGAGGCTCGCTCAGTGCTCAGCAGCAAAGCCCCCCTGCTCCCCTGCCCATTTGCCCACTTGCTTGCCCACCTGCTGTACATCCCATATGAGAAAGGAGGAGGAGGTAGGTTAGGTCTGCTCCACCTCCTCCCCCTGTGCCCGCCCACAACCCCATGAGTGCAGCAAATCTGTGCCAGGGATGGGGTTGAGTGGGCAGATTTTAAAGCAGCCAGTGCTCCTGTCTGCCTGAGCCTCTGGAGACAATCCAGTCTTGGGTGAGTGAACTCTCCCCTCTCTCTTCCTTCCATATGCCACAGTCTTCTTGCCTTCCATGTGCCACAGTGTTTCTGCCTTCCATGTTCTATAGTGATCCTTCCTTCCTACCTTCCATGTGTCATAGTAATCCTCCCTACCTTCCATGTGCCATAGTGATCCTTCCTTCCTGCCTTCCATGTGCCACAGTGATTCTTCCTGCCATCAATGCACCATAGTGATCCTTCCTGCCTTCCATGTGCCTTATTAATATTTCCAGCTTTTCAAGAGTCAGATTGATCTTTCCTGCCTTCCATGTGCCATAGTGATTCTTCCTGTCTTCCATGTGCCATAGTGATCCTTCCTGCCTTCCATGTGCCATAGTGATCCTTCCTGCCTATAATGTACCATAGTGATCCTTGCTGCCTTCCATGTGCCATATTGATCCTTCCTGTCTTCCAGGTGTCATAGTGATCATTCTTTCCTTTCTTTGATGTACCATAGTGATGCCTCCTTCCTGTCTTTCATATACCATAGTGATTCTTCCTGCCTTCCATGTACTTTAGTGATCCCTCCTTTCTTTCTTCCATGTACCATAGTGACCTCTCCTTCCTTTCTTCCATGTACTATAGTTATCCTTCCTTCTTGCTTTCCATGCATGTACCATAGTGATACGTCCTTTCTTCCATGTACCATAGTGATCCTTCCTTCCTTCCATGTACCATGGTGATCCCTCCTTCCTTTCTTCCATATACCATAATGATCCATCCTTCTCTCTCTCCCTAAGGGTTGATTAACACTGCAACACAGTGCAGGAAAGGAGCATTCCGTTTGCATTTCCTGCACTGCATGCATCCATGCTGCCCTTGTGAGATGCACATGGGTGCCATTAATTGTTCATTGAACATGTTTCAGCCACCAAACCACATGGTACTGCAGTACTATGCGATTTGGCATGGTATGATTTAAAAAAGTAGTGCTTTGCAGAGTGTCCCCATTCACTTGAATGTGTTGGGGTCAGAGGGCAGTAGTGCCCGCCAATGCATCAAGGAATATAATTCATGCTGTAACCACGAAGCAAAGCATCATAACTGCAGCATATGTACACCCCCGGCTGCTGCCTCTTCATCTAAAGGGGGAGAACTTGGCGAGGTGGTAAAACCCTGTGGTTAACCTGTGGCTTTTCCACCCCTAAAACCACTAGTGTGAATAAGAATTAATTGTTATGTTGCATATTTCTGAAATGTGAGATAAGATTTCCTTGTGATGTTCATTTGTTCAAGCAATGCTGCACTGTATACAGCAACTAGGCTCGGCTTCTGTTTAATCATCCCTCTTTAAGCTACTCCCACTGTTAGGCGCAACTTGACCATGCCCATCATTTGCTACTATGTGCTGCACATACTGTAGTACTTATTTTTTAGCTCCATCCCAGTGTCCTCGGGGTCCTTCATAATGCTCTATTTTAGGATCTCAGTATATACAAAACCAGATGTATTGGAAGTCATTTTTTAAATTAATGTGTTGAGATGTATATGTATCCCTGGGACTCAAGCTTGTGGCACAGCAATCTAAGCATAGTTTATAGGTACAAGGAAGCCCATATTTTGTTTAACCACGGGCCTTAAGCCCCTCCCACTATCATGTATGGCCACACCAACTTTTTGCACACTTTAAGCATCGCGAGTCACTATCTCCCTGAAATGTCCCTCATTCTCAAGATCAAAAGTTGGGAGGTATGTTGGAACTTTAGGTGATAGGTCCGTCTCACAATGTCTAGGTGGCAGATTCTGCCCAGCTCACCTGTAACACTATTTAGTGAGGGATCTTTTCTCCAGTGCAACTTCAGAAGGTGTCTATTCTTCAGTCTTTCAGCCATTAACACACACTAAGGCCTAGCACAAAGAAGCAGCTTCCCTAACGCAAATGTTTTCTCCCCATGGGAAGCGGAGAGAAAGAGCTCCTCCAAATATAATTTTAATGGTAGGTTTATTTAAACAGTGAGAGACAGAATAACAACAAAATTATCCAGAAAAATGCATTTAAAAAAGTTATAAATTGATTTGCATTTTAATGAGTGAAATAAGTATTTGATCCCCTATATATCAGCAAGATTTCTTTTTCTTCATTTTCTTTTATACAGGTAACGAGCTGAGATTAGAAGCATTCTCTTAAAGGGAATGCTCCTAATCTCAGCTTGTTACCTGTATAAAAGACACCTGTCCACAGAGGCAATTAATCAGATTCCAGTCTCTCCACCATGGCCAAGACCAAAGAGCAGTCCAAGAATTTCAGGGACAAGACTGTAGACCTACACAAGGCTGGAATCGGCTACAAGACCATCGCCAAACAGCTTAGTGAGAGGGTGCCAACAGTTGGTGCGAATTCTCGCAAATGGAAAAAACACAAAATAACTGTCAGTCTCACTCGTTCTGGGGCTCCATGCAAAATCCCACATCATTGAGCTTCAATGATCATGAGAACAGTGAGGAATCAGCCCAGAATTACACGGGAGAATCTTGTCGATGATCTCAAGGCATCTGGGACCATAGTCACCAGGAAAAGAATTGGTAACACACTACACCGTGAAAAACTAAAATCCTGCAGTGCCCGCAAGGTCCCCCTGCTTCGGAAAGCACATGTACAGGCCCGTCTGAAGCTTGCTAATGAACATCTAAATGATTCAGTGGAGAACTGGGTGAAAGTGTAGCAGGCAGATGAGACAAAAATAAAGCTCTTTGACATCAACTCAACTCGCCCTGTTTGAAGGAAGGGGAATGATGCCTATGACCCCCAAGAACTTCATCTCCACCATCAAACATGGAGGTGGAAACATTATGCTTTGGGGGTGTTTTTCTGCTAAAGGAACAGGACAACTTCACCACATCAAAGAGACGATTGACAGGGCCATGTACCATCAAATCTTGGGTAAGAACCTCCTTCCGTCAGCCAGGGCATTGAAAATGGGTCGTGGATGGGTATTCCAGCATGACAGTGACCCAAAACACACAGCCAAGGTAACAAAGGAGTGTCTCAAGAAGGAGCACATTAAGGTCCTGGAGTGGCCTAGCCAGTCTCCAGACCTTAATCCCATAGAAGTTGAGATAACTCGTATTTTGTACTCAGGAAAGGAGCAAAAATATTATAAAGGGTGCCTACATCCCAATTATGAACATATAAACTAAAAAATATTGGGGCAAAAGAAACTGGATTTTTATGGTTCCGTCCTTAACCGCTTGCCGACCGCCGCAAGTAGATATACTGCGGCGGTCAGCCCCTCACAGGCAAAGTGGCGTATATATACGTCACTAGCCTGTGAGGTTCTGGGGAGCGAGCGCGCACCGCCGGCGGTGCGCTCCCGCTCCCGCGCGGTCACGGACCCCCCTGCGCGTGTGACCGGTGGACCCGATGTCCGCCGCTCACTCTGGGATCGTCGGGGGAGAGGGAGAAAGGCAGGCAGCTTGTGTAAACAAGCTGCCTGTCATTCTCCCCTGTGTAGAAACACTGATCATACGGTTCTACTATGTAGGACCGTTGATCAGTGTTCCTACAGCTCAAGCCACAGCCAATCACAGTTAGAATCACGCCCCTAGGGACACACACAGCCCCTCCCTCTCAAATAAAGTTAACCCCTTCACTGCCAGTGTAATTTTACAGTAACAGTGCATATATATAGCACTGATTACTGTAGAAATGTCACTGGTAACCCCAAAAGTGTCAGAAATGTTAGTCAAGGGTCCGATCTGTCCACCCCAATGTCGCAGTACCGCAAAAAAAATTGCAGATTGCCGCCATTACGCGTTAAAAAAAACCAACAAAAATGACAAAAATCTTTCCCTTTGTTAGTAAACGCGATAACTTTTGCGCAAACCAATCAAAATACGCTTTTTGCGATTTTTTTTTACCAAACATATGTAGCATAAAACAAATTGGCCGAAAATGTTAAAAAATTTTGATTTTTACTTTTTTTTTGGGGGAATTTCATATAAAAAATTTGAAAAATATTGTTATTTTTGCAAAATTGACGCTCTTTTTTTGTTTATAGCCCGTGATCAAAAAATCGCACAGGTGATCAAATACCACCAAAAGAAAGCTCTGTTTGTGGGAAAAAAAGGACGTCAAATTCGTTTAGGTACAGCGTCTCACGACCGCGCAATTGTCCGTTAAAGTCAAGCAGTGCCGAATCGCAAAATACCCCCTGGTCTTTTAGCAGCCAAATCCTCCGGGGCTTAAGTGGTTTAAATAGGAAAAATTATTCCAATGAAAAATCAATAAAATTTACACTTTATTAAGGTACAAAACACAAAGAAAAAAAAAGAAACAAAAAATTGCATACAATATAAACATACAAGTAGTAAAAACATAAATGCATGTATAGAATGGTACTTTACAACCTAGAGGGAGGATATTGTTCCTATATTCACTCCCTCTCTGGTAAGACTGTAAATGTATAGAGCTCCCAATAGTTCCCTGTTTCACGGAGAACCGCTTCTTCTGGGGAATGGGACAACAAAAGAACAAGAGAAAATAATTACACTATGAATACAACAGGAGGGAAAAGAAAAAATTAAGGTATGTTTAAAAAATGTTTTTTAATAAAAATACAACTGTACATTCAAACATCAAAAGCCAACATTACATAAATAAACTAGAACATTGGTATGACAGCAGAGTTACCTCATATATGAAGAACAGAGATCCAAAAAGGACAAAGAGACAAAAAGGCAAACCTCTCCCAGGCGAGCATGAAAGCTGCAGTATAAGGAAGCCCTATATCTATTGATAGGAATGCCTATCGATAAGTAAAAAGGTATTGTATCTCAAAAGGAATAAATATTAAGAAATATGTCAACCTACCTTCCAAAAGGAAAAGGCAGACATGTGAAATAATAACTAAGGCAGGCAGTGGGATGAAAAAAGGGGAAACACCATGTTAATTAGACTGTTTTCGATAAACACCGAACAGCTTGGGGGACCTTCAGTATTCTGGATAACAGGATAGTATAGGGGGATCTTGAAAGCTATCCTAAAAAAGGGAATAAATGTATATAAAACATTGTTTGAATGCTAAGCAAAATCAGCCAAAGAGATTAAATGGTGATAGGTTCAGCATTCTGGTCTACAGAAGCTGTCCACAGTACATAAAGCTACTAGCAGTGGAATATTCAAACAATAGAAAGCTGCCATCCAAATACTGGACAGCCATATGTAGTAAAGATAAAAAGCTTATCCCCATAAAGGATCATATAAAATTATATACCTAGATAGTTTTTGAATGATCTCCCAAGGTGGTGCAGTATGGAATAGCAGCCCCACAGGAATACCGTAGACTTAGAGTGGTGAGGGAGAACCCCTGGAAGTGGGTCCTAAATACATCTCTGTAATCTAACATAGAGTGCGGATACCCACTATGATCCAGTGATGTAATGATAGGTTGGGTGTAAGGAGTTCTACAGCTTTGAGTGGAAGGTATTGCAGGGTTTGAAAAGAGATGCCTTTAGTTATTTGTGGGATGAATCGCCAAACTCTCATCATAGTTTTGACAGTGTCCAGAAAGGATCTAGGAGGGTGATAGTTGAGCCATGGGGCACATACTGTAAGCGTAGGTGTAAATCCATTGATATTACGTTAGTACGTTCAATTTGTTTCCAGGCAGCATTTTGTTTGGTTGAGTATTCTAGCTTTGCAATATGTTTGAATATCTGGGGCTCCTATTACACCAAATTTGTTCGTTGCAAGATGGCGACCGGAGCGGACGTCTAGGAAGGGAGCTCCGCTGACCTGCCTATACTAATCCTGTCTAACTGCTGCCCTGCCGCCCTCTGCCACACCGGAGGGTTCGGGTGCCTTGCCTGCACTGATATGACCAGGGGCAGACCGTCCTCGACGCCCCGTTCGTCCGCATCGGCCCCTGCTGCTCCTGCCGGCGCCAAGGCCGGGCCTCGTGCACCCGCCAATATGGCTACCCAGACAGATGATGTGGATCCGGCCGTCCGGGAGCAGGACAACTTCACAGCTCTCATGCAGGCTATCTCCACCTGTCAGTCCACCCTGACATCAAAGATAGAGACTGTGCAGTTGGACATCGGGTTGATCCGGCGGGACATGGACAAGTTCCGCACCAGGCTCACTGAGGTGGAGCGCAGGGTGGGGGATGCGGAGGATACCCTGAGAGACCATGCGGCTTCCCTGCATACCCTCCGTGTAAAGGTAAAGGCTTTGGAGTTTCGGGCAGAGGATTCTGAAAATCGTAATCGCCGCAATAACTTGAGGATCCTGGGCCTCCCGGAGGGGGCTGAAGACCCTAATCCTGCTGACTTTGCGGAGCGCCTTCTCCGTGACCTGCTCCCGCAGGCCGCATTCTCTCCGTACTTTGCGGTGGAACAGGCGCATCGGATGCCCGCTCGCAGGGGGCCACCTGGGGCACCCCCGCGCACCTTTATCCTTCGGCTGCTGAACTTTCGGGACCGAGATACGGTATTGAGGGAGAGTAGGAAACAGGACGCTCTGCGGTTGGAAGGGGCCAGGTTGATGATCTTCCCAGATTTTTCCGTGGAGACGCAAAAACTGCGCAAATCCTTTGACCACGTCAAGCTGGCCCTGCGGCAAAGAGGGCTCAAATACAGTATGCTGTTCCCGGCCAGGCTTCGGGTGCAGGATGGTGAATCCCTTCGCTTCTTCACTTCCCCGGAGGAGGCCTCCACCTGGCTGGAATCTTTGCCCCGTCGCTAACTCGTGGAACACCTGTGAGGACTCTTCAGGTACTGGCCCGGATGGGTCTGGGATGTTGTGTGTATACTACTCCTGCCTTGCTGCTGTGAGTCCTGAGGCCTGCATGGACTTTCTCAGGTGGACTGTTTTTCATTTCCCCCCTGTCTTCTCTCAATTTTATAGTGACTGCGCTTCCCATGGACCTGTGTTCCCCCCTGTTAATATCTATGGTCCACCTGTTTATCCCTCGGTTTATATGGCCACGGACTCGGTTACTAACTTCTCTTCTTCTCCCCTGAGTTGAACTGCTGCTGGGACGGTCATCTCCCCCTGGATGGATAACCTCCTTTTATTTTTTCCTTGGTCGGGTGCCCTCAGTTCAGTCTCTGCAGAGGGAGGGTATATCCCTCTTTTTTTCTTTTTCACTTTTTTACTTTTCTTATATAGGCAGCGTGCTCGGCGCTCCTGGTATGTTTGACTGTTTCTGCCAGGCGCCCTGTTGGTATAGTGTCCCCCATTTGACACTAGTCATGTTTGGTTTGGGGTCTCAGGCTCACCCACGTTTTTGGGGTGCTGCGGGGTGGGGGGAGGGGGGTTGGGGTGTGTTGGGGAAGTTTCTGTTATGGGATGTATTTAAATGCCTTATGTTTCATTTGCCACCAAGGTCTATCTATGTTTCTCTGTGCACTTATATGTTTTGCTGTTCTGTGCTCCATATGTGTGGGGCCGGGTTGACTTCTCTAGTGTGTAACCTGGATCTATTGGGGGGGATTGTCTCTGCTGGACAGTCTCCCCTAGTCTCTGTTCTCCTCCTGATGCTATGGCCCCCCTGAGGTTGGTCACGTGGAATGTGCGGGGCTTGAACTCTAAGTTTAAGCGTTCTCTGGTGTTCTCTTTTTTGCAGAAACACCACCCGCACATCTGTATTCTCCAGGAGACCCACCTCACGGGCGCCCGGGTGTTGGCCTTGAAGAGGTCATGGGTGGGGGCGTATTATCACTCTACATTCTCCTCCTACTCCCGCGGTGTTAGTGTTCTTGTACACCGCTCCCTCCAATTTGTGCTCCTGGATCTCCATTTAGACCAGGACGGTAGATATATTATCTTGCATGCCTTGTGTGATCGGCTAGAACTGGTGATTGTTGGGTTGTATGTTCCTCCGCCTGCTGATCTTGGCTTGCTGCGTAGAATCCAGGGCTTGGTGGCTCAGTACCCTACTCCAAATTTCATTTTTGCTGGTGACTTTAATGCGCCTCCTAACCCCTCCCTAGATAAGCTTCGCCCTGACCCGATGACTGACTCTGGTCTGGCCCGCTGGGCGGAGGCGCTTGGTCTGCAGGATGTCTGGCGCTGGAAACACCCTTCTCAGCGCCAATATACGTGCCACTCGGCCACCCATGCCACGTTTTCACGTATTGATCTGATATATGTCAGTTCGTCCTTGCTGCCCAGGGTGTCGGGGACCTCCATCCTTCCTCGGGGCATTTCTGACCATGCCCCGGTGTTGGTGGACCTCTCTACGGACGCGGAGGTGGGTCAGGGATTGTGGCGACTATCTCGGTTCTGGGTGACGGATGAGAGGATTGTGCCGATACTGTCCTCCGAACTTGGTGAGTTCTGGCACCATAATGAGGGCACTGCGACCCCAGCTATGGTGTGGGACGCCTTCAAGGCTTATGCTAGAGGTAGATACCAATATAATATTTCTAAAGTACGGGGTGAATCTCGAGTACAGTTGTCTGTAGCTGAGGCCAAGGCTGCGTCTTTGGAGGCGGACTATCTGTCCACAATGGACAGGGGCACGTACTCTGACATGCAGTCCGCATATCGGGAGGTGGCACTGATTCGTGCTGAGTCGTGTTGACGCTTTTTACTTTCCCAATCCCAGCGGGTGTTTGAGCAGGGGGAACGGTCTGGTAGGCTGTTGGCCTGGCTGGCGTCGGAGAGATCGGGGGGGGCTAGCATTGCCAATATCAGGGCGGAGGACGGGACGTTGCTCTCGGACCCGACGTTGATCTCGCAGAGGTTTGAGGAATATTATTCCTCCCTCTATACCACTAGGGCGGCCTATCCGCCTGAGGACCTGTCGGCCTATCTGGATGAGATTGACTTTCCCTCTCTCCCCCCTGCTGAGACTTTGCCGCTCGACGCTCCCATCTCCCTGCGTGAGGTTAAGTCAGCGATCAAATCCCTGCAGGCTGGGAAGACTCCTGGCCCTGATGGCCTCCCCTCTGAGTTTTACAAAACTAACTTGGATATTATTGCTTCCTCCTTTCATGGGACGCTCTGTGCGGCCCTGGAGGCGGGCTCCCTGCCGCCCTCTATGTCGGAGGCTGTTGTTGTTGTCCTGCCTAAGCCCGGTAAGGATCCTGAATTATGTTCCTCTTATAGGCCCATCTCACTGCTGAATGTGGATGCTAAACTCTTGACTAAAGTTCTGGCCAACCGCCTTAACTCTGTGATTCTCAGCTTGGTCCACGGGGATCAGACTGGATTTATGCCGGGTAAGGGCACGGACATTAACATTCGCCGCTTGCATACCAACATAGCGTGTGCGGAGTCGAGTGGCTCACGGGGTGCGGTAGCATCGCTAGATGCAGAAAAAGCTTTCGACTCCGTGGAATGGGACTATCTGTGGCAGGTGTTGTCTAGATTTGGCTTCGGGCCCCGGTTCATTGCGTGGATCCGCTTACTATATGCGGCCCCGGTGGCTCGAATCCGTACTAATGGCCTTTTGTCCTCCCCGTTTCGGCTGGGACGGGGTACGCGTCAGGGCTGCCCGCTGTCCCCCGGTCTTTTCGCCCTCGCGATAGAACCCTTGGCGATTAGATTTCGCATGACAGATGAAGTGGGGGGCCTGCGGGTGGGACAGGTAGTTGAACGCATCTCATTGTATGCGGATGATACACTACTCTATCTAAATGACACCTCGGACTCTCTTGCCGCGGCCTTGTCCATTATTGATAGGCATGGGGTGTTCTCGGGGGTTCGGATAAATTGGTCTAAGTCTAGTGTACTGCCCCTCACGGCTGCTACTCCCCCTCCCCCGCCGGACATACCATTGCAGTGGGTTGACCAGTTTAGATACCTCGGAGTCACAGTGCGCACGGATTTATCGCGTTACCTTGTGGATAACTTGGAACCTGTATTCCAGCAATTGGTGAACAAATGTCAGGTGTGGCGGACGCTGCCCTTAACACCGGTCGGCCGCGTGAATTTGATAAAGATGGTTTTTCTCCCTAAGTTCCTCTATATTTTTAGAAATACCCCGATTCCTGTCCCAGCGTAATTTTTTCGCCGATTGGATGGTGCCCTCTCCTCCTTTATTTGGGCGGGGGCGGTGCCCCGCATAGCTAGGTGGAAGCTCCAGCTACCACTTTCCTCGGGGGGTCTAGCGTTGCCCTGCTTTAAGAAGTACTATTGGGCGGCAGTTTTGGTTACGGTGAGGTGGTGGTTTGCCCAACCTCGCTCTAATCCGGCTGTCACCCTCGAGGCTGCCATTTTGGGCTCCTACGCAGCCCTCTCGAACTTGGTTTACAGGGGTAGGAGGGCGGCTGCTCAGGCGATGCCGTCGATGTGTACGGTGGTACGGGTGTGGGAGCAGATGCTGGTGGCCGCGGGGGAGGAGGGGAGGATCTCACCCCATACTCCCTTGTGGGGAAACCCGAACTTGTCTCACCTCCGGTCTATCCCGGATCCTAGTGTCTGGGCGGGACATGGGGTGATAAAAATACAACATATCATGCCGACGGGCACGTTGCTCTCCTTTCCAGAACTGCGAGAGAAATTTGGCCTTCCGTCCCGCATGTTGTTCCGGTACTTGCAGTTGAGACATGCGGTGCAGGCGCAATTCCCGAGGGCAGTCGATGTTACTCCGAATCAGGTGGAGCGCTTCTTGACCACGCGTAATGCAGACAGGATTTTGTCGTCGGTCTATCTTCGCCTCACCTGCGGCCAATCAGATGGAGATTCCTCACTGTTTGATTGCTGGCGTCGGGATGTTCCTGCACTTACTGAAGAGGACTGGGAAACGGGGATTAGGCAGTACTTGCCCACGATGATCTCGGCTAGGGATAGGTTTATCCAGCTTAAATTTCTGCACAGGGCGTACTATACTCCTCAGCGCCTGGCCCGGATCTACCCTGGGCACTCTGAGTTATGCTATAAGTGTCAGCAGGCGGTTGGAACTTTCTTCCATGTGGTGTGGGACTGTCCCGAGGTTCAGGAGTACTGGAGGGGGGTGGTGGAAGTGATGAGTACGGTGGTGGGGGTTCGGGTCCCCCTTGACCCTAGGATACTTCTTCTGGGACTGGGTGGTTTGGTAACTCAGGCTAAATATATGAAACTGTTGTTGTTTTACTTGTCGTTTTATGCCAGGAAAACCTTACTGCAACATTGGAGGGGGTCGGCTCTTCCGACGGTCGCCCATTGGCGGGCGTTGGTGGACTCGGCCCTTCCACTTTATAAACTGACCTACATGGGCCGTCAGTGCCCGCAGAAATTTGGAAAGATCTGGGACAAGTGGCTGGGGACGCGGTCTGTCCGCCTTTAGCTTTGGTGGGATGGGGCTTGGTGGCGGGGGTGTTGATCTGTCCCTTCATGCCCCTGGGTGTTGCTTTGGTTCTGATTCCCTGGGGGGCTGGGGGGGTGGGGCACGGATGTGGTGTCCCCTCCCTTGGTCCCCTGGCCCCGCGCCTCCTTCTCCCACGGGGCCCCTGACTATATCTGGATCTGGGACTTACATAGTGTTGTGTCTCCTGTATTGTGTGTGTCTATCACTTCGGGTTACTGCTGTGGGTTGACTGTTTTGTGTACCTTACCTGTATTTGTGCATGGATTATTGTTTTATGCTACAAGTATCTCCTTTTTGTTTGGATAATATACCTTGTTGGCTGCACTTCTGTATTGTTGCACTGAATTTCTAATAAACTTTTCTGTTAAAAAAAAAAAAATTTGTTCGTTAGATACAGTGTTAAATAATGCAGCCTAGTTTGTTTGTGCTCCCAAATGAAAGAGTTCAAGATGTTTGTTGAGATAACAAGACAGTATGGGAACTGGGAGAGTTCTGAAGAAGTATAGGATATGAGGGAGAAGTAACATCTTCATTACGGCGATGCGTCCTGCCCAGGAAACTGTTACTGCTTGTAGTTCAGAGCCTATTTGTTGGAGTTTGTTAATCAATAGCTCTATATTGATGCAGAGAAAAGTGGAGGAGGGAGTGACTAACTGTATCCCTAGATAGTTCAACATTGAGTTCAGTGCCCATGAGAAATGTGTCATCTGAGAGAATTCCTACTTATCAGCAGGAGTAAGATGAATACCCCTCATGGAGGATTTGGAGTGATTAAGTTTGTAGAGGAATGCTTGTACAAAGTCATTAAGTACCTTTTAGAGAGTAGGTAGAGATTGTTTGGGGTTGGAGAATGATATTATCTGCGTAAAGCCAAACTTTGTGGGAGGTCTCACCCACAGTAATACCATTGATTAGCGGATTAGCGCGCATGGCTGCTGCTAAGGGTTTAAACACCATGGTAAAAATTAGTGGGGACAACGAGCATCCCTGACGGTTGTGGTTGGTAATGGTGAATGGGTCTGATAAGTACCCTCCTGAACAGACTCTAGCCATGGGGTTGGAGTAAAGACCTAGAATGGCTCATAAAAAAGAGCCAGTCAAACCAAATTTATAAAGCAGGTTCTCCAAGTACTTCAAATGCACTCCATTAAATGCCTTCTCTGCATCTAATGAGATGAACAGAGAAGTAATTTGATGATGTTCTGTCCACTGAATAAGGTCTATGAACCTGCGCACACCATCCTAGGTTTGTCGAAGTCGGATGAACTGACACTGAGCCAACAAACTGAGCGGATAACAGTTTGGCATAAAGGTTTAGATCAGGGTTGAGTAGGGAAAAAGAGCGGTAATTAGCTGAGTCATCAAAGGATTTACCTGGTTTGGTTCATCCTTCATGAATTTCTGCATTTTTGTTTCTTCAATAAAGGACTCATTTTTTGGAGTGCTGCCATCCAGTCCATTTCTTCCACATGTTCATTCTCCATGTTGTGTTAGATTTGGGGGAAAAAGCAGTGCTAAAAGAGATGGTTACCGGAGTGTGTTCGGACCACGTTATGAGCCAAATAAGGGCTGAGGTGACCTGTTGAGTTTAGATGTGAGGAATAGATCAAGTCTGGAAAAGGATCCCTGTGTAGGTGAGAAAAAGGTATAACCCCATTCCCACCATGTGTGCACCTCCAGATGTAGTAGAGGTCCTCCTTAAGGAGTAATGAGAATAATGCGGAGGGGATTGGAAGAGTCTAGGGATTCATCTACTATCTCATTAAAGTCCCCGCATATAATGATGTGCTCTTTGGGATAGGTAGAGAGCTTGTTTAGTGTACTCTTGTAAAAGGATTTTTGTTCGGTGTTAGGAGAGTATAAGTTAACTATGACAAGTGGGCAGTTATTGAAGGATGTGGAGAGGAATCTGCACAGAGGGTCTTGTTTAACCTGGGGAAGTTGGAATACTACAGAGGTGCATACGGCTCTCATTACACCTCGTGGTTTTTTTATCTGAGATGGCAAAGAAGCAGTGTGGGTACTGTTTATGAGTACAGGCAGGAGTTTTGTTATTAGCGAAGTGTGTCCTCTGGACACAAAGGATATCAGCCTTTTGGGACAGAGCTTCCTTCTATAAAAGTGAGCATTTGAAAGGGTGATTAAGACCCTTAGCATTATTAGTGGTAATTGACAACATCCTGTTGGAAGGAAGGAGGTGGTGTATGTGTTGGTACAGAAGGGGATCAACAACCCAGTAGACCAAGGTATGTGTCGCTAGGCGAGAAAATGTAAAAAAAAACAATTAACAGTGCAGTAACTTCTGCAAACAAATGAGCAGTGTAACACAGGTTGGATAAACTCTAGAGAGTCCCCTTTCTCATTTGGAAGGCACTGAGTAGCTCTGGTGGTATGAACAACAAGGATGTTAGAGTTGTGGAGGGCTATCAGGGACTGCCTGCCTGTGGCCAGGGATCGGGAACTTTAGGAATCTGTTAAAGTCGAGGGGTGTTGGGTGGAGTTTGAGGCGTAAAATCTACGTTTTGTAGTTGTTTGAGGCCATCTTTAGGCATCAGGAATAGGGATGATCGAACTTTTCAAAAGTTCGGTTCGACCAGAGCACCAGAACTTTCAGAAAGTTCGGCCCAGATTTCAGAACCCTATTGAAATCAATGGGATCCGAACTTCGGTAATCAAAAAACCCAATTTTGAAGCCCTAAAACCCAATAAATGCCCCTAAAAAGTGCCTAGGGTTCTGGGTCATGCCCCAGAGACTATTAATCACACAAAAAAAAGTTCTTAAAAATTGTCATTTTTGATAGAGAGCCAATTATTGAAAAAATTATTGAAAAAAAAAATGAGATTTCTTTGGATTTAGTGTCTGGGGGGTCTAAAAGGTGTACCTGTGAAGTTTCAGCTCTGTAGCATGTCCAGAACCAGAAAAAAAAAAAGATTGTTTGTATTAGAACACTTATAGAACAGGGATATGGCTCCGCTATTTTCACACCTTGCCGGTTTTGTAGCAAGCGTTTTTTTGGGCATTTTTTTGGGGGTTATTGGAAGCAGGCATAACATCAGAACTTCTGTGTAGGGGTATATATATACACCCACACTTATATGTATATGTATATATACACATACACATATATAGGTGTGAAAGTAGCAGAACACTATACTTGCGCTAATTAAATAATTAACACCCATATGGCTTCTCTCCTTTCATGTGTATGTGTATAAATTCATATAAGTGTGTGTGTATGTGTACCCCTATACAGAATATACCCCTATACAGAAGTTCAGATGTTTTGCCTGCCTCCAAAGACCCACAAAAAATGCCCGTTTTTTTGGGCATTTTTTTAGGAGCGGAGACATATGCCTGTTAATTATTTCATTAGCGCAAGCATAGTGTTCTGCTACTTTCACACCTATATATGTGTATGTGTATATATACATACATGTGTGTGTATATATACCCCTATACAGAAGTTCAGATGTCATGCCTGACTCCAAACATGTCCTCAAAAAAACCCTATAAACGCCTGCAGCAAAAAGCAGGCTGACAGACGAGAAGCCATATCGCTGTTCTATAAGTCACCTAAAAGAAACAATCTTTTCTCTATAGCGGTCACCCTGAAATGGAAGGGTTTGGTCACCCTGCCATAGCAGTCAGTGTCAGTTCACCCTACACTACACTACAGTCACCCTGGCACTTAACACTTTCCCTATAGAAACTAGATTTTTGAATCTAACTAAAGTGGAAAATAGCACCCTAACTACACTAGATATCACTTTCCTCACACTAATAATTGCTAAATGACACTTTTGAAGCAGAAGTAACAGAACTGCTTCCACTCTCTTCCACGTCCCTATATTACAATGCTAGGAATTTGGCGGGGATATCTTATATACTGGGGGGCGTATTCACTAATGATTGGCCTCTGGACCCCCTAGTCACTCCAATCACATTCCTAGCATTCTCCTGCCCCCTCAATTGGCTTTTACTGATGGTTCTGGTCAAATCATGGGCTTTTAAAGCCCAGTTCCTGTCCCATTGCATTTTGGTCGGTTCTGGTTGCCGAATTCCGAACTTTTTCTGCAAAAAGTTCGGAATTTGGCCGAATTTCGAACACCCAATGTTCAGGTCGAACCGATGGTCGACCCGAACCCTTCGATCATCCCTAATCAGGAAGTGACAGGGAGCTTCGTAGGAAAGCCCCAGAGATATGTTACATGATTTTCCTGAAGAACTGAGGTAACTGGAGCAAAACGCTTGCGTGCTAAGGCTTGTGGCAGCTGAGATGTTGTTAAAAATATGGAGATTGCAGCATAAGGGGCTGGAAGTGTGCTCATAGATCTTGTAACCCGTAGCAATCTCTCTTTGGTGTGAAAAAAAAATTGAATCTAAGATGTCTCTAGGGACATTATCCAGGAGATGTTTAGGTTTCTGGATTCTGTGCAAACAATCAATGATCATATTGTGTGTAGACAGGTTAGGTACGGGGGTGAGAAAGAGCTGCTGGAGAAGTTAAACCCCAGGTTTAACTGACTCCGGAATTCCTCTGAATTTTAACTTGTTCCACCTTTAGCAATCTTTGAGATCTGTGAATTTAGGCTGCCTCATGGTCAGCCTCGTGTCAACAACTTCATTGTGTGCCTGAGCCACTACATGTCTCTGTTGTTCAATAGTGTCAGTGCAGTCTTCTAAACTTTCTACTCTGATCTAGATATGGTTAAGGGAGATCTTCAGATCAGCCTGTAGGGAGAGTAGCACTGACTTCAGGGTGCTCTCTGAGGCTGGATTGTCTGACGCTGAGAAAGCTGCTAGGGATATTGCAGCCCTCTTACCTCTGTCCAGGGTTTTGAGGGGAAGTAGTAGGGTCTTCCTGCTCAGAGTTACTGTTGTGCCCTGATCAGGAGGAAAGCAGAGGAACTAGGTGGCCATCACCATCTGCAGCCAAACCACGCCCCCGTTTTTTTAAGCTTGATACCCTCTACCACAAAGGTATGAATGTGGAGTGCAATCTTTCGGTATTTCTATAAATCTATCAGGTTAATAGATCCACTGTATTTGTTATGTATAATATACTTTTTTATGTTTGCATGTGTGCTGGTCTTATTTTTGCATACATATGTTGCTATATGCATGTATATAGTATATCATATAAATATTTGCCATTAATCATCTGTATTATTTATTACCAGTTTTTACAAGTCTCTATTTACTATATTTTAGTGCCCTTGTATGACCCCTGATGGAAATTGATGCCGCAATTCCTGTAAAGAACCCCCACATTAGATCCTCATTCTTGATGTTTTGCCCTGCTGTATCATGTATCCAGTTCA
This sequence comes from Pelophylax lessonae, assembly GCF_965119305.1. Taxonomy (NCBI): domain Eukaryota; kingdom Metazoa; phylum Chordata; class Amphibia; order Anura; family Ranidae; genus Pelophylax; species Pelophylax lessonae. Next base: position 398,075,383 of record NC_138768.1, read on the forward strand.
CCAGTAGGCCCAGTGTACCAGAGCTGACTTGCCATTTTAGGGTTGGCAGCTGTAAGCTCAGGATGCCTTATCTTGCCAGTTGGTTCAAACTGGGCCACAGGCACACCAGATGTGATGTGTTGTGACAGTTTCTGCACTGAATGACTTCACTTACATCAGAAGAGACGCATTAACCACTTTAGCCCCAAGCCATTTTTGACACATTTTGTTCACAAGATAAAATCAGTATTTTTTGCTAGAAAACTACTTATAACCCCCAAACATTATATATATATATATATATATATATATATAATTTTTTTTTAGCAAAGACTCTGGAGAATAAAATGGCAGTCATTGCAATATTTCTTGTCACGCGGTATTTGCGCAGCGGTCTTTCAAAAGCCATTTTTTTTTTTAAATTACATTTCACTGCATTTTAAAAAAACTAAACAGTAAAGTTAGCCCATTTTTTTTGCATATTGTGAAAGATGATGTCACACCGAGTAAATAGATACCTATGTTACGGTTTAAAATTGCGCACACCCACGGAATGGCGACAAACTACGGTCAATAAAAATCTCCATAGGTGACTCTTTAAAAATTTTTAACGGTTACCAGTTTAGAGTTAGAGTGTAGCTCTTTTTTTTTAATTATTGCTCTCGCCTTGGCGATCGCAGCAATACCTCACATGTGTGGTTTGAACAGCGATTTAATTTGCGGCGTGACTTCCGTATACGTTTTCTTTCGTGCGCGAGCTCACGGGGGCGGCTAAAAATTATTTTTTTTTCTATTTATTTTATTTATTTATTTTATTTAAAAAAAATAAAAAATCTGATCACTTTTCTTGCTGTCACAAGCAATGTAAACATCCCTTGTGACAGCAATAGGCAGTGACAGGTACTCTTTATGGAGGGATCGGGGGTCTAAAAGACCCTAGACCCCTTTACTACACTTCCATGTATTTAGGATGCCAAAAACTGCATTTTTGAATACATTCACTTTTTAAATCCGGCACCTTTAGCAGCATGTGACGTCATGGATGCCGCCCCTGGGTTACATCACATCCGGCTTTGATCGGGACTCCATTCAGCCGGCAGATGCACCAGCTGGTTGCTCGGGTCTCCCGATGGGACGGGAGACTCGGGCAGAGCCGTGGAAGGAGGCGGGAGTGGGGGGGGTGTCCCCTCCGGCTCGCTGGGGTTACGATCGAGCAGCTCCTGAGCCGCATCGGTCATTACCACCGGAAAGCCGACTGCCGACTCTAAAAAACGGTACTGGGGTGATGCCTCTAGCTAGAGGCATAACCCCGGTACAACCACTTAAAGTAAGCCAACGTAGGTCTATGTGGCTGGTCGTTAAGTGGTTAAGGAGTGGGCCTGTGGAAGTTGGGTCCACATGGCAGTTTATTGTGTGTTTTAATTATCCCTTAATACTTTTGTACAATACATAACATATTTGGTGCATCTAAACTGTAGTGTGTATGCGTAATATATGCAGAATATATCTAAAAAAACATTGTGGGAAAATACTGAAACCACAGCAGATAACCCCACCATGAACCAGACTGTAAGGGGAAATCGGGTATACAGCTAGAGGAGCAGATATTAAGAAGTTTGTGCTCTAGACTTCTGTGTACTTAACATTTAAATTTATTGGCTGGCAAACATTTTCTTGTACCATCTGCTGCACAGCATTACACTTCCTGTAACTAAAGATGTCAAAGCCCAGGAGGATATGCATTAACACGAATAAATTCATTTAATATAATTGAGGATAATTGAACATGTGATGTTTAACATAATAATATTTAGCAGATGTGCAAATAATAAGATACTTATTCATAATAAACCACATGCGGCAAATGTCTCTTCAGTCACAGAGCATGGCATTTAAAGAAGGAGACTTCAAGACTAGTTTGTGTGAAAAGGAGATGTAAAATCCATACCTTTTTACAGGAAGAAATCTAAACATTTTATGTACAATGGAGAGATGGCTATAGACAGACAAATGCTACCTGAGTCTCCCAGAAGTGGGTGTTTTTTGTAGCCTGCAAACTACTGGCTGCAATTTATAAATATGAAATCAGACTTTGCATTAAAATACAAGATCCGCCTATTCTTTAAATCTCCGCTCCCCCACTATCATGTATAATACCCACCCTTTGGCCCTCTGGCATTAAACAAAAACAAAAAAAATCACACATTAGGAAAAATGTAAAGTACTTACCTTATACCTAGTTTCTGCCAATGACACCTCTGCAAGGTTGATGTCACGAGCCTTTTGGCAAAACCTGGGAAACGGTTAGAATCCCAAATTTTGCAAGAAGATGCTCTGTTCTTTTTTTGGAATTTCTTGAATCAGTGTAAGACCCAAATAGAGTAGACTAGAGCAACTTGGAGCTTACGCAGAGCTTATTTTCAATAAGGTGCCCATACATCGATCAAAATTCAGACCGGCCAAAATTCTTTTTTTTGCACTTATAAATTTTATTAAGGTTTTGAGATAAGTCTGTACAACAAAAGTATACATTATAGTCATGTAATTTAACAGTGTAGGAAAAATTAGGGTTCTTACATAATTTTTAATACAAATATATAACAATCACAATCTCTTATCCCAATTTATCTGCAGTACCCTACTTCTATTCCTATACAACCAAATTGTCTTCATGATAAAGCTACATATAGTACAGGCTCTTCCCACCCCAATTTTCCTTCTTTTATACCTACATAAACAACCCTCAAACCCCCCCCCCCCCCAAAAAAAAAAAAAAAAAAAAACAGAGGGGAAGGAAAGAGGGGAAAGGGGAAAAAAAAGAAATAAGGGGGGGGAAGGATATTGATCCCTTCCATTTCCTGGCGGGCAAATGTTACCTCTACCCAAAAAAAAAATACTCAACGCTTACATCATACTTCCATTAAATTTTTCAATCTAGTAGTGCTATACCTTCTCTCGATAAGATAAATAGACCGGCCAAATTTCGATCCATGCATGGCCACTGCAGTTGAACAGAAGCGATCTATGAGATCCTGTTTACAGCTTTAGAATCCTCCCACACAAGCAGCAACTAAAAACAGCTAAAGTGCCCCCAAAGGCTGACCATATTCAGAGCAGTATTTAAACCAATGAAGAAGAGTATCCTCAGTAGTGGTCCAATGCTTAGCAATGGCTGCCATAGAGACAAGTACCACCCAGTTTCTGTTTGCCCGCAGTTAAAAGCATGGCTGGGAGCATAGTCTTTGTCTGAGACAGAAACTCAAGGCATAAAATATGAGCAGTTTAATGCTTGCCAGGACACTCCAGCAGTCATGGAGAGAAAGTTTATTACCTATGTGTTTTGAGTCCATACTTACAGACTGCCTGGCACCTAGGGTGAAAATTGAAGCAGGTGGGGGTCCTTGGCTGTTGCTTTTCCTGCAAAAAGATGTGAGGGAGTGGTGGGAGCTGCTAGGTAACATTTTAGTCCTCAGAGAACAAGGACTTATATCTCCTAGATCACATCTTTCCACTGGCAAGTGACCATATTTTTCTGTGAGTTTATCTGGATGTTTCACTTTTTAAATCTGCAGACATTTTGGCTTGATTATGAACCTCATGAAAACGTTGCTATCATTCTGCTTGCCTATTTTATAGGCAAGATTTAACAAACATTTTAATAGGTCTTTTTTTCTGTATGTGGACAAGTTCAGACTTTTTAATGTTTGGCACAATTTTCTCTTCTATTGATTTCTTGTATGTTGCTGATCAGATTATTGGTTTTTACCATTCCTGTGTTCAAATGTATTTATTGATTTAGCAAATACTTATATAGCGCTTTACACAGCACTTCACATATAAACCATGCAATCACAACAGTCCCTGCCCCCCGGGAGCTTACAATCTAAGGTCACTAACTCACATTCATACATCCTAGGGTCAATTTAGACAGGAGACATTTAACCTATCAGCGTGTCTTTGGAGTGTGAGAGGAAACTGGAGTACCCAGAGAAAACCTACGCAGGCATAAGGAGAACAAGTAAACTCCAAGCAGGTAGTGCCGTGGTTACTAGAAGGCATTTTTGGCCGTTTCTTTTAGCAGTGGGACAATCTATCAAGATCTTATTGTTTAAGAGAGTTTGTGGTGGTAGTAAAAATCCTCCAACCAAAGGTATACTCTCTAGTCTTTCTCTTTGATAACCAACTGTCTGGGCAACAAGATCCAACAAGGTCTCTTATCTTTTGGGAAAAACCCTTCAGCTTTGTCCCCAGGATGTTTTCTTCATGGCGTGGCAGTTGATAGGCAGGGATTATTAGACTTAAACTGTCAGTTTAAACATACTTGGATAAACATAGGTCTATTGTCAGATTAAAAAAAAAAAAGGGGCACACTTAATGGACCACTTGGAACTTTTTTGTTCTCAGTCTTCTATGTTTTACACTGCTTCTCCATTGCTATAGAAACTTTTTCACAAATTAGATGAGCCTCAACCCAAAAAATACATTGCAGAATCTGCAGAAAGTACTTTGACTTTGCCAGAACTAAATCTTTTGATGCCTTCTAAACAATGGTGGCATTCTTGCAGCTGATTATAGACCTGAGCCATAGTGTCAGCTTCCCTAAAGAGTAACTAAACCCAAAAACACAAAATGTTATATATTTCATCTTACCAGTTCTTAAATAAAATGGCTACATTTATTTTCTTTTATTAAGGTTTTCTTTTATTTTCACCTGTTGAGCCTTCCAGCAAGTCTGTTTTTTTTTAAATTCATTTAACAGACCAAGCTGTCCAGCAAAAGTGGTGATTAAAGGAGAGAGACAAACCATTTACTACTGACAGGGGGCTTGCAATTGTCAGCTTTTATTCATTTATGTAAAACCTTTACCCCAAAAGGAAAAAAAAATGCTTCTGTACCTGCCTAAAAACTGTTAGCAAGAGTTAGAATTTAATTAGTTTGTCAGTTATCTAAAGTTTATGTAAATCTACTACGCCATCTAACACTATCCTTCCCACAGGGTGATAATGCTGCTGTCCAAGGGTGGCTATGTTGATCCTCCATATATAGAGTGGAGGAGTGACTGTAGCCACCCTACAGAAAGTGTAAACATAAAAGCCTAAAAAAAAGAGAAAACCAATGAAGCCACCACATCGAAGGGTTGGTAAGCTGCACTAAAATAACATTTTACTATTGGATTTAGATACACTTTAAGCTATAGGTATTTGCAAGCAACCCCAGGAATCCAACAAGCTTCACATTAGAACTAGGAACATCTTTGAAAGATAAAACAGAATATGGACAAAGAGCTAACACTTTGTCACTTTGAGTTTACCTTCAAAAGGACCTTCATTAAAATAGTTAGAAACTACGTAGCAGCCAGCCACTGTAGGTAAAGTAAACACTGTGGTTAGGATTATGTAATATATAGTATAAAGCACCTTGTTTTTACAGTATTTATTCTTTTTTTCATTCAAAAATATTTTTTCTTTTGTCAACTGTTTATTGGATTTTATCATGGAATACAGAACCACAGTAAAAGTTGGATCCATGGTAAACATTTAGACAAAGCATTACATTTAAACAATTTTCTTATTATAGGAGATGTGAAAAGTGAACAAGTCATAAAACTTAGCTTATTTGGAGACAACCAAGGAAAAGCCTAATTGTAGCCTACAGGCGTGGATGGATAAAGGTCTCCATAAGAACTGCGCCAACCTTACCAGGTGGGACGTTTCCAAGTGTCATCCTCAGAAGAAACAAAGTACAAGAACACATGGAGTTGGGGGGAGGGGATACCTTTATACTGTGAGCAAACAGTCTCATGCCAAAGTAACTTGAGCCATGCGCCCATATGTCCTTATCCTTATGCACTCATAGTGTCGATGATGTATCGTGGAGGGGGAAAGGGCCCGTTGGACCCCACAAAAAAAGGGGAGGGGAGGAGCATGCAAGCAGGTAGTTTATGTGCAGAAACAACCATTAAATGAGGTAAAATAGGACCAGGAGGCTTGTCCATGTAATAAAATGAGGACATCAGAGCATCTCTAGACGGTAGTGCAATGTCCATGAACACTTGCTATTTGCTTGTAAAACAGTGGAGCGAAGTGAACTGGAAAAGATGCAGGTCAAGTTTCTTTCTGTAAAGAAAATTTTGAACTCATGCTTGATATCTGAGATAGTGGGAACTGAAGATGAGCTCCATTTTTTCAGTATAGTCCTATGTGCTACCAGCAGGCATATGTGACTCCACTGTAGATGGCATGCAATGTCCTTTAGATGGTGTGGTGTGAGATAGGTGGAGTTTATGAGGAGCCATAACTAAATAGCATTAACAAAGGATCTTTAGAAATAGAATAATGAGCAATCCCATAAACGTAATTAGCCCCTTACTGCCAGAAAATGGAAAATGTGTTGGCATGACCAAAAGCATGGAGTTAAAGAAGGCCTGGTCAGTCCGCATAGCAGACCAGTGGAAGACTGAGGATTGTCCTTTACAGAGAGAAGCAGGATGAAGGCACTATGACAGATTTGTGACTCTCGCCATGTTTCGTTGCTTAGTTTCAACACTTTATTGTAGCCACTGACAAGTTTCTTAGCGCTATCTTCCTTGGGTAAGACCTTGCACCATGAAGATACCGAAGAAGCAGAGAGAGGTTTCCCGAAGTGCAAGTTGAGAGGACAGTATATGTCTGAAATGGAGTAAGTTTGGTTCTGAGGAAAGTAGCCAATCAGAGAGAGATGAAATATCTTAGATTTTGCATTCTCCCAGCATTGTAGATATTAGAAGGCATGTTGGACCAGCAAGTTATAGGAGGCAGAGGCAGACTGGAAGGGTTTTGGGTTCCCCAATTCAAGCACGAACAGTAATAACAACTTGGACAAGCCCCTATGTTTCAAGACGTGATAAGCCCCATGCTGCAAACTTTGAGGGAACATAGGATTAGGATTGCCATGAATAGGTGAATATTTGGATATATATATATATATATATATATATATATATATATAGAGAGAGAGAGAGAGATAAATTGAGTTTTTTCGGGTTTCCCTTTAAAGCTACTAACATGCCCCAGATCAATACATTGTGTTGAAGGTAAGAAGGTAGAGGCCTCAGTTTATTTGTTTCTATGGAGAAGTTTGAGTATTGTGAAGATTAGAAAATCCAGTCCATGCCAATACGTAATACACAAGATAGGTTATAGGCTTTAATGTTGGCTAGGGTTGCCCCCCTATGCTTCTGGGGAGATATAATTTCTGCAGACTGATAAATAATCTATTTTTACCCCAGAGAAAGGAGGAACTTTCTTTGTTTAATTTTTGTATCTCTTTATGCTTCAGTAGTAGTGAAATAGTCTGAAGTGGGAATAACTAACTGGCGAAACTGACTTTTTTTTTTTTTTTCAGATTTTATTTATAGAAGAATTTTCATTTTTTACATTGTGTACAGAAAAAGGACAAAAATGAATAAAAAAAAAAAAAAAAACATCTACCTCACAGGGCGGAGCTAACAAACACACCCAGGAAGAAAAAAAAAACAAAGGGGAGAGGGAAGAGAGGAGTGCAGTCACTATAAGAGCACCATGGACAGCAAATAATCACTATCAAGAATAAGAATACATATATTTTATCCACTAAGACCATATTGCATCAAACTTCCATGTAGAGTTCCTAAGATAATAGGTATGTTTTTCACAAGAGATGTATTTATTAAACTCTGTTATCCATTCAAAGAGAGAAAGCGGCTGAGGGGAAGTCCACTTAAATACAATGAATCTATGGCTATAAATAACGCTCTTAAAACAGAAAGCCATAGATTTTGATCGGAGTTCCTACCACCTCAGCCCAGTGCCTTCTCAATTTGGGACAGTGCAATAGAAGATGAATGAGGGACCCAGATAGGTGCCCACATCTAGCACACCTAGAGTCATCTTTCTTACCTATTTTAAAAAGACATTCTGGGGTTTTACAGACTATGTAAAATAAATATATGTGCAATTCTATGAGAAGGAGATAAAGAAACACTCTGGAGAGGCTGTAGAGCATTATCCCAAACATCACCAGATATAGAGCTTATATCTCTCTACCATCAAGATCTGCATATTAAAGGAAACCTCAAAAGAAACCGATCTAATAGTCCGTGATAGGTATCTTAGATTACTCCCTTAGTTGATGGAGCATTTATTATAGTATTGACAATGGACATGGAGAAAATAGGAAACTGATGCAAAATTAGACTGAGTTTGAATAGCATGCCTAAACTGGAGAGATTGAAAAAAACAAATTCTGCTGTTAATTGTGCAAAGGACTTTAAAATACCACCATCATAACGATGTTTTAAAGTGCATATTCCCGCCCTTCCCCATCTCTGAAAACCCCGGAGCTTACAGGTTTCGGGGAAAAAGAGGATTAACCCAAATGGGAGTATAAAAAGAATTTCAAGTTTTACACATTAAAAAAGGTTAGGCACTGATATCTGCAAGGCACTACGAACTGGCATATCAAGCAAACTGAAGATAGAAGCTGATTGATTGTCATGCACAGCTGCTGAAGAATCTGTCTGCTCCAGTCAGCAGTATGTGTCATGTGTCAGGGGCTTATCTTGCTGGTCAGCAGGAGGAAAAGATGGCCAGTGTCTGTGATGAGGGGGTGAAAAACCACAGTGGTCATTGAAAGGAAACAATGCCTTCCAGAAATATCTAGAGAAAATTCTCTACAAGGGTGGTCAACAGGTAAAAAAAATGCCCCATTAGGGGGAAAGAGGTGGCATTGGTCTTCAGTGGGGGGGGGGGGGCTTTGGTGCTCTGGGGGGTGGCTAATCTTCTGGTACTCTAGCCAAAGTTGGATGCTGGAATGATTGTTCCAATACCAGATTGGCAGCAGGACTTTGTTCAAATTCCAGGACATTACCACAAAATCCAGAACTGTTGGGAGGTATGACACAGACAAAAAGTGGGAAGGGGTAGAGAAGCATGAAAAGCAATAGTACTGTTCTGCTGTCCATTATCCACTGTCAGCTAAGCCTGAAACAAGTGTGAAAGGACCCTTAAGTATACTAGTTAGGCAAGACTATATTGTACTGCAGGTGATCAGCTGTAATATCTTAGGGGCTCCATGCTGATAATACCCCAAAAAAATCTGAGAAACCACTCAATGCCTGTGCATAAATCAGTTAAAGAGTGAATGTGCCCCCCTACTACATAACAAATTTATCTAAGGAAAAGGGAAGTAACACTAGGCATGTACCTGATTTCTTGAAAGAGGGTAGGATGGGAGTGACTTCAAGTAGATGGAAGGTTCCAGCTTTAGATGGTGTTAGCAGTACCAGAGCAGAGTTTGCCAGCTCTTCTCTGCAGCTTTCCTCCTGAAATCCTAAAAAATAGTGATTTAGAACTCAAATCAGGGCTGTAGCCCTAACCAATGGCCCTTCTCCTAGGATAGCACAGTGTAGCACCCTCCTAGATTTAGGAAAGCTGCTAGATAAATTTAATTTGGCTCCACTGTAATCAGTGGAGCAAGCATTGATTAGTTAGAGCTGCTCACGTTTTCACAGGCTGTTGCCCTGCTACTTCCACCTGTATTCTGGAAATCTCTAGAACATAGTGGGAAAAAGGGCAGAGGCTGCAGTCTGAAAATTTATGAAACTTTAACCAATCACTGGGGAGGTTTGCCCAGAAGGTGGGGGAAGAGCCCATAAACAGCCTGAGCCTGAGGGGCAAGAGGAGAATGCTGCATGCTGGTGTAAGGCAGCAGTCCAGGGTCCAGCCTGGAGGAGACCCCTATTGAGGGGCCCTGTCCTCCTGGGCAGAAGCCAGGGAAGGAGACAGTTTGAAGATGCCAGGGTCCCAGCTAGGCTTAGTTAGAGAATCACTCATTGCAGACAAAAGCAGCTTCCTAGTTGTGAAAAAAAACAACCTTCTGCTACAGAAGTAACTACTGATACTGGCAAGGAGGACAATTGCATTTAGTTTCCTTTAGCAACTGGATCAAGATGAATGATTGGTTGGGACATGATTCCCATGCAGAAGCTTTGGTCTTTTTTACTTAAATTTAAAGTCAGTAGCTGAAAATAGTGTGGCTATTGACTTTGAAAAATAAGGTACTCACCAGTGTCTGAGAGTCCAGCACTGTCTTCCTGCACTTGGTTCTTCCTACCGTTGCAGGTCCCTGCCTCTGCCAATCCGAGGATGGAAGCGGACTGTGTCTTCCTCAGGAATTCACATCCAGTTTCCCACTGTGCAAGGGTAGGATCGCTCCACACTGTGGAACTGGTCCTCCAGGAGACTGGGGGGGGGGGAGGAGCGTGGGTTGGTGGCATGCTAGGTGCCTATCAAAAAAGGTACATGCTCCCTATAAAAAAATAAGCATCACTTTAACTTTTGAAGTGAGGGTCCATCTTAAGTACAGTATAGCATTTCACTGTAAATGGATACTTTCTCATACAAGTACATGGTACAGCAGGCACATATCAGGAATATGAAGAGTTGGGGTAACAAACGCTTTAAACTACTTAACCACAAAGCACTCCCATAGGTACAGTAGTGCTCTGGAAGCCTGTATTGATGTGTTTCCAAAATAAATCAGATGTAATACACAGTAGCTCATCAGTTTCCATATTTATCTCTGAACAATAATGAAAACCTGCCAATATCCCATCTCACTTCAAACTGCACTGCAGATATAAAAGCACTGGTTCCACTACATTTGAGGGAAAGAATCCTGTCATTAATGCTTTTTTAATTTCCCTTGCACCTGATTGGGTATTTCTTTCAAAATTAAGCTCTACATATTTAAAGGAAAATGAGTGCAACTGCACTTCCAGAGTGCACAGTCTATTTGCCTTTATCTCATTCTAAGACCAATCAGGACTGGAAGTAGATGAATACAGACATCCCAAGTCTCCCACGAGGTGCGGAAATCTCCCGCATGCTGGCCGCAGCTCCCTGACACCCACAAGTGCCGTGCAATATCCGACTCTGGGCTGTCAGCAGTAAGAACAGAGCCAATACTTCCTGTATAGTTCTGGCTCCGTCCTGTCACAGGCAGAATGATATCAAATGCACTACGCCAGTGAGAGGAGAGATACAGGAAGCATTGGCTCTGCATGTTTCCTCAGCGCCGCTCCTCACACTCTGTTGATCATGTGTCTCAGAGGAGCCAGAATTTCCCGCCAGCAGTACCAGCCAGCAGTAACCACCAGCAGTACCCACGAGCAGTACCAGCCAGCCATACCCACCAGCAGTAACCGCTAGCAGTACCCACCAGCAGTACCAGCCAGCAGTAACCACCAGCAATACCAGCCAGCAGTACCCACCAACAGTACCTGCCAGCAGTACCCACCAGCAGTACCAGCCAGTGGTACCCGCCAGCAGTACCAGCCAGCAGTACCCTTCAGCAGTAACCACCAGCAGCTAGCAACTAGCCCCCAGCACAGAATTGTAAATATCCCAGCATGTGCAGTGTTTCTGACTCCTACCACCATGACCACTTCAAATCACTGAAGTGGTCATAGTGGTTAGAGTGTTCCTTTAATATCTCTCAGAAGAAGGAAACCTCCGTATACTGATTCCATTTCCTTTGATCATCCTGTTAAATTGGTGGGTGGAGGGGGCGCAGAGTGCCACATCCCTGCAATGAGTTTGCCACCTCCATAAAATGAGTTTTTGCAGGTTGGTGTGTTTGCAGTGAAAAGCATATTAGGGTGGGATTTACACAGGTACAAACTATACATTTCCCCATCTACTGTGTGTTATTTTTAACTTTTTTTTTTTTTTTTTTTTTTCATTGTTGACGTTCCTATCTTTGATGGCTGTTTTGTGTTCTGTTTTATTGCAGATTTCCAAAAATGTCTTGTATGGACATGGCACACTCTTAAGTGTTCTAGGGTATTGGGTGACACAGCAAACAGCTTTGTTTATCAACATCAGGTAAATCAGAGTGCTAGGTATACTATGGAGCAGTGTGTTGCTGGAGTTTCGTTCTTTGCAAGATTAGTTAGATCTCCTGATTTGGTGATTATTCACCTTGGAGGGAACTTTCTTCAGTTGCACTCATCTTTCTCTGATCTAGCCATTGTTTAGTTGTATATAATAGCACACACCAGTAGACAGTCTACAAAATTTGAAGTATTTATTATATTATAATTTTATTTAGTACATTACCCTGGTGATAGGCAGATAGTATGGGCACACACAACCTGAGTGGGCTTTAAAGTAGATGTAAAGGTTACTATTAAACATTATATATGTGTTGTGCATGCAGAGTACATATCTGACATCCATGCAACATTGCAGCTATGTAGAATAAAATGTCTTTTTTTTATCACCACTCGCCAGTTCACTTGAAGTCATGTGAATGCTGCAGCACTGTTCCCCAATGCTGTTTGAGTGGCTGGATACAGGCACCTTCACATCAATCACTCTTTCAGTTTCAGCATTGCCACCACTCTCTACATGCTGAGATAGCCTATGTACAAACACACTTAAGCCATACACGATCCAGGCATCACAAAACAAGCAGGATTACCAAGTTAAAAAAAGCAGAAATACCGACACCACTTCACAAGCACTTGGCTCACAGGTAAAGGTACGTGAAATATTTTCCTCCACTAATCTCCTCTATAAGGACATTTGTCTAGTACTTGCACATTGTATAGCTTTGCTTTAAAATGTGACTCTGCTTTAAAAGTGCAGACTTCCCCACCCCCAGTGCATACCTACCTTTCATTCGTACTTCCACCATTCTGTTCTGCTGCCAGAAGTGTAATCCCTACGATGTTTAGGTATGGGAAAACATATAACTCCCTCCCCTCTTTTCTGTATGACTATGTGAGCGCTTAGCAATTTCTGCTCACCTTGGCTCCAGCCATAGGTGTGCGCGGCCAATTTCATTAGGGATTGCACTCAAAACACACATGCGTGTGGGGCAGGAGAGCACACCGTAGCAAATGGTGGGTGTGGCCAAATTGAGTGGGAGGATCTTAAAGGGGCATTAAATACCAGGACTGTACTATGTACAGAGTTCAGGAGTGCACTATGTACAGAGTGCAGGGTTCAGGAGTGTGCTATGTACAGAGTGCAGTTTTCAGGAGTGTGCTATGTACAGTGTGCAGGTTTCAGGAGTACACTATGTACAGAGTGCAGGGTCCAGGAGTATACTACGTACAGGGTAGGGTAGGGTTCAGAAGTGCGTTATGTGCAGAGTGCAGGGTTCAGGCGTGCGCTATGTACAGAGTGCAGGGTTCAGGAGTACACTATGTACAAAGTGCAGGGTTCAGGAGTGCAGTACGTACAGAGTGCAAGGTTCAGGAATGCACTATGTACAGAGTGCAGGGTTCAGGAGTGCATTATGTACAGAGTGCAGGGTTCAGGAGTGCATTATGTACAGAGTGCAGGGTTCAGGAGTGTGCAGTGTTCAGAGTTAAGGAGCATGCTATGTACAGAAGGCAGGGTTCAGGACTGCAAATCTCACTGAACGGGACTAGAAATCATCTGTTGGGTGGAGATCACACCGCCTGACAAAAAAGGTGTAATGTGTGTCTTCTAATGCCGGGTGGAGCGGAGAGAGCACTTCAGCACTTGGCACCCCGCTGCAGCTCTGTCCGTGCATGATCTGTTCTGTGCATCGGCCTCTGGCGCTGCCCCCCTAAAAAATGATGCCTCAGGCAAAGGCCTTGTTTGCTTCGAGGTGGATACGCCCCTGGGCAGAGAGGCAGGTAGGGATTTTAATGCAGAAGAGACAAATAATGTCTGTTCTATACTAAAAATCCTGCTTGTTCACCCATTTAAAAAAGAAAAAAATTGATTTGAGGTTAGGCAGAGACTTCTAAGTCATATACAAGCTCCATGTAATGACTTGACAGTGTAACTCTCTCTTGCTCCTGGTGGACAAGCAGAACAGCGAGGAAATGAAGGAAATGTAAGTGAAGCTGAAGGGCTGACATTAAAGTGAACCTGTTACTTTTTCCCTACATGGGCAAAGCACAAGTTTATTTTAAGATCATGTTTAGCAGCCAGTTCGGGTTATGTGTATATTACAGATATTAGGCAACAGCTCAGTGTTAGCGGTTTTCATAATGAATCATCCCTCCACAAATCTGGCCCCTACAAGTCCTGTTCAAACATCACTATTTCCTCTGCTCTTTTAGGATGTTATCTACCAAGGCATGATCTTGTTTCATGGAAGAAATGGCCCCACTAGGAATACCAGTCATCAGTCATTTGCTCTTTCCTTCTATATGTCAGAAATATGCAGCATGAAACTGCCATAAATGATGACTTACTCTCAATTCCCTCCAGTGCATTAGTTATGCTACTATCAGTGAATCAATGAGAACAGTTAGGAAGATCTTTTTTGCTATTCCCCATGGATAAGATGTAAATAAGCTAATAACATTAGCCAGACGATCATATTATGTCATTTAGATACTGATTTTGAGTGATCTAACCACAGAGTTTTAATAGAATGACAGAAGATTATCAAGTACTGTATAATAAATGTGCTCACTAAAAAGAGTTATTTTGTGGGTCTTTCAATTCACTGCCTTTCTCTTGTTCAGGCTTCATCCAAATGCATTTTAACCCATACAAACCTATCAAGTATCAACCTTACAGCAATAAATGCAATAGAAGAGGATGCATGCTGGTTGGTTGTCCTTAGTTACTTTACTCTTTCCTCACCTTATTAAATAAACCTAAATATTTTACAGGCATTTATTAGATATAAAGGCCAACAACCAAATTAGAAACCAGACCCTAAAGTGTTGCTAAACCCACACTAAAATAAGTCTGTATATGCAGTAAAGCATGCTTGTTATACTCACTCTGGAACCTAAGGGGTTAATCTTCTGTATTATGTTTGATCCTGTATTCTCTGGTTCTCCACTACTTTACTGCCCTCAATCCATCTCCTGATAGTACAGAGCCTTTGGAGTCACTCTGCACATGCTTAGTTTGGTGTGTATTGCTAGAGAGTTTTTTTTTTTCTCTATGGAGGGTGCATGTGATCATCACAGGGCCAATCAGCACTGTCCAGACATAGGCTAAGGGGTCATGCAGCCTCATAGGACAGAAAGAGTAGAATAAAAACTCCTCCTACAAGCTTTAACCAGATATTGATAGTAGTCATAAGACTATATATGTATATGCTATATACTGCTGATGAGAAAAAGTATTTAGCACTTTATATTTTCTAAAATAGTTGCATTTCCTTGTTCTGTGTACTTTGGGAGACCAGAGATAGTGAATGCAGGGTCCTGGGTTCAGTAACACTTTAACGCCCACACCTTACATAGTTAACTACAAATTATAAATAAAGCTAGAGCCCACAGAAAACTTCAAAACACAACTTTTATTAAAAAAATGAAAAAGACAAATATCTGACTCTTAGAACAAATAAATGTTATTACATAGAAAGTATAAAGACACACAAACATAAGTTAAAAACAATTATATATCTACTAAAACCCAAGATACTCCCAAAATGATCTTTAAAACAAATACAATGCCTTGAAAAAGTATTCATATCTCTCAAGATTTTAGACATTTTTTCATGTTACAACAAAACATATAAAACTGGATTTTTGTAAGAACTTACTGTAAAATCCTTTTCTCTGAAGTTCATCGACAGACGCAGCTCCTTATCTTCATGACTTATAGGGTTATGCTCCTCCTTCTAGGAATAGGCACTAGGCAGGAAAAAAAAAACTTAACCACGCTTATGGGGGCTGTCCCTGCAGGCATAACCCCTCAGACTCTGCTATCATTAAACAGTTTAGTTGCAAGCAGTGTGTAGAAGACAAAAAACCCATACCTCAGAAGTAGAGGGGCTGGTGCTGCGTCTGTCAATGAACTTCAGAGAAAAGGATTTTACGGTAAGTTCTTACAAAAATCCAGTTTTCTCTATCATTCATAGACAGTCACAGCTCCTTAGCTTCATGACTCCTAGGGATGTCCGAAAGCGGTATAATCATGAGGGGTTGGAAACAATGCAGAAACAAAATGTAAGTCCCCAATGGCTAAACTTAGCCAACCAGGCAACATAGAACTCAACCAGGAACAACTGGTGCGGAAAAAAATTGAACCCTCAAAGAGTTCTCTTTTAAACTGCTGCCTGCAAAACCTTGCAGCCAAAAGAAGCATCCGTGGATGCCAACACATCTACCTTGTAGAATTTTGTAAACATATTCACAGACGACAAAGTTGCCGCCTTGCAAACTTGTAGCACCGATGCCTGATGGCGAAAAGCCCAAGAGGCGCTCAGCACTCTTGTAGAATAAGCATTCACTGGGAAAGGAGGAACCTGACCCTTCTGTGAATAGGCCTGTACCACCGTCTGTCTAATCCATCTGGAAATGGTCGCAGCAGACGCAGCCAATCCCTTAGGGAGGTCCATCAGTAAGGACAAAAAGAGCGTCTGGTTTTCTAAAGGACTCAGTGGTCTCTAAATAAACTCTGATCGCCCGAACCACATCCAAAAGAATGCAAGGCATACTCCTTAGGATGCTGAGGTTTAGGGCAAAGTGAAGGTAACACAATGTCTTCAATCATATGAAAATCAGAAACCACCTTAGGAAGGAATGACTGATTAGGTTGAAGTACCACCTTATCCCTGTGTACCACCAGATACAAGACAACGCAGCCAATTAAGATACCCTGCGGGCAGAAGTGATCGCCACCAAGAAGGCAACCTTCTGAGACAAAGAAAGCAGTGAAATCTCCCGAATTTTTTCAAAAGGAGGCTTTTGAAGAACAGAGAACACCAGATTTAGATCCCACGGAGGTAATGGAGATCGCCTCGGAGGAGTCATATGGCACACTCCCTCGATAAAAGTCCAGATTAGGACATGCTTGGCTAACGGGCATTGAAAATATATAACCAAAGCTGAAACTTGGCCTTTGATAGTACCCAAAGCCAACCGCTGTTCAACCCCTTTCAACCCCTGAAAACAAGCGAGGGTACACCTTCAGCAATTCACACCATGAAATGTACGATTTCCACATACGTTGGTAGATCTTCCTGGAAGTTGACTTCTTAGCCTTCAAGAGTGTAGGAATCACAGAGTCAGAAAGAACCCTATCTCTCAACACCTGACTTTCAACAGCCATGCCGTTAAAGCCATCGACTGTAAGGAGCCACCAGTGCATCTGTGGCGTCGGCCAGAGGATCTTGAGACCTGACTACGAATCTCTGCACCTTCTTTTTGAGACAAGAGGCAAAAAGATTGACCTCTGGAGTCCCCCACCGGATACACAGGAGGCGGAACACTTCCGGGTGTAGGGAACCACTCCCCTTGATCCAACACCTGACGACTCAGTTAATCCGCTGGTCAGTTTTCCAAACCTGGAATGTGTACAGCAGAGAGGGCCGGAACAAAGTTTTCCACCCAGGCCAGAATCTCGGCCACCTCCTTGGCCGCCAACACACTCTTCGTCCCCCTGGTGATTGATGTAAGCCACAGCCGTGGCGTTGTCTGATTGAACCCGAACCAAACAAACTTGCAGACGAGTCGTCCAATGACTCAGACAAAGCTTTATCGCACTGAGCTAAGAAGTTTTGACTCTTCCATTGTCCAGGTACCCAGGGCACAGAGCCTTCCAAGCACCCCTCCCCAGCCCGACAGGCTGGCGTCCGTGGGTACCACCATAAAAAACAATGGAAGGAAGGACTTGCCCTGGCACAGTGCTAGAGACTGAATCCACCACAACAGAGCAGATTTTGTGTTGTGGCTCAACCGAATGACAGAATCCAAGGACTTTGGATCCTTGTTCCATTTTACAAAAATCTCCCTTTGCAAAGGCTTTGTATGGAACTGAGCAAACGGAACCGCCTCAAAGGTCGATACCATCAGACCCAAGGCTCGCATGCAAACTCGTAGAGAGGACAGATTGTTGTCCAAAAACAACTGAATCACCCCCTGCAACTTTTGCAGCTTTTCCAGGGGAAGAAAAACCCTCGCCAAGGCTGAATCCAGAGTCAAGCCCAGATAATCCAGTCTCAGAGTCAGCGTGGATTTCTTGAAATTGATGTTCCAACCGAACTCCTGCAGACTTCTGACCATGATCGTCAGATCCCCAACAAGGCTGAATAGATAGATAGATAGATAGATACAACTTTATTGTCATTGCATAGTACAGGTACACAGCAACGAGATGCAGTTTGGCATCTACCAGAAGTGCAAAATGTAGCAGTCGTGCAAAAGTGCAGATAAATATCTAGCATACTTACAGATCACAAGATTATGGCATTAAGAAGTAGCAAGCTGAATAAACATTCTACTATATATTAAAAAATATATAAACATTATATATATATATATATATATATATATATATATATATATATATATATATATATATATACACATACATTATATACACAAATGAGTGTGAAATGTTGGGCAGAATGTATCGTAATGATAAAGATACATACAAATATAAATAGTGCAGATGTACTGAGGAGTGAAGATATACTATGTAGTATGTACATGTATAGTACAGAGGTTACATACAGTCTTTTGTTTGTGTTTGTTTTGTTGTGATTAGCGGTGTAGTGTTGAGTTCAGTAGTATGATGGTGGATGGAAAAAAGCTGTCCCTGAACCTGCTGGTTCTGGTGCGCAAGTTTCTGTATCTCCTTCGTGATGGAAGGAGGTTAAACAGTTTATGACTGGGATGCGAAGAGTCCTTGATGATGTTGTGAGCTCTGCGCAGACATCTGCTGTGTTGAAGGTGCTCAATGGCAGGTAGTTGGGTGCCAGTGATGCGTTGAGCGGTTTTGACTACCCTTTGCAGTGCTTTACGTTCACACACAGTGGAGCCTCCGTACCATACATTGATGGAGTTGGTCAGGATGCTCTCAATGATGCAGCGGTAGCAGCTCGTTAAAATCCCCGGGGATAGATGAGATTTCTTGAGACTTCTCAAGAAGTACAGGCGTTGTTGTGCTTTTTTTTACCAGAGCTGACGTGTTCTGCTGCCAGGACAGATCCTCAGAGATGTGAACTCCCAGGAACTTAAAGCTGGAGACTCGCTCTACCTCGGTTCCATTGATGTTGACTGGTAGATGTCTCCCGCTGTTGGATCTCCGGAAGTCCACAATGAGCGCTTTGGTCTTTGTGGCGTTGAGAATCAGGTTATTGGTGGCACACCATGCTGCCAGATTACGGATCTCTTCCCTGTAGGCTGATTCGTCATTGTTTTCGATCTGGCCGACCACGGTGGTGTCATCTGCATACTTGATGAAGATGTTGGATCTATACAGAGGAGCACAATCGTGGGTGAACAGGGAGTAGAGCAGTGGGCTCAGAACACAGCCCTGCGGTATGCCAGTGTTCAGAATGAGGGTTGAGGATACCTGGTTTCCCAACCTGACAGATTGAGGTCTGTTGGTGAGAAAGTCCAGAATCCATCTGCAAATGGAGGTGCAGATACCCAGTTCACTGAGCTTAGTGATCAGTACAGTGGGGAGGACTGTATTGAATGCAGAGCTAAAGTCAATGAACAGCATTCTGATGTATGTATTGCTCTTATCCAGGTGGGTGAGAGCAGAATGAAGAGCTGTGGAAACTGCATCCTCAGTTGACCTGTTCGGGCGATAGGCATACTGGTGTGGGTCCAGTGTAGGTGGTAGGCCCGCAGTGAGGTGATTCAGGACCAGTTTCTCAAAGCACTTCATAGCAATAGGGGTGAGTGCAACTGGGCGAAAGTCATTCAGGTATTCAGCAGCTGAGTGCTTAGGCACTGGTATGATAGTAGTGGTCTTCAGGCATGTTGGTACTGTGGCTTGGGCCAGTGACAGGTTGAAAATGTCAGAAAAAACATGTGCTAGTTGTCCAGCGCATGCTCTGAGAACACATCCCGGTATGCCATCCGGGCCAGCTGCCTTGCGTGCATCCACTCTGCTAAACACTGAATAGACGTCCGTTGTTGAGAGTGAAAGTGAGCTGTAAGCAGTAGCAGAGTCCGTGGTTGGTGTAAAATGTCCTGTGCATTGGTCAAAACTAGCAAAAAAGTGATTAAGTTCGTTCGGTTGGAAGGCACTGCTGGTTGATTGAGCTGTAGGTTTGTAGTCAGTGATTGACTGGATGCCTTTCCACATGCGTCTGGGGTCAGAGTTGTGGAAGTGCTCTTCTATGTGTAGTTTGAATATGAGCTTTGCTTTCCTGATGCCCCATTTCAGGTTGGACCTGGCTCTGTTGTAGTCCTCTACACTGCCAGATTTAAAGGCAGCATCTCTTGCTTTCAACAGGAGACGGACTTCAGAGTTCATCCACGGCTTCTGGTTAGGAAAACATTTCACGTGTTTGACGGTAGTGACATTGTCAATGCACGAGTTAATATGGTCCAAAACAGATGATGTGTAAGTGTCCATGTCTGTGTGAGAGTCCAGTGTGGCCTGTGAGGCAAACATGTTCCAGTCAGTATCCTGAAACTGTTGTTGTAAAGAAGAAATGGCCCCCTCTGGCCATACCTTTACTGTCCGCAGAACTGGTTTCACACGTTTGATCAATGGTGTGTATTTGGGTAGCATGAACAAAGAGAGATGATCAGACTGACCCAAGTGGGGGAGGGGAATGGCTGTATATGCCCCAGGTATATTTGTGTACACCTGGTCCAGTATTTTGTCCCCTCTGGTAGAGCAGGAGACATTGCGGTGAAATTTTGGTAGAACAGATTTCAAGTTGGATTGGTTGAAATCTCCAGCAACAATGATGGCTCCTTCGTGATGTGCAGACTGCTGTTTGCTGATAGCTGCATGCAGTTCCTCCATAGCTAGCTTAGCATTAGCATCCGGTAAATGTACACTGCAGACACAACAATGGCTGAGAATTCTCTCGGTAAATAAAAGGGTCTGCACTTAATCATCAAATACTCTAAATGAACAGAGCAATGACTTTCAGTAACAATAGAGTCCGTGCACCATGAGTGATTAACATACATGCATAGACCTCCACCTCTGCGCTTACCAGAGTCCTCTGCCGTCCTGTCCGCCCAATAAACACTGCGACCCCCGAGCTCAATGGCGCTGCTGGGAATGTTGTTGTTGAGCCATGTTTCCGTAAAAATCATGACATTACATTCCTTAATCCGTTTGTGTGATGATATCCGGAGCAGCAACTCATCCATTTTATTAGCAAGAGACCGTACATTGGCAAGGAAGACGCTTGGAATTGAAGGTTGATGCGGGTTTAGCCTTAGCTTAGCCCTGATGCCACCTCGCTTCCCCCTCCTTTGTTTTCGGTCTCGCCGCCGGCGCTGTGGTCTCGCTGTCGGCCGAGCTGGATCAGCGGTCCGTGGTGTTCGGGCGATTTCCCGAGGGAGATCAAAGTCCGTTGAAAGTCCGTATCTGTGAGTGTTGCCGATGTCTAGTAACGTAAGTATGCTTGTCGACTGTATGAGATGTGTGCAAGCCTGTTCTGCGTGAATAAACTTGCTGTTGATGGAGAAATTGCTACTAAATCGCAAAAACTGGAGAGACGCTGGGCCTCGCATTGTGCACACGCTGCCATCTTGAATGAGAGTCCGCTCTCAACAGGAGATCATCCAGGTACCCCAGTACCGCAATCCCCCGTCAGCGCAGCAGTGCTAATACCCCACAGCTTATATATATCACCCTCACTTCTGTACTTCTGTACTTCTGTCCTCACCTTATTACTGCACTCACCATCTCCTGCTACTTCTAAATCCAAATGCACACAAATCCTCCAGGACACTGGGGCATGTTCCTTCATATAAATCACACTCTCATATTACCACCCTCACCTTTCTGCTTCTCCTATCCTCTGGAGACATATCCCCAAACCCTGGGACTCCATCATTTACCCGTGCTCAACACACCACTTACCCTGCACCCTCTGGCTGCAGCCGCACTCAGCACAATCTAGTTCCCATCCCTCTTCTTCCCAAGACCAGACTCCCTTTCTCTTGCGCCCTTTGGAACGCCCGCTCTGTCTGTAATAAACTCACCTCTCTCCATGACTTTTCATCGCTAACTCATTTAATCTACTCGCCATCACCGAAACCTGGCTTCACGAATCTGACACTGCGTCTTCTGCTGCCCTATCCCAAGGTGGTCAGGTACTTCACCCACCTCCCTCTCTGTCACTCTTCTCATTTGAGGTACACTGCATTCGTCTTTTCTCCCCTGTTTCTCTAAGGATAGCTGTGATCTACCGCCCCCCCTGGACCAGTATCGACCTTTCTTGATGACTTCTCTGCCTGGCTACCCTACTTTCTCTCTTCCGAAATCCCCACAATCATTTTCGGCGACTTCAACATCCCTATTAATACTAACACTCCTACCACTTCCAAACTTCTCAGTCTAACCTCCTCCTTTGACCTGAAGCAATGGATACATGCTTCTACTCACTCTGAAGGCAATATCCTTGACCTTGTTTTCTCCCACCAATGCACTCCGCCCAACCTTTCAAACAATCCTTTCCATCTCTCTGATCACTATCTTATTAGTTTCACTCTCTCCCTCTCCTCCACCTCTTCTCTCTCCAGCTACCTTACAGTTACCTGCAGAAACCTATGCCATCTCAACCCTTCTCTTCTCTACTCTGCTACCGGCCACCTCTATGACAAAATTGCACCCCTGTCCTGCACCAACCTAGCCACTTCTGTCTACAACGCTTCACTCTTAGCCTCCCTGGACACACTGGCCCCCCTCACCACACACCAAATCAGGCCCCGACCCCTTCAACCTTGGCAAACAGATAACACTAGAAGTCTGAAAAATAATAGCCGTGCTCTTCAGTGCCTATGGTGTAAGACTAGGTCTCAGAAGAAGTTCAACCGATATAAATGTGCCTTCGAAAAATACAATTCCAGTCACCACACTGCCAAACAGACCTATTTTATCACTTTCATTAACAGCTTGTCATCACGCCCCCGGCAACTCTTCGCTACCTTTAATTCTTTACTCGGTCCTCCACTACCCCCTCCCACTGATTCACTCACTGCCCAGGAGTTTGCCTACCACTTCAAACAGAAGATTGATACAATTCGTAAGGAGATCATTGCTGTTCAGATACCTTCCATGCCTTATGCTTCATGCCCACAGGTGCGATCATTACTTCCCTCATTCAACCCAACCACTATAGATGAGGTTGCTAAACTACTTGCCAACATCCACTTAGCCACCTGCCCTCTATATCCTGTTCCCTCGCAAATGCTACGTTCACCTTCTGGCCCTATTCTACGATCTCTAACCCACATCTTCAATCTCTCCCTCTCTTCTGGCATCTTCCCCAACTCTCTAAAACATGCACTAGTCAGCCCCATACTTAAAAAGCCCAAATCTATCTATCCACCCCTCAGCTCTCTCCCTCAGTCTCCTCACGTATCACTAATTTACTATCAGATATATCGGTCTGGATGTCACACCACTTTCTCAAACTCAATCCATCCAAAAACCGAGCTTATAATTTTTCCTTTACCACGTGCCCCTTCCCCTGATTTCTCTGTCAATATTGATGGCATTACTATCAGCCCATCCCCGCATGCCAAGGTCTTAGGTGTTGTCCTGGACTCTGAACTCTCCTTCAAACCCCACATACAATCACTGTCCAAATCTTGCCGCCTCAGCCTGCGCAATATCTCCAAAATACGCCCCTTTCTAATCAAAGACACAACAAAGCTCTTAGTTCACTCCCTGGTCATCTTGCGCCTTGACTACTGCAATTCCCTTCTCATTGGCATACCTCTACACAGGCTTTCCCCCCTTCAATCCATCATGAATGCTGCCGCCAGACTCATCCACCTTACCAATCGCTCAGTGTCCGCAGCTCCTCTCTGTCAAGCCCTCCACTGGCTTCCGCTCACCCAACGAATTAAATTCAAAATACTTACAACATCATACAAGGCAATCCACAGCTTAGCCCCCAGCTACATCACTAGCCTAGTCTCAAAATACCAACCTAATCACTCTCTTCGTTCCTCTCAAAACCTCCTGCTCTCTAGCTCCCTCGTCACCTCCTCCCATGCTCGCCTCCAGGCAGTGGCGGCTGGTGAAGTTTTAAGATGGGGGGGGCGCAAGACCCTGCCCTTCTATTTTTACCCCTCCCATTTCTCAGAAGCCCCACCCCTTATAGACCCCACGCATTTTGTCCCCTGTATTTTGCTTGCGTGAACAAATTCTCCCAATATATCACATATTAAGGGGTCCATCAGTACTAGTATATCCCATAATAGGGAGCAGGGGCCCTATTATGGGATATACTGTGAGAGACACCATATTATGGGATACACTGACTGAGAGTGGCACAAACCCCACAGTACAGGCCCCTTAGCACAAACCCCACAGTACAGACCCCCTAGCACAAACCCCACAGTACAGACCCCCTAGCACAAACCCCACAGTACAGGCCCCCTAGCACAAACCCCACAGCACAGGCCCCCTAGCACAACCCCCACAGTACAGGCCCCCTAGCACTAATCCCACAGTACAGACCCCCTAGCACTAATCCCCCAGTACAGACCCCCTAGCACTAACCCCCCAGTACAGACCCCTAGCACAAACCCCACAGTACAGACCCCCTAGCACAAACCCCACAGTACAGGCCCCCTAGCACTAATCCCACAGTACAGACCCCCTAGCACAAACCCCACAGTACAGACCCCCTAGCACAAACCCCACAGTACAGGCCCCCTAGCACTAATCCCACAGTACAGACCCCCTAGCACAAACCCCACATTACAGACCCCCTAGCACAAACCCCACAGTACAGACCCCCTAGCACAAACCCCATAGTACAGGCCCCCTAGCACAAACCCCACAGTACAGGCCCCCTAGCACTAATCCCACAGTACAGACCCCCTAGCACAAACCCCACAGTACAGACCCCCTAGCACAAACCCCACAGTACAGACCCCCTAGAACTAATCCCACAGTATAGACCCTCTAGCATAAACCCCACAGTACAGGCCCCCTAGCACAAACCCCACAGTACAGACCCCCTAGCACAAACCACACAGTACATGCCCCCTTTCAATGTAGTGACCAGCGTACATGCCCCCTTTCAATGTAGTGACCAGCGTACATGCCCCCTTTCAATGTAGTGACCAGCGTACATGCACCCTTTCAATGTAGTGACCAGTATACAGGCCCCCTTTCAATGTAGTGACCAGCGTACATTCCCCCTTTCAATGTAGTGACCAGCGTACATGCCCCCTTTCAATGTAGTGACCAGCGTACATTCCCCTTTCAATGTAGTGACCAGTATACAGGCCCCCTTTCAATGCAGTGACAAGCGTACATTCCCCCTTTCAATGTAGTGACCAGCGTACATGCCCCCTTTCAATGTAGTGACCAGTACACAGGCCCCCTTTCAATGCAGTGACAAGCGTACATTCCCCCTTTCAATGTAGCGACCAGCGTACATGCCCCCTTTCAATGTAGTGACCAGTATACAGGCCCCCTTTCAATGTAGAGACCAGCGTACATGCCCCCTTTCAATGTAGTGACCAGCGTACATGCCCCCTTTCAATGCAGTGACCAGTATACAGGCCCCCTTTCAATGTAGTGACCAGCGTACATTCCCCTTTCAATGTAGTGACCAGTATACGGGCCCCCTTTCAATGCAG
This sequence comes from Pelophylax lessonae, assembly GCF_965119305.1. Classification (NCBI taxonomy): domain Eukaryota; kingdom Metazoa; phylum Chordata; class Amphibia; order Anura; family Ranidae; genus Pelophylax; species Pelophylax lessonae. The sequence continues at coordinate 398,100,923 of NC_138768.1, forward strand.
TCACACGCATACAGGCCCCTGCAGAGGTATGGCAGTGGGAGAGATGGGATCAAGCAGAGGGATGGTGGTGGGAGAGATGGGATCAGCCAGAGGGATGGTGGTGGGAGAAATGGGATCAGGCAGAGGGATGGTGGTGGGAGAAATGGGATCATGCAGAGGGATGGCGGTGGGAGAGATGGGATCAGGCAGAGGGATGGCGGTGGGAGGGATGGGATGAGGGCATGAGGCAGAGAGGGATGGCGGTGAGAGGGATGGTCATGGGATGAGGCAGAGCAGAGGGATGGCGGTGGGAGGGATGGTCATGGGATGAGGCAGAGGGATGGCGGTGGGAGGGATGGTCATGGGATGAGGCAGAGCAGAGGGATGGATTGATGGCATGAGGCGGTGGGATGGAGGTGGGCGGGATGGGATCAGGCGGTGGGAGGGATGAAATCAGACAGAGGTATGGCGGTGGGAGAGATGGGATCAGGCAGAGGGATGGCAGTGGGAGAGATGGGATCAGGCAGAGGGATGGCAGTGGGAGAGATGGGATCAGGCAGAGGGATGGCGGTGGGAGAGATGGGATCAGGCAGAGGGATGGCGGTGGGAGGGATGGGATGAGGGCATGAGGCAGAGAGGGATGGCGGTGGGAGGGATGGTCATGGGATGAGGCAGAGCAGAGGGATGGTGGTGGGAGAGATGGGATCAGGCAGAGGGATGGCGGTGGGAGGGATGGGATGAGGGCATGAGGCAGAGAGGGATGGCGGTGGGAGGGATGGTCATGGGATGAGGCATAGGGATGGCGGTGGGAGGGATGGTCATGGGATGAGGCATAGGGATGGCGGTGGGAGGGATGGTCATAGGATAAGGCAGAGCAGAGGGATGGATTGACGGCATGAGGCAGAGGGATGACGGTGGGAGGGATGGTCATGGGATGAGGCAGGGGGATGGCGGTGGGAGGGATGGTCATGGGATGAGGCATAGGGATGGCGGTGGGAGGGATGGTCATGGGATGAGGCATAGGGATGGCGGTGGGAGGGATGGTCATAGGATAAGGCAGAGCAGAGGGATGGATTGACGGCATGAGGCAGAGGGATGACGGTGGGAGGGATGGTCATGGGATGAGGCAGGGGGATGGCGGTGGGAGGGATGGTCATGGGATGAGGCATAGCAGAGGGATGGATTGACGGCATGAGGCAGAGGGATGACGGTGGGAGGGATGGTCATGGGATAAGGCAGAGGGATGGCGGTGAGAGGGATGGTCATGGGATGAGGCAGAAGGATGGCGGTGGGAGGGATGGTCATGGGATGAGGCAGAGCAGAGGGATGGATTGACGGAATGAGGCAGAGGGATGGCAGTGGGAGGGATGGTCATGGGATGAGGCAGAGGGATGGTGGTGGGAGGGATGGTCATGGGATGAGGCAGAGGGATGGCGGTGGGAGGGATGGTCATGGGATGAGGCAGAGCAGAGGGATGGATTGACGGCATGAGGCAGAGGGATGGCGGTGGGAGGGATGGTCATGGGATGAGGCAGAGGGATGGCGGTGGGAGGGATGGTCATGGGATGAGGCAGAGGGATGGCGGTGGGAGTGATGGTCATGGGATGCAGCAGAGGGATGGCGGTGGGAGGGATGGTCATGGGATGAGGCAGAGCAGAGGGATGGATTGACAGCATGAGGCAGAGGGATGACGGTGGGAGGGATGGTCATGGGATAAGGCAGAGGGATGGCGGTGAGAGGGATGGTCATGGGATGAGGCAGAGGGATGGCGGTGGGAGGGATGGTCATGGGATGAGGCAGAGCAGAGGGATGGATTGACGGAATGAGGCAGAGGGATGGCAGTGGGAGGGATGGTCATGGGATGAGGCAGAGGGATGGTGGTGGGAGGGATGGTCATGGGATGAGGCAGAGGGATGGCGGTGGGAGGGATGGTCATGGGATGAGGCAGAGCAGAGGGATGGATTGACGGCATGAAGCAGAGGGATGGCGGTGGGAGGGATGGTCATGGGATGAGGCAGAGGGATGGCGGTGGGAGGGATGGTCATGGGATGAGGCAGAGGGATGGCGGTGGGAGTGATGGTCATGGGATGCAGCAGAGGGATGGCGGTGGGAGGGATGGTCATGGGATGAGGCAGAGCAGAGGGATGGATTGACGGAATGAGGCAGAGGGATGGCAGTGGGAGGGATGGGATGAGGCAGAGGGATGGTGGTGGGAGGGATGGTCATGGGATGAGGCAGAGGGATGGCAGTGGGAGGGATGGTCATGGGATGAGGCAGAGCAGAGGGATGGATTGACGGCATGAGGCAGAGGGATGGCGGTGGGAGGGATGGTCATGGGATGAGGCAGAGGGATGGCGGTGGGAGGGATGGTCATGGGATGAGGCAGAGGGATGGCGGTGGGAGTGATGGTCATGGGATGCGGCAGAGGGATGGTGGTGAGAGGGATGGTCATGGGATGAGGCAGGGGGATGGCGGTGGGAGGGATGGTCATGGGATGAGGCAGAGGGATGGCGGTGGGAGGGATGGTCATGGGATGAGGCAGAGCAGAGGGATGGATTGACGGCATGAGGCAAAGGGATGGCGGTGGGAGGGATGGTCATGGGATGAGGCAGAGCAGAGGGATGGTGGTGGGAGGGATGGATTGAGGGCAGGAGGCAGAGGGATGGCGGTGGGAGGGATGGATTGAGGGCATGAGGCAGAGGGATGGCGGTGGGAGGGATGAACGGATGGTCATGTGACGAGGCAGAGCAGAGGGATGGTGTTGGGAGGGATGGTCATGGGATGAGGCAGAGCAGAGGGATGGCGGTGGGAGGGATGGTCATTGGAGGAGGCAGAGCAGAGGGATAGCGGTGGGAGGGATGGTCATGGGATAAGACAGAGCAGAGGGATGGCGGTGGGAGGGATGGATGGATGGTCATGGGATGAGGCAGAGCAGAGGGATGGTGGTGGGAGGGATGGATGGATGGTCATGGGATGAGGCAGAGCAGAAGGATGGCGGTGGGAGGGATGGATGGATGGTCATGGGATGAGGCAGAGCAGAGGGATGGTGGTGGGAGGGATGGATGGATGGTCATGGGATGAGGCAGAGCAGGGGGATGGTGGTGGGAGGGATGGATGGTCATGGGATGAGGCAGAGCAGAGGGATGGTGGTGGGAGGGATGGATGGATGGTCATGGGATGAGGCAGAGCAGAGGGATGGCGGTGGGAGGGATGGATGGATGGTCATGGGATAAGGCAGAGCAGAGGGATGGCGGTGGAAATGATGGATGGATGGTCATGGGATGAGGCAAAGCAGAGGGATGGCAGTGGAAAGGATGGATGGATGGTCATGGAATGAGGCAGAGCAGAGGGATGGCGGTGGGAGGGATGGATTGAGGGCATGAGGCAGAGCACTGTGACTGCAGGCACTTACCTTCTCCTCCCCCCCCGCGAGAAGCCCGGTCCCGGACTGAAGGAGCTGCCGCAGCTGCTTGACACAGCAATGCGGGCTGGGCTGGCCGCTCTGCACATAACACCGGCCTGACACCCCGACGGCCCAACACGGGAAGAAGGGCGGGCGGGAAGGACGGTCACATGACGCCGGGACGGTACACCGCCCCCACGCGTCACGTGACCACAGGACCATCTCGGGCATGTCCTCCTGTGATTAGTCCAGGCTGGAGTCTGGACCAATCACAGCCAGGAGCCCAGGAAAGTGGGGAGTGTCGGGGCGCATTGCTCTGTGCCCCGATGACCCCCAGAAGGCCGCCAATCGGCGCCTCTGTCTGCCTCACGTGGAAGGCAAAACCCTACCCCCCCCATACCCACCAGTAGGCCCGGTGCCCCATAAAATTTACTTTTAATTTTTTTTATTTTTTTTTTCCTTCTTTTTTTCTCGGGGGGGGGGGGGGGGGGCGGCGCCCCTGCGCCCCCTATCGGCCGGCCGCCACTGCCTCCAGGACTTTTCCAGAGCCTCTCCAATCCTATGGAACTCCTTACCCTTATCTGTCCGATTATCTCCTACTCTATTAGCTTTTAGGCGATCTCTGAAAACCCTCCTTTTCAGAGAAGCCTATTCTACCCACACCTAACAAATATACCTCCATTTTCTCCCTCAGCCCACCCCCCACGGTTATTGCCTTTTGTTTCACTTGACCCTCCCTTCTAGATTGTAAGCTCTAACGAGCAGGGCCCTCTAGTTCCTCCTGCTTTGAGTTGTATTGTAACTGTATTTTCTTCCCTCACATTGTAAAGCGCTGCGCAAACTGTTGGCGCTATATAAATCCTGTATAATAATAATAATACCAGTGCTAGTACCTTGGTAAACACTCTGGGAGCAGAGGCGAGACCAAAGGGTAACACCACAAATTGATAATGCTCCTCTGCTACTGCAAAACGAAGAAACCGCTGGTGTCCAGCGTAGATAGGGATGTGTAGATATGTGTCCTTGATATCTATGGAGGCTAAGAAATCTCCTAGATGCAGAGACACTACTACCATGCGCATGTACTCCATCCGAAACCTCTGTACCCACATGAAGCGGTTCAGGGCCTTGAGATCCAGGATGGGACCCACCTTGCCTTCTTTTCTGGGCTAGGTGAATAGGTTTGAAAATCCCTGAAAATGTTCCTGAGTGGGAACCGGCACAATCACGTCTTGCGACAGCAAGTTGTGTGCCACCCCTCGCAAGTCCCTTAACCGGACTGGGCATAATTGAAGATTGGACGGAAAGAACCTGTCCGATGGACAAGACTGGAATTCGATCTTGTATCCTAATCAGATCAGTTTGTGAACCCATTTGTCCTGAGTCAAGGTCCAGGGTTCCTGAAAGAATCAAAGACATCCCCCCACCTAAGACTCTGATGAGGGCACCCCTTCATGCAGCTGAGGACTTGTCTGCAGGTCCAGATAGGCTGGACTAAGATTTTCCAGACTACAGCTTCTTGGAACCCCCAGAAGGCCTAAACGGTGTACCTTTTTCTTGTGACCCGGAGGCGCGAAAAAAGATGTTTGCGAGCAGTAAAGGAAGGCCCCTGCCTAGTACCCCCGTTTTAATTTTCATCCTGGGACTTCATTGCTCAAATAACATTTTTTTTGTGTAATGTCCCTTTAAGACCACCGCTATTACTGCAGATTCACAATCCCTGATTATTATGTAATAATAGCAGAGCAGGAATGTTACCAGACTACAGAGAAGCATCCAGCCTGATCAGTGTAAAAACTAAACCAACACTGTCTGCACAGGAAGAGGAAGAAGCTCTGTCTTTATCATTACAAGCCATGCCGCATGCCTGTCCATCCCACGGACCTCAAGAAAATGGCCGCTCATACATTCTCAATGGGGAAGTATAGAAAATGGCCACCCATGCAAACTAATGGGAACACAGAGATCATGAACCACAGCAAAATGGCGGCCCCACGGCACGACATGCGGTCTCCAGGACCCCCCAAAGGGGTCCCAGAACAATCGGCATCTAAAGGTCTCTAGCCAGGGACCCACCCAGGACAATCCACCCCCCTGAAATACACCATAACGATAACAATAATGCACCATAATGGCCGCATTATTACCGCCCCTCAAGGTAAAACATGTTAGGGGTAGGGGAATGCCAAGGGGTACACCAGATTAGTCCTCCTGGGTTCCCAGGAACCCGAGGGAACCCCTAAGGTTTGACCCTTCCAGGGAGGGACCCATGCCCACCCCACGACCACCAAGGGTGTTTGGGGGGACAATCTTACTCACCATACTACGGTACCAGGTGGGCGCCACTCCTAAACAGATCACCTCCCACCCAGGATGGGGGTGCTGTCAGCCAAGGGGAAGCTGTGCGTCCCACCAAGACTGTCCACTCGCAGGCTCGTTCCAATCCATCGGGGCTTTGTAGTAGCGAGGCCTAGTTCTGGACAATAATCTGCTCACGCTCGCTGTCCAGACCGGGAGACCTTAAGGAGCTATATTATCCAGTGCGAAACTGCAGCCGGCTGTTGCAGGCAGAACACACTGTTTGATGATAGCAGAGTCTGAGGGGTTATGCCTGCAGGAACAGCCCTCATAGGCATGGTTACGTTTGTTTTTTTTCTTGCCTAGTGCCTATTCCTAGAAGGAAGAGTATAACCCTATGAGTCATGAAGATAAGGAGCTGCGTCTGTCGATGAACGATAGGGAAATGTATTTTATTGGGATGTCATGTGATAGACCAACACAAGGTGGCACATAATTGTAGAGTGGAAGGAAAATAATAAATGGTTTCAACATTTTTTACAAATAAATATGTGAAAAGTGTGGCGTGCATTTGTATTTAGCCCCCCTGAATCAATACTTTGTAGACCACCTTTCACTGCAATTACAGCTGCAAGTCTTTTTGTATATGTCTCTACCAGCTTTGCAAATCTAGAGAGTGACATTTTCAAGCTCTATCAGATTGGATGGAAAGTGTCTGTGAACAGCAATTTTTCAAGTCTTGCCACAGATTCCCAATTGGATTTAGGTCTTGACTTTGACTGGGCCATTCTAACACATGAATATGCTTTGATCCAAACCATTCAATTATAGCATTGTCCTGCTGGAAGGTGAACCTCTGCCCCCGTCTCATATCTTTTTTGTTTCGTGACATGTTTAAAGCTTGGGATATTTTTATAACCTAACCCTGCTTTAACCACTTTACCACCGGAGGATTTTGCTGTCTTATGTCTGGGCCACGTTTTGCGATTTGGACACTGTGCTACTTTAACTGACAATTGCGCGGTCATGCAACGCCGTACCCAAACAAAATTTATGTCCTTTTTTTCCCACAAACAGAGCTTTCTTTTGGTGGTATTTGATCACCTGTGCAATTTTTAATTTTTGCGCTATAAACAAAAAAAGAGCGACAATTTCGAAAAAATAACAATATTTTTCACATTTTTTTATATGAAATTCCCCCCCAAAAAAATGTAAAAATCAAAATTTTTTTATCATTTTAGGCCAATTTGTTTTCTGCTGCATATTTTTGTTAAAAAAAATCGCAATAAGCGTATTTTGATTGGTTTGCGCAAAAGTTATTGTGTTTACTAACTAAGGGAAAGATTTCTGTCGCTTTTGGTGTGTTTTTTTTTAACGAGTAATGGCGGCGATCTGCGATTTTTTTTGTGGGACTGCGACATTGCGGCGGACAGATCGGACCCTTGACTGACATTTTTGACACTTTTGGGGGTACCAGTGACATTACTAAAGTAATCAGTGCTATAAATATGCACTGTTACTGTAAAAATGACACTGGCAGGGAAGGGGTTAATTTTTATTGGTGATCAAGGGGTTAATGTATGCCTGGTGCTTACTGACGTGTGTGGGGGGAGGGGACTATGTGACACAAGGACAGATCGCATGTTCAGCTATGCTGAACCCTGCAATCTGACCCTGCCTGTCACTTAGGAGATCCGCCCGCTTGTGTTTACACAAGCAGGCGGATCTCCACACTCGATTCCCAGACGATCGGGGAAGAGCAGCGGCGATCGCCGCCGCTCCTCCTCTGGCCCGAGGTGCAAGTTCTTATAAAGTTTTCACATGTGTTTCAAAACACTCTGGATTTAGTCTGTGATTCATAATCTATAACTAATTTTTTCAGTCATCGATAATGATCGATCATTCTCCCAATTTATTCAGATTTAACTTTGATCGATCGAATCTGGGACCTATTCCTCACGAGTTTAGACACACTGCACTTATGGAGTATATATATAAGTCGGTATGTGTATGGCTTTTCAATTTCCTAGTTGACCCCAAAATTAATTTTTGTACTACATTCAGTGTCGGATGTATATATATGCACGTTCACTCATTTATTGACACTGACATGTATATATGTACACATTATTTAATGCTCAATTTTATGTAATTATATTTGCACACTTTTTTGAGTATTATTACCATATTCACTCCCATATATGTCACATTTACCTTATTAACACCATATTAGCACATTTTTATCAACCATTCTTCATTCACTATTCATTTTTATTTTTATGTTTTCACACTGATAGTTATATCATATTATATATTTTTATACTTTTTTATTTTTATACTTTCGTATATTATTTAATATACATCTTTTACACTTTTTTACACTTTTTCACACTTTGCATTCCTATTATGTACATACATGATCATATCACATCGTTCCAACAATGTGTATTCTTAACTTCACGGTACATATACACTTTTCACCTTATAGGCATGCGTTTTTGTTTTTGAACTTTGGATGGTCCCAATTTTAAATACACATTGTGCTACAGCACATTAAAATATAATATGCATTTTTTTAAATTGTGTATTTCTTTCATACCCTGCCGACATACTACTCCATCTCGTGCTTACATGATTTTACAAGCACATACACTTGCGGCTTATTTAGTTTCGAGTCAATGTGTTACTTTTAATATTTGTATTTGTTTTTGCACTTCTTTGTGAAGTTTCTATGTGTGTACTAAATGTCCCAGGTGTTGGATCGCGGATTAATCGGCTCCTTTTGGAGGATCATTAACTTAATGGTACAAACCTGCGAGCAATCGCATCAATCAACCATTGTTTGTCTACCTACTAATACCAACCGATTTCCGCCATCCTTCACCGTGGTTATGAGTAAGCGGCTGTTCGTGCCGTGAAACGCGTCAACCTTTGGACTTGTCTGTTCCTTACACTGTCTGTCTGTTCACAAATTTTGAGGAATAAAGAAAAACTTTTGCTTTCATCTATCCTGTGTGCGGTTCCACACTTTCTATTGCACATTTCCGGGTGGCGGATCTAACCAGCACCAGGTTGGGCTAATACACCTGAGCGGCTTCCTTTTTCTTCAGTGTCTACGATCTCCGCGATTCATAGCCAGCCCGGTGAGTCCCTTTTACATTTCCTTCTATTTCCTCAACCATACGGACATTTATATTTCACCTCAGACAGACAGTGTCTACATCACACACGGAACAGACATGGAATTACCCTCTACCAGTCGTACACTTAGATTATTAAGCAACAACCCGCTCAGACAGGACGCACAGGCTACTCTAAAGAAAGCAAAGGATGATTCCTCATCCTCGGTTAAAACCAATTTCCACAAGCTGGAAAAACTCATGACTAAGGAGGTTAAAGCCTACTGGGAAAAAACAACATTGAATGAATATATTGACGTTGCAAGAATCCCCAGAGGTCTCCGCATTAAAAAGTTCCCGACTTTTGAACTTTATAATGAGGATCTCAAACAGTAATGAATGGACACGCTTTCCAAATGTTCCTTCGATCTTATGAAATTGATTGTAGATTCCAAATCTCTGGAACTAGATAAACTGCAGGAAGATATCTCCACACTACAAATGGAACGTTCACCGTTTAAGGAAACTTCCTTATTTGCAGATTTGGACCAAAATTTGAATGATAAGATCGATAAACTTGAAATGGACATTATTAAAGGAAAGCAGGAGAAACTGCTCAGGGATGAGATCGACTACGACACTAAAAATGTCTATACATGGAAGAAAACCAATCCATGGCATCGTCAACATCCAAATAAAAAACGAGTTCGTTTCTCCGATCCAGATACGGGAGCCACAGACACATCAATGGCCCCCACATCGGACACATCAATGGAACCGAGATCTGGTAACACATCTAACATCTCATCGGCATCAAAAAACTGTGTGATCAAACGGAGCAGGCGATATACAAAGAAAAAAGGAAAAAGCGCACAAGGAGGGGAGGAAGAAGACACCACCGGCCATACAAATGGCAAATATCGTCTCAGGCCCCACCGCAAATAGAGATGGGAGATCTCAATGTTGATACAGACATTGTGAAACAGCAATGTCATTAATTTATCTCTAAGAGAACTCTGACAGCTGAGGATATAAGTCTCCTATCAAAAGGTTTAAACTTTTGCCCACACGCTCATTTTGATCCGTTCCAGACCGTTTTAAATGTCAATAAGTTTGTCCGTAATTTGACTCTAAAAATACATTTTTACAATGAAGTGGATACATCGTCTGACGATACCGATTCAATCACACCTCTCAGTTCGGACAAATCTGCACTCACCTTTCGTGAGTCATGTGCTGTGGTGGAATTGGAAGATCTGGCCATGGAGAATATGAGCCCTTCACCTGAACATAGTGAAGAAGGGGTTAAAATAATTCCTCTCTCCACTTTTTCTAGTTTTTACCCCATCCAATCACGATCATCGAATATGGACCTTTTTCAGAAACTAGTAGAGAGAGATATATTCAATTTGGCCACTGACACACCGTCCTCCATATCCAGGTCCCTTGATAATTTGACCATCCGAGAAAGAGCTTCATTAAAATCTTTAAAAGATGATACATCTATTACAATTAGAAACGCAGACAAGGGAGGTGCAATAGTCGTACTTGACAGTGAAGCCTACAAAAATGAAGCCCTTAGACAACTCAATGATTCCTACACCTATCAGCCTCTGAAAAGTGACCCCACCAATAGATATAAATTAGAACTTCACACTTTAGTTAACAAAGGTTTAACCCTTGGTGCTTTCTCTATAAAAGAGGCTGAGAAACTCATTCCAGACCATCCCATTACACCCATATTTCATCATCTCCCCAAGGTCCACAAGGGCTTGGACCCTGTTTTAGGGAGACCCATCGTCTCTGGGATCGGGTCTCTTTGTGAGAAACTTGGGGAATGGTTAGATGGTCAATTACAGGATCTGGTATTACAGCTTCCCAGTTATTTAAGGGATACTAAACATCTCTTGAACATCATGGATGCATTCACATGGTCAGAGGAATTTACCTGGATTACATGTGATGTATCCAGTTTATATTCTTCAATACCTCATAACTTGGCTATAATAGCTGTAGACACCTTTCTAAAACAGCACACTAACCTTAATGCCGAATTGCAGTCTTATATTTTGGAAGTGTTGCAATTTCTTTTAACACACAATTTTTTCTCATTTGATGGTAGTTTCTACCTCCAAAGATGTGGGGCAGCGATGGGGGCCAAGTTTTCCCCCTCTCTTGCCAACCTCTATATGGGTTGGTGGGAGAGACCCCACATCTTTGGAGGTAGTAACCCATACAGAGATCAGATCGCTCTATTTTACAGCTATATTGACGATCTGATCTTCGTTTGCCATCGGGATGTGGATTTGGACAACTTTTTGTCGTATTTGAACTGTAACTCACTTAATCTAAAATTTACAGGTACAAGGAATACAGACATAACTGAATTTCTGGATGTTGCTTTGGGCCATATTGGCAATAAGGTCACATCAAACCTTTATAGGAAACCACTATCAGGCAATAGTTTATTGCATGCGGGTTCCAGTCACCCTGTGCATACAATAAAAGGTATCCCCGTTGGGCAATTCCTCAGATTGCGAAGGATATGCAGTAATTTACCGGATTTTAATGCACAGGCATTTTCATTATATCATCGTTTTCTTGAAAGAGGATACCCCAAATGGATGTTAGACAGAGCCTATCTCATAGCCTTAAATAAAAATCACTCGGACCTCCTATCATCGGAAGTTTCATGCGATATGCCTAACATAGAGGAAGATGTGACTTCCGATGATTTCCGGGATATCAGTATCAAACACACTATCAAAAATAGACACAGAAAAAGATTCAAACACAGCAACAATATCACTTCCAAAAATTCCAACAAGCTGCCGCCTTCTGTCACACTGTCCTTGCCTTATAGCCTAGAGTTTAATAAAATAAAAAAGATTATTCAAAAACATTTACCAACTCTTTACACAGATGATATCTGTGCAAACATTCTCGATGATGGAGTAAACATAGTGGTTAAAGAGCTGCCACTTTGGGCAACTTTTTATCTCCTAGTTTATACATCTCAAAAAAACCAAATGCATCGAGAACTTGGCTGTACTGTAAAGGAAATTTCAAGTGCGGCATGACAGACTGCATCACTTGTCCCCACATTATACCCAGGGACAAATTTGTCTCTACTTATGATAATAAAATATACACCATAAAAGTTTTTTTCAATTGCAACACTAAATATCTGATCTATTTAGTTACATGTAAAGCATGCTCCATCCAATATGTAGGCAGAACTACCCACAAATTAAAAGATCGATTCAGGGAGCACCTTAGCGATATACGTACCCTAAAATCTACCAACATAGCAAAACATTTTAATAGTGCGCATGGAGGTGACACATCCCTGGTGCAAGTCCAGATTATAGATCACATTACCAAGCCCACCAGAGGTGGAGATGTTTTCAGACTACTTTGCAAAAGGGAAGTTCTGTGCATCTTTAGGCTCCATACTCGGATGCCTCATGGTCTAAATTGGGAATGGGATGTTACTCATTTTTATGAGTGAGGTCCCCCTCCCCTTTTGGACCGAGATACCATGGTGTCAAAATGCCAAATATGCCGAAGCTTCACAGCTTTGGGGACTTTGACATTGATTTGATTTTTGTGGATTATATATTGTAACATCCATGGTATCTTTCCACAGTGCAATGATCACATTACAATTGTGTTTATTAGTGTCGACAACGTATCTAAGTCCTTCCCTGTAGCTCTCACTTGAGTCCTGTTGTGTCTTCTTTTGGGTGCTTTTTTGTCTATTTTTTGCCCGTTTCTTGCCTCTATTAGCTATATGAAACATTTGTATTGCAAAAAAAATGATCATATATCTGTATTTATGGTTGGTGCGATATTTATTGCACCATTTCTTTGTTGCTTAAAGTTATACCATTGTTCTTGACTGTATTGAAGAGGGTTCTTCATTGTTCTTCTCGTTTTGGATTTTCGGTCCCACATTCCTATAATCTTCTTTGACTGAGTTTATACACATTATTATATCATTTATCGCTCACATCTAGGCAGGGATAGTCCCCAGCTCTAGTCAGTCTTACCAACGTGAGTGTAATTGGTTTTGTTCATGTCTCAATTAGTTAGACCCGCATTGATATGCCACATCAAGTGCAAGTTCTTATATAGTTTTCACATGTGTTTCAAAACACTCTGGATTTAGTCTGTGATTCATAATCAATAACTAATTTTTTCAGTCATCGATAATGATCGATCATTCTCCCAATTTATTCAGATTTAACTTTGATCGATTGAATCTGGGACCTATTCCTCACGAGTTTAGACACACTGCACTTATGGAGTATATATATGTCGGTATGTGTATGGCTTTTCAATTTCCTAGTTGACACCAAAATTCATTTTTGTACTACATTCAGTGTCGGATGTATATATATGCACGTTCACTCATTTATTGACACTGACATGTATATATGTACACATTATTTAATGTTCAATTTTATGTAATTATATTTGCACACTTTTTTGAATATTATTACCATATTCACTCCCATATATGTCACATTTACCTTATTAACACCATATTAGCACATTTTTATCAACCATTCTTCATTCACTATTAATTTTTATTTTTATGTTTTCACACTGATAGTTATATCATATTATATATTTTTATACTTTTATATTTTTATACTTTCATATATTATTTAATATACATCTTTTACACTTTTTTACACTTTTTCACACTTTGCATTCCTATTATGTACATACATGATCATATCACATCATTCCAACAATGTGTATTCTTAACTTCACGGTACATATACACTTTTCACCATATAGGGATGCTTTTGTGTTTTTGAACTTTGGATGGTCCCAATTTTAAATACACATTGTGCTACAGCACATTAAAATATAATATGCATTTTTTAAAATTGTGTATTTCTTTCATACCCTGCCGGCATACTACTCCATCTCGTGCTTACATGATTTTACAAGCACATACACTTGCGGCTTATTTAAGGAGAAATTGGGGCAGTGGGACTTTGAATGAGGCATGAATTGAAAAAAGAGGAATTTATTTTCAAAACATAAAATTTATACAGTTAATGTGTTTATAAACAAATATTGAAACAATATACAATTCATAATGAGAATACATATATAAAATGGGATCTCAAATGGGATCTCTACAATTGATTCCAATATAAAAACACTGTATATAATATTTCATACATGATGAGAATAAAAAATATATGAGTTTTTTGCATCCGAGTTATAATGTAGACTCTACGCGTTTCCTGGACCTCCGTCCATTCATCAGGAGTAGTGGATACATATAAAAAGTATCTGAAGAAAAAAGGAATTTATATATTTTTGCACCAGAACAAGTGAGTATGTACAAGATGTATCAATCTAAAAATCTGTGGACATAATATATTACCTTTAACATCTCCGGGTCAATTATGACACAGGAGAAAATGAGACCCAACCCAGGAGGGACAATGGTGGCATCTGAGGCAAAGTCTCCCCCGGGGCTGAGGTGCAGAGAGAGCCAGTCACAATCGGGGACAATCCGGGTAGAAAATACAGAGCTCCTGTGTTGGGCTGGGATAATTGCAATATAAGATATCCTAGGGATCGGTGATGATCTGAACAAACATAAAATAAATATATATTGGGTCACATAGGACTACCATAAATTGGCATATTGCTGAGAGCAAATGAACCGATCCCAGGAGAAGGGTGGGTAAAGAGAAATGAAAAGGGAGTGATGGAGAAGATGAAAGGAAGAGACTGATAAGTGAAATGAAAGGAAAAAAAACAAAAAAAACAGTGAAGGGGATGGTGCATCAAAGTGCTAGGAACTGGAGTTCAAAGAATAGAACTGACAGTCCGAACGGAAGGTGCAAGCCTCACAGATGGAAACATGGTGATTGTAATGGGGTATCCATGGATCGGTATTGATCTATATAGGCATACAAAATATTAGAAATGAAGTCAATTAGACTGTCTAAAACATATTCACAAAAACAAATGGACCGATCCAAGGAGAGACACCCATGAGAGAAAGAATAAATAGTTCAATGTAGAGTGACAATAAAAAAAAAAAAAAGTGAGCAGGAACCAAAGAACCAGTGAGGAGGTTTGTGCATCTGGGAGGTGCATGGATTTGTATATCAAGTGAAAACCTACCGTAGATAGGATGGACATGAGAAATGTGGTGATGCCCATAAGAGGTGGGTGGTGAGAAGGAGAGCTGATAGTAGCCCAGCCCGGTAGTCCGAGACGCCGGCAAGGTCTGCACCAACGCCATGTACCCGCCAATATAAACGGAAATCTGCCCTCACACATCCGGTGTGAAACGGAAGTGGGTGGCGTCAGACCATCTAAGGCGGAGAATGGAAAAAAGGGGAAATGTTCACGGCGGTGCGGCGGAATGAAACCAGCCGTCACACACCAGAAAACTCTCCCAGATGCACAAACCTCCTCACTGGTTCTTTGGTTCCTACTCACTTTTTTTTTTTTTATTGTCACTCTACATTGAACTATTTATTCTTTCTCTCATGGGTGTCTCTCCTTGGATCGGTCCATTTGTTTTTGTGAATATGTTTTAGACAGTCTAATTGACTTCATTTCTAATATTTTGTATGCCTATATAGATCAATACCGATCCATGGATACCCCATTACAATCACCATGTTTCCATCTGTGAGGCTTGCACCTTCCGTTCGGACTGTCAGTTCTATTCTTTGAACTCCAGTTCCTAGCACTTTGATGCACCATCCCTTTCACTGTTTTTTTTTGTTTTTTTCCTTTCATTTCACTTATCAGTCTCTTCCTTTCATCTTCTCCATCACTCCCTTTTCATTTCTCTTTACCCACCCTTCTCCTGGGATCGGTTCATTTGCTCTCAGCAATATGCCAATTTATGGTAGTCCTATGTGACCCAATATATATTTATTTTATGTTTGTTTAGATCATCACCGATCCCTAGGATATCTTATATTGCAATTATCCCAGCCCAACACAGGAGGTCTGTATTTCCTACCCGGATTGTCCCCGATCGTGACTGGCTCTCTCTGCACCTCAGCCCCGGGCGAGACTTTGCCTCAGATGCCACCATTGTCCCTCCTGGGTTGGGTCTCATTTTCTCCTGTGTCATAATTGACCCGGAGATGTTAAAGGTAATATATTATGTCCACAGATTTTTAGATTGATACATCTTGTACATACTCACTTGTTCTGGTGCAAAAATATATAAATTCCTTTTTTCTTCAGATACTTTTTATATGTATCCACTACTCCTGATGAATGGACGGAGGTCCAGGAAACGCGTAGAGTCTACATCATAACTCGGATGCAAAAAACTCATTTATTTTTTATTCTCATCATGTATGAAATATTATATACAGTGTTTTTATATTGAAATCAATTGTAGAGATCCCATTTGAGATCCCATTTTATATATGTATTCTCATTATGAATTGTATATTGTTTCAATATTTGTTTATAAACACATTAACTGTATAAATGTTATGTTTTGAAAATAAATTCCTCTTTTTTCAATTCATGCCTCATTCAAAGTCCCACTGCCCCAATTTCTCCTTAAAACACATTTCCAGGGATGGAGGCTTTCTCTTTTTTTCCATGTAGCAGATCATTAATTTATTTATCTTTGCGGCTTATTTAGTTTCGAGTCAGTGTGTTACTTTTAATATTTGTATTTGTTTTTGCACTTCTTTGTGAAGTTTCTATGTGTGTACTAAATGTCCCAGGTGTTGGATCGCGGATTAATCGGCTCCTTTTGGAGGACCATTAACTTAATGGTACAAACCTGCGAGCAATCGCATCAATCAACTATTGTTTGTCTACCTACTAATACCAACCGATTTCCGCCATCCTTCACCGTGGTTATAAGTAAGCGGCTGTTTGTGCCGTGAAACGCATCAACCTTTGGACTTGTCTGTTCCTTACACTGTCTGTCTGTTCACGAATTTTGAGGAATAAAGAAAAACTTTTGCTTTCATCTATCCTGTGTGCGGTTTCACATTTTCTATTGCACATTTCCGGATGGCGGATCTAACCAGCACCAGGTTGGGCTAATACACCTGAGCGGCTTCCTTTTTCTTCAGTGTCTCCGACTCCCGCTGTGACTGAATACAGCGGGAGAGAGGGGAATGTCTGGCGACGTAGGTCTACGTCGCCAGACGTTATCGAGCCACTTTGCCGCAGTAGAGCTCTAGTGAGCAGCGGCAAAGTGGTTATACATTTCTACGACTTTATCCCTGACCTGTCTGGTGTGTTCCTTGGCCTTCATGATGCTGTTTGTTCACTAAGGTTATCTAACAAACCTCTGAGAGCCTCACAGAACAGCTTTATTTATACTGAGATTAAATTACACACAGGTGGACTCTATTTACTCACTACACAGTTACATAGTTAGTCAGGTTGAAAAAGGACACAAGTCCATCTGGCTCAACCAATAAAAAAACAAAAAAACAATAAAGAAAACACAACCATACAATCCTATACCCCCAGTTGATTCATATTCCCTGGATCAACTTTACCCATAAATATTAGTGCTCATTTAGTTAATGTACACTTAGGAAAGAACCCAGGCCTTTTAAAGCAATATACTGGCCAGAACCATCTCTGGAGGGAGTCTATTCCACATTTTCACAGCTCTTACTGTGAAGAAACCTTTCCATATTTGGAGACAAAATCTCTCTTCCTCTAGAAGTAAAGAGTGCCCCCTTTTCCTCTGTGATGACCCTAAAGTGAATAACTCAACACCAAGTTCACCATATGGCACCCTTATGTATTTATACATTTTGATCAAATCCCCCTTTAATCTTCTGTTCTTAACCACTTGCCGACAGCCGCAAGAACATATACTGCGGCGGTCAGCCCCGGCCAGGCAAAGTGACGTACAGGTACGTCACTAGCCTTCGCCGCTCTGGCGCGCGCGATCCCGCAGTCCCGCCGATGACTTGATTGGGTTCAGAACCGATCAGTCATCAGGTCCAGGCCAATCATTTTTGGCCTGGACCTGTAGATCGGTTCTGCCCAATCAGATTACACTCTGAGCCTGTGAAATGTAAACACAGGCTCAGAAAAGATGTGCCCTCCCCTCCCATCATCCTTTTTGGATCCAGCGTCAGAGGAGAGCACATCTAACTGTAAGTACTGCATCAAGCACACACTTCTACATTGCCGATCACCCCCCCCCCCCCCGTTAACCCCTACACCCCCTGTCACAACACACACTGTATACAGCCAGGGCAGCCATCAGAAATGTTGGGGCCCCTTACACAGCTGTAGGCCTGGGCCCCCAGGCCTGTGACTACCAAGTTACATCCTCCTCCTCTGCCCGGGCCTGTGAACGCATATAATTGAATGCTAGGATGCCAGGCGGTCCTAGCAACCAATAATTTCGACAGTGGAAGCCAGCGGGAGGCTGGGAGTCAGGAGCCACTGCAGCATTGCCAGTGTAGGGGAGGAAAGGAAAAAAGGGGAGGTGTCACCTTGGAGTCCAGGCATCCCTCAAGACTGGGCCCCTCGGGACGCCCGGGCCCCCTACATCTGTATGGGCTGTACCCCCCTGATGGCGGCCCTGTATACAGCATATAGCATTTTCCTATATACCTGTATAAGTGTGATTTGTGAACAGGTGTAGCGCTTGCGACCCCCCCTTTTTCAATAAAAATAACCACCACCCCCCAATAAAGATTTAACCCCCTGATCCCCCCCTGATCACCCCCAGTCACATCCAACACTAATACAAACGTAATATACTGTGTTTTTGTATTTTGTATTAGTGCGATTGTGATTTGACTTAGCGCTAGTGACTTTGTTTCTCTCCCAAAGGAGGTTTAGGGTCCCCGCCACCCCCCCAATAAAGATTTAACCCCCTGATCACCCCTACACCCACTGTCACAACACACACTGTATACAGTATATAGCATTTTCCTATATACCCATATAAGTGTGACTTGTGACCAGGTTTAGCGCTTGCCACCATTTCTTTTATCCTTAGGATACCCGCCACCCCCTCCCAATAAAGATTTAACCCCCTGATCCCCCCCTGATCACATCCAGTTAACCCCTTCCCCCCTGTCACATTGCACACTAATACACACGTAATATACTGTTTTTACTGTATTTTGTATTAGTGTGATTGTGACTTGAGGTTGCGCTAGCGACTTAGTTTCTATCCCAAAGGAGGTTTAGGGTCCCTGCCACCCCCCCAATAAAAATTTAACCCCCTGATCCCCCCCAGCCAACCCCTTCCGTGCCCTGTCACAGTGTCACTTTTATAGTGTACAGTTTTTTTTCTGATCACTATTATTAGTGACACAGGTGACATTAGCTAGTGTTAGTGTTAGAAATAACCCCTTGATTACCCCACACACACACATACACACGCACACATACACTTCCATTACTAGTATAGTGTTTGAACAGATCAATATCTGATCTGATCAGAACTATACTAGCGTCCCCATAGTTTAGGGTTCCCAAAACGCAGTGTTTGCACGGTCAGCACTGATTCCTGCCAGCGCCTGCGTTTAACCCTTTCACCCAGGCAAGTGTAGTAATCAATAGATTACTGTCACTTCCAAAAAAACACAACACACAAAACCGCTGTGTTAGCAGAGTCAGGCCTGATCCCTGCTAGCATTAGCAGTTTTTTTGGTAGTGCTTGAAATAGTCCTTGACAACCAGGTGCTTTTATTACCTGTGAGTCACACTACTGTACCGGTAAATTTAGTTACCAAAATGACCAAACGTTGGTACAGTGGTGAAGAGGCTTATAGTATGCTGGCCGTGTCAGATGAAAGTGATGGGGAAGCTACACTGGCAGAATTAGGGTCAGTATAAGAACCAGATGACAGCAGCGGCTCCCTGACAGAAAGCTTCAACGACAGATGGGTCCCTGTTAGACCCAGGCGTACCCGACCCCATTCTGGAGTTGTTGAGATGCAGGAATCGCAGGGTGCTCGTATGGAGCAGAGTGTGGTTACTAGTGCCGCTCATCCTTCTGGCAACCTGGCAAGAACCAGCGGCCTAGTACACCCTGGACCTAGTACAACCAGCACTGCAGTATCACTTTGTGACGTGGCGAGTCCCATAAGTGCAGTTGAAGCTGGTGCGGTGGCTAGCACGAGTAGTGGCCCGCAGCCACCACGTATTCGAAGACAGGCCCGTAGAGCCCATAGTGCCCTCCCTGATGCGCTGGCATATCCCAATTGGCAACCCACTGATTCTACAGCGCCAGTACTTCCCCCATTCACTGCCCAACCTGGAATCCACGTGGAGACAGCTGGTTTTACGCCCCTGAACTTTTTTGAGCTGTTCTTCACGGAAGATCTTTACAGATCTATTGTGGATCAATCAAATTTATACGCACAACAAATCATCTACGCCAACCCAAATTCGCCCCTTGCCAGACCATTCGGCTGGAAACCTATAACGGTTTCCGATTTTAAAATCTTTCTGGGCATTTCCCTCCACATGGGCATAACTAAACAGAGTGAATTGCGGCTATATTGGTCCACTAGCCCAGTTCACCATATGCGCATGTACTCTGCCTCCATGTCCAGGGCGAGATATGAGCAAATTCTGCGATTTATGCATTTCAGCGACAATGAAATTTGTCGTCCTCGGGGAGACCCTGAATATGATCGGCTCCACAAAATTCGGCCCCTCATAGACCACTTCAATCAGCGGTTTGCAGCCTTGTTTACCCCCGAACAAGTTGTCTGTGTTGAGGAGTCCCTGATTAAATTTACTGGCCGCCTTGCTATGACACAGTACCTTCCCAGCAAGCGTGCCAAGTACGGGGTCAAGCTGTATAAACTGTGTGACAGGGCCACAGGTTATACAGTTAGTTTCCGGGTCTATGAGGGAAAAGATAGCTTTGTGGAGCCCCCGAACTGCCCAGACTACATAGGGAGCAGCGGCAAGATTGGTTGGGACTTGGTGTCACCCTTATCTGGAAAGGGGTACCATTTGTACGTGGACAACTTTTACACAAGCGTGCCACTATTTAGTCATCTTTCTGAATTACAAATTGGCGCATGTGGCACCGTGCGACCTAATCACCGGGGCTTCCCCCCAATGGCTTGTAAATTCCCGTCTTAGTCGGGGGGCGAGAGCCTGCTTGAAAATGGACAAATTGCTTGCAGTGAAGTGGAGGGATACACGGGATGTTTATGTTCTCTCCTCCCTTCATGCAGACACGACGATCCTGTAGCAGGCGTGGCTTTAGACGGGACACCCGTTATTATTGTCCCAAATGTCCTGACCAACCTGGTCTCTGCATCGGGGAATGTTTTGAGCGCTACCATACACTAGTGGAGTTTTAGTGTAGGGTACAGCACGACACAGTGTAGGGCACACAAACACAGGGTCTCGAAAGATGTTGGATGTCCATCGACATTTTGAGAGACCCAAGCTGGAAAATCGCAGTCCCAAATCAAGAAACAACAGTTAGAAAGAAAAATAAAAGGATCCATAAACTGTTGTTGTGTCAATCATTTTATATGTTCTTCTACTCTTCCTACTGTACTTTTAATGAACTTTGTTTGTTTTTCATTCTTTTGTGACCTGTTTCTCTTGCAGGTACTCGTCGGCTGCCACGGCATTGATTTTATATAGTCTGACACAAACAGCGTTTGCGCTCAGCATATGTGGATACCTTTGCTGGCAGCAGCTGTGGTGATTTTCTGATTTCAGTACTGCAGTTAAAATCCTATTTTGGTATACATGGATAGTGTCGTGTATACCCATCATTAAATTAAGTGGCTGGATGTTTGGGCGGTTAATGGTGGGTAATACTATACATTATTCCTGTGCTGATTTCTGATAGGTTCTCTTTTTTTTCGTTCAGCCCACAGGCTGCATGAAAAAAAAAAAAAACCTACACTATATGCCAAACAAGGACCAGCAATGTACTGGTACGTTGCTGGACTTTGAGTGGTTATATCAGGATGATGCCTGCAGATTTAGGCATCATCTTGGTATCGTTTTTTACAGCCAGCGGTAGGCTTACATGTAAAAGCAATCCTAACAGATAATTGGCCGCTAGACTGCTTTTACATGCAGTGGGAGGGGACTCCCCCCCCCCACCGCTGCCTTCCGCCGCCTTCCGTGTTTTTTCTCGGGCTCTCCTGTCCCACCGGTTAACCGGAGAGTGCAGACGGTGGTTCAATTATCTAACCATAGAGCTAATTGGAGATGAGAATGGCTCCAATCATCTCTATGGCCTAAGATACCGGAAGCTACGAGCATTTCATGACTTCTGTTTCGCCAGAAATAAACAGGGCCATTGGGAAATTGGGAAAGTATTTTATCACACCAATTTTGGTGTGGTCAGATGCGTTAAGGTCAGAGGAGAGATCTAGAGTCTAAAAGACCCCAATTTTTTTTAAAAAAGAGTACCTGTCACTACAGATTGCTATCATAGGGGATATTTAAATTCACTGTGATAACAATAAAAATGATTAAAAAAATGAAAGGAAAGGTGTCAAAATAACATAAAAAAGCAAAATAAAAAAAATAAAATAAAAAAAATCAAGCCCCCCCATCCCCCCGTGCTTGCGCGCAATGGCGCACGCAAGCGTTGGTCTAGTGTCATATGTAAACCGCAATTGCAGCATGCATGTGAGGTATCGCCGTGAACTCCAGGTTGAGTGCAGTAATTCTTGCAGTAGACCTCCTTTGACTTTTAAAGGCTTTTAAAAATGTACGTACTTTGTTGCCGCTGCACAGGCGTGCGCAATTTTTAAAGCATGTCATGTTTGGTATCTATGTACTCGGCATAAGATAATCTTTTAAATTTTATCAAACAAATTGGAATTATATAGTGTATTTGTGCAATAAATTAAAAAAATTTATTTTTTTCGCAGAAATTGCGTTTGGAAAATCTGTGCGCAAATACCGTGTGACAAAAAAATTTGCAACATCCACCATTTTATTCTATAGGGCCTCTGCTTTAAAGAAATATATAATGTTTGGGGGTTCAAAGTAATTTTCTAGTAAAAAAAAAATATTTTTTCATGTAAACAAAAAGTCACAGAAAAGGCTTGTTTTTCAAGTGGTTTGCAGAGTGGGTGATGTGTGGCTAAGATTGAGCATAAAATGCCGGGACAGTTCAAACACCCCCCAAATGACCCCTTTTTGAAAAGTAGACACCCAAAGCTATTTGCTGATCAGCATATTGAGTCCATTGAGCATTTTATATTTTGTCCTAAGTTTCAGGAAGATGACAATTTGTTTTTTTTTTTGTTTTTTTTTACAGAAAGTTGTCACTAAATGATATATCGCTCACGCATGCCATGGGAATATGTGAAATGACACCCCAAAATACATTCTTCTGCTTCTCCTGAGTACAGGGATACCACATGTGTGAGACTTTTTGGGAGCCTAGCTGTGTACGCGACCCCGAAAACCAATCCCCATCTTCAGGTTTTCTAATGGCGTAAATTGCTGATTTTACCACTGCGCTACCTGTCACAGTTTCAGAGGCCCTGAAATTTCCCCCATTTTGCAAATGACCCCATTTTGCAAAGTAGACACTCCAAGCTATTAGCTGAGAGGCATGGTGAGTCCATGGAATAGTTTATATTTTGCCACAAGTTTTGGGAATTTTTTTTTTTTTCTTGTTTGTTTTTTTACACAAAGTTGTCAGTAAATGATATAATGCTCACACATGCCATGGGTATATGTGAAATGACACCCCAAAATACATTCTGCTGCTTCTCCTGAGTACAGGGATATCCCATGTGTGAGACTTTTTGGCAGTCTAGCCGTGTACAGGACCCGGAAAACCAATCTGCACCTTCTGGCTTTCTAAGGGCGTAAATTGTTGATATCACTCCTTACTACCTATCACACTTTTGAAGTCCATGAAATGCCAAGATGGCACAACCCCCCCCCCCCCCCCCAGCTCTCATTTTTTTTTGGAAAATGAAGAAAAAACAGGAAAATGCATCTTTTTTCCCTCTTTTTTCAATTTCCAAAACTTTGTGACAAAAAGTGAGATCTGCAAAACACTCAACATGCCTCTCTGCAAATAGCTTAGGGTGTCTACTTTCCGAAAAGGGGTCATTTGGGGGAGAGGTTGTGCTGTCTTGGCATTTCATGGCCTCCGAAACTGTGATAGGTAGTCAGGAGTGAAATCAACAATTTACGCCCTTGGAAAGCCTGAAAGTGGGGATTGGATTTCGGGGTCCTGTACTCGGCTAGACTGCAAAAAAGTCTCACACATGGGGTATTCCTGTACTCAGGAGAAGCAGCAGAATGTATTTTGGGGTGTCATTTCACATCTACCCATGGCATGTGTGAGCAATATATCATTTACTGACAACTTTGTGTAAAAAAAAAAATATATATATATATATGTATATATATATTTCCCGGAACTTGTGGCAAAATATAAAATATTCCATGGACTCACCATGCCTCTCAGCAAATAGCTTGGGGTGTCTACTTTCCAAAATGGGGTCATTTGGGGGGGTTTGTGGTATCTTGACATTTCAGGGCCTCCTAAACCATTATAGGTAGTGAGAAAATGCAATGAAAAATGTACGCCCTTCGAAATTCTGATGGTGGTGATTTGTTTTCAGGCTCCCGTACACTGCTAGGCTCCAAAAAAGTCTCACATATATGGTATCCCTGTACTCAGGAGAAGCAGCAGAATATATTTTGGGGTGTAATTACACATATAGCCATGGCATGTGTGAGCAATATATAATTTCAATGACCACTTTGTGTAAAAAAAAAAAAACAAATTGTTTTTTAGTCATTTTTCAAACACCAGTGACAAAAAAATGAAATATTCAATGAGCTCAATATGCCTCTCAGAACATTCCTTAGGCTGTCTACTTTCCAAAAAGTGGTAGTTTGGGGGGGGGGGGTTTGTATTGCCCTGCTATTTTAGCACTTCATGAAATGAGATAGGCAGTCAGAAATTAAAGCTGCGTAAATTTCAGTATTTACACCATAGTTATAGACGCTATAACTTTTGCGCAAACCAATAAAAATATGCTCATTGAATTTTTTTTGTCAAAGACATGCAGCTAAATAAATTTTGGCAAAAAAAAAATGACATAAATTGAGTATATTGGATATTTTTTAAAAGACAAAGTTGAAAATGTCATTTTTTCGCAAAATTTTCGCTCTATTTTTATTAATATCGCAAACAATAAAAAGCACAGAGGTGATCTCAAATACCACCAAAAGAAAGCTCTGTTTGTGGGAAAAAAAAGGACATAAATTTTGTTTGGGTACAGCATTGCATGACCGCGCAATTGTCAGTTAAAGTCACAAAATGCCAACTTGAAAAAAGGGGTCTGGTCAGGAAGGGGCTAAAATCTTCCGGGGCTTAAGTGGTTAAAGACAACCCGTCTGGGTAGGATAGATGGTGAATAAGTCTAAATTCCCCAATCTCTTTTTTGGGAACAATACCCATTGGGGAAATTCTAAAATTCTCAAATGGAGGGGACAAAAAGGGGCCAGCTACTCTACCATTAACCACTTCCTTAAATATTTTTGAATGAACAACATGAGCAATAGAACGAACAGAAGGCAAATTGTCAACAAGACAACAACCTGGACCAGAAAAAGATTGTCAACAAGACAACAACCTGGACCAGAATAAGAAAGCAAAATAAATCCGTATTTAAAACCATTAAGCAGCACTTCAGCAGTATTAAGGTCTAGATACTCCAGAAGCCAAGGCAACAGCCTTTCCCATTTCACTGGAGTTATCACCCTTCCGAAAAAGCTGGTCTTTATGTTGAGGAGTGTTAACAGGATTAAGTTTTTTAAAACATTTAGATATTGGGTGGGTGCCACCGCAATGTGAACACTCATGCCTAAATCTGCAATTAAGAGGTCTGACACACTGTCCTTCATTAAAGGAAAAACAAACCCCTTTTCTAAGCTAGCCAAAAGAACCAACTTTTAAAGATGGTGCAGGCCGCTGTGGTATAAGCAGATTAAGCTAAAGCCCTACATCTTTAACACCCCATTTCAAATTTGTATGGACTGATAGCTTCTGACGAAATGCCTCGTCATAAGCAAACCAACACAAATTAGGGAAATTTTTATATGCCTCAAGAATAACATCTACATGTTGGAATAAACCAGAACACAACTGAGGCTGTTTCTCCCCTAATACACTTGCAAAAATGCAAAAGCCTTGTAACCAATTATTGAAAGTGCGTGGCAGAGGCTTCATTTTTTCCTTAGAAGCCTCATCACCCTCAAAACGAAAATGCCTATTGCTAGTTAACAAGGACAAAATGTCCACATATTCACCGTTCCAGATTTGGACTTTAACAGCAGTTTTTAGATGAAATCCTAGTGTGGAAAGTTCACAAGGCATAGATTCCTTTACATACGCCTCTGGAACCAAATTACTGGACAATTAAGTACTATTAGAAACCATAGGTACAGTAGGCATAGTAGGCAGGGAATCTGACCAGACCACATTCAAATCACTATTAACATCAGGAACAACAGTAGATTGCCCAACATTAGATGTACTAGGCAGAATCAACAGACCTGCAGGTAACATCCACTGGCAACAACCTGGAACTAAATGTAGATAATAAAGACAACATTTCACGAATGACAGTTGGAGACAGTTGCTCACCTCCAGAAACTGCGTCACCACCGACCGCAGTAACACTGTCACGAGCAGGCAGGCACGTAGAAACAGTTGAACTGGTTGAAGGCCGAACCTCTTCAGAGACCACCGGAGCTTGAAGGGAAGCAGACGACTGATCACCCTGAATAAAGGAAAAAGTGTTACCGGGAACAGCAACAGAAGATAGGGTACAAAAAGTACCTTTAATATGCATTCCCTTTTTTGCTGCTCCGCTTGATCCCGCCATCTGAACCGGGCCGAAACGACTGGGATGCTTCACCATCCTCCGCGGTCTTCCATCCTCTTAAACGGAACCAGCCATCGCACGGAAATTACAAATACCGGCAACGTCACCGGGGTCAAGCGAAGCGGACGAACACATTCGTTGACCGCGGCGATCGGAAACAACGTCAGCGGAAAGTTCAACCGGAAGCGGAACAGGATCATCAGTAGAAGATGAAGATGGCGGCTGAGGACGAACCGGAATCGAAGGATCAGGCAGAGACAGACACTGCAACATCCAGGCTTCACCACCGACAGCTCTTCTTCCTCTGCTCCCGCTGACTGTTTTAATAACGGTTATTTTCTTCTTTATATAGACAATTTCCTTACTCCAAGGTCGTTGTTTTTTCCTTCTTGACCAATCATATGTAAGTATTTAACTGACCAATAGCTAACAATAGATAATGACCAATCCTATTTGATATCCTTTCTACCAATGTCATGCCATGGCCCCATATATGTTAGCCAGGTACATTTTGACCTGTCTTCCATTACAAAAAGGCCTGCAGCCAGTATTAATGCTACAAGACAGCTGTGTAGTCAGTTCCTAATGTTCAGTCTTTAGTGGCAACTGTTTATGTCCACAGGGCCTCTCACCATGCCAAAAGACAAAGCAGCATTTTTCCCTCCAATCACATGTATGATCCCTATGGGTCTCTCTCTTCCTCTCTGGGGTGGTCCTAAGACACAGGGCCACAGGTCCTATCACACTATCGCCCTGCACTGCCCTGTCGCCTCCAAAAGAATTTCCCAGTTCTCCTCCTTTTCTGCAAAGGCTCTGTGAATGCTGTAGTTCAAGCCCCAATTACTCTGTATTGTACTGTGGTCCAAAAGAGACTATATGTCCCATGTCTATTGTGATGCTTTCCACTAAGGGGGGGGGGGGACGGGAGCAAGTGAGGATATCACATAGCCGGCTTTGACACATAACAGATAGCTGCACCTCGTTAATGGCTGTAGACACATTGAACAGAGCCAATCCTAGTTGCTCTGTACCATATTATTGCTATGTAGACCAATCACAACTATCACAAATGTAAACAGTCTAGTGTTAACATTGCAGAACCCAACACTTCCTGTTACAATGGAGGAAGGGGGGAAGAGGAACTAATGCATGATTGAATCATTCATTCATTAGTTCCAGATGAATGTATCTGCAAATCCTAAGTTTGTGGTATCCTTTTTAATTCTTTCACGTTCCCCCACCTGTATATGTTCCAAATTGTATCTGTAGTGATCTGTATTTTAACTCCTTCCTAACCACCTCCCTTATTCTGCAGATCTGTACATTAGCCCCTTCATCTCCCACTGGATTTGATCTGTACATTAACCTCTTTGCCCTCTTCCATCTGTGTATGATCTGTACATACAGTACAGTGCACCGTTACAAAGCTCAGTGTTTTACCCCCTTTCCCCAACCAACATGTTTTTTCATAACCAAAAAATTGTGTCGAAAATGGTATAATTTGGGGTGTCTACTTTCCAGAAAGGGTAATTTTGGGGATTTTCATATTGTTTTTTGATATTTTTTTTTTAATAGAAAATAAGAGAAGGTTTTTTTTTTTTACATTTTTGTGCTTTTATACTGTATAGTATAAAATAAAAGCACAGTGGTTATTAAATACTATCAAATAAAATTTCTATCTGCCTTCAATTTATGATATTTAAATTATTATATCTTGACTAAAATGCTAACAAATAAATGATATATTGAAACAATATATTTAAAATGATACAAAAAAATATTTTGGGTACAGTGTTGCATCAGGTAATAATTTTCAATTACACTAATACAACACTGAAAATGGCCTGGTAATGAAGGGGTATTTGCTCAGAGAAAATGCATCGATATAAAATGATCTCATTTGAATCAATAGAAGAAACAAAATGGGTAAGATCAGGGCAGGGGTCTCATTTTTGCATTTTAGTCTAATGACATGCTCTGGCTCTGCTTCTTGCTTAACAGTGTTACACAGTCGTTGCATTCTAATGCTCCTTCTCACAATGCAAGTCTATGAGGTTGATTTACTAAAGGCAAATAGACTGTGCAATTTGCTAAGGCAGTTGTGCTCACTTCCCTAGACCTTAGTGAATATGCTGAAGCTCTGCTGATTTCCATCATCCAATCACATGCAAGCAAAAATTATGTTTTTTTTTTGTTGTTGTTTTTTTCCTTGCACCTGATTGCACATTCTTTAAAAAGTGAAGCTTCACCACATTCACTAAGCTTTGGGGAAAATAAGTGCAACTACACTTGCATAGTGCACTGTCTATTTGCCATTAGTAAATCCACCCCTATGAGTTTGGAATCTCCATTAAAAACAATATACTCACTGTGCTGCGGATATCTTTTCTCAGTAAATTTTCAGACTGAAACAGAATAATTCCTCTGAGCCACTTATAGTTAGCTGTAGTGGCCAACCTACAAATATTCTGTGTTTATAACAATATCAAAACCCATTGAATACCATGTTTGCAAAAATGCGAAATTTGTGGTAAAAATACCTTAAGGTAAATGGTGCAATAATAAATCAAGATATGTGCTTACAGAAAATACACAATTATTCTATAACCTTTTATCAGTCACAAAGATTTTCCTACATTTTTGTTGAATATTTTTCACTTCTTTATAAACTTTTACAAATAGCTCTGCATTCTGAAAATATAGATTCATGTGATGGAACATACTGTTTGTGCACTTCTGAGAAATAATAAAAGGCTTGAATGTCCCTCTTTGTAGTATCTATTGACTTGTAAGAGTTCTATATTCAACGGCTTTTAGCACTTAAAGATTCCAGTGACTAATGTTAAAGGTTTTAATATACTTTATTGTTCTTTTTTTTTTTCTTTAAATATATGTAAATTCCAAATCTGTTTTCATTATGTTTGGCATCATGCGTCACTATATAAAGTTTTCTTAAAGCCTAGGTGTTGCTAAATTAAAAAAAAAAATTAAAAATTAGTCATAATCAGGGACTGTTGATGAGAGCCTGTGACAGCACACCAGAAAATTTTGATGGTGGGATGAGTGGCGAGGCATGAACGGACAAAGATTTGTACTAAAAGAAGAAGAATCAGCACAAGGGACACATCCTACTGACTGTAGGTTATGTCTCTTATGCTGATTTTTCTGTTTTTTATTTTAGCTACACTTAGGCTTTACACGATTACATTTTTAAGAATCTTTTGCAAAGCTGCTACCTGGAGATTAAGCCAGTAATAGCACTTTCTGTTTCAGGTTGCCAACGCTAAGCTGTACTGTTGTCAGCTTGCTGTGCGCTCTCCTTCTATTGGCTATTAGGCTGTCTATCAGGTTTGAAGGAAGATTGCATTGACCAGATAGACAACCCAACAAGCCAACTGAAAAAGAACACCTGGCAGGTTGTCAAAACTACTTCTAATTGCAAGGCAACAGTTTAGCTTTACAAAAAAAATAAAAATAAAACTGTAATAAATTGCTTAAATAAATACAATTTAAAAAATTGTAAAACTTTTGTAATACATTAAAGTATGATGCCAAACAAACTGAAAGGAAATGGCCAAATTTGATACCTTTAAAAGCCAACTTAAGCCAAAATGTTTTATTATGTTTTCAATATAGCAGGGATGGGTGGCACCTCAGCCAGAATGCATAATCGTGCCATTAATGGGGGAGATTTCTATTTACTTGCATTCAGGACAGGAAGCAATGGGAATTCTCTTCAATGGAGACACAGACAAAAGCAAAAAAAAAAAAAGAGTATAGCTGGGAATAATTAACCACCATGTGGACAGGAAATGAGGAAAAATCTTTCCAACAAAGTTACAAACAGAAATAAAACCTGGCAGAATATTTAATGCTTGCCTACCCTTTCTAGAACTGAATTTACATGTCCTTTTAAAATGTCAATTAAATTTAAATTAAAAAAAAAAATATTACATTACTAATCTACATCAACAAAAAAGAAAAAAAAACATGTTCTCCAATGCCCATGCAGACTCACAGCTAAGCCAAACATGAGAAATAACAACCAGCTTACTTAAGGCATCTGCGAGTTTACATCACTTTGGGAAAATCAAGCTGAGAAATAACACCTCAAAGTGAGAGTAGGTGGATTGGGAAAACAACTTATCAGAGGTCACTTTGACTTTTACACATCAGTGGAAATCCTTATTCACTTTGCAGAAGATGAGTAAGAAAAAATAGTTTTACTGTGCATTTTGTACATGCATTTAGGTAAAAATAAAATTTGCTTTAGCAGCTATCTTGCTTTTGTATACTCTGATTGGACTTCTATATTCTATGGGTCTATTAATTCAGCAATAACTTTACCATTACTTATGAAACCAAAGATATACATACTTTATAGCTCTTTTTTTGGTGTTGGTGGGGGTCACATATGGTGTTCCCCTGTAGTACTGACCTAAGGGCCTCATGAACACTGGACATTTTTGCAGCTGCTTCTAGGGGCATCAGGCATTTTTTAGTGACAGGGGCTTTTAGGCTGGGTTCACATGTATATGAATTGGATGCGTTTTATACCGCATAACATTTGACCGGCTTTCAATGGAGCCAGGTCGCACATGTCCAAGGTGGCTGTGGTGCTTATTTGAAAAGGGTCCTGTGCGATTTTGGGTCCAGTTCAGGGAACAACTTGCATGTGAACTGGTAAACACAAACACACAGGACAGAGGACTGCAAACCGCAGCTGGACCTGGGTGAACCCAGTCTAAGGGGCAGAAAAAAACACTGTCAGTGCATCCAGGAGCAGCAGAGTTTGGGCAGAAAAAATGATTGACACTTGAAATGAATTAACGCCCAAGCGCTTGATGCCTGAAAACCCGCCTAAATGCACCTAAACTCATTACACACATTTAGGAGCTTCAGATGTTTTTTTCTGCCAAAGTTCTGCTGCCAGGGGGAAGGCTTCCTTTTGCTAATGCGCATTGACATTGGCATATTTGCCAGTTCTTCTTGGACTTCTTCCCTGACACTAGCGTTCCCCAATAGTTTAGTATAGTGTTCCCAAAACATAGCATTAGCAGGATCAGCCCCGACACCTGCCAGCAACTGCGTTTAGCCCCTGCGCCCCCCCCAAAGAAGTGCAGAATCAGCAGATTACTGTCACTTCCAATACACAGCACACTAAACTGCAGCATTAGCAGAGTCAGGCCTGATCTCTGCTAGCACTAGCAGTTACATTTTTTGGTAGTGGTTCAAACAGTCCTTGAAAACCAGGTGCTCTTTTACCTGTGAGTCACACTAGGTACCTATAACTTTATTGGCCAAAATTTCCAAACAGAGGTACACTGGTGAAGAGGCCTACACGATGCTGAACATGACAGATGAGAGCGATGGGGAAGCCTCACTGTCAGAATAAGGCTCAGTATTTAAACCTGTAGAGAGCAGCGGCACCCTGACAGATAGCTCTGACGATGGAGTAGTGGTCCCTGCTAAGGTCAGGCATACCCGACCCCGTTCTTCTGTTGCTGAGGTGCAACAATCGCAGGGTTCTCATATGCAGCAGAGTGTCGGTACTAGTGCCACTCAACCTTCTGGTGAACTGGCAAGTGCCAGCAGCCTAGTACATCCTGGTAGTAGTCAAACCAGCACTGAAGTAACACTTGGTGATGTTGCGAGTCCCATAAGTGCAGTACTAGTGCCACTCAACTTTCTGGTGAACTGGCAAGCACCAGCTGCCTAGTACATCCTGGTCGTAGTCAAACCAGCACTGAAGTATCACTTGGTGATGTTGCGAGTCCCATAAGTGCAGTTCAAGCTGGTGCAGTGACTAGCACAGGTACTGTCCCGCAGCCACCGAGAAATCAAGAAAAGGCCCGTAGAGCCCATGGTGTCCTCCCTGATGCACTGGCAAATCCTGATTGGCAGTCCATAGAATCTGCAGTGCCTGTATTTCCTCCATTCACTGGCCAACCCAGAATTCAGGTGGAAACAGACGATTTTACTCCCCTTGATTTTCATGAGTTGTTTTTCATGCAAGATCTGTACAGATCTATTTTAGACCAAAACAATTAATATGCCGATCAATTCATCACTGCAAATCCAAATTTGGCCCTTGCCAGAGAATTTGCATGGAAACGTAACACTGTTTCCAAATTTAATCCTATCCCTCCTCATGGGCGTTACTAAAAAGAGTGAGTTGCGGTTATATTGGTCCACTGACCCAATTCATTATATGCCCATGTTCTCTGCTGCCATGGCCAGGACTAGATACGAGCAAATTTTTTGGTTCATGCATTTCAATGACAATGAGCTCTGTCGTCCTCGGGGTGATCCTGGATATGACCGGCTCCACAAGATTCGGCCCCTTGTAAATCACTTCAACCAAAAGTTTGCAGCCTTGTATACGCCCCAACAAGCTGTCTGCGTTGATGAGTCCCTGATTACATTTTCTGACCGCCTTGTTTTCATCTATAGGGTCAAGATGTATAAGCTCTGTGACAGGGCGACAGGCTATACATGTAGTTTCCGGATTTCCGGACCAAATTGCCGGGGCTTCCCCCAAATGGCTTGTAGACTTAGACGAGGGGAAAGAGCCTTCTTGAAGTGTAATAAAGTTCTTGCAGTGAACTGGAGGGACACACGGAATGTTTTCGTTCTGTCCTCCATTCACGCAGATAAGACAATCCAAATTGGAACAGCGACTGGTGTTGTTGAAAAGCCCCTCTGTGTCCACAAATAAAACCTTAACATGGGAGGGGTGGACTTCAATGACCAGATGATGGCACCATACTTAATTGGCCGTACGGCCAGACACTGGTACAAGAAAGTGTCTGTGAACTTATTCCAATTGGCTTTGCTCAATGCTTATGTGCTATACAAAGCGTCAGGAAGCATTTAAAATTCCAGGAATAGATCCTCACAGCCCTTCTGTATCCAGAAGGTACTGTGGCCCAAATTCACAATCCAGATGCAGTGAGCCGGCTGCATGAGAGGCATTTTCCAGATGTCCTCCCTGGTACCCCTACCCAAAAAAGATGTCAGGTCTGTAGAAAATGTTGATATAGGCATGACACCCGTTTTTTTTGTCCCTCCTGTCCTGGCCAACCTGGTCTCTGCATCGGTGACTGTTTCCGTCGGTAACACACACTAGTAAAATATTAGTATAGGGTACAGCACCGCACAGTCTAGGGCACACTTTCACACAGGGTCTCGAGAGATGTTAGATGGCTATCGCATTTTGAGGGACCTTAGCCTGGAACGTTTAAAGTTTTTTTTCAGTTAAGTTCAGTCAAAAAAAGTTACAAGAAATTAAAAAAAATCAATAGGCTAAACGAAAAAAAAAAACACGTATGACCATCATTAGCAGTGGGTAGATGCTGGGAGGTCTAATGGTGGGCATACCACACACTTTCTGGCAGGTATTTCTTCATCCGCATCGATCAATGTGAATGGGGAAATCTGTTCTCATTTTCATGAAACTTTGAGTGTCGCAGATGTCTTTCTTTTTCACAAATCATTGGTGAGCATGAAGGTTTTTATTTTTATTCAGAGCAAAGGATAAAATATTAATTTATACCAAAAAATGCATTGCATATAGAAGCACAGAGACCCATTGATGGTGTTACTGGGTCTAAAATAGGGTATGTCATGAAATTTGAAAGGCTTTAGGTAAACTTTTCATTAGCCTTTCAACAAATAACATTCCTATTTGGCTTCCATTACCTTTTCTGCAGGTTAGTGAAGGTCTGGGTCATATAAAACCTTCATCCTTCATCAAAAACTTACTTTCATCATCTTCCCATCCATGGCTCATATGCCAACAATTCAATTTTCTGGTCATTGGGTTTGCCAGGGAAGTCAGTTTACATACTGAGAAAATCTCAACAGTTACAGTAGTGCCTTCCTACAATATCCTTCTTAAAGCCTAATGCCAGGCTTGTCTTTTTTCGCTTTTGGAAAGAATAAAAAATTGTTACAGTAGATCCTCTTTCAATTTTTAAAGCTGTTTGTTTCTCAATTTCTTATTTGTTTCTCAATGACCTATCTTTTTGATGTGAGTCGGATAGAAATGAAAGTTAGGAGAAATCCTCAAAGTGGGAACACAGGCAGAAGTAAAACCATTTGTCCAGTGGATAGGGAAATGTTTAGAATATATGTAAGAATTTTATTACTGTGTACCCACTCTTCTTCTCTGGGTAATATATGTCAAACAGAAGCATGAGAACAAATATTCCCAATTGGGGGGCAAAGAAAAGTTAAAACCTAAAATGTTTTACCCTTCCCTTCTATCTAAACCAACAAAAAACAGTGCCTAGAGTTGGGCTTTAAAATTATATTAAGGCTTTCTTTAAAAAAAAAAATAAAAACAAGTTATACTTACTTGCTCTGTGCAATGATTTTGCACAGAGCAGCCCCAATCCTTCTCTTCTCAGGTCCTTCGCCAGCGCTCTTGGCCCTTTCTCCTGCTGAGTGCCCCCAGAGCAAGCAGATTGCAATGGGGGCACCCAAGCAGGGTCATTCCCAAGCCATGACTCAGTCACGCCCCCTCTCTCTGCTCATTGGCTGACTAGCTGTGATTGACAGCAGTGGAAGCCAAAGGCTCCCACTGCTGTCTCAGCCAATGAGGAGGGAAAGTCCCCAGAGAGCTGAGGTTCTCATACACATCGCTGTATGAGGATGGGGCTCAGGTAAGTATTAGGGGGTTGGGAGGACTGCTGCACACAGAAAGTTTTTTACCTTCGTGCATAGAATGCATGAAGGTAAAAATCTTTAAACCTTGAGAACCACTTTAACTCCTGAACTAAGGTGCACATATTTCAACTACTTCATATAAAAGTATTGTTTTGCCTCAGAAACAATTTGCACTTAATATAGAAAAAAGGATTCACAAACTTACTGGAAAAACTGATGAAGACAGACAGATACAATCATAATTTCCTATAGCCATGGATAATTTGCATTGAGCTACAAAGAGCATTCAAAATAATATTCCTCCAAGTAAAAAAAAAAAAAAGAGAGAGAAAATAAAAGCATAAATACAGAAAACATGTTGCTGCTATATATTGTTTCAAGGCTGTATAATGGAACATTGGAGGCGGATTTGCTGCCTGATCAAAAACAAATATTTTTTCCTTATGCTTTGGTTATATGCAGTTCATCACCTCACAATCCCACTGCTCCAAAACATAAGCCATTTCTTTATTTCTACTTCTGAAGATTTTTCTTTTGGCTTTCTCTTTGGCAGCAACTGCGATGGTCTATGCAAAACCATTTTACCCCTGCTTAGAAATCAAATGGGAATTGGCAAATGAAAAGAATAAGTTTATCACAAGCTTTTAATCCATATTATATTTAGACCCAACAGTCACAGGAACATTTCCACTTACTTAATAAAAATATATTTTTCTTTTTTTTTTTTTCTTGGCTTCCTTATTCAGTTTTTCGAATTCAGAAAAGTGATTGATTGATTCAGGCTCTCCTTAAGTTGCCTGAGAATAAAAAAAAAGTGATTACAATATTATGAAATGCATAGGCCTAGATTTATGAAAAGGCTGCTGAAGTTTTGTCCTTGAGATTTAAATTTTCATCAACTGGATATGAATGTAGGTGAGGCATAGCCTTAGGACTAGTGAATGATAGTTTTTGTAGATATTTAATTACCTGTTTAACCATTTATACACGTATAGTTTTTTTTATCTAGGTGAATACCTATGGAAAGAGTGTAGGCCATATTCTAACAGGTTTGCATTATATTTTTATATTGCTGTAAATTGTGTTTTAAGGCAGTATAGGCTTCCTATTATGAGACATGTCATATTCTATATTAAAATAATTGGGCAACCTTTACTTTTCAGGACTATGAATTACATACAAGGCGAGCTCGTATTTTTACTTCCTGCACAAAATGGAATCAGTTACATGGATTTAACTGAAATCACAGACTTCAGGGCAAAATCTCAAAGGGTCCTTTCATATCTTATTCAGTAGTCAAGAGATCCAGTTGCTGCTTTAGGCTGTTTTTAATAAAATAGAATACAGTTTTCTTTTTAATAAGGTGATATATTACTGTTTTTTTTACCATGTAGAAGTGATGCAAATACACAGCTCTTAAATAAACAAGACTATCACTTGTACTTCTACTTTTTATCAGTGAAATGAGTTCTATGGTCACAGAATACACTTTCATTTTATAACATCAGCATTCCAAATAACAATACAAACAATACCTATATTTGACAGTCCAATATAAGCTTACTTGAAGAATCCCATTTCATGTTGTGAGTGCTACCTGTCTGCTTGCCATCTCTTTCCACAACTTCCTGGATTCCCTGCATGCTTTGCTGCTTCTCCTCTGCTGTTCCCTATCAATTTCTAAGAACTACATGTCCCATGGTACCGTGCTGCCTACAAATACTGATTCCACCCTGAAATGTGTGACACAGCAGTGCCTACTCACAAATAAATGTGTGGCGATCTTCAAGATCATTCAGATTAATAGGAGTAGGCGAGAAATATTTGAAATACAATGTGGAAGTGAATATATGAGTTTGAACTTTGAGCATAGATATGCTTGAACCCACCCTCCTGTGTACCATTCATCATGTGTTCAAAGAATGTTCAAGATCCCCAATTTCATTGATTGGGCTTATGACCACTGTAAAAAAGATCCTTCCAAAACCACAGTTTTCATTCTATCCCTACTGACCATACTAAAACTTTCTGAATGATCAATGTAAAATGTTCAATCTTACATTATCCAGATCTGGTATATATTGCAGGAGGATTTGATTTCACATGCCTCCGATGTCACAGCAATACAACCCAGCTAGGAATCTTACCTCAATGCGCAACAACCAACCTTACCTCAATGGCCCATACTACAAGCACAGTACCCTCTTCCAATATCTATAGAAGGTAACTTTTTGTCAGCAGGTGCACTCAACTTTCTCTACTGCAGGTGGCGCTCCTCCGCAATGGCACTGCAGTTGGAGAGAGAGTCAAGAGGAACATAGTTCCTCAATGATTTCCAGGGGCACTGGGGAAGCATCCAATTGGATGGCCTTGCGGTTTGCCCGGCGGTCGGTTTGCTGGCGAATTTTGCTTGTTTGCAATTTTGCGAACACATGGCGTTGTTCGCGGTGGCCATATTAGTTTACATTGGGGAGAACTTTGACCCATGACACAGCCGTCAGGTGGAACGGGACAGTCAATTAAAACATTTCAGCACATGGACATGCCCCCTACCCTATAAATAGACCTGAGCTGTCGGCCATTTCACATTCCGTTTTTTGCCAGTGTTTGGGAGAGGTCTGCTGTGCTCATGAGGGAGAGATTGCCAGACACAAATAGCTCTGTGAAGATGCACAAAAGTCCTTTTCAGGGCTGGTATTTAGGTATAGGTCTACTAGTATCTTCTCAGGTTAGGGGCAGGTATCCATTTGGTGCAACAATATTGCCTCTTTTGCTGAGTTAAGTCTGATACACACAGTGCCAAACTCACTGGCCAATTTTTTTGAACTGCTGTGATAGACCAGTGGCCCCTCAATACCACATATTGAAGTGGGATGTTTTTTTAACAGTATAATTTTCTAAGAGTGTATTTTAGTCCTGCAAAAATTTGGCCTCTTGCTGTGTAAGCTGTGCTACACACAGTGACAACAGTTACTGACTAATTTTTTGAATAACTGGTGTGATAGACCAGTGGCCCCCCAATACCACAGATTGAAGTGGGGTGTTATTTAACAGTATAATTTTCTAAGATTGTATTTTAGTCCTGCAAAAATTTGGCCTCTTTTGCTGTGTAAATTGTGCTACACACACTGACAACAGTTACTGGCCAATTATTTGCTCTGAGCTCTGAGCCACCCCTCCCCCGCCTCTCAGGATGACCGACAGGGGATCGCCCGACGCATGGGACCACCGGGGGCAGAGCAGCAGGAGGAAGCGGGTTCTATCTATTTTGTCGGGTTCTATCTATTTTGGAATAATTGGGATAATTGGGCGGCTAGGTAGTAAGAGTTAAAGTCCGGCAACGCCACACCCCCGAGATTGGTAGGGTTCTGCAATTTGCGCCAGGAGAGTTTGTGCCGACTATTGCCCCACACAAACGCCTTCAGGAGCGAATCCATCTGCTTAAAACATTTCAAGGGGAGATAGACCGGGGAATGCCAGAGAACATACAGGATCTTTGGCAGGAGAACCATTTCTAAAAGTATATTTTAGTCCTGAAAAAATTTGGCCTCTTTTGCTGTGTTAACTGTGCTACACACAGTGACAACAGTTACTGGCCAATTTTTTGTAGAACTGGTGTGATAAACCTGTGGCCCCCCCAATATCACAGATTGAAGTGAGGTGTTATTTAACAGTATACTTTTCTAAGATTGCATTTTAGTCCTGCAAAAATTTGGCCTCTTTTGCTGTGTTAACTGTGCTACACACAGTGACAACAGTTACTAGCCAATTATTTGTAGAACTGGCGAACTGACGGACCGGCAGATAGGGAGGAGAGGCAGGCAGAACTTGCATTGCACAAGAGGTACAAAGCAGACTGCAAATGTATCAGGAGCGAGCCATCAACCATGTACAGTCACATCTGGCGCTCCCAGGATGCCGTCACATGGCTCAGCAGTGTGGGCTTTTTTTAATGTCGTCTGATGGCGAAACGCGTACAGCGCCGTCACATCACTTCCGGTTCCGGCTTACTGGTGGAACGCATTACGTTCCGGGACGTCATTTACATGCTTGCATTCCCTGTTTCTTTGTGAGTACCCATTTTTATTGTTTGATTATCTGAATAAAACTTACGGTATTACACTATTTGACCTGTATGATCCCACGGACGAGTTACTTACATTTTCCCTACGGACACCGTATCTAACGTTGTTCTTATTGGAGAGGACCTTTATACCCTATACCTCCTTTGGTGACACCCGGGACCCCCAGGGATGGCCTACAACATCCCCTTAGCTGGAAGGAAGTTAGGAGCCAAGAAAAGGATTTCCATCTACATTTTAATACCTGCTCTATACCCCTGTGTGGGGTGGGTATATCTGGTTAGTAGGCTATTTACTAGTGGGATTTCCCCTTACCTCACCAGTTACCCACCAAGGGGTCACCTTGGATTTTATCCACTTACCAATTCTCTCAGGATTTGGACTATTTTCTTAGGACTATTTCCTATTTTCACTTATTTGGCTACCTTGATTATCACTTCAGCCAGTCACCAAATTATTTATTGCTTTTTTGCACAATCTTTTTGCACAATTTTGCACTTATCACACTCTATTCTACCGTCTTTACTTGTAATTGTACTATTTTCCATTATTGGTACTGGCTACCAAGTTATCAGTTTTTTTAGCCAGTCACTATATTGTTGATTGCAATACCATTGATCATCTTTTTTGTATTTTATTGCACCTATATCTTCTACTTTTTTGCTGGCAATATATCCATATATTTATATTTTTGTTCACTTATATAGAACTTTCCAGTCACCGGTCACTTTGTATTGATTTTATATAGATTTATCTATACATTTGGATATAATTACACCATTGTACTTTTTATTATCACTAATGGTCACTTGTCACTTTTAATTGATTTTATATTGATTTTTTTTATATATTTTTATCACATGACTGCACTCAGTACCTTTATTATCACTAATGTTTACATGTTGATCTTTTAATACCATTTTTATTATATATGCCATTTTTATGATATTAACTTTACGTATCAATGCACTGATACCTCTTCTTCATCCGTTAAGATATCCACAGCGCGGAACTTATTTCCTTATTATGCTTTTTTTAATGTGTCCGTTGCTGACAACAGTGTTGCCATCTGCAGCCTTTGCAGTCAACGCATAAGTCGCAGTAAGCCCAACACTCGCCTAGGGACAACCGCCTTAAGAAGGCACCTGAAATCCCTTCACCGAGCCCAGTGGGAGCAACACCGTCAGAACCCACAAAGCCACACTCCAGGCTCTCACCGTCCAGCCTCTTCTCCTTCTCCTATTCTCCTGTCCCCTCACAGTTGTCCAACACTCCACCTTCCATGATGCCGTCGTCACGTTGTTCTGGAAAAAGGCAGGCTTCTGTGGCTCAAATGTTGGAGCGTAAAAAAAGGTGTCCGACAGGTGTCCGAATACATCGGGTTAACGGCCGATGTGGACGCTCTGAGGAGTGATGAACCCCTGGACTACTGGGTGGGCAGGCTTGACCTCTGGCCAGAGCTTGCACAATTTGCAATGGAACTGTTGGCTTGCCCCCCGTCCAGTGTCCTGTCCGAAAGGACGTTCAGCGCAGCAGGGGGGATCGTGACCGATAAGCACACTCGCCTAGCTCATGACAGTGTAGACTACCTCACATTTATAAAAATGAATGAGGCATGGATCTCTGAGGAATTCAACACATGTGACCAGTAGACCATGTTTCATTGAAATTCCTCATGACAGGCCACAAATATCTGGCAGACCGCCATCCACCCACAACAATTCCTGGTCCTTTTTTTGGCTAATTACAGCGGCATAAAAGGCATTTCATGTCCATTGAATGGCTCATTTTTTGGGCCTATACAGGCCGACACTTACGTCTGTATTCTGTGTGAATGCCTAATGTACCTCTAGCCATCAAATACTACGTTCTTTGCTGTCAGTTAAACCCATTTTAGGGCCTATACTGGCCGACACTTACTTCTGTATCCTGTGAATGCCTAATGTACCTTCAGCCACAGAATACTACGTACTTAGCTGTTAGGTAAACCCATGTGGGCAAATTTTTGGGGCCTTTTATGGCGGACACTTACTTCTGTATCCTGTGAATGCCTAATGTACCTTCAGCCACAGAATACTACATTCTTAGCTGACAGGTAGACACATGTGGGCGAATTTTTGGGGCCTGGAATGGCCAACACTTACTTCTGTATCCTGTGAATGCCTAATTTTTCAGACTGGAATTGAAAATCAATGGGTCTGTAAAGGTTCCACCAAATTGTGGAATGAATGCGGACCCATTTTACAGATGTTTGAATGGACCCCATATGTATTAGACATGTATTTACCGGCTGCTGTCAGTTCTGGTTGATTTATGAAAAAAAATATATATTTTTTGCTGTAAAAAAAAAAAAATAAATAATAATTAGGGCAACTTTTCTAAATGCAATACTTCTGTTATGACATTGTCCATGTGCTGGGACTATTTGTGCACAGCAAGTATGTCTTTTGTGACTGCAAATATGACCTAAAGGTTTTTAAATTTCGCCTCCCATTAAAGTCAATGGGGCCCGCCGCAAACTTGCGGTTCGCAGACTTTTGAGAAAATTTGCGGCTGACGTTCGCGAACTGCCCCGGCCGATGTTCATCCATCTCTAGCCACCACCCCATGTGACTCTTGGGTCAGGCAGAACCCCAAGATTGGCACTCATTTGCAAGTTGGTAGAGTAAGTACGGGTACCCCTCCTGGTAGGGACAGTAGTGGCAGCAGGGAAAGGTTCCTGATGAGGAGGGAAAGCATAGGGCTCACAACTTCTCTGGACACCTGCCTGCTGGGCACAAGATAGCCAGACCACATTCTTCTCATCTCTACAGATGCAGACAGTCGGCTGTATTCTGCTCTCTACATGCTAGTGGAACTGTGAGTTTTCCCAATTGGGCTGCCTTCCCCCCAGGTAATTTGTGAGCTATTTCTGCATTATTTTAATACAAGTTCACTTGTGTGCTATTGGATAATT
Source organism: Pelophylax lessonae (assembly GCF_965119305.1). Lineage (NCBI taxonomy): Eukaryota > Metazoa > Chordata > Amphibia > Anura > Ranidae > Pelophylax > Pelophylax lessonae. Next base: position 398,143,303 of record NC_138768.1, read on the forward strand.
GGAAACAATGTAACTAATAAGAATGCAGCACATGCAAAAAGCACAGGAAGTAATCAGCTGACAAGATTTCTGGCATAATCATCAAGTATTTTATTTTATTTTTTTGCACTTCTAGAATAAATATATAAAAACACTTTCAGCGGTATATTCAGCAGACCAAAATGGACCAAATAAGAGATGTCCATTGTTGGGGTTTACATTTCCTTTAAAGTCTGGAGTGATGCAGACCGAAAACAGGTTACAGACTTTATGAGAGGTACCTGACACTTTTTCACGGTTGTCTTTCAAGTACAACATCACCTAATCTTAGTGTTTTGGATAAGCTCAGATACACCATTTTTTATCCTCAATCTTTAAAGATCTAATATTTTTATATCTGGTGTAGTTTAAAAAAACAAATTTCCTATGCAAACTTTGGGACCTCATTTCTTTACCATGTGCTTAGATGACTACAGCGAATGCAATTTGTCTTCCTTCATCCTCTACCACATAGAACGCAATCCTCAGTTTTTCTTTTGAGACAGAGGACTAGCAGACTGTCTGAGCCTTTTATATCCTATTGCTTAGTGAAATTCCAACAATTACTGTAATAAAACCCTACTTATGAAAGCAATAAGTAAATGCTAGTTTTCAAATATACTGGTAGATGGCCATTGTGCTGCTTCATTTGTTGGTAAAATACTACCTTTCAAAAAGAACGCATTACTTCTTATGACTTTGTGCTATAGAGTTAAAACCATTCTGTATTGCTTGCAAAGTCCCACTCCTGAATTATGGACAACATTATGAATATAATTATGTGGCCTTTACAAGTGTTATTTAGAGAAAATATAACGTTGTGCCATTTGTAAAAGTATCCTATATTTCTTGACTCTGCAACTAATGGCTCTGCCCTGAGATCTGTACTCAGCAGTAAAATACTGGTATTAATAGACAATGTTTTCATAAAAGTAAATCATCGCAATAAAAGGAAATAACTTACGGAAGAGGTCCACTGTGAAAATGCTTTAAAGCCGTGTGCGTCAGAGTCTCATTCCTGCATTTTAAATTGGACTAAGATGTATTTATCAGAGGTGATGTAATACATAAAACGTACATGCTTCCTTATTTATCTGAATTTCATTAACCTACCATAAATGCCACTCACAATATTATTTGAGGGGTGGGGTGGGGGGGGGGGGGGGGTTACATTGTTATTGAAGGAGTGACCAGTGTTTTTTGTGCTATTTGGTACCACTTTCTCTGCCATTCATCACATTGTTGGGGAACAAGGAGGTACTGTAGTGTAACACTTTTCCTGGATAATGAAGCCTTTTTGTAATCGATGTCCTCTTTCTGAAAATAAGATTAGTGATGTAAATCAACATTTTTGTATGTTACTTTGCAACCTGCATAATTAGGTGTCTAAATGAGCTACTTTTAGGATAATAACATTTTTTGTCACCGTAACCCTAAAGTCACAATACATAATTATTACACACAACAGTTTACTTTTGGGGTACAAATTTAGAAACCATAGCACACAATATGAGTGGTATGTCTCAGCCATCAAATTCATTAATCTTGGAGATATCATTTTAAATGCTTTTGTGAAAAAAAAAAACGTGCGTTTTTGAGTTTAATCAGAAGCAACAGTCAGTGAAATAAATAATAGATGATATTTTCTTTCACTCTGGCCCATACTATCCATGATGTAGAGAAATGTTTTTTATATATATATATATATATATACACTCACACACACAGTATCAAAAAAGTGAGTACACCCCTCATATTTTTGTAAATATTTTATTATATCTGTGAAGCTCTGGTGAACTCCATGCCCAGTGCTGGAAGGCACTCCAAGGCAGTGCTGGAAAATAATGGTGGCCACACAAAATATTGACACTTTGGGCCCAATTTGGACATTTTCACTTAGGGGTGCACTCACTTTTGTTGCCAGCGGTTTAGACATTAATGGCTGTGTGTTGAGTTATTTTGAAGGGACAGCAAATTTACACTGTTATACAAGCTGTACACTCACTACTTTACATTGTAGCAAAGTGTCATTTCTTCAGTGTTGTCACATTAAAAGTTATAATAAAATATTAACAAAAATGTGAGGGGTGTACTCAATTTTGTGAGGTACTGTACATATACAGTATCTCACAAAAGTAAGTACACCCCTCACATTTTTGTAAATATTTTATTATAACTTTTCATGAGACAACATTGAAGAAATTTGAGGTGTAAATATGGGAATGGCACTGCCTACTGAAAGAGTATGTAGAATATGACACGAGAAGTGTGTACAATATGTAACAAAATAAATAAATATGCACCAGGAATAATAAATATTCTCAAGGATAAATATATATCACAATAAATAAAATATAAAGTGACTGAAAGTGAAAAGTGCAAACTCTAACAAGCGTGCATATGAATAAATGAATCAATAAATAAAGTGATCAAGTGCATAAGGAACATATAAATACAGATAAGTCCAATGAAAGTGCAAAGTGTACAGTATATAGAAAAAAATTATTTAAAGTGACCAGTGCAAATAAAAATAGATGAACAAGTGTCAAAACTAAAAACTAAAATTGTGCTAAATATATCTGGTGTATCAAAAATATTTTAAATAATACACATAAAATTAAATATAAATAAGATATTAGTGATCCAATATGTGACAGTAGTGACGTATATAGTCCAACAAAGGGACAAATATCCTCGTTATAAAACTGTAAACAACCCCGTGGTGGGTGGTAGGTGAGGTGCTTGGTGACCCCTAAGGTTGGTAGCCCACTCACCGGAAATACCCACCCCAGAAGAAATGACACTTTGCTACAATGTAAAGTAGTGAGTATACAGCTTGTATAACAGTGTAAATTTGCTGTCCCCTCAAAATAACTCAACACACAGCCATTAATGTCTAAACCACTGGCAACAAAAGTGAGTACACCCCTAAAGTGAACATGTCCAAACTGGGCCCAATTAGCTATTTTCCCTCCCCGTTTTCATGTGACTCATTAGTGTTACAAGGTCTAAGGGGTGAATGGGAAGCAGGTGTATTAAATTTGGTGTTATCGCTCTCACTCTCTCATACCGGTCACTGGAAGTTCAACATGGCACCTCATGGCAAAGAACTCGCTTAGGATCTGAAAAAAGAATTGTTGCTCTACATAAAGATGGTCTAGGCTATAAGAAACCAAGACCCTGAAACTGAGCTGCAGCACGGTGGCCAAGACTATACAGCGGTTTAAAAGGACAGGTTCCACTCAGAACAGGCCTAGCAATGATGGACCAAAGAAGTTGAGTGCATGTGCAGAGGTTGTCTTTGGGAAGTAGATGTACGAGTGCTGCCAGCATTGCTGCAGAGGTTGAAGGGGTATGGGGGACAGCCTGTCAGTTCTCAGACCATACGCCGCACACTGCATCAAATTAGTCTGCGTGACTGTCATCCCAGAAGGAAGCCTCTTCTAAAGATGATGCACAAGAAAGCCAGGAGTTTGCTGAAGACAAGCAAACTAAGGACATTGATTACTGGAACCATGTCCTGTGGTCCGATGAGACCAAGTTAAACGTATTTGGTTCAGATGGTGTCAAGCGTGTGTGGTGGCAACCAGGTGAGGAGTACAAAAACAAGTGTGTCTTGCCTACAGTCAAGCATTGTGGTGGGAGTGTCATGGTCTGGGGCTGCATGAGTGCTGCCGGCACTGGGGAGCTACAATTCATTAAGGGAACCATGAATACCAACATGTACTATGATATACTGAAGCAGAGCATGATCCCCTCCCTTCGGAGACTGGGCCGCATGGCAGTATTCCAACATGATAAGGACCCCAAACACATCTCCAAGACAATCACTGCCTTGCGAAAGAAGCTGAGGGTAAAGATGATTGACTGGCCAAGCATATATACAGTAACTCACAAAAGTTAGTACACCCCCTCACATTTTTGTAAATATTGTATTATATCTTTTCATGTGACAACACTGAAGAAATTACACTTTGCTAAAATGTAAAGTAGCGCGTGTACAGCTTTTCTAACAGTGTATATTTGCTATCCCCTCAAGATAGCTCAACACACAGCCATTAAATGTCTTAAACCACTGGCAACAAAAGTGAGTACACCCCTAAGTAAAAATGTCCTATTTGGAACCAAAGTGTCAGTATTTTGTGTGGCCACCATTATTTTCCAGCACTGCCTTAACCCTCTTGGGCATGGAGTTCACCAAGGCTTCATAGGTTGCCACCAGAGTCCTATCCACTCCTCCATGATGACATCACGGAGCTGGTGGATGTTAGAGACCTTGGGCTCCTCCACCTTCCGTTTGAGGATGCCCCACGGATGCTCAATAGGATTTAGGTCTGGAGACATGCTTGGCCAGTCCATCACCTTTACCCTCAGCTTCTTTAGCAAGGCAGTGGTCATCTTGGAGGTGTGTTTGGGCTCGTTATCATGTTGGAATACTGCCCTGCAGCCCAGTCTCCGAGGGGAGGGGATTGTGCTCTTCTTCAGTATGTCACAGTACACATTGGCATTCATGGTTCCCTCAATCAACTGTAGCTTCCCAGTGCAGGCAGCACTCATGCAACCCCAGACCATGACACTCCCACCAACCATGCTTGACTGTTGGCAAGACACACTTGTCTTTGTACACTTCACCTTGCTGCTGCCACACACGCTTGACACCATCTGAACTAAATAAGTTGATCTTTGTCTCATCAGACCATAGGAAATAGTTCCAATAATCCATGTCCTTAGTCTGCTTGTCTTCAGCAAACTGTTTGCAAGTTTTCTTGTGCATCATCTTTAGAAGAGACTTCCTTCTGGGACGACAGCCATGCAGACCAATTTGATGCAGTGTGCGGCACATGGTCTGAGCACTGACAGACTGACCCCCCCCCCCCCCCCAACCCCTTCAACCTCTGCAAAAATGCTGGCAGCACTCATATGTCTATTTTCCAAAGACAATCTCTGAATATGACACTGAGCACGTGGCACTCAACATCTTTGGTGGACCATGGCAAGGCCTGTTCTGAGTGGAACCTGTCCTGTTAAACCAGGGGTGTCCAAACAACGGCCATCCAGCTGTCATAAAACTACACATCGCATGAGGCATTGTAAAACTCTGACATTCACAGGCCATAGTTTGGACACCCCTGTGTTAAATAGGGATGATTGAACTTTTGAAAAGTTTGGTTCGGCCAGAACACCCAAACTTCCCGAAAGTTCAGGTCCGGATTCCAGAACCCCATTGAAATCAATGGGACTTGAACTTCAGTAATCAAAAAACACCATTTTGAAGCCCTAAAACCCAATAAATGCCCCTTAAAAGTGCCTAGGGTTCTTGGTCATGCCCCAGGGACTATGAATCAGGCAAAAAAGAGTTCTTAAAAATTGTCGTTTTTGATAGAGAGCCAATTATTGAAAAAAAAATGAAATTTCTTTGGATTTAGTGTCTGAGGGGTCTAAAAAGTGTACCTGTGAAGTTTCAGCTCTGTAGCATGTCCAGAACCAGAAAAAAAATATAATTTTTCTTAGAATTTTTAGTAGCGCAGGGATGGGGTTCCGCTCCTTTCACACATGGGCGTTTTTGTTTCAGGCGTTTATTGGACATTTTTTGGGCGTCTTTGGAGGCAGGCATGACATCTGAACTACTGTATAGGGGTATATATAAACACACACACATATATATATATACAGTATATATATACACATCACATACACACATATAGGTGTGAAAGGAGCGGAACCCCATCCCTGCGCTACTGAAATTATGTCAGTAGCACAGGGATGGGGTTCCGCTCCTTTCTCACCTGGGCATTTTTGTTGCAGGCGTTTATTGGGCATTTTTTGGGCGTCTTTGGAGGCAGGCATAACATCTGAACTTCTGTATAGGGATATATATATATACACACACACACACATATATATATATATATATATATATATATATATACACATACACACATATAGGTGTGAAAGGAGCGGAACCCCATCCCTGCACTACTGGCATAATTTCAGTATGTCAATTGAGTTGGGTGAGTTCGGTCACCCTGGCATAGCAGTCAGAGTCAGTTCATCCTAAACTACATTACGATCACCCTGACACTTAACACTTTCCCTACAGAAACTAGATTATTGAATCTAACTATAGTGGTATATAGTACCCTAACTACACTGCATATCCCTTTCCTCACACTAATAATTGCTAAATGACACTGGAGCAGCAGGAGTAACAGAAATGCTTCCACTCTATTCCACAGCCTCTCTATTACAGTGCTAGAGATTTGGCGGGGCTATGTTATATACTGGGGGGCATATTCACTACTGATTGGCCTCTGGACCCCCTAGTCACTCCAATCACATTCCTAGCAAACTCCTGCCCCCCCCAATTGGCCTTTACTGACGTTTCTGGTCCAATCACGGGCTTTTAAAGAGCAGTTCTTGTCCCATTGCATTTTGGGCAGTTCTGGTTCCCGAATTCCAAACTTTTACCGCAAAAAGTTTGTAATTCAGCCGAATTTCGAACAGCCAATGTTCAATCGTCCCTAGTGTTAAACTGTATATATATATTTATATATATATATATATATATATATATATATATATATATATATATATATATATATATATATATATATGTTTTTGGAAAAAAAAATATATATAATATATATATATATATATATATATATATATATATATATATATATATTATATATATTATATATATATTGTGACAGGAAGTCAGGTAAATCTGTGGATGTTGTCACAGACGGGAGATACATTTCTGCTTGGTTTAGACAATGCACCAATTACTATAGGGTGTCGGCTGCAGAGGTAGCCAGGAAGTTGTAAGGAAGTTGAAAAACCTTCAACTATTCAGAATGAGGCAATTAAGGCCTCTATAAGTTATCAAGAGGATGACTAGTGATTGCTGCCTCCTGAAGCTGTGTGAGTATAGGAGAGCAGTCAGATGTACTGTATGCCTCCTGAAGCGATGTGCGCTGAGGAGGGAAGTAAGACTGAAGACTTCTCAAGGTGAGGTCATGGATTGTTTTCTGTGTGAAGAAAAACAAATGGATGTTTTCTGTGTGAAGAAAACAAATGGATGTTTTCTGTGTGAAGAAAAACAAATGGACATTTTCTGTGTGAAGAAAAACAAAGGGACATTTTCTGTGTGAAGAGAAAATAAATGGACTTTTGATGGTCTGCTGTATGATCAGCCATGTCTGCCCAGCAGTAGGTTGGGGACAGACTCCCTAGGTAGGTTCCTGTGTGTGAAGGTAGCCGCCCACAGTGGTAAGGATTTATTTTGTGTTTTATTTTGATTTTTGATTTAGATTTTGATGCTTGCACTTGTGTGAAGAAAATTTCAAGAATAAAAGCATACACTGTTGTTTTCAACCACTTCTCGGCTATCTCCCTGTGTAACGAACCCCCCCAAGGGGTCATCCACACCCGCCACCGAGCTAATCCCTCACATATGGTGGAGAATGCGGGCAGAAGCAGAGATCCCTGCAAAGAAGTTCATCTGTTCTATGAACTTTGTCTGGTGCATGAGACTGCACAAGCTGTGTGTGCAGGAGAGGAGATCCTGCAAGCGAGAGAAAAACTACTTGGTTTAAAGAGACAGTGGTCTCAAAATTTTTGCTGGACTTTGAAAAATTTATTGTGGAGTGACTGAAGATGGGGCGGTCAAAACGCCTGAAAGAAGCAAAGATAGCTGAAATGAGAGACCGAATTCTATGGATGGAGGGGATGTTACCACCTGAACGAGCCCCATCCATGCCTGAACAGAGTCTGCTAAAGAGAAAGGTTGTTGTCCCTAGCAACACTGGTGCAAATGGACCAGTTATGGAGACGCAGTGTTCTCAGATGGAAAGTAAACCCAAAATGGAGGAGATGCTGAAACAACTGATTATATCAAATGCAGCTCAACAGCAGGCAAATGTGGATTTTCAGCGGAGCTTTGCAGCTCAACAATAGTATTTGTGCAGGGCTGAGCTGGATGCCTTGCAACGTAAAATGGAAGAAAAGCAACAAGCCCTGGAGTTGCTTAGGATGGAGCATAGAAACTTGCAGGCTTAGGTGTTACAGTGGGAAGAATCCACTGCTAGAGTTGAGCGGACACCTGGATGTCCGTGTTCCGCGGGTTCGGCCGAACTTGAGAAAAAAGTCCGGGTCCATGTCCCGGACTTTTTCTGAACTTTACCCGGACACCGAACCCCATTGAAGTCAATGGGGACCCGAACTTTCAGGCACTAAAATGGCTCTAAAACACCAATGGAAAGGGATAGAGTGCTGCAAATGGCAAAACGTAGTTAAGAGCATGGCAAGTGCTCTGCAAACAAATGTGGATAGGGAAATAACTTAAAACAACAAAAAAAAACAGAAAAATAAAAAAATTCTTCATCTGTGAAGGACGAGGCCCATATGGAGTAGGAGGGAGGTTGAGGTGGTGGTGGATGTGGTGGTGTAGGTGGAAGCGGCGGTGGAGGAGGACGAGGTAGCCAACACTGCTTTTTTTCAGTCATTTTAAATGAGGGTACACCCCAAAAGAGTGAGAAAGATCAAAAATATAACAATGGCTGGGTAAGGTCGGTATCCATCTCTATTCTGCACAAGGTACGGAAAAGTCCTGTGGGATCCATGCCTGGTTCATTTTAATGAACGTGAGCTTGTCCACATTGTCTCTGGACAGGCGGCTGCGCTTGTCTGTGATAACGCCCCTAGCCATGCTAAATACACATTCAGATAATACACTGGCTGCAGAGCACGCCAGCACCTCCAAGGCGTAAAGGGCAAGCTCAGGCCATGTGCCCAATTTGGAGACCCAGAAGTTGAAGGGGGCAGACCCGTCATTCACTACATGTAGGCGTGTGCACACATACTGCTCCACCTTGTTGGTGAAATGCTGCCTCCTGCTAAGACGTTCCGTATGAGCTGCTGGTGCTGCTGTTTGTTGTGGCATGCTGACAAAGCTTTTCCACATTTCGCCATGCTAACCCTGCCTTCTGAGGTGCTGGCGGTACCCTGGTTGCGTTGGCGACCTCTTCCTCCTCCTCCTCTGCCTTGGCCTTGTGCTTCCACTGTGGCCCCGCTGTCAGGTGGGAATTCCAGCAGCATCGCGTCTACCAGCGTGTGCTTGTACTCGCGCATCTTGAGATCGCGCTCCAGTGAGTGAATTAAGGACGGTACGTTGTCCTTGTAACGGGGATCCAGCAGCGTGGCCACCCAGTAAACAGCACAAGTTAGAATGTGGGCAACTCGGCGGTCATTGTGGAGACACTGCAGCATGTAATCGCTCATGTGTGCCAGGCTGCCCAGAGGCAACGAAAGGCTGTCCTCTGTGGGAGGTGTATCGTCTGTGTCCTCTGTATCCCCCCAGCCACGCACCAGTGATGGCCATGAGCTGGCCTGGGTGCCACCCTGCTGTTAACATGGTTCCATCTCCTCCTCCATCTCCTCCTCCTCATCCTCCAGAACTGTGCCCCTGCTGGACAATTGTGTCCCTGGCGTTTGTGGGTGCAGGAACCCACCCTTGGAGCCACTTGCGAATGACTGCCCTGAAAGCCTTGGAAATGTTACCTCTTCATCCTCCTCCTCCTCCTCCTCATCCTGTGCCACATCCTCTTCCATCATTGCCCGAATCGTTTTTTGAAGTAGGCATAGAAGTGGGATAGTTAAGCTGACAACGGCGTCATCGGCACTGGCCATGTTGGTGGAGTACTCAAAACAGTGCAACAAGGCACACAGGTCTCGCATGGAGGCCCAGTTATTGGTGGTGAAGTGGTGCTGTTCCGCAGAGCGACTCACGCGTGCGTACTGCAGCTGAAACTCCACTATGGCCTGCTGCTGCTCGCACAGTCTTTCCAGCATGTGCAAGGTGGAGTTCCACCTTGTGGGCACGTCACATATGAGGCGGTGAGCGGGAAGGCCGAAGTTACGCTGCAGCGCTGACAGGCGAGCAGCAGCAGGGTGAGAACGCCGAAAGTGCGCACAGATGGCCCGCACTTTCTGCAGCAGCTCTGACATATCGGGGTAATTTTTAAGGAACCTCTGCACCACCAAATTCAGCACATGCGCCAGGCAAGGGATGTGCGTCAAACCGGCTAGGCCCAGAGCTGCTATGAGATTTCGCCCATTATCGCACACCACCAGGCCGGGCTTGAGGCTCGCTGGCAGCAACCACTCATTTGTCTGCTGTTCCATGCTCCTCCACAACTCCTGCGCGGTGTGTAGTTTTTCCCCCAAACAGGCAAGTTTTAAAACTGCCTGCTGTCGTTTACCCCTGGCTGTGCTGAAGTTGGTGGTGAAGGTGTTACGCTGACCGGATGAGGAGGCGGTAGAGGATGAGGAAGCGGAGTAGGAGGAGTTAGGAACAGGAGGCAAACTGAAGTGCCCTGCAATCCTCGGTGGTGGAAGGACATGCGCCAAATTGCTATCCGCCTCAGGCCCATCCGCCACTGCATTTACCCAGTATGCCGTTAGGGAGATATAACGCCCCTGACCATGCTTACTGGTCCACATATCGGTAGTTAGGTGGACCTTGGCACAGATGGCGTTGCACAGTGCACACCTGATTTTTTCCCCCACTTGGTTGTGCAGGGAAGGGATGGCTTGTTGGGCACGATGTACTGTGGTACAGCCACCGACATAAGGCTTTTAAAACTGTGCGTCTCCACCAGACGGAATGACAGCATTTCAAAGGCCAAGAATTTTGAAATGCTGGCATTCAGGGCCAGGAATCGCGGGTGGGTAGGGGGGTACTTCCTCTTCCTCTGAAGTGTTTGGGAGATGGAAAGCTGAACGCTTCCACGGGACATTGTGGAGATTGTTGGTGACCCAGGTGGTGGTGTTGCTGACAGATCGTCTGTTTGCGGGGTGGCAGTTGGTGCCGGTATCACTACAGAGGTGGATGGAGAGGCAGAGACTGCAGCAGAAGAGGAAGCAAGAGGAGCCAGAGACCTTTCTTGGTTTTGAAGGTGTCTACTCCACTGCAACTCGTGCTTTGCACTTAGATGCCTGATCATGCAGGTTGTGCTCAGGTTGAGAAGGTTTATGCCTCGCTTCAGGCTCTGATTGCACAGGGTGAAAACCACTTGTGTCTTGTCATCAGCACATTTTCTGAAGAACTTCCACGCTAGAGAACTCCTTTGAGCTGGCTTTGGTGCGCTAGGTCCCTTGCTGCGTTGGGCAGTAGCAGGCGTAGTGTCTAGGGCACGGCCGCTCCGCTTCTGCACCCTGCTCCCACTTCTGCTGTGCTGGTGGCTCTGTGCGACCACCGCCTCTTCCTCCAAACTACTCAGGTCACCTGCATGACCTTCATTCCATGTGGGGTCGAGGACCTCATCGTCCTCCACGTCATCTTCCACCTAGTCTTCACCCCTGCCCTCCTTGTCGGTCTCCACAATTCTGAGTGCCGCAGCAGTTGGCACCTGCGTTTCGTCATCATCGGAGACGTGCTGCGATGGTCCTTCCATGTACTCATCTTGAGAAATAAGTGGTTGGGCATCGCTGCACTCAATCTCTTCCACTTCTGGGGCAGGGCTAGGTGGATGGTCCTGGGAAACCCTGCTGACAGAGTCATCAAAAAGAAGAAGAGACTGCTGCATGACTTGGGGCTCAGACTGCTTGCCTGATTTGCAAGGGGGTGAGGTGAAAGATGGTTGGACAATGCCAACTCTGACCTTTCTGCATGGTGGGTGGGAGAAAATGTGAAGGAACTGGAGGCACTGTCAGCAACCCAATCTACTATCGCCTGTACTTCTTCTGGCCTCATCACTTCTAGAGGCGCATGATGCCCTACCAAATACTGCTGCAGGTTCTGTCGCCTACTCACACTTGAGGAAGGTGTTTCACTTGTGCGTGTAGCTGGCACAGATCGACCACGTCCTCTCCTTGCAACAGGAGCTCTACCAGCAGCACCACGGCCCCTATTTGACGGTATCCTCATATTTCTGTAATTTATGATCTTGCCCTAGAAAGGTGTTTATTGAATAGCGGAACAAAACAACAACAGTATCGCACGGGTGTATCTCACAGTCAAATATGCAAACTATGCCGCAATTTAATTTTTTTTACCCCAAAAGGGTGTTTATTAAATAGCGGAATAGAAAAACAGTATACAAATACAACGGGTGTATCTCACAGTCAAATATGCAAAGTATGACGCAAGTTTAATTTTTTTCACCCCAAAAGGGTGTATATTGAATAGCGGAATAAAAAAAAGGATATAAAACGGTGTATCTCACACGTACAAACACAGACTAGACCCCGATTTCAATTTTTTGTACCCTAAAGGGAGGATGAGGAAGAGGAGTAGGAGGAGTTCGGAACAGGAGGCAAACTGAAGCGACCTGCAATCCTCGGCGGTGGAAGGAGATGCGCCAAACAAATTTAAAAAGGTGTATCTCACATGTACCGATACAGACTATGCCGTAATTTAATTTTTTACACTCCAAAAGGGTGTATATTGAATAGCGGAATAGGAAAAATTTTATAAAACGGTGTATCTCACACGTACAAACACAGACTAGGCCCCGATTACAATTTTTTGTACCCTAAAGGCAGGATGAGGATGAGGAGTAGGAGAAGTTCGGAACAGGAGGCAAACTGAAGCACCCTGCAGTCCTCGGCGGTGGAAGATGCGCCCCAAAAGATTGGAAGGTGTATCTCACACGTACCGATACAGACTATGCCGCAATTTAATTCTTTTTACCCCAAAGGGTGTAGATTGAATAGCGGAATAGAAAAATTTTTATAAAACGGTGTATCTCACAAGTACAAACACAGACTAGGCCCCGATTACAATTTTTTTGTACCCTAAAGGCCGGATGAGGATGAGGAGTAGGAGGAGTTCGGAACAGGAGGCAAACTGAAGCGCCCTGCAATCCTCGGCGGTGGAAGGAGATGCGCCAAACAAATTTAAAAAGGTGTATCTCACATGTACCGATACAGACTATGCCGTGATTTTATTTTTTACACTCAAACAGGGTGTATATTGAATAGCAGAATAGAAAAAAACTTATAAAACGGTGTATCTCACACGTACAAACACAGACTAGGCCCCGATTACAATTTTTTGTACCCTAAAGGCAGGATGAGGATGAGGAGTAGGAGAAGTTCGGAACAGGAGGCAAACTGAAGCACCCTGCAGTCCTCGGCGGTGGAAGATGCGCCCCAAAAGATTGGAAGGTGTATCTCACACGTACCGATACAGACTATGCCGCAATTTAATTCTTTTTACCCCAAAGGGTGTAGATTGAATAGCGGAATAGAAAAAATGTTATAAAACGGTGTATCTCACACGTACAAACACAGACTAGGCCCCGATTACAATTTTTTGTACCCTAAAGGCAGGATGAGGATGAGGATGAGGAGTAGGAGGAGTTTGGAACAGGAGGCAAACTGAAGCACCCTGCAATCCTCGGCGGTGTAAGATGCGCCCCAAAAATTGGAAAGGTGTATCTCACACGTACCGATACAGACTATGCCGCAATTTAATTATTTTTACCCCAAGGGCGTAGATTGAATAGCGGAATAGAAAATATGATATCAAAAGGTGTATCTATCTCACACGTACAGACCCAGACTAGGCCCTGATTACTATTTTTTGTACCCCAAAGGCAGGATGAGGAGTAGGAGGAGTTCGGAACAGGCAGGAGGCAAACTGAAACACCCTGCAATCCTCGGCGGCGTAAGATGCGCCCCAAAAATTGGAAAGGTGTATCTCACACGTACCGATACAGACTATCCCGCAATTTAATTATTTTTACCCCAAGGGTGTAGATTAAATAGCGGAATAGAAAATATGATATAAAATTGGTGATTTTTCAATAGCACATGTGAACACAGCAGTGTCTTATGTCAGTCAGCTCTGCTGCAGGCTATGAAGGGGGAAAAAAAAGAAAATTCCCCTTTAAGTATTGTAATTTTTAAATAGATTAGTACAGACTATGCCACAATTTAATTTTTTTAACCCAAAAGGGTGTATATTGAATAGTGGAATAGAAAAAAGTGTATAAAATTGAAAATCACTCAATAGCACATGTGAACACAGCAGTGTCTTATGTCAGTCAGCTCTGCTGCAGGCTATGAAGGGGAAAAAAAAGAAAATTCCCCTTTAAGTTTGTAATTTTTAAATAGATTAGTACAGACTATGCCACAATTTAATTTTTTTAACCCAAAAGGGTGTATATTGAATAGTGGAATAGAAAAAAGTGTATAAAATGTAAAATCACTCAATAGCACATGTGAACACAGCAGTGTCTTATCACAGTCAGCACTGAAGCAAAAACGCTGCACACAACTGACTGATAAAAATAGATTTTTTTCTCCCTCCTCCTCCTCCTCCTCAGCGGGCTTAACTGAGGGCAAAAAGATTGTGTTCACTGCACCAACCCCCACACAGCAAAATCGATGTAGAACACTGACCCTGCCTATTCTCCAGCCTGTCCCTAATATGCGCGATAAGATCGTTCAAAGCAAAACCCCCCACACAGCAAAATCGATGTAGAACACTGACCCTGCCTAAATCTCCAGCCTCGCCCTAAAATGCTCTATTAACTCTCCCTGCCTGCACTCCGACCTTACCCTGCATTCTTTTCGGACAAAATTTTTCACAGAATCACTGTCTTTCCCTAATCAGCAGCCAGCACGTATGATGTGTGCTCTGTCCCTAAACTACAGCAGAATGACGCAGCGCGCTGGGGCTCTTGAACTTATAAAAACATAGTCACATGCTTCAGATGGCATGGCTGGGATGGCTTAAGGCACACCAGTTAAATGCTTGTTGATTGGCTGTTGAAAGCCCGCCATTAAAAGCGCGCCATTACATACAAAACAGGAAATAAAATGACCGAACACGGATTTTAAACCTGAACATACAGTAAAGTTTTTGGGTCCGTGTTCGGGTAACAAAAATCCAATTATTCGGTACGAACACGAATAATACAGTCCGTGTTCGCTCAACACTATCCACTGCTCTTCTTTTTTCTGAGTTGCAAAAACGTAGAGAGACTATAATGGAGGAAGATACCATCCTCATGGAAAAGGAACTTGAAGTTCAGACTTTGCAGGAGCAAAGTATGGGTGATATGTTGGAGTTGCGTAATCAGCTGGCACAAAGTCTTCAGTCTTTAGAAGTTACAAAAATAGACCTGCAGGATGTGCAGGAACAGAATGTCTCTCTGAAAACTACCTTGTCTCTCAGCTACAAGGAGAAAAATTACTGTGTATGAGCTCACCACTTTGAGCAATGTGGTAGATGAATTACGTACAGACTGTGAAAGTTGGAAAGATGAAGCCCAACGTGTCCAGCAGCAGCTAAAGAAGAAAGAAGCCTGTGTGGCAGAATTACATTCTCATTCCCAGAAACTAGCCAATGAGGTGAATGCTCTTATGCAGGGAAAAGGAGATTCTAAACACAAAAGAAAAAAAGTAGATGCACAGCTTCTGGAATTGCAAGTCAAAGTATCAGAAGGTAACCGATTGTGTACTAAGCTGTCAGAGAAGGCAAACTGACTGCAGGTTGAGTTGGACAATGTCACAAATCAGCTTTCTCAAGCAGACAGCAAATCTAGAGAAATTGCCAAAGATTTCTCTATCTTGGAATCGCAGCTGCAAGACACTCAGGAACTCTTACAGGAAGAGAGATGTCAAAGGCTGAGTTTTAGCACAAAACTTAAACAAATGGAAGATGAGAAAAATGGCGTCCTGGAACAATTAAAAGAGGAGGAGGAAGCAAAGAAAAATCAGAGCAAGTCGCAACACTGCAAGCTCAGATAGGAGATATGAAAAAACGAATGGAAGAAAGTGTTGGTTCATTAGAAAATGTTGAAGATGTGAAAAAGAAGTTTGATCAGATGTTTGAGGAGAAGATGAGGAGAAGACTGTGTCTGCAAAATATGCAGAAGAACGTGACCGTGCAGAAGCGGAGGCGCGTGATAAAGAGAGCAAAGCCCTGTTCTTGGCTCGCTCCTTGGAGGAAGCTCTAGAGCTTAAGGATGAACTAGAAAGAGTTAACAAACAGCTGCATACAGAGATGGAAGATTTAGTCAGCTCCAAGGATGATGTTGGGAAAAGCATTCATGAGCTAGAAAAGTCTAAGGGAGCCTTAGAACAGCAAGTAGAAGAGATGAAGACTCAGTTGGAAGAACTTGAAGAGGAATTACATGCGAAAAAGGATCTTTCCCAAAGACGGGATAGTGTGCCTGATGCAGTTTATAAAAGGATCAGTGTTTTGGGGTCTGTCCTGAGTGAGCATCAGAAATTTGATGACATATTGCTTGAATCATCCCTCGGGATTGAACAGTTCCTTCAAAAACTTCAAGCACTGGAAAATGTATCATTAAAACTTCAGCAAGCAAAGGAGCTGTGTAAGAAAAAAGATGATTTCTCAGTTCAGGCTGAAAGTCTGGTGAAGAAAGCAAGTGATATAAAGCTTGGAGAAAAAACCAAACACCACCTAGTGAAGAAAACTAAGGCTGTTGGTGAAAACGTGAAGCAAATGAATAAGTGCCTTTCCGGGAATATTTCCAAAATGGAACTGGTGAAAGACAGGTGGCAGAAGTTTGATCGTGATCTTGAGATACATTCCATGTGGAGTTCAGATAAAGAAAAGGAACTAGGTGACCTTGAACGGTCAAATAGTTCAGCAGAGATGCAATTAAATCAAAGCAAGGAAATACTAAAGGAGCTACAAGGGAAAAGTAGAAAGTGCATTGAAGAAACCTGTAATAGACTGTGTTGTTGCCTTTGACCCATATGTTGGTGGAAGGAAAGTTGATGATGTCTCTGGAAAAAGGAACAGGGGTCACTTTGAAGAAATGTGTGACAGCCTGTTGTCGCAAATGAAAGGCCCTCTGCACAGCATCTTAGAGCAAGCTAAGCTCAAGAAAGAAGATCATTCCCTTTTACAACAAAGAGTCAATGATTGGGTACAGCTGTATGGAGAGGCAACTCAAGTCACAGAGGGACGTCAAGAGTCCCTGTCCAAATTAGGAGACTTCTTAAGAATACATGCGGACTCTCTAGGAGTCCTTCAAACCTTAAAAGAAACAGTAGTGGGAACAGTCAGCGTGGATCAAGACAAAACAGGTCCACTAGAAAAAGTACAGATATTACTTGGAACAAAGCTAAGTGAAGCTTTGTGGAAATCATTTATTGATTGCAGAGTGAGGCAGGTCAAGACTGTTGAAGACATTAAGACTAGCACAATTGAGTTGCCTATGGATCACAGTCCTCCATGGCGGATAGGACAGACGGTTATGCAGGACAAACTTGAGAAGGAGCGAAATGATGCCAAAAATGCAGTTGAAGAATCTGTATATGAGATGAGGGACAAGTTGTCTGACATTTATGAAAATTCTGTCAATGAAGATGACAGAAACAGTTCCATCCTGAAGCTTGAAGATACAGAGAATTGGCTATATGAAGATGGAGAGAATCAGCCAAAACAAGTGTATATAGACAAGCTAACGAACTTAAAGAAAGAGCCAACCCGACAAGCATTTGAACAAAGGTTAGCAGTTGTTATGAACTGGGGAGGAACATTAATTCATATCAGCATGAAAGACAGTGGCTGATGGAAAAAGCAAAGCAGATTGCTCAGAAGGATGTATCTCTGGCAGTGTAACGCTCCTGCGTTTTTGTAGTAGGCTGGATTTGCAGCTGCAGAATCTCCACTCAGTAGTCATGTAGAGATGTGTTGAATAACCAGATCCAACTCTCCAGACTCATCACTGTGGGCCTGTCAGCTTCAGCATACAGATATACACACTCAATAAGATGTTCCTGGAGTGATAGGATGTATATGATAGTATGAAGATGATGTGCTGAAGGGACAGGTGTGAACAGTGACAAAGATGGCAAGCACTTGATAGAAATGTTCAGGAGAGTATTAGATGGTATTAGATAGAATGCATATAGGTTAGTAATCGAGTATGGTAACAGGTGGTAAGGACAGCAGATGACAAATACAGGATAGACTAACCCAGTGCAAGGATAGATGGTAGTAGACTCAAGAGCTAGCAATCTATGTAACAGTGCAGATGATAGAATTAGTATGCATAGATAGTAACAGTCCTTAATGTGCAGAGGTAGATAGTGTAAGTAAGGTTATGGAGGATTCCCCTGTGGGGTACTTATCACTAGTAAGGTTAGTAGTAGAAGGGTCCAGTAGTGAGGGAGTGATCCAGTAGCGAGATACAGGGATCAGTAGCGAGGTTCCGGTCTGTTCCAAGTAGAAGAGAATAGCTGGGGGTTCCGGCAGCAAGACAAGCTTGTAAGCATGTGGACACACAGGCAGGTTGAACGAACAACGTGAGAGAGAATGCCGGCGGTTGAAATAGCCGCTCTGCGGCGCTCGGCGATGACGTCATCCGTCTTAAAGGTGTATGCGTACCACCTAATTAGAAAGGTGGGACGCATATTGAAAGAAAATGGAAAATAAGGGTACCAGAGGTACCAGAATCTTACAGTACCCTCCCCCCCTTAAGGCCGGCTCCGGAAGGCCTATAGCACTGGTTTCTCCGGGTATTTCGAGTGAAACCTTCGTATAAGCCTAGGTGCGTGAACATCAGAGGTATCCAACCAGGTGTCGTCTTGGGGTCCATAGTTCTTCCATCTTATGAGATACTGGAGTCTTCCTCTGTGGATACGAGAATCCAAAATCTCCTTAATCTCATATTCTTCTCCGCCTTCAACTTGTACTGGAGGTGGAGGCAAGATGGTAGGCCTTATTCCTTGGTTAGGAACATGGGGTTTCAGTAGCGACACATGGAAGATGGGATGGATCTTGAGATCTGCTGGTAAGGTGAGCTGTACTGCAGCTTTTCCAATAAGTTTCTTAATTGGGAAGGGTCCCAGAAATAAAGGTCCAAGCTTTTTGCTAGGGATCTTTAATCTTAAATTTCTTGTCGATAGCCAAACGAGGTCCCCAATAGCATACTGAGGAGAAGGTCTTCTACGTAGGTCGTAGTACCTTTTTTGTTGGCTATGGGCGTGTGAGATAGTGGTATTAAGTAAACCCAGAGAGTCCTTTATTTGGGTAAGATAGTCTGAGGCTACTGGGTTACTTGATGGTAGGATGCGTGGTGGAAGAAGTGTGGGATGAAACCCATAGTTCAAGTAGAACGGACTTTGCTTAGTAGTAATGTGAGTTGCGTTGTTAAATTCCGCCAGAGGGAGAAGGTCCACCCAATCATCCTGTAGGTGTGATGTGTAGCAACGCAGATATTGTTCTATACACTGGTTGACTCTTTCAGTCTGTCCGTTGGTCTGAGGGTGGTAGGGAGAAGTGAGCTTTCGCTCAATCCGTAATATTTGACAAAGAGCTTGCCAAAATTTAGAGATGAACTGTGAACCACGGTCGGATAAAAGAGTCTTTGGAATTCCGTGTAACTTGAACACATGTTTCATCAGTAGTTCCGCTGTTTGTTTAGATGAAGGTAGTCTACGGATAGCGATGAAATGTGCCATCTTTGTCAGGTGGTCCACTGACACTAGAATGGTATTAAATCCTTTAGAAGGTGGTAGTTCTACTATAAAGTCTAAGGACACAACTTCCCATGGAACCTGGGGTATTGGTAGACTGCAGAGTAGACCAGATGGTTTTGTAGTGTCAATTTTGGACCTTGCACAGATGTCACATGAAGATACAAATTTTTGTACAGACGTCTTCATATCAGGCCACCAAAACTGCCTAGTAAGCAAATTAAGGGTTTTCGTCATACCCATATGTCCTGCCATGGGCACATCATGTGATAACTCCAAGATCTTGGTGCGCATAGTAGGGGGTATGTAGAGTTTGTCGTTGTAATAGAGGAAGCCTTCTGCATCAGTACTTAGTTGTGGTGGAGGTGAATCCAATCCTATACTGTGCAAAATCTCTTCCTTCAGGGAACGAACAACCCCAATAATACGTTCATAGGGTATTATAGGAATAGAAGGGATTTCAGCGCAGTTATCTTCGGTTAATCGTGATAGCGCATCCGCTTTTTTATTTTTGTCTGCAGGCGTGTAGGTCACTAAGAAGTTGAATCTTAGGAAGAATAATGACCATCGTACCTGCCGGTGGGAGAGAGTTTTGTTAGTCTGGAGGTATTGAAGGTTTTTATGATCTGTATATATGAGTATTGGTAACCGGGTACCCTCAAGTAGATGTCGCCAATTCTCCAGTGCCAGTTTTATGGCAAGCAACTCCTTTTCACCCACTGGGTAATTCACCTCTGGGCTGCTTAATGATTTTGAAAAGAAAGCAACTGGGTGGAGTGGTGAAGTATTTGTTGGTCATTGGGAGAGAACTGCTCCTACTGCCATATTTGACGCATCTACCTCCAGAATATATTGGAGGGATGGGTCTGGATGGCGTAGTATGGGAGCAGAAGTAAAGCTTGATTTTAACAAGCAGAAAGCTCGATTTGCTTCTTCTGACCATTTGAATGGTTTCTTTATACTTGTCAGTTGTGTGAGAGGTCTCACAATGGCAGAAAAGTTCTTGATGAACTTCCTATAGAAGTTTGAAAATCCAAGGAATCGCTGTAATGCCTTACGAGTTGTTGGTATAGGCCAGTCCAGAATACAGGATATCTTGCTCATATCCATCTTAATTCCGGTTTTGGATATGATGTATCCTAGGAATAATATTTCTTCTTTATGAAATAGGCATTTTTTTTAATTTCACGTATAGATTGTGTGCGAGTAATCTGGATAACACAAGTCTTACATGTTTTATATGTTCAGAGAGAGATCGAGAATAGATAAGTATATCGTCCAGATATACTACAACACAGACATCAAGTAAGTCTCTAAAGATGTCGTTTATGAACCTTTGGAAAGCTGCGGGAGCATTACACAACCCGAATGGCATCACAAGATATTCAAATAATCCGTATCTGGTTCTGAATGCTGTTTTCCACTCATCACCGTCACGGATTCGGATTAGGTTGTATGCCCCTTTCAGGTCTAATTTAGAGAAGTAAGTAGCCCCACGCACTTGTTCAATGAGTTCAGGGATGAGCGGTAAAGGATAGCGATCCTTTATTGTAATCGTATTTAATTGCCTATAATCGATAATAGGCCTAAGACTTGAATCCTTATTGCGGACAAAGAAAAGTCCTGCAGCTGTGGAAGAAGTAGAGGGTCTGATGAACCCTTTTGTCAAATTCTCATCCAAGTATTCCTTGAGATGAGAAAGTTCATCCTGTGAAAGCGGATAAACATGACCGAAAGGCAATTTGCTGTTAGGGAGTAGATTGATAGTGCAATCATAATCCCTATGGGGAGGCAACACTTGAGCATTTTTTTCAAGGAATACTTCGGACAGGTCCTGATAGCATAGTGGTGCAATCTCATCTGACACCACAGACAGGATCTTTCCATAAGATGGGAGGTTACACGTAATCTCGCAATAGTGAGAAGGGAAAGACAAAGTCTGTCTTTTCCAATCTATGATTGGTTGATGTGTGTGTAACCAGGGGAGTCCCAAAATAATAGAAAAATGGGGTGAAGATAATATATCAAAAGTGGTGGTCTCCATATGAGACTCGTTAGCAGTGACAAGGAGTGCTTGTGTCTGGTTGGTGATTGGACCAGAAGATAGTGGAATACCGTTAATGAAACTAACAGAAACAGGTTTAGGTTTTGAAATAATAGGTATTTTATTTAAGGTAACAAAACATGTATCAATATAGTTTCCACAAGATCCGGTGTCGATCATAGCCTTGGTGGTAATCCTAGTCTGGTCCCACTGCAATGTCAAATGAACAAAGAGATAGGGGTTAGAAAAAGAAGTCGTTAATCCTCCTAGCAAGACATGTGAACACTCACCCTCTTTTTTGCGGACAAGGGGACAGACGCTTATCAAATGATCCGGGGATGCGCAGTACATGCAGAGGTTTCTGGATCTTCTTCTGGCTCGTTCAGTAGTTGATAAAGGTGGGCGTATGGTTCCTACCTCCATGGGAGTAGGGTCAACGGCCGAAATCCGAGAAGGACTAGACAATGGCATTCCCATCTTCTCAGCCTTTCTTTCACGCAGTCGCCTGTCGATGTTGATACTGAGTTGTATTAAGGCATCCAAGGTGCCAGGTAAATCCGCTCGGGCGAGCTCGTCTTTAACAGCTTCTGACAACCCGAGTCTGAATTGAGTTTGCAGAGATGTATCATTCCACCCTGAATCAAGGGTCCATCTTTTGAACTCAGCTACAAAGTCTTCTACAGGTCTCCTTCCTTGTTTTAAAGCCCTCAATTGAATATCAGCAGTACTCTGCCTGTTGGGGTCATCATATAAACTAGCGAGTTCCGCTAGGAATAAAAAATAGGAGTTGAGAAGCTGATAATTTTTCTCAAAGAGAGAGTCTGCCCAGGCCCGTGGATCACCCGTTAAGTATGAGATAACGGTACAGACTTTAATTTGATCAGTAGGGTATGTACGAGGTTTTAACAAAAAAAGCAATTGACATGCGTTTTTGAATTCACAAAATTTTTTCCGATCACCTGTAAACACTAGAGGAGGGTTTATTTTAGGTTCAGGGGGTTGAGCAGCAGTAAGCCGTTGAGAGATGGGTTACCTGCTGTGTCAGAGTCTGATTTTCTTCTTTTACTTCAGTAAGAGCAAGTATTAATGTATTTACTTGTTGTGTTAATTGTGTCACTTGAGTGGGTAATTCTGCTGAATCCATTTTTTTAGGTTCGTTCAATCTGTAACGCTCCTGCGTTTTTGTAGTAGGCTGGATTTGCAGCTGCAGAATCTCCACTCAGTAGTCATGTAGAGATGTGTTGAATAACCAGATCCAACTCTCCAGACTCATCACTGTGGGCCTGTCAGCTTCAGCATACAGATATACACACTCAATAAGATGTTCCTGGAGTGATAGGATGAATATGATAGTATGAAGATGATGTGCTGAAGGGACAGGTGTGAACAGTGACAGAGATGGCAAGCACTTGATAGAAATGTTCAGGAGAGTATTAGATGGTATTAGGTAGAATGCAGATAGGTTAGTAATCGAGTATGGTAACAGGTGGTAAGGACAGCAGATGACAAATACAGGATAGACTAACCCAGTGCAAGGATAGATGGTAGTAGACACAAGAGCTAGCAATCTATGTAACAGTGCAGATGATAGAATTAGTATGCATAGATATTAACAGTCCTTAATGTGCAGAGGTAGATAGTGTAAGTAAGGTTATGGAGGATTCCCCTGTGGGGTACTTATCACTAGTAAGGTTAGTAGTAGAAGGGTCCAGTAGTGAGGGAGTGATCCAGTAGCGAGATGCAGGGATCAGTAGCGAGGTTCCGGTCTGTTCCAAGTAGAAGAGAATAGCTGGAGGTTCCGGCAGCAAGACAAGCTTGTAAGCATGTGGACACACAGGCAGGTTGAACGAACAACGTGAGAGAGAACGCCGGCGGTTGAAATAGCCGCTCTGCGATGACGTCATCCGTCTTAAAGGTGTATGCGTACCACCTAATTAGAAAGGTGGGACGCATATTGAAAGAAAATGGAAAATAAGGGTACCAGAGGTACCAGAATCTTACAGGCAGCTGAAGCAGACAAAGAATCGAACGGACTGAACATTACTTGGGAAGATACTAGGAGGCTTATCAGTAAGAGTCAAGAGCAGTGCCTCACACATGCGTGCCTGGCAACCTGTGTTCCAACCCTAGGGTTGAAACAAGAGGGGGGAGTATGTGACAGGAAGTCAGGTAAATCTGTGGATGTTGTCACAGACGGGAGATACATTTCTGCTTGGTTTAGACAATGCACCAATTACTATAGGGTGTCGGCTGCAGAGGTAGCCAGGAAGTTGTAAGGGAGTTGAAAAACCTTCAACTATTCAGAATGAGGCAATTAAGGCCTCTATAAGTTATCAAGAGGATGACTAGTGATTGCTGCCTCCTGAAGCTGTGTGAGTATAGGAGAGCAGTCAGATGTATGCCTCCTGAAGCGATGTGCGCTGAGGAGAGCAGTAAGACTGAAGACTTCTCAAGGTGAGGTCATGGATTGTTTTCTGTGTGAAGAAAAACAAATGGATGTTTTCTGTGTGAAGAAAAACAAATGGATGTTTTCTGTGTGAAGAAAAACAAATGGATGTTTTCTGTGTGAAGAAAAACAAATGGACATTTTCTGCGTGAAGAAAAACAAAGGGACATTTTCTGTGTGAAGAGAAAATAAATGGACTATTGATGGTCTGCTGTATGATCAGCCATGTCTGCCCAGCAGTAGATTGGGGACAGACTCCCTAGGTAGGTTCCTGTGTGTGAAGGTAGCCGCCCACAGTGGCAAGGATTTATTTTGTGTTTTATTTTGATGTTTTTGATGCTTGCACTTGTGTGAAGAAAATTGCAAGAATAAAACCATACACTGTTGTTTTCAACCACTTCTCGGCTATGTCCCTGTGTAACGAAGGCCCCCCCCCCCCCAAGGGGTCATCCACACCCGCCACCGAGCTAATCCCTCACAATATATATATATTGTACCTTTTTTTGTCATCTGTGTCCCATTAGGGTGATTTTTCCTGACTTTCTGTTTTGTAGACAAAACAGGTTGTTTGAATACATTTCCCCAAAGTGGTGGAAATTCCCTCATGGACAACTGTCACTGGAACAAGTGATCCCATTAGAAAGTCTATCCTAGGACAAATTTAAAAAAAGTTAATTTCCTAACAAGGATAAAGTCAGCAAAAAACCCAAGAGGAGTTCTCATTCAACTGTTTCCAAAACTTAAAAATGTTTTGGTATACAGTTTATTATTGTTGCTTCCTGACTTTCACCCTTGGTCCCTAACAGACCCTGAATCTGACCGTGCATGACACTTTCCTCCTGTGTCACTTATTGTGAAAAAATGAAGAGAAGTGAAATGAATTAGTGATATCTGCAGTAAATGCTGCCAATGAGCAAATACCCGGTGTGACAGTATGTCACTAGTGAAACTTAACAAGAATAAGTGACAGCTGCTATAGGGGAACACTGTGATGCACTATGTGTAACTAATGTGATGATAGATGAGTTGAAACAGCCCCCAATGTACATTGTAATAAGCACAGTGACTGACAAAGACCAGGAGTAGCATCGAGGAGAAGAGTTCAGCTCCAGTGCACATATAGTTAGATGCTAATAAATGCAAACAGACTGCGTGAAAGAGCTGGAATGCACAAAGAAACTTGGAAGGGCATGCAAGGTTACATTGGAGAGCCCTTTGAATGTCACCAAAGCATTACACCATACACATTTTCAGCATGGACTGTCAAAAGTTTCTGAAGCAAATTGGTATGATACGGGTTAAATGTTTAAATATGGTGAATTAAGAGAATGTTAGCATGGAAATAAAGACAATACGTAAATATAGAGAAGGACTGAGCTAAACACTAGATTATTATTTTTATTATTCTTATTATTGGATTCAAATAGCACCAACAGTTTACGCAGTGCTTTACAACATAAGGGCAGATTACAATACAATTTAATACAGTCCGAATCAGAGGGCCCTGATAGGTGAAAATGTATTAAATTAATAACTGGTGTCCTTCAAGCATCATGAAACTATAGCAAAAGCTTTCATCATATATATAATCTCATCTGGGGAAATCAGTTATAAATATAAGTCATTTCACAAAACTAGTGGAAAAATGTCAAATGGGAGCCAAGTTGAAACAAATATTGCTGATGGCAGGTGACCTTAACAAAGTGTTAGAGACAGACGTAAACATCTCTGTAACTTTTATCACCTTTTTTCACAAGTAGAGAACAGCAAGGGTAACCAGGTTGTTCAGATTGATGAACTCAATGACTTTTTGCAGATTGTACATCTAAAGAAAGTTGCTATTGCGTCATTGATTTGTATAAACATTTCAACAGGAAAAAAAACCTTAAAATATATATGGAGGTTATAGATTGCAAGTAAACAGGGTTGCTAAGGTGAAGGGGGGTTTGTAAGTTTAAAGGGTAACTTTACATTCATGGGGAAAAAAAATAGCAAATAAAAAAAAAAGAATAATAATATAACGTGTACAATTCCAAGTCATATTGTAATTGAATGTTATTAAAAATTATCTTTCCTTTTCAATCTGCAGCTCTGTCATTTTCTGAAAATGCAATGCAATATGGCTACCTGGAGGTGTTCTGTACACAGAATGTGTACAAAATACCCCCCAAAAACATTTCCTGCTTCTGTGATTGGCTCACTGATTTTTTACAGAAGTCTGTAAGATAGCAGATCAGATTTCAGGCATCCCATGCAGCAAAAATTTCATTTTTGGTGAGATACTCCCAATGGGAAATAACATCTAAAGGAATATCGACCTTGCAATTGTCCTCATTAGAGCTCTGCAGGTGCAGCAGCTAGTTGATCATTATGAAACCACTCCCATTAGACCCCCTCAGCACAGGGGCGCAGGTAGGAATCTGTAATAAAGTTTGTTAAAATCCTTGCAATGTACATAGATCCCCCAGAGAAGAATATATTTTTTTTCTTTTAACAAAAGTGGAGTTAGGCTTTAATTACATTTGTGTCCAACAGCAGCGGCAGCCGCACAGGCACACTGGGGTTGAATTACTAAAACCGGTGAGTGCAAAGCTCAATTGAACAAGCTAAAGTTAGAAGCTTGTTGGCTACCATGCAGAGCTGCCCCAGAATTTGCACTTACCAGTTTTAGTAAATCAACTCCACTGTTCCACGCACCACCTCCAATCCCCCACCGCCCTTACCAAGCTGAATTGATAGCTACTGTATGCTCGCACAAGGTAAGCTTGGAACAACTGTGGCCTGTGCTTGTCTGCTGGGGGTTACTGAAAAGCATATGTACAATCTCACAATCCCTAACCCCACTGCATCTTTCTCAAGCCACTTTACCTACAACACCTTCACCCACTTTATCACTTCAGCTAGTTACCATATAATTTAATCTTCTAAAGGGTCTGCCACTATTAAACCATACCTTTAATTTTGTCACTGGTCATTCTGAAGCTATTCAAAAGCAATGCAAGGAGACCAGCAGAAATATACCAAGAGGGCCCATGATGTCAATGTGATGTTTCAAGTCTCAAAGAAACCCGATTGCCGGACCCGGAGTTGCACAGTCACACAGAGAAAAGCATGGTGAGTGCACTTCTATCCCCAGTTACAGTGGACACTGTGACAACTCTGGAATACTGTCAGGTTCTGGACACTGTGCCAGGATTTGGAATACTGCCTTTCTAGTGGGGTAGGATTTCCTTCAGCCTCATGAGCCTCTAGACCAAAGACTTCAGTCTTACATTTGTGGTGCCTGACTGGGACCCTTCGACTCACTAACTGAACTAACAGCTAGTCAGCCTACAAGTGAGAGAGGTGTTGCAGCACTATTTTCAGGGATTCACAAGTAACTGTATTTGTTCTAAGGCCTGGTCATTAACATTTAACAATGAGACAGGCACAATCCACATTCCCTCCCAATATACAAACGATAGGGGAGTCTGCCAATGACAATCTGTGTGTCTCTCTCACAGACAAACACATGGAATACACTGTGTAAGGTGGAATTAATATGAATATGAAGATATAGTTGACAAATATTACTGTCCCATCTGAAGCAATTCAAACCATTAAGTATCTGCTCCTCACCTCCAGTGACGGTGAATACCATCACAGCATATTAATGCAATTCTGAAGATTTGGAAAGTGATTTTATTATTATTTTTTTTAATCCTGAACTCTCCTCACAAGCAAAATATCCCTCAAAACAAATAGTAGCAGCAGCAGCAGTAGTAGTATTTAAAAAACACAGATCCCTAAAATTGCAAAGACGTCGCTCTACATAATCAAACCTGAAATAAAATCAAAAAAGCATTGCACTGGTGCGAACCAGGCTTAATTTTGCTGCACTAATTGTTTTGCTTGTGAACTTTTCTGATACTCTGTCATACTTTATTGTGATACAGTCTAGTGGTCAAGTGTGGAAACTATTCCCGTGTATCCCTGTTACTGAGATAGCTAAAAGGGGTTATAAAGACAGAAGGTTTTTTTATCTTAATGCAGTCTATGCATTAACATAAAAAGCCTTCTGTGTGCAGCAGTCCCCCTCAGCCCCCCTAATATTTACCTGAGGTCCCTCCAGTTCCAGTGATGTTGTAGGAATGTCTCAGCCATCCAGGACTCCCCTCCTCAATGGCTGAGACAGCAGCATGGCACCATTGGCTTCTGCTGCTATCAATCAGTCAGTCAGCCAATGAGAATAGAAAGGGGGCGGGGCCAGGCTGCAGCTCTGTGTCTGAATGGACACACAGAGCTGTGACTCGACTCAGGTGCCCCCATAGCAGGCTTCTTGCTGTGAGGGCACCCAACAGGAGGGAGGGGCCAGGAGAGCCGGAGAGAAACCTGAGAAGAGGAGGATCCGGGCTGCTCTCTGTACAAATCCACTGCAACAGAGCACTAAGTATAACATGTTTGTTATTTTTAATTTAAAAAACAAGACTTTATAATATCTTTAATTTACTATGATTATTTGTTCAACACTATTACATACCTCCCCACCATTCTATTTGTTTTGTAAATTTTCTCTGCATTCATTTAACAAACATCAAGTTGCTCCTTGTTGTTTGCCTGATTATTTAACTGATCCTATATGACCACATCTTTTTTAGAATAGTGAACATCAATTATATCAAACTTAGATTAGCTGCATAGAACGAATTGGATATGTTAAAATATTACCCATAACCTACCTTTTTAGTGTACTCTCATGTAGCTTTATACTGGGGAGACAGAAGAGTTGTACAGTATATGTGAAGCGTAAGCTTTTTTTTTTTTACGTTTCTGCTGTAAAAACTAGTGGTAAGAAATAGGATCAACGGAATACCACTGGATAGAAACTAGCAGACTAATAGATAAATCAGCTAATAGCTCTTCAACCTTTGGTGGCTAGTAGCTAGCAGACCAACCTCTCAAATCTGTTGCCTAGTCATTAAAACTAAAGTCTCTCAGTCTTGGTGGCTAAAAGTTAGTAAGCATATCTTCTGCACTTAAATAAATAAAAAAATAAAATGTTTATGCATGTCATCGTTTTTAGACGCTTTAACTTTCAAGTAAACCAATTAATATACACTTATTGCACTATCCTTGGGAGATCATTCACAAACTATCTAGGTATATCACTCTACATGATTTTTTATGAGGATATGTTTTCTCTTTACTACATATGGCTGTCCATTATTTGGATAGCAGCTTTTCATTTTTTTGAATGTCCCACTGTTAGCAGCTTTTTGTACTGCAGACAGCTTTTGCAGACCAGATTGCTGAACTTATCACCATTTAACTTCTTTGGCTGATTTTGTTCAGCGATCAAACAATGTCTTATATACATTTATTCCCTTTTCTAGGATTCAAGATCCCCCTTAAACCATCTGTCATTTGTCTGGAATACTGAAGGTCCTGCAAGCTGTTCGGTGCTTATTGGAAACAGTCTAATAAATGTGGTGTTCCCCCTTTTTATTATTCATATGTCTGCCCTTCCTTTTGGAGGGTAGGTCTACAAATTTTTTGAGATTCAATACTTTTTTACAATATACTTACCGATGTGAATTCCTATTAATAGATATAGGGCTTCCCTATACCGTGGCTTCCATGCTCGACCGGGAGACATTTGCCTTGTTGTCTTTTCGCCCTTTTTTGAGCTATGCTTTCCATATATGAGGTAACTCTGCTGTCATACCAATGCTCTAGTCTAGTCTATTTATGCATTGTTGGCTTTTCAAATTTGATATTTGATTATACAGTTGTTCTTTATCAAGAAACTTTGTTTCTCCCCTTTCTTTGTATTTATAGTGTACCTATTCGTTCTTGTTGTTTTGTTGTCCCATACCCCTGAAGAAGCGGTTCTCCACAAAACATGTCGGGATTTATTGGGAGCTCTATACATTTACAGCCTTACCAGTGAGGAAGTGAATATAGGAACAGTATCCTATAATATCAGTATAATATCATCCCATACATGCATATATGTTTTTACTATTTGTATGTCTACATTGTACGCAATTTTGTGTGTTTTGTACCTTAATAAAGTGTACATTTTATTAATTTTTCATTGGATTTGTTTTTTCTGTTCAAGGATGGTACCATTAAAATCCTGTTTCCCTTGCCCCAATATTTTTAGTTTATACGTTAATGATGTAGGTACCTTTATAATACTTTAGGTCTTTACCTGAGTACAAAATAAGAGCTCTCTCATACACTTTTTGGGGATTTTTTTTTCAAAGACATGTAGCAACATACATTTTGGCCAAAATTTATGAAGAAATAAGATTTTTAAAATTTGTTATTTGTTATGTTTTATAGCAGAAAGTAAAAAATATTGTTTTTTTTTTTTTTTGCAAAATTTAAATAAAAAAACAGCGGTGATCAAATACCACCAAAAGAAAGCTCTATTTGAGCGAAAAAAATTATATGTGGGCTGCAGACTTCCCTGCTCACCAAAAGAGGAGACATACAGCCTTTTTCCAGGCAAATTACCAGAGCTTGGGGAGAACAGCGTGGAGCACAAGAAAGTGCAGACTTATTGCTGGGGTCTACGTAGAACCCCAGGCAGAATGTGTTGGGAGGCCAGTATGAGCGGACCTATGCTGTGCTTGCCTACACCAAGAACAGAGCTGTGAGGACCTAAGTGAGAGACTGAGCACAGAGAAAGTTGCTGTGCCTTGGAACCTGAACTGGGGAGACCAGTTGGCGTGTGACCCCACCTCAGAAAATACCTGATTGTGGGGAGATGATTGTGGGGACTGGTCCTCCTGCGATGACTAATTGCTAAACGTTTGGGACCGAACCAGTTGCATGCAAGGATTGGTGAGCGGAGGTACAGAGTTTTACCCCTTTAAACTTTAATGTAATAGAGATAGATCCTTGCCTAACAACCCATTAGCCAGCTTCTGCAAACAGCATTAAAGTGACAGCTACACATGCGCCACCTACAGAAAGGCTCCAATGAAAGCTGGCCAATACTGATAATTAGGCACCAGGTACCTTAGTCACCACTAGGGGAAGCAATTTGCCAGAAAGGCATACACCCACCCATTATTGGGACTGTATGCATAGAGTGTACTCAGGAATATTGAGATACCATTGCTAAGAATTACAATGAGGTTTCTTTTATGCCATTCATGCTTTTTGGCTGATGCTTTTCTTACTGATACTGTGTGGACTAGTGTAATGGAGCTTAGCCATATTACAGCGTAAATAAGTGGCCATAGGTGAGGCTAGCCTGCCCGTCAGTTAACCTAATGTATTCTGTTGCCCTGTTTATTTGTTCTTTGCATTGTTTTTGCTTATCCTTCAATAATACATTCATCCTTTTATTTTCTCAAGTTGCGTGTGGTCTATTTTCTGTGTACTATCATAGAGTGTTAGAACATTAACTTTTAAACTACACAGGTGTACGGAACCTATAACCAGTTGCGTCAGTGGGGGCCAAACAGCTTAAAGAGTTGAGGTGAAGAACAGAGGACCCATTAAACAAAGCTGCTCCTTCAGGGGTAGCACTACACTAGGTGCTGTCTAAGGCTAGCTAGGAGCTTGAGACATTGGAACACTGATATATGGCACTTTTCTCCATCTCCAAGCACTTGTCTGCTTGTCTGGAAAATGTTAGCTGACACACCCCCTCTCCCTGCCCTCCTTGTGAGGAGCTTGTCTCTGGCAAGTGATTTGAGATGAAAAGAGAAAAGTACCATCTGTCACCTTCTGCTACTGGTGTGTTGGTAAGTTCTGTGTCAGTTCATGATGTGACATAACTAGTGGAAGACAGAAGGACCCATCTATCGAAAGGGGATAATGTTACACTTGTTTATTTTTACTAAGAAGTATTTTGTGAGTACAATATACAGGCTGTGTACAGTGTATTACAATAGGTATTCTATTTAGCCATTCCCCTTTAAGCCATGGAAAATATTCAGCACAATGTAACCACATCATTTTTTGCTGTGCCATACTACATACACTACATGTCTTTCCTATGACTAGGTTTCCTCTTTCATATGTCACAAGTCTGGGAAGTATATCAGTTAATTTTCACCACTTATATTTATGTAAGCACTGAAAAATGGCAATGGCTCACTGAAAGTTTGAATCTGATCCATGGCTGTGAAACAAAACTAACGCTTTGATTTATAAGGCCCAGCAGGTGTACAGGTAACCTATGACACCTAGCTAAATTGGGTAAAGTGGGTAGGACCATAAGGACCGAAAAATTTAAGAACTGTAAAAAAAAAAGTAAGTAAAAAATGGTAGGTACATTTTAAAAACCACATGGCAAACACATTATAAAAACTGAAAATATTGGTTGAGATTTAAAAAACTCTACTTGGAAAACTAATTTTAAATATCT
This sequence comes from Pelophylax lessonae, assembly GCF_965119305.1. Classification (NCBI taxonomy): domain Eukaryota; kingdom Metazoa; phylum Chordata; class Amphibia; order Anura; family Ranidae; genus Pelophylax; species Pelophylax lessonae. Next base: position 398,175,649 of record NC_138768.1, read on the forward strand.
TTTAAAGATGTTTTTCGTTAAACCCACTTTATAGTCTATCCTTCTAATGTGGTACCATAAGGGAAGGACAAAAGATAAAACACAGTTCCTACTGTATATACAGTGAATACAATGCAGTGTCAGTGAATAAAATTACCAGTCAGGCAATTCATTTATTTTTATGTTGACAGAGTGTCAGTTATGATTTGATTTGTGTCTGATATCCTAAATCAAGATCTTTTCATTTCATGAATGCTTCTCATGCTCATTCAATTACTCTGTCAGTCCCATTGAAAGCCAACTCAAATATCCTTAATATTTCTGATGCATCAATTCAATATCCATGTGACAAATTCAATGTTACTCACACAAGGCATATCAATGACAGGTACGTGATGTGTAAATCATGTGCTCACTGCGTCACAGGCTATTCCTCAAGGTCCCAGATCTATTGATGTTAAATGTCTAGCCCCAGGCTGATCTCACAGCTCTGTTCTTTAACCCACAGTGATCATCTTCATTTAATCTGACAAATCATAACATAAATGTGTAGCTTTTACACCACCCACACATTTTCTGAGTGCACAGGTTTTGTGCTTTGCAAATCAATTCCTGTTAGAATATACTGAAGACACAGGAAAAAATAGCAGCTTCATGCTATAACACATTCGGCAGCTTATATATTAATGAATGCATGCATACCTTATAAAGAGAAATATATTTATAAATATACGTTTTAGAGCCCATTCACACTTGTCAGCCTGACAAGTCGCGGTTGGTCGTGGTCCATTGAGTAGTACAGGACCCGTTCTAATAGGAGCGACACAAGTCGCTCCGACTTAGAAAAAGGGTCCTGTACTACTTTGGGGCGACCTCGGAGCGACTTGCATAGACTTCCATTATGTGAAGTCCCTGCAAGTCGCGCCGAAGTCGCAGTGCACAGCGGTGCACGCGACTTCACAGGTCGCCCCCCGAAGTCGTGTCGCCTCAGTGTGAACTGGCTCTAAAACAATTCAATGTTTATTATTTATTTTTTTTACAACCAGGGTTGCTGTTTAAGAAATAGATACTGTATGTGGTACAATTAAAGCATGTATCATTGCAAAACAAATCAGTATAACAACTGTTATCATAAGACAGACAGAGTGCAAGCTTCTCACACAAATTAATGTAAAGAGGGATCTCCATACCGCAAAAAAACAGGAAAGGAAATAATGGGAGCACTCATGAGGACAACTACGGCTGCCAGATCTTGTCAAATTTCTTAGGACAATTTCTACTAATTTATGTTGACTTATACATAGGTAGCACTGCATTGATTGCAGATTCCCAAGAGGCTAGTGGGGGGGGGGGGGGTCCACCTATAGAGAATTTCTTTCTTGGCATAAGATAAGAAGTAGAAGATTTTCGTAAGCCTAGGTCTCTGCTCATCATCTTTAATGCCCAGTAGGGCCAGCTCAGGAGACACCGGGGGGGGGGGGGGGGGGACAGTTATAGACGTATGTTAATAAGGTCAGGGCCACCCTAGGACAGGTACAAAACATGTAAAAAAAAAAAAAGGTACTAATAGAGGAGTGACAGTGAGTACATTCTGGAGATCTATGTGGATAAATTTAAAGTAACTTTTGAAGTGTGTAATACACTCTGAAGAAATTTGGCCTGGACTAATTTGTCCTTGGAAGAAATAACTAGTCTGGAATTATCCTCAAAACACTCCTCCCGGGGATTTGGTATTTACAGGTATACACAGTGTTTCCATCTTTTATTCTTTACAATAAAAAATACTGTATGTCAGTCAGCTGTTGTTCATTTAGAATGTTTCTCTTCCAAGCAAATGTAAGAAGAAGCTTTGCCATTTTCTCTTATTTTACCCTAATGCAGCCTTTCATGTTTTCAATAGGAAGACTTCTTCATGTCTGCAGTTAGAAACATTGGTCAACCTCTAAAGAAGCTATGTCTCCAAGTCAGAAGAGAAACAATCTTTATGGACATACCCATTATTTAATGGAATCAAAAAGTAAAAGATAGATGTTGTGAAAGAAAAAGAATGTTTGCAGTGAAATGTTTTCATTCATATTGACATTTTTATTTGATTTACCAGGCTTCACCTCTTCACCTTAAAATGATACATGCTATTTTCATGTTCTAAGGCTGTGACCCTCCCTGTTCTAAAAATCTATTTAGTAGCTGTTTTCTATTTGGCAGATAGGAGATGTGATTAAACTGAGGGAAACAAATACTTATTACTTGAAGTTGTCACAGGAGGCTACAATCTAGGCAGGCCATGGGACAAAAAAGGGGTTTGTGATCTTATTGAGCTCCTATTTCTGTAGAGGCCCTCTTTCTGTTTGTTTCTCATTGGGGGAATATGCTACAAGGGATTGCGATGTCCTTCATACTCCCTTGGATAATCACTAAGCTCTTGTAATAGCTTGTGTAAGAGCTGGTTCCTGCTGCACTCTCTTGGGAAAGAGAGGTTCACCCACGGGAACCTGGAGCCTTTTCGTAGGTCCAGGGTGGGTAGTAGATGTCGAGACCCTAACCAAACTGTGGCGGTTCGTGGGGACTGAAGGGGTTACGGTATCTGGTGGAGTGCTTGGAGCCCTCGGGACGCCCTAGGAGCATCCGTCAATGGAGGTTCCCGGTCGGGTGCCGGTTGAAATTTTACAGGTATAGTTGAAGAATGTTTTGTCTTTTGTCTCTTAATGGTTGTATCTGCAAAAAAAAAATTGTAAATATTTCAAGTGTTTTTTTTTCCTAAGCCAGGGCTTGGATATTAGGGGAGTTATAGGGAGCATATTGTCTTAACACAGGCAGTATTATTATTGTGCTCTTATCCAATAAGAGTTAGTACATATTCTTAAGTGCAGTAACCCATAAAAACCGATCACATTTCACACTGCTTAAGGGCTCTTTCACACGGGCGATCTGATCAGATCCACCTGTCAGTTTTTTAGGCAGATCTGATCGGATCCTCCATGCAGCTCTATGGGGCAGCGGATGTCAGCGGAGACATCTCCGCTGACACCCGCTGCCATCCATATCCGATCCTGTCCGTGAAATCCGGACGGATAGAAACCCTATTTTTCCATCCATTCAGGGATCGGATCGGATGAGAGCGGACGGACGGTCCGCTCTCATCCGATCCCCCATAGAGAGCAGCGGGAGCTGTGACACCTCCCTCCCTGCACTGCAAGCGGAGACGGAGCTGTCATCCGCCGGCTCAGCGGGGATCGGCGGATCGATCCCCGCTTAGCAGCACGGATCCGCCTATGGAGGCGGAATGTGTGAAAGAGCCCTAAGTCAGAGCGGTAAAATACAGATTCTGATTGTTTGCTATAGGTTACTGCATTAGACAATAGCATGGAAGAAGTATAAGGCTTCTTTACTAAATAAAAACAAAAGCTTGACATCTCCATGTTGGTGCCAGTTAAAGCGTTTGTTACCCCAACACCTCATATTCCTGATATGTGCCTGCTGTACCATGTACTTGTATGAGAAAGTATCCTGTTCTCTTTGTATTGCTTCCTTCATGTAAAATCCCTGGTGTCCCTGCAAGTCCTTCTGCTTTCCTATTATGGTAAGGGGCAGCAAGGCCTTAGCATTCCTCCTGGGTTGTCGTGTCCACAGCTCCAGAAACAGTGGAAAAACCCTAATAAGGTGGACTAGAGACTACACCACTCTGAGCGCAGGAAACTGGTGCTTCACACTAAAAACTTTATTTATTGATGCTGGGAACTCAGCATGCTCGCCTCCAGTGATCAGACTTGTCCTGACACTCCCCCCCCCACACAACCATTCACTGGGAAGCTCGGTGTACTGCTGCTTCTCCTCCCCCAGCTCTTATGCAGCTGAGAACAGAGTGAATGTGATCATTTATAAAAAAAAAGGGAAAAAGGGTATTTATAATGGTTTTTTTTTTATATATCTATACAAAAATCATTTGCCTTTCATTTCTATTTTAAACTGAATAGGTTGTTTTACAAGGTGGTCATTTATCTTCACATTAACTCTCTTTTCCCAATCTGATCTGTAACAATTATAGGGAAGGTAGTTGACTTATATTTGAGCGGGTGTTTTTATTAGTAAAAGGTTTGTTTTTATTGGTTAGTATGAGTTGAGCTTTGAACCTAGTTATTACAATCCTTTACTGCACACATTTGTTGATGATTGATGATGATTTTAGCATATCTGTACACATCATATTTTTGTTGCCCTAACAAGCAATTATAGCTCAGCTCCATTCGCCCTAAGGCAAAATAAAGACATGGCAAAATACTTGCTATGTGTCTATCTTCAAGAGCCTTGACACTAATACTCCTCTCAGAAAATTGGTTCCAGGGATTCAGCATCTTCAAGCAGACCACAGGACATAGTGAAAAGCTACTAGGCTTCTGAACTTTGCATATACATTACAATGCTTTTGTGATCAGAACATAATGTTAGCTATTTCATTTGAACAAATCACTTTCCTTACCATCATCTACCTGTACCACTTTGTGCCCTTAATTTATACAGTTGCACAACCCTCTCCGTAATAAACAAAATACCCTCTAGCTAATACACTTTTACATTGCAGAATTCAAAGATAAAAAACCAACAAATGAACATTTCTTATCTTTTCCACAAACTAGTATATGTTTTGCCTTAATGTCAGTAAGGATAGAAAACATAAATTCCATGTGTCTCCATTGCTGATGCATTGCTATAACACACTGAAAGGTGCAGTCACAGATAGCTAATAATGAGCTGGGAGAGTGAATATTTTACACAAATCTGCTTCACTGCCTGAACAGTCTTTATTGCAGTCCATTCCGTCTTCATCACAGAATGGCTGCCCCAAGGTCTGCAATAATTTAGAACATCATTTCCACTTCAGTTAACAAGTCCCGTGCTGACAAAGTGGATCTCAGAGTTAGTTCTGACTGAATTCACGTGTTTGCTCCATGTTATCTGGGGGATTGTTGAGGACACCAACTAAACTGGGAAACTTGAAATATATCAAATTGAAGGTGCTGCACTTCAAGTCAGTTGGTGAGTCAGGGTGATTTATTATAGATATACTGATCATTGCAAGAAAAGAACAATTTTCTTGAAAAAAAAAATAAAATAAAAATAATACTTACTGCCTATTCCCTGTTTGCCTCTTTGGATTACAGGCGGTCTCCGGGTTACAAACAAGATCGGGTCTGTAGGTTTGTTCTTAAATTGAATTTGTTTGTAAGTGGGAAAAGGTATATTTTTAAAGTGAAGCCAAAAAGATGATTTTTACGTTTTTTTTGTATAGCATAGGTAAGGGTTAACACCCCTGTAACATTTATTTTGCTGTTTGTACCCCTGTTCAGAAAATTTCACCTCACTTTCTGTCCCTATGACAACTGGATTTTGAAATTTTTGGGTTGCTGTGGAAACAAGGATTGGTGATAAAGCTTCAGTGGAGACACCTTTTGCCCATGACAACTCTTACGGGAGTGAATTTTTCTTCCTAGTGGTAGATTTTCTCTCACGTCCTGTTGTCTCCCTCGAATTGTAAGTAGGGGTCGTTTGTAAGTAGGATGTTTGTAATCCGGGGACCGTCTGTAGTTGGTTTGATTTTTTTTTTTTTTAAGAAGGAAAAGAATTAGAAACTCCCTTCTTCTTCATTTGAAAAATACCTTATATGGTAATAATCACCTATATGTTCTAAAGTTAAGGGCAAGAGATTCACGATAGCGGGTCAAAAATTTATTTTCCACTTATACAGTGTTGTTAAGTCAAGTATTTCATATTTTTTAAGGTTTTCTAAAAAGGAAATGTTTGTTTTAATATCAGTATGAAGAACAAGGCTGTTTTGTAATCTAAATTAACTAACTAGATTGCAGCTACTAGCAGTTAAAGGAACCAGACACATTAGATAGATATATGTTTAGCTACCCTGCCCTACGCTGTTGTATGCCTAATTAAATTTAATGTGTTTGCTTCTTTACTGTGACTAGCCTTAGCATCGGCTTACCTTTTTCTGGAGGTATAATTTGGAAGATGATAAACATTTTGGTCACATTTTAGAGTGTTCTCTACTTCTTGTTTTGGGTGTCTCTCCATTTGGGCATTGCCTAACCTACCTGCTAGAGTAGATATCTAAATAGTTGAATGGTAGTTGAATCGAAAGGAATCTTCTGGCTGAAAGGTGTCAACAAGAAACTGGGTAAAAGCTGCCATCTGACCACAGTAGGAAGAATTTATTGCTCCCCAGTCAAGGAATCTTTGACTGCTATCAGAGGGTGGGTCAAGAGCGAGATTTATTAGAGAGACCCATTGCTACTCATTAAATGCTGTAAATGCTCTAAAAGGGTCATAGATCTGTCTGGCTGCTCTCACAGGTCCAGCAATTACCAAGACTTTGCTTACAACTACTATTTTTAGAATATATATATCCCATTTGTGTGCTTTTTTTGGGCATCCTGCATCCCTAAACCCACACACTCATATTACTAAGTTGAGCAATAAAAGGTAAAAACACTATAGTGAATGGTGCCTACTTATTTTTCACTCCACCATACACAAAGAACCAGACTTTGAGGTGGAAATGTTAGCCTGCCACACCAATTAGAAGGTCAATCACAACAGGAGGAGTGCTACATATGGTTGCTACCAATTCATTTTAGAACCTTTCCTCCTCTGACTTTACTGTTATTAGTGGGTTGTTGGCTCAGAATAAGTATGCAGCCTGTGAAGTCAAAGTTCCCATATTTCATATTTGTTCCACATCAGTGACTCACACAATACCAAACTGGAATAAAAGTATATAAAGTTAATAATCTATCACATTTATGTACCAACATGCACATCATAGATTCCACTTTCTTCTAGAGTGCCTTGGAAAAAACACATTTCTGCTTTAGAGATGCCACTATATTTTCATAGCGGACCACCCCGGGATTTGGGGAAAATCTAGAATTAGTCTCCTTTTTAAGATATCTGAGCTGATTTTAATTACTTCATTTTATACAGATAATTGTTCAGCCACCTAAAAATAAAGTAATATTCATAATAATAGCTGCCATTTAAAAAAGCATAGTAAGAGCCCAAATTCTCATAAAAAGTCTCCATCTGCACATTACCCAGTTATGACCTTGATAGATAGATCTTTCAGACTTGCCAGCTGTTACAGTGTTTCAATACATGTCTTGAAGCTCCTTCTGGTTAATTGGTTTAAGCCTTAATTTTTCTTAGTCGTCAGTGTTGGCAGTGACTAACATATTCATCACACAACATTTTGCTGCTTTCATTGTGCTAACACTTTTCACATCTTGTTGCTGGGAATAGGAAATTTGATTGTGCTGACATTAGCTCTATAAAGCCTGAATATTTTACAACTTAAGCTTAAACGCATAGCATGATTCATTACCGAGGGACTTGTTGCTTTGTACAAGATTTTCTATAATCATTTGTATATTTACCTATGTAAGCAAGAAGTGATCTAGACTATTCTCAGCATGCTGTCTGCATAGGCAATAAGGATTCTACCTAGCACAGATGGTTATGTATTTGTGCTAGACTGCACCATACACTTTTTAGATGAGCACAGTACAAACAGACACATTAGTGATCAAGGACCTGACCTTGCAGGCAAGAAGGTGGTGACTAGTAACATAATTTCTCCCCAAATAGAAAAGTTTTCACAAAAAAAAAAGTTAGAATGTATTTTGCTGTCACTCCAATTTTTTTTAATTTGTGCATTGAATAAAGTTTTATTACATTTTTTAAACATATTGATAAAATAAGCATACATGAGATTTTGTATTTCACATATTAACGCAGGATTTTTACATTAGGTATGCAATGTAAAAACATCAAAAGCTTAGAGGAATCAATATATGCAGCCTATGTCATCTGGTTGTTCCACAAATGTAAAAATTATAATATTATTATCGGGGCATGTTACTAATTATAGCATCCCTATATGAAAGTGGTAGTATACCGATTTTTGTGACTTTTACCTACAGGTAAGACTATAATAAAACCGTGGAGGTTTAGGAGATAAACCGTGCAGGTTTAGGAGATATTTGCACTGCATGCAGCCACTGACGTGAAGTTGCCGGAAAGTTAAAACCTTAATTTTTCAATTAAAGCTGACAGTCATCATATGACAGACATCATATACCTGATTTCTTTCTTTGGGTCTGGGGCGCATGATTGGACACAGCAGGAGCCAATCAGCGGGTCCAGCAGACTCGATGTTCGTCGGCACCCAGCAATCATTACCGAGAAAGGCAGAACTGCGATCTGCCTATGTAAACAAGGCAGATCACTGTTCTGTCAGTGGGGAAGATGGAGATCTTGTGTTACTGCTAAGCATGAACACAAATCTCTGTCTTCCCCAGTCAAAGCACCCCCCCCCCCACAGTTAGAAAGCACTCCCAGAGAACACATTTAACCCTTTTATCACCCCTAAAGTCAACCCCTTCCCTGCTACTGTCATTAGTACAGGGACAGTGCATGTTATTAGCACTAATCACTGTATTGGTGTCACTGGTTCCCAAAAAGTGTCACTTAGTGTCAGATTTGTCCACCGCAATGTCTCAGTCCCGCTAAAAATCGCTGATCGCCACCATTACTAGGAAAGGTTTTTTTTAAATAAAGTCCATCACTCACTCCCATAGTTTTTAGATGTAATACCTTTTGTGCAAACCAATCAATATACGCTTGCATTTTTTAATTCCTCAAATTTTGTTATGATTGTTATCAATAAAACTATATTATTGTAACTATTATTTGTGATTACTACAAGTGCCTTTAAAGTCCCAGAACTAGGGGAATTTCTCTTTTTCCATTATATTTAAGGGATGTGGCTATCAGTGACTCCGCTGAGGTCAAACCTTTCCAATATACGCTTGTTGGGATTTTTTTTTACCAAAAACTTGTAGCAAAATACATATTGGCCTAAATTTATGAAGAAATTAGATTTTTTTTTCAAAATAGTTTTTTTTGCTTATATCACAAAAACATAAAAACCGCAGAGGTGATCAAATACTACCAAAAGAAAGCTCTATTTGTGGGAAAAAAAGGACATCAATTTTATTTGGGTACTGTGTCACATGACCGTGCAATTGTCAGTTAAAGCAAGACAGTGCCATATCGCATATGAAGTGGTTAAAAAATCAGTTATGAATTCTTAAAAAAAAGGCATATTTGAAAATTACCCAACATTTGCCTGGCATTCACACAGTTTTTCCACACTCGTATTTTCTAGAAAGAATCGCCTATTGAAAATCTCATCAAACTTTAATCTCCCCTATCTGTTTTTCTGTAGAAAAAGTACTTTACTGTACTATTTATCCTATTTTTACTCAGTAAATATGAAGTTTCTCAGAAATTTTTCACCTTGCACAATTTTAAAACAATTCCCTTGCAATTCCCTGGCATAAAGTGCAAAAGCTGTTTTTTAAAGTGCTGTTTTACTTTAAATCTGTGGATTTTCTGTCTACGAAGGTCACTGAACCTGTGTTTAACACAGCATCAGCACTTGGTTGCTTTTGTTTTTTTTTTTTGTTTGTTTTAATCAAAGGAAAAAAGTACTAGCGAGTTGCAACATATTACATTTTTGTTCTTGAATTTAGTTACGCTTTCAATACAAAAGAGAATAGTGAGGACACAATAGTATACGGTCTTGTGGGATTATCCAGATCATGAGACTAGCTGAGGAAAATTACAAAAACATTTGCCAGGTAAAAGAGTTTGTCTAATTATATTTGATCTGTTTATTTTTCTCTTTTACCTCTTCTAGCCCAGATCATTTTTTTTTTTTTTAGACCCCCGAGATATGTACAATGAGGCTAAATTCACTCCTTCTTCAGCCTTGTTCTCCCCAAAGAGAGAACATTCTGCAGGGCAACTGGCCTGGCTATACAACAGTTTAGTATCTGTCTTCTTTAGTTCAGGGACCATGTTGTTTCTTACTAGGCTGTTCATGTGACAGTTTTCTGTAAGATGGAGCCAGGGGTTTCCCCATGCATAAGATGGGGACAGTAACCACAAACCCAGCACTTGTACCCAATAGTACCTTCCCCTGAGTGACACCTTTCTTGCTGTCCATAACTGTCCATAAAAATTGGGGAGACAGCAATACAGGGAGAACTCCCAAACGCAATATGTTACATGATCACCTGCGATCTGCCTATTAACATAACATAAAACATCCCCCTTTGTGTTTAATAGACTAATAGAATTTTAAGTCAAACATGAAGAACTTAACTGGGAAGAGCAGCAAGGGAGCAAAGGAATACCACTTTCTCCTTTGAACTGAACCACATGCTGCCTTTATGCAAGGTATTTTCCTGATGGCCAGAGCCTAACTATCCAGAATAAAATTTACAGTCAATTCTGTTGACATTTTCATGCTAAGATAAACCAGAATACAATGGGTTATCTCCCCACCTAGGCCCCTTGCACATGGGGCGTCTAGCTCCAAGCTTTCAATACCGGCCTTTTAGTGTGCCAAGGAGGCACAGATGCAGTTTTGAGCACTACTGCTTGTAGCCTGCCAAAGTCTAAGGAAGGGTGAAATATGCTGGGGATGAATGGGGATGAATGCTGTACCAAGTGGCATGTGTGTTTTTGGTCCTATGGTTTCCTGGACAAATTTCCAGATTGCAGGAATACTGCATTCTAGACATTTGTCTTTGAAAGCATAGGGACAACAATCTCTATAGTTTCTCGACTTAGCAATCAGCAGCAAATTTAACAAACAGAGATCGTTCAATTACAAATGATCTAACCCAATCAGGTCTCCTAACACTTTACAAACAGGCAGGAGATCCTAAAGAACCACCAATATCAGACTTAGAGGTGGCATTAGTGCTGACAAATATGCAGACAGGAAAAGCCCTGGGAATGGGCAACTTACTACTTACCTACTACAGAACATTTCCTCATACTCTGGTTTATCAAAACATTTAATTTGATCTTACAGGTTAACCCAATCTCCATGGGCACCATCTCGGAATGTGTCTCAGTGATTCCAAAGAAAGGGAAAGATCCAACACAATGTCAAAGTTACAGACCGATATCCCTAGTGAACCTAGCAAAAAAGCCATTGGACTGGGTATACTGGCATTTTCTTAAGTTCATACTTCAACACATAGGGTTTGGTGACCACATGCTCAGATAGATCAAAATCATTTCCAAACTTACTGACTGAAAATAAAGCACTCTTATCATTCTTTCAGTTAACAAAGCGCATGCCACAGGGATGCCCCCTATCTCTCCTAATTTTCATTCTGACATTGAAACCTCATCTAAGATATATTAGGGCTAATGCAAACATATCGGCAGTAAAAAGTGTACAGGACCACCACAAAATACAAGTAAATAAATGCAGATGACCTCTCATCCTTTTTAAAATAGCCAGCCAGAAAGCTTAGTCCCACCTACTACAAGAATCAGATGCCAATTCCAAACTTTACAACTACAAAATCAACCTTTCCAAATCGGAAATGCTCAACATTAACATTCTCTCTCAGTGATCAATATGATCAAATTTACACATTGAATTTTACATCAGAAAATGATTAGTTAATCTTAGGCTGAAGATATATTCCCTAGGCAGATGGGGTTGACTACTTTTTCTCATTTTTCTTTCCTTCTACTTCCCTTTCCTATCCATGATCAATCCCACCACCACTACCACCTTTCCAGACCTATCCACTTCTATCCCCCATTCTACAATGTTGTACCATCATCCCTCCTTCTAATTATTCCTACCTCCTTCCCCTTCCTTATACTTCCAGTTTACACAAAGGACCCTTCTGGAATCTCTGACCACAACAGTCAAGCTCTAAGACAATAAAAAGGCAGACACTCAGGGTCCAGAAATTAGTTTACTCATTGTTCTTCCACATTTAAAGTTTGCTAAGCATTAAAATGAAACTTAAGTCAGAAAATTAAGACCTGCTGGAACCCTTTAGGCTGGCCTCTATTGCAGGTATAGCTATATAAAACATTAGCCCGACCTCCCCATCACACATATCCCCCAAGTCCCCATTGTGACAGCGGAACAGGGTTCTTCTCCCCGTGCCCATTGTCACAATTTTTATTTTTAAATTGTACCAGTTGGGGGCTCTGCCAACCCAGCTTTATCATTCATGCACAGACCTCTGTGAATTTAAGGAGAACTTATCCTTTTAATTTCAGAAATAAACTGTCTCACCTTGCTTTGCACATGCTCAGTTGCTCTCTATGTTTGGCAATTGTGCCAAATTGGTAGAGACTGATCTGCTAACAGCCTAAAGATTTCCCGCTGTTGAGGGCTCTGGGCTTCATCAAAATGGCAACCTCCAGCAGGAGAAAACAGGAACAATGCTGCACACACTAATTTTGGTAGCATAATTATTATTGTGGAATGCATGTTCCTTGCTAAAAAATATTATTTTTCATCAAGTTGGTATGGGCAATGTTCCGCTTTAGGAATAAATTCATTCTGCTTGCTTTAAGTTTGAAACTATAAGCTATATTCCTTTAGAATATGAGTTGTCAGTATTCACTGTGTACCCTCTAGTGTGTACTACTAGAAGTATAGTGCAGGGAAAACATAGATTGGCTCTGGGATAAAACTGAGTCAATAAATCTGGGTCAGGTTTACCAGAGTTCAAGGCTTGATGACTCATTCTGGCAGCGCTCTGGTGCCCCCGTTTCTAGAATGTTATAAAACATTCTAGAAAATAGCGTGCAGAGATTAGGAGGCTGCCTTGAATATTTATGGGCCCACAGCCAATCCTCAGGAGTGGGCCTGCCAGTGGATTGAGAAGCTCATAAATAGGAATGAGCCATGCCAGCAGGAGAGTCGGGTTGAAGATGGAGAAGCAATGCTGAGGAGAGGCTGTGGGTGGCTCTTGAAGGGGGTTTACTTTGGGCTGGAGCTTGGGAGGCTGGCCTGGAAGGATCCTACCACAGGAGACAGTTGGAGGGACACTAACTGGAGTGGCAGCGGAGAGAGTAAGGAGAGACAGTGACTAGCTCAGCACAGTACAGGGACAGACAAGGGGAGAGACTGCCAGCTGTAGCAGTGCTCTCTTGAAGACAGCGGTGAGCCAACTCTTCATCCAACCTTGACTTGGGGAATCTCCATGTGTGTGTGTCAGTCAGGAGGTCTGGGAGAAGCAAGCAGCCAGGTAGGCTGGTGGCAGCCAGGCGGGCTAGCATTTCTGTAGGTAGAATTAGGCTCAGTCTCTACAGGAAAGCAGAAGGTAATGAGAGATGCTGTTCACGCCACATGTGCTAATTTACCAAAGGGATGGTAAGTTCCTAGCCTGTAATGGGCTGTTGCTGAATTAACAAGTGACTGCTAGTTCCACTAGGAGTGATGACCAGGTGCTGTACATAAGGGAACCAAGTTTGTGCAGGAGGAAGGAAGAAGGGGAGTTGGTAGGGAGGAAGTTGTCCCTGGATCTGTTTTGACATTTTTAAGTTGAGCGTTCCATAATTCCCTACCCCATCCAAGTTATCATCGCCTAATAAAACATTGGCTGTGGGCCCATAAACATTCAAGGCAATACCTCCTAGCCTCCACCTACTATCTTCAAAGAGCTGCCAGAATGAGTCATCCAGCCCTGGCCTCTAGTAACCCTGGCCCCTACTAACCCTGTCCCAGATTCAGACTCAGGTTTATCCTTGGGGCAGACTACAATTTTCCTACTCTAGTAGCACACACTAGAGGGTGCTACATAAGACACAAATTACAGACTTGAAGGTTTGCAAACAATAACGTTTCTGTATAAACATAAGTTATTATTTCTTCCTTTCATTCCCTTTGTTGCTAGACACCACTACTACAGTGACTGCCTCTAGCTTTCAGGTCCTGTGCCACCACCAATGCGATACAGAACACAGGGGGTCAAAAGGTCCGCATGAGCACCATTCTTAGAACACTTTGCATTTTCTCTTGAAATGCAAAGTTTTATCTATATGGAAAAGGTTAAGATTGTAACCTCACCATCTTGCCTTTCCACCTAGTCCAATCAGAAAATGCAGTGTTCCCTGAATGAAACCCATGCTGAGCACACAACATTTGGTGTTCACAATGCAGCAAGCGGTCACTTGCTACGAGACCCATAACTGATTGGATCCCACATGTATGCCACATATATAGCATACTTACACTAGTCCAAGCTGGAGCAATGTAACTATGTAAAAATTGCCTTTAGAATTCAGTTTCATTTTTTATTTCTTCTATGCCTCGGGAATATCCCACTCATATAAGAGTCCTCTTCTCCAGATGGGACAGGTATCCATCCTGAATAAAACTACAGATTTCTATTACCATAAATAAAAGGCAGAGGGGGTTTCACAAAACTCTATACCAGATTTCCCACATCTGCAAAGAAGGAGGTGTAAGGATATCCTAGAGATGCTGAGGAGGCTGCAGTTACTACCCCAGGGTAAGGTCCTATCTGACTTAGATTCTCGGAGCAAGTAGCTGGTCAGTTGTATTAATAGCACCTTCATGTCACTTTTCAGTTGTAGTAGGCAGTTCTGTAATCAGTGGTCACAGGTTGGTGATTAAGCAAAGTCATAGTTGAGAAAGAAACCAAAAGTTAGTAACGAGTGGTAGCAAAAATACAGATGGCAGCAGGAGTGACAAGAGTGAGATATTAGCTGGAGAGAGCACAATAATCTGGTTAACAGGAAGTGCAAAAGCATGGCTTAAATAGGAAGTTCATGGGAGGAGCATGGAGTTCAAGGTTCAGCATAAAAAAAGGCACAGGGCAGGATTGTCCAATGCATCAGACAGGTTGCTGTCCAGAATCTCAGGTGGTTCAGCAAGAAGAGATACTGCCAGCCCCTGTGAAGAGTGCAGATTCAGACCCAGGCACTGACACAACAACTAAAGGTTAAATACAGTCTGCCTGTGTTTGGGCCCATGGTTTCTGGTTGGAACACTCTCTCTTTCAATTATATTTATATTTGCAAAAGGGGGAGGTGTTCCTAAAGTCCTGAGCAGTCTCTCTGCAGAGACACCAAGTACCTGGCAGAAAACTATCCAATAAAACCTGGAAAGTCATTAAAAGTGCTGGGGGTCAAAAAGCTTTTCACCAAAAATATAGGTCAAAGTGTGATTGCCAAAGGTCTGGTGAGAGGTCAAGCACACATGGGGGTCCCCTCTCAAGCCAGTGCTTTGGGGCTGTGAACTTTCTCTGAGTACAATCACTCAGCACAACAGCATCACCTGTGATCCTGCTTAGCAGCATGGAACCATTCAGTCTTCTCTCCACATCTCTCTATCAGCAGCTTAGTGATCTCTTTCTCTGGGAACTAAGAAGCTCGGCTCACATTACAGCAGTCATTTCAGTACCACACACCACAGCTGCCTGATAGCCTTCTTTGATCTCCTGCAGCGGCTCTCCATCTCTTCTGTGTCTGATGGGCAGAAATGAATCCCAGGCTTTAGCTGTGGCCAACAGGAATCCTTCTATCTCTGAAGCTCTGCCACACACTCCTTTCCAGCGGCAGGAGACATGGAGACAGGCTAAGGTATCACTAAAGGCCCGTACACACGTAGCGATTGTCGGCCGTAAATATTCGGCCGCTGAACGATCGGCCGATTGTCGGCTTGTTAGTATGATGCTTCCGACAACCGACAGCGAATTTTTGGCGGAACAGAATCTGGCATGCAGACTTTAAAATTTTTGTTGGCCGATTGTTCGCCAGTCAGTACAGAATTCGGCCGACAAACAGCAGATTAGCAAGACTGTGCATGCTCAGAAAAGAAAAAACACACGGAAAGTTAACCATCACATGACATCACTTCTGCAGTCGGCTGTTGTTGGCCGACAAAATTCGTGTGCAGTCTTTAGCACTTTTCAGCCGACAGGACAGCACCGGACAAAAGACGGCCGATCGTTCGGCCGACATTCGGTACGTGTGTATGGAGCTTTAGTTTTCAGGCTGTGTGGCTCCTGTCCCTTAAATAGGCTACCAGCCAGGACTACATACAAATTAGTTGTAAATAAAAAATGTGGTTGTTCTTTTTGCAAGAATAAAAAAAAAATCGAAGATATACAAAACTGTACATTCCTTAAAAACCGTTACTACCTCGTCTATTTATTGTTTTTTTTTTTAAATGATGCCCCCAAGATTAATCTTAAAGCCCTAATATTTGTGGGGGGGGGGGGGGAATCTAACGCATGAAGTGCAATAGTGGCTCTTTATACTGTAGATATGTGCTTTTTTTGAGTATATCTCTACCCAAGAGTATTTACTTAATTTTGGTTAGAGTAGGGAATGATTAGAAAGCCCTGTCGGGTTTTGTTTACCATTGGCTTCCTAATAGGAAGATGTACCTTTACTTCTTTTACTAGAGACATAAAAGGAATAAGCTGACATTTTCAGCCGTGGCCAAAAGTTTTGAGAATGACACAAATATTACTTTTCACAAAGTCTGCTGCTTCAGTGTTTTTAGATCTTTTTGTCACATGTTACAATGGTATACTGACGTATAATTAAAAGCATTTTATAAGTGTCAATGGCTTTTATTGACAATTACATTAGGTTTATGCAAAGAGCCAATATTTGCAGTGTTGACCGTTCTTTTTCAAGACCTCTGGAATTCCCCCTGACATGCTGTCAATCAGCTTCGGGGCCACATCCTGACTAATGGCAGCCCATTCTTGCATAATTAAAACTTGGAGTTTGTCAGAATTTATAGGGGGGGGGGGGGGGTTGTTCACCCGCCCCTTGAGGATTAAGGGATTAAGATCTGGGGAGTTTCCTGGCCATTGTTTTGTTCCCCAAACCACTTAGTTATCACTTTTGCCTTATGGCAAGGCATCATTCTGGAAAAGGCATTGTTCATCACCAAACTGTTCTTGGATGGTTGGGAGAAGTTGCTCTTGGAGCATGTTTTTGTACCATTCTTTATTCATGGCTGTGTTCAAAAATTGTGAGTGAGCTGAGAAGCAACCCCACACATGAATGGTCTAAGAATGCTTTACTGTTGGCATGACACATGACTGATGGTAGCGCTCGCCTTTTCTTCTCCGGACAAGGTTTTTTCCAGATTCCACAAACAATCAAAAAGGGGATTCATCAAAGAAAATGACTTTACACCAGTCCTCAGCAGTCCAATCCCTGTACTTGTTGCAGAATATCAGTCTGTCTCTGATGTTTTTTCTGGGAGCGAAGTGGCTTCTTTGCTGCCCTTCTTAACACCAGGCCATCTTTCAAAAGTCTTCTCCTCACTGTGCGTAGAGATGCACTCACACCTGCCTGCTGCCATTCCTGAGCAAGCTCTGCACTGGTGGTGCCCCGATCCCGCAGCTGAATCAACTATAGGAGACGGCCCTGCCGTTTGCTGGACTTTCTTGGGCACCCTATAGCCTTCTTCACAAATACAGTGAAAATGTTATTCATGGGATTAAGTTAATTTTCATGGCAAAGAGGGACTTTGCAATTATTTGTAATTTATCTTATCACTCTTCATAACATTCTGGAGTATATGCAAACTGCCATCATAAAAACTGAGGCAGCAGACTTTGTGAAAATGAATATTTGTGTCATTCTCAAACCTTTTAGCCACAGTTGTGGAATGGGTTTCCAAATTCATTTACAATCATTTTTAATGCAGCATACCACAAGGTGCATTAGGGTGATGTTTAAAATTAAGGGCACAGCACCGTGGACCATGAATTACCATACATTGAACAAGAAAATGCATTTTTCTACAACCACAATGTTTAGGAGTGAAGCCAACCTAAAAGCCTTACAGGCTCTCACATCTATCTAAGGCTAAAAAAAAAAATGTTTTGGCTAAAGATATACTTTATCTGTGCAGAGGTTGAAGCCTAGTTCTTCAGACTCCAAAAAACTAGTGTGGCAAATCCATCCATCAGAATTCAGCACTGCCACTGCACTAATCCCATAATCTGGGCTTTTATTAGAAAACACCTGAGTGAATACCTGTGTTTTCCAAATTTCTGGCCTGTCTTCTTAGATTAAAAACCATTCAGACACAAAACCTGGCTGAAATATATATATCATCCAACACTCTCCCAGATGGCCTGTCACACACGGTGTACACTCGCAGTTTAAAAAATCTTGTTCCAATTCAATCAATGGCACCGGCAACAAGCCACTACAATCCACCACAGACCCTATAATCAGTTAAGCTAAATGACATTTTCTGTTGCTGATTGTTACTATAATTATTATTATTATTATTATTATTAATAATAATAATATTAATCATACAGACAATTGGGGTTGCTTGACTAAAAATAGAGAGTGCAAAATCTGGTGCAGCTGTACATGGTAGCCAATCCGCTTATACAGTAATTTCAGCTTGTTCAATTAAGCTTTGACAAAAAAAAAAAAAAAAAACCTGGAAGCGGATTGGTTTCTATGCAAAGCTACATCAGATTTTGCACTTTCCAGTTTTAGTAAATTTTCCGCTCTGTATTTAAACTTAAGGGCAGATTCTTGTTTACACTTTTGTTATTAAAAAGCCTTGTCTTGGAAAATCTGTCAGAAAAGTTTATCTGCAGTTTGTTTCTTTCCATTTATCCACTCACATAGGCAATATTCCGATGCACTCATTTGAGCCAATGCACATGACCCCATACCTGACAATCTTCTGAAATGGAAAGAGGGACACCTTTTAGCATGAAAGACACACACCTGGCACACCCCTCTATCATACAGTTCATCAATGATTAACCACTTTACCTCTGCTCACAGTAATATTACTGCGGCAGAGTGGCTCGTTATCGTCTGACGACGTAGTACTACGTCGTCAGACACTCCCCCTTCTGGGCGGCGCTTGCGCGCCGCCGGAGGCTCGCTCCCGCTGTTTTCATTCACAGCGGGAGTCGGGCCAGGGGAGGAGCAGCGGCGATCGCCGCTGCTCTTACCCGATCGTCGGGGATCGAGTCTGGAGATCCGCCCGCTGTGTGTAAACACAGCGGGCGGATCTCCATAGTGACAGGGAGTGACAGATCGGACTGTTCAGCATAGCTGGACATCCGATCTGTCCATGACTCACTCAGTCACCTCCCCCCCTACACGTCAGTAAGCACCAGGCATACATTAACCCCTCCCTCTCCAATAAAATTAACCCCTTCCCTGCCAGTGTCATTTTTACAGTAACAGTGCATATATATAGCACTGATTACTGCAGTAATGTCACTGGTACCCCCAAAAGTGTCAAAAATGTCAGTCAAGGGTCCGATCTGTCCGCCGCAATGTCGCAGTCCCGCAAAAAAAATCGCAGATCGCCGCCATTACGCGTTAAAAAAAAACCACCAAAAATGACAGAAATCTTTCCCTTTGTTAGTAAACACAATAACTTTTGCGCAAACCAATCAAAATACGCTTATTGCGATTTTTTTTACCAAACATAGGTAGCAGAAAACAAATTGGCCAAAAATTTTTTAAAAAATTGGTTTTTACATCTTTTTTGGGGGGAATTTCATATAAAAAAATGTTAAAAATATTGTTATTTTTTCAAAATAAACGCTCTTTTTTTGTTTATAGCGCAAAAAGTAAAAATCGCACAGGTGATCAAATACCACCAAAAGAAAGCTCTGTTTGTGGGAAAAAAAGGACGTAAATTTCGTTTGGGTACGGCATCGCACGACCGCGCAATTGTCAGTTGAAGTCGCACAGCGCCGAATCGCAAAAAGTGGCCTGGACGGAAGACAGCAAAATCCTCCGGTGGTAAAGTGGTTAAAAGCAATAATGAACACTTACATCCACTAGGGTTTTTTTAGTGCTACTTTTCGTTGACATCATTTTCCTAAATTCATCTGTGCAATATTCTGTAGGATAGCTAAAATGCAATATTAAAACAACTTTTGAAATGAAATATGTTATTTACGTATATAGATTGCTACAGAAGAGCTTAAAGAAGGAGATTTAATGAGGAAAAAGGAAACACAGGGTTTGATTTCAAAAGAGGGAATGCGGGACATTCACTAGCTACGTACACCCCAATCTCACATCGCAAGGGAAAATCTTATCTTCAACCCACTTCAGCAAGCTCTTGCTCGCATTCCCCATCAATGAGCAAAAACACCAGGATACTCCATAGTTCCTGGCTATTAAACATATTCAACATTATTCTGTGGTTGGCGACTTAATTTAGTATTTAAAGCTGGACTCCTGAAAAAGAAAGAATTGGTTAAATGTGCTCAATAACCACAAAGGATATACCTTTATTTTGTGTGCACACTATACTTTTTTAACCACTTGACCTCCGGAAGATTTACCCCCCTTTATGACCAAACCATTTTTTTTTGCAAAAGTGCACTGTGTTATTTCAACTGACAATCACGCGGTGCTGTGCCCAAATAAAATGATGTCCTTTTTCCTACAAATAGGGCTTTCTTTCATTGGTATTTGATCACCTCTGCGGTTTTTATTTTTTGCGCTATAAACAAAAAAAACTGATAATAAAAAAAACAATATTTTATTATACTTTCTGCTATAAAACATACCCAATAAAAACATGTAAAAAATCAAATTTCCTTACAGACTCCATGGCAGCATTCGTATGGGTTAACCCCGCCTCCACTCCTCCCCTATAGGACCCCACTCCCATAAATCTTTGCTCTGAGCCAGAGGCTGCGTTCCTTTATTGCCCTCCTCCTAAGGACCAGAATGCTTGAAATCTTACCTTGGATGAAGTGTCTACGATCGGGGCCTAGTTGTTTGGCAAGCTGTGCCCCAGAAGATGTGTGGAGTCTCCAGCAGTCCCCAGCTATTTGAGGGGTGAAGAAGGGCGATGGATTTGGTGCCATGTGGAGTCCCCAGCAATGCCCAGCTATTAGCGGGGTGGAGAAGGGAGATGGATTTGGTGCCATATGGAGTCTTCAGCAATCCTCAACTATTAGCGGGGTGGATAAGGACGATGGATGCGGTGCCATAAAAAGCTTAAGCTTGGCCAGTGGCAGGCAAAGCAGCAATATAGACTAAGCCTTGCTATTAGCAGGTGGCCATAAATGCCCTGGGCCCGTGCAACAGCATCCTTTGGATCCATGTGCAGTGATATATACTTTTATTTTGCATATTCCTTGGCAGCAGTTGTGTGTGTTTGTCTGTTTTTCTTCCCTAGCTCTAGTGTCTTCCAGGTCAGTCTGTGCAATACATGTCTGCTACTGACAGAGCATGTACTGATCTAGAAGTTCTAAATATTCCGGGCTTCCTCCAGTCAGATTTAGATCTGGCTCTATCAATTAGCTCCTTTAGAGTACAAGTGTCAGCTTTATCGGCCTTCACAGGTGTTTCCAGGTCTAGGCATCTTTTCCTGTCCAACAATTCTTCAAGGGAGAAACTAGGTTCAGACCTCAGAGTAAGCGGAGGTTTTCCGAATGGAGTCTTCCTCTTGTTCTGAACTCCCTCTCGGGAATTGGAGCAGAGTGTTCTATGGCTGTCTCCATTAAAGGCCTCTCTGTCATGTTCCCCTTTCTCCAGGCTATCACGTCGGCAATTAAAAGCCTCCGAGATTAATTCACCAGTCATGGAGAACTTTTCTTAACGTTCTTCCAGTTCGAGTGGTGCTTTTACCTGTGCTTGACTCAATTCCAAAGAGTACATCAGTCTTTCATTGGAACCAAGAAATTGTTCTACAAACCTTTGGATTACTGACTTGCGTTCTTTAGACGTGGGAGAGGTCGCTCTGTGGCTTAGTTGGTTAAAGCCCATGTTTAGTAAAAAAGGAATCCTGAGTTTGACTATCAGCAGTGCCTTCCTTTGGTTCTAGGAATCTCTCAGATATTGTGAAGTTATATCTACAAGCTACAGCTGGCTTCAGGCTTCAGAACGCCTGTTTATTCTTTTTGCCGGAAAGGACAAAGGGAAACGTGCCTCATCTAGGACGATTGTGGCATGGATTGTCTGGGCCATCTGACATACTCACAAAGCCGACGGCTTGGCTCCTTTGGGGATTGTGACTGCTCACTCGACCAGGAGCTTGTCTACATCCTGGGCGGCTTTACAGAATGTGGTTCCCAATGTAATCAGTAGGGCGGCCTTGTGGTCCTCGATCAATACATTTATGGCTCATTATTGTGTAGTGCCGGCCTCTTTATTTTGTGTTAATTTTTGGTTTACAAGTCCTGTCAGTTGACAGTGTCAACCCCTTTTCTTTTGTTCTGCACTTGCCCACCCAGGTGTGAATGGCTAGTTATTTCCAATACATATGCTGCCATGGAGTCTGTCAGGAAAACTGAAAATTTCCTATCAAATGCTTACTGTAATTTTCCTTTCCTGATGGACTCCATGTCAGCAGGAGTTCCCTCCCAGAGTCATGAGTAGGCTAGTTACGGAAGGCAGCCTCTGGCTCAGAGCAAAGATTTAAGGGAGTGGGGTCCTATAGGGGAGGAGTGGAGACAGGGTTAACCCATACGTATGCTGCGATGGAGTCCATCAGGAAAGGAAAATTGCGGTAAGTATTTGAAAAGAAATTTACAGTTTTGCTCATGAATTCAGGCCAATATGTATTCTGCTACATATTTTTGGTAAAAAAAAAAAAATCCCAATAAGCTTATATTGATTGGTTTGCACAAAAGTTATAGTGTTTACAAATTATGGGATATTCTTATTTTTATTTTTTACCAGTAATTGTGGCAATCAGTGACTTATAGTGGGAATGTGATATTGGGGCAGACACTAACTGACACTTTTTGGGGACCAGTGACACTAATACAGTACTGTATTGATACTGTACTAATGACATTAGCTGGGAAGGGGTTAACATCAGGGGTGATCAAAGGGTTAACTGTGTGCCTAGCCTGTGTTTTCTCACTGTGCAGAAGGTGCTTTTACTGGGGGAAGGCATTGATCCATATTTCTGCTTTACAGGAACACAGGATCAATGACTTCCCTACTGACAGAACGGTAATCTGCCTTGTTTATATAGGCAGAGTGCCATTCTATATGTGTAACGACCGATCAGTGGGTGAAGGTGGACATCAAGTCCGCAGGATCCGCTGATTGGCTCCTGCTGTGAAAAAGCGGGCCTCTTGCAGCACATCTGCGTGTTCCCAACCTGGAAATGCTGGATCACGTACTAGGTATGTGATCCAATGCAGTAGAGCTGCCTTGCCGCTGTATATATAAGTGATACAGTCGTCAAGCGGTTAAACCCAGTTTATTACCTTGTAAAATACTGTAGAAGTAACATCTCATTGATCTTCCTCCCAATACCAAACTTATTAGGACAGTTGGATATGTTCAGCTGTTTGGGGGCTTTTTTACTGTCATATGATAGGTGGAAACACCATACTGTCTCCTGCCTAATACTGCTGCAACCTGCCTGTGTTTCTTGCCCCACGCATACCGCTGAAGCCCACCTGTGTTCCTGACTGTGCACTTGTCTCCCTCCTAACACTGCTGCTACCAGCCTGTTGAAGTTCTTGACCTGTTGTATGAAATTCTGAATGCCACACATGCTACCCTGCTGCTTTGCTGTCACCTAACACCACTACCAGGGACACCTGGACTGGAGTGGCATGAGAATCTGCTCTGTTGCATCAGTATAGGGTATAATATGGTTTAACTTTAGGGCAACCTTTTTCAACCAGAGTGCCCAGGCACCCTGGAGTGCCTTTAGGTCTCTTTGGGGTGTCTTGGCAAAATGCCTAAAAATTGCCCACAAATTGTATACAAGCCAGCAGATGGATCAAGCCTGCTTTTTAGTTACACAAAGCTACAGGCTTTCATTGTGCACCATTACAACCACCCAGCCACTAGTGTCCTAAAAACCACAACATCATTGTTTGATAAGGGGAATGTCAGGTGCCTCCACACCATCCTTGTTTGCCCCTCCCCTGCCCCTCTCCATCAACACTGGGGGTCACAATAGCTGAATGAGGGAGAGAAACTGAAGAAGAAGAGAAACACTAGAATACTAATCAATTCCAATCTGCGAAGGTGTATTTAGTTTGGAAGAATAAATCACCTCTAATGTTGGGAGCCCGACATTTGTGGATGTTGCTATGCTATGCAAAACTATTAGTTCAGTTTTTTACATTTTAGAATGGGGTGCCTCGAGATTGTGCAGAGGTAAAAAAAAAAAAAAAAATTAAAGTGTGCCTTGACTAAAAAAAGGTTGAGAAACACTGCTTTAGATTGTACAGTAGTTTGGTTTTAGATGTTTTTTTCGTATTAATAAAAGATGTTTTATGTATGTATTCATAGAACATTGTAACTCTGATGGGATTCTGTATTAAGTTTACATTTGCTTGTATCTATATACTGTTAAGCTCTGCAATATTGTTGAGGGTTTTCTTTGGATTTAAATAGATATATTTTTTTACATTGTAATTATATACACTATATTACCAAAGGTATTGGAACACATGAACTTTAACCAGTTCCGGACCGCCCACCGCATATATACTGCAGAAGGCTGGCCCTCCTGAGCGAACGTCGGTCAAGCGCCTGCAGCTAGGGGGCGACCGCGCCCCGCTGGTGGCACGTTTCCACCCCCACTCATCAGCGGGGACTCCAGTGCACAGGGCAGGCAGCTCTGATTACCGCCTGCCACCCACGATCGTTCCCCGCTGAGAGAGAAGAACGATGAGCTGTTGTAAACACAGCTGACCGTTCTTCTCTCTGGAACGATCACAGAGCTCCTTTGATCCTTCTATATAGGATCACAGGTCTCTGTGATAATTTCACAAGCCCCTCCCCCATACAGTTAGAATCACTCCACTAGGCTCACATTTAACCCCTTGATCACCCATAGTGTTAATCCCTTCCCTGCCAGTGTCATTATTACAGTACCAGTGCATATTTTTAGCATTGATTACTGTAGTAATGTCACTGGTCCCACCAAAAGTGTCAAAAATGTCAGTTAGGGGTCCGATCTGTGCGCCGCAATGTCGCAGTTCTGCTAAAAATCGCAGATCACCACCATTACTAGTAAATAAAAAAAAAAACAATAAAAATAACATCATTCTTTCCCTTAGTTAGTAGACGCAATAACTTTTGCGCAAACCAAACAAAATACGCTTATTGCGATTTTTTTTACCAAAAATATGTAGCAGAAAACAAATTGGCCTAAAATGTTAAAAAATTTTGATTTTTAAAGTTTTTTGGGGGGGAATGTTATATAGCAGAAAGTGAAAAATATTGTTTTGTTTTGTTTTTTCAGAATTGTCGCAATTTTTTGTTTATAGCGCAAAAAATAAAAATCGCAGAGGTGATCAAATACCACCAAAAGAAAGCTCTATTTGTGGGAAAAAAAGGACATCAATTTTGTTTGGGTACAGTGTCGCACCGCAGCACAATTGTCCGTTAACCACTTTAGCCCCAGAGGATTTGGCTGCTCAATGACCAGGCCCTATTTTGCGATTCGGCACTGCGTGATTTTAACGGACAATTGCGCGTTCATGCAACGCTGTACCCAAACGAAATTGACGTTCTTTTTTTCCCATAAATAGAGCTTTCTTTTGGTGGTATTTGATCACCTGTGTGATTTATATTTTTTTTCGCTATAAACAAAAAAATAGCGACAATTTTGAAAAAATAACAATGTTTTTCACATTTTTTTATATGGAATTCTCAAAAAAAATGTAAAAATCGAAATTTTTTAACATTTTAGGCCAATTTGTTTTCTGCTACATATTTTTGGTAAAAAAAAATCGCAATAAGCATATTTTTATTGGTTTGCGCAAAAGTTATTGCGTTTACTAACTATGGGAAAGATTTATGTCATTTTTGTTGTTTTTTTTTACTAGTAATGGCGGCGATCTGTGATTTTTTTTGCGGGACTGCGACATTGCGGCGGACAGATCGGACCCCTAACTTACATTTTAGACACTTTTGGGGGTACCAGTGACATTACTACATTAATCAATGCTATAAATATGCACTGTTACTGTAAAAATGACACTGGCAGGGAAGGGATTAACATTACTGGTGATCAAGGGGTTAAGTGTGACCCTAGGGGTGTGATTTTAACTGTAGAGGGGTGTGGCTTGTGAAGTAATCACAGAGACATGCGATCCTATATAGCAGGATCATATAGCCTCTGTGATTACTTCAGTGAGAAGGACAGACGGCTGTGTTTACAACAGCCGTCTGTCCTTCTCTCACTACTGCGGGAGATCGCGAATGGCCGGTGGCCATCAGAGCTGCCAGTCACACGTGCTGGCTCCCCAGGTAACGAGCAGGGGCGTGACTACGCCGGTGGCATCGGCGCCCGCTCGCCCCCTTCAGTCTCCTGAGCGAGCGACGTAGGGCTAAGTCACTTTGCCCAGCAGCGGCATTGTGCCGCAGTAAAAGTGCGGTGGGCAGGGCGCAAGTGGTTAAAGTAACGCAGTGCCGAATCGCAACATATGGCCTGGTCATTAAGAGGGAAAATATTCCGGTTCAGAAGTGGTTAATAGCATCCCCGTCTTAGTCTGTAGAGTTCAATATTTAGTTGGCCCACCCTTTGCAGCTATAACAGCTTCAACTCTTCTAGAAAGGCTGTCCACAAGGTTTAGGAGTGTGTCTATGGGGATGTTTGACCATTCTTCCATAAGCGCATTTAGTCTACAGGGTTCAATATTGAGTTGGCCCACCCTTTTCAGCTATAACAGCTTCACTTCTTCTAGGAAGGCTGTCCACAAGGTTTAGGAGGGTATCTATGGGAATCTTTGACCATTCTTCCAGAAGCACATTTGTGAGGTCAGGCACTGATGTGGACGGGAAGACCTGGCTCACAGTCTCCACTCTTGTTCATCCCAAAGGTGTTCCCAAACCCTACAGACTAATGCCTCGTACACACGCAACGATTATCGGCCGACCGATCGGCCGTCTTTTGTCCAGTGTTGTTGTGTTGCTTGAAATGTGCTCTAGACTGCACACGAATTTTCTCGGCCAACAAAAACCAACTTCAGAAGTGATGTCATGTGCTGGTTTACTTTCCGTGTGTTTTTTCTTCTCTGAGCATGCCCAGTCTTGCTCATCAGATTTTTGTCTGCCGAAATCTGTACTGACTGACGGAAAATCGGCCGTTCTGTTGACGGCCAACAAAAATTTTATAGCCTGCACACCAGATTTTGTTCGGCCGAAAAGTCGGAGTCGGTTGTCGAAAGAATTATACTAACAAGCCGAAAATCGGCCGATTGGACGTTGGCCGAAAATTCACGGCCAACTATCGATGCGTGTGTACGAGGCATAAGACTGGGATGCCATTAAAGTCCATGTGCCTGTAAAGGCAGGTGTCCCAACACTTTTGACAATATATTGTGTGTATATATATATATATATTACACACAAGTGATGTAATATTTTGAATGTTTCCACGTTTTGATCTTCAGCTAACCTGTGCCAGCAAGAGCTGAAAGCAGCAATCTTAGACACCCCAAGCATATAGATAAAAAAAAATGCATGTTTTGTGCAAGCAGCAAGGAAATGATGTAAGTACAGAATTTTGTAACGTTGAATAACATTTAGAAGCATCACATACTGATGACAGCCTTGATTCCACAGTAAATAAATACCTGTTACCATGAGACAAGAGCAGAAAGAAGGCTTCTAACCTAGTATAATAAGCAGAGGAGAGGAAACGGTGCCACAACAGTGGCTTTTGATAGCGAAGGGATAAAGCCATTAGTGGCTAATGCTCTCTAGTGAGCCAACGATGTCCCTTACATTTATTTTACACAGTGCCTGAGGAGATTTCATTTGTCAATTCAGTTCGGTTCCATTCTGTGTTATTAGAGACTCCTTCAGAAAGTGTTAAGCTCTTATTTCAAGACTTTTGAGCCGACAGCTAACATAAAATTAATCATAACTCTCAGGAACAAGCAATCTCTTTTCAGGGGCAGCAGAGGCAAAGTAATTTATGGTAATGAAAATGCAACTGTTGTATTTTCAGCAATACGCTTCATTTTATGCTCTCAGCACAGAGATCTTTGGCAACAATAATCTGTTCATCATTCATGTGCTGACAAATCCTTACAATTCAAATAGTCTTTCTTTAACATGCTCAAGGACTGGCTCTCTCCTAGGCGCGCTAGAGTTGCTTCCCTTCCATGAGATTAATATTACAGCCTAGGCTTGATTATACATATCTTATTTCAGCTCTGAATGAAGGTGTAAAAGATTGTGTATAATGTATTATATAACAGGGACCCTTGAATTGCTTTTCTCAGCTGCCCAAGAAAGCCATAAATCACAAACACAATACAATGGGTTGAAGAAGGATCCCATGGCAACCATTAACTACAGTATAGAAAATATACAGTTATAAGACTCATCTTTTTATGGGATTGTTTTTTTGTATATTGTTATGATCAGCAAGAAAGTATTCTATCAAACCGCTGAAAAGGAATGGAACCACACTCTGTCCAAATGTTCTTAAAGCAAATGGACAAGTAGAGGCTAATTTACTAAAGTGGGAGATGAAGGACAACAAAACCTGTACTTGTGTTAAAACCTCCAGTCATGAGTATCGGAATTTAAGATTTTTCCTACACTTGATTTGATTTTTTTTTTTTTACTTTACCTAATTGCACTTTATCTTAAATAAATGATCCCCCTAGCTGTAAAACACATGGAAGAGAAGTAACACCAGCAACACTTGCATTATTAGTAAGCTTTACTTCTAAACTCCTAACAAGCAGCCTTATACAAAGATGAAATATTTATTTAGGGACTAGTTTACCTGTTAATTGATTTTGAGCTCTGATCAGTCAGCGTTTTGATCCGGTTGTCCCTTCCCATACACTGTAGCAAGAAGTACAATCTCCAACACACCAGCACAAAAACAGCTTGGCCCAGAATACCCTATAAGTAGCTGATTGGAAGGGTCTGGTATGGATTTTGGGGGCACGCCACTCCTTTTTTTTTAAAATGTTGTCATGTGTTCCCCTTAAAATCCATACCAGACCCAAAGGGCCTAGTATGAATTGGCGGGGGGGACCCCACGTCATTTATTTTTCCACATTTTTGTATTACGGGCAATGAGTTTTTTTCATTCAGCTGTCAGTGGGGAAGCCTGCTGACAGCTGATGACTCACCTGTTGTTAAGGACACAGCAGCTGGCTTACTTGCACCTGAAATGGGGCAGGTGCATTGCTTTAGCCAATCAGAGCTTAGAATGCACTGAGCAGCGTGCAGTAAGTGCATTGTGGGGAGCTCAGTAGGCGAACATCCCACTGAGCACCCCGAAAATTTGAATGTTCGGCAAACACCAGAACGCACACTGTTCGGACTGAACCGATGCTTGGCCCGAGCCATTCACCCATCTCTACTCCCCAGAGGGGCACAGACTACAGAAAAAAAAAAATCTGACCGCACAACATGTACTTTGAACTCAATCCTTTGATCAAGAATGGAGCCAGGTGCCCCACTGTAGTGCCCAGAAGCAACACCTGGCCTATACATAAGAACAGAAGGTCCATCAACTTGCACTCAGCATGCACTTCTGATGACTGAATGGTTGGTCCAGGTTCCCAGTTTATTGATTGCTGAACATCTACTGTGTAAATAGAAGCATTGCTCAGCTACAGAGATAAGTAAACCCTTCTTATGTTTTCAGGATCCAGCCAAAAATCTGCTTACAGGTTTCTGTCTTTTTCCTCCTCTAACAAATTAACTGGTGTCTTTAAAAAAAAAAAAAAAAAAAAACGTCTTAAGCAAAGAGGCAGGTGCAGTATTAAAATCAGTCTCCTCTGCATCAGTTTTATACCCACAAAGTACTGGCTGAGAAGAAGTATTACATGCAATGTTGCTGGGACATCCAGCTGTCAAGGAAAGTCAAGGTCAAGTGCTCAGTTACATAATTAGCTCCTGGACCACAATGCATCAGAACTCATGTAGATGTACAATACTGTCAAATTCTCCCTTTTTAATTATAATGCAGCTCTGCAAAGGTTATGTTTATAATGAAAACCCATGTCAATAGCATATGTGGTGTTCAAAGAAAATCAACACAAAGCATGGCAGTTTGAGAACTCTCATCCATGCTACATCATTAAAGTGGAACCTTAAGCTGGCCATACATTATACAATTTTCTTATTCAATTTCCTTTAGATTTACCTTCAATGATGTAGTGCAAGAGCCTGTCTGATTGCATACAAGTGTTTAGGTTTGACCTCATTTTATATGGTTTTAGTAAACCTAAAGGAAAATTGTACACAAAAATTGTATAATGTGTGGCCAGCCTTAGTCAGAAAATTAAATCCTGCTAATTCACTTCATGCTGGCCCATTTTGCAGGGTATAGCTATGTAAAACATTAAAAACAAGTGCCTATACTGTTTAAAACCCATTATGCTCTGCACATACTCACTTAGGCTCCATTCACACTTGTGCGAATTGTCATGCAACTTTGGACATCAAAGTTGCATGACAAGTTGTTCCCCACGTTTTCCAATGATAACCATTCATATATATGCGACTTAAAGTTTTAATGACTTCAAAGTAGTTCATGCACTACTTTGGTCCGGCTTTCATGCAACTTGAGGGCCATAGACTTCAATGTTAACCCTCAAAAGTTGCATGAAAGTGGTACCTGAATGTTATACAATGCAACAGTTGTCCATAATCACTGGTCAAGGCCAAAGTCGTATCCGAGTTGCACCAATCCAAGCCACTAGGGTCTGATCTGCTTATAGCCTCTGGGCTTCAAAGCAAAATGGCAGCCCTGGCAAGAAGAAACAGGAACAATGCTGGATGCATTTTACAGCACACACTCATTTTGAATGTATGCTCCTTAAAAAAGAAAATTGTTTTTAAGTTGTTATGGGTAAAGTTCCCCTTTAAGTGAAATGGAAATGTGCTAACCTGCATTTGATGCAGATTTCAAACACGTCAAATGCAGGAAAATACCACCCATCTACAAGTACACGAGTTTTACATGATAAATGTCTGAAATGTCCTGATGTCCTCAGGATTTCCTGAGAGCTCTGGTGGTTGTCACCTTGCAGCAAAGCAAAGCTGATCCACCTCTGCCCTACCTACCCCTACAGCAACAAATACTGAAATACAGATCTAACTGTTAAAAGTCACCTTTTCTAATGAATCAGTGATCTTTTCCTGCAGTGCTGCACAGTGATTGTGGATCACCTGACTTGATCCAGGCCCCTTATTTAGAAAAATTGTACCAATCTTTGAGTTTAGCTCATGAAAAATGGGGACAAAAATAAAAGTGTTGCGTTTATAATTTTGTTCAGTGTGTATATATATATATACACACAATATATATATATATATATATATATATATATATATATATATACACACACACAGTGTCTCACAAAACTGAGTACACCCCTCACATTTTTTTAATTATTTTATTATATCTTTTCATGTGACAACACTGAAGAAATGACACTTTGCTACAATGTAAAGTATTGAGTGTACAGCTTGTATAACAGTGTCAATTTGCTGTCCCCTCAAAATAACTCAGCATACAGCCATTAATGTCTAAACCACTGGCAACAAAAGTGAGTACACCCCAAGTGAAAATGTACAAATTGGGCCCAAAGTGTCAATATTTTGTATGGCCACCATTATTTTCCAGCACTGCCTTAACCCTCTTGGGCATGGAGTTCACCAGAGCTTCACAGGTTGCCACTTGAGTCCTCTTCCACTACTTCATGAGCTGTTGGATGTTAGAGACCTTGTGCTCTTCCACCTTCCATTTGAGGATGCCCCACAGATGCTCAATAGGGTTTAGGCCTGGAGACATGCTTGGACAGCCCATCATTTTTACCCTCAGCTTCTTAAGCAAGGCAGTGGTTGTCTTGGAGGTGTGTTTGGGGTTGTTATCATATTGGAATATTGCCCTGTGGCCCAGTCTCTGAAGGGAGGGGCTTGTGCTCTGCTTCAGTATGTCACAGTTCATGTTTGCATTCATGGTTCCCTCAATGAACTGTAGCTCCCCAGTGCCGGCAGCACTCATGCAGCCCCAGACCATGACTCTCCCACCACCATGCTTGACTGTAGGCAATACACACTTGTCTTTGTACTCCTCACCTGGTTGCCGATACACATGCTTGACACCATCTGAACCAAATACGTTCATCTTGGTCTCATCAGACCACAGGACATGGTTCCAGTAATCCATGTCCTTAGTCTGCTTGTCTTCAGTAAACTGTTTGCTGGCTTTCTTGTGCATTATCTTTAGAAGAGGCTTCCTTCTCAGACAGCCATGCAGACCAATGTGCAGACCAATGTGATGCAGTGTGCGGCATATGGTCTGAGCACTGACAGGCGGACCCCCCCACTCTTCAACCTCTGCAGCATTGCTGGCAGCACTCATGCGTCTATTTCCCAAAGATGACCTCTGGATATGACGCTGAGCATGTGCACTCAACTTCTTTGGTCAACCATAGTGAGGCCTGTTCTGAGTGGTACCTGTCCTGTTAAACCGCTGTATTTCAGGGTCCTAGCAATCTTTTTAAAGCCTAGGCCAACTTTATGTAGAGCAACTATTCTTTTTTCAGATCCTCAGAGAGTTATTTGCCATGAGGTGCCATGTTGAACTTCCAATGACCAGTATGACATAGTGAGAGCGATAACACCAAATTTAACACACCTGCTCCCCATTCACACCTGAGACCTTGTAACACTAAAGAGTCACATGACACTGGGGAGGGAAAATGGCTAATTAGGCCCAATTTGGACATGTTCACTTAGGGGTGTACTTACTTTTGTTGCCAGTGGTTTAGACATTAATGACTGTGTGTTAAGTTATTATGAGGAGACAGTAAATTTACACTGTTATACACGCTGTACACTCACTACTTTACATTGTAGCAAAGTGTAATTTCTTCAGTGTTGTCACATAAAAGATATAATAAAATATTTACAAAAAGGGATGTACTGACTTTTGTGAGATACTGTATATATACATATATATATGTATATAAAATCAAAATAAGTAAAGAGTAACTACACTTTTGTTGGAAAAAAAAAAACAGTCCACTGTGGGTGATATATTTCAAGGGCTTTAAAAAACTTTGCTGCAATTCCTACCTGGATCTGCTCTGAAAGAATAGTTCTTCGTTAGACAATGTCCAGTACCTGAATGGAAGTGACTAATTCATTTTTCTCAGCTGAGGGCTCTGATGAACAAAGTTGCAGTGTCTGCATCCCTTTAAAAGTGGTTAACCCTTAGGGAGTCTTTAACCAAAAAATGAAATTTTTGTTGCAGAAGATGACTAAACTTGTCTACCTGTCTTACCTATCTTGTCTCTTAGTGCAGAGGTCGTCACACAAACAGGAAATTACATTTTTGGAGGCATTTCAACTGTGTGCAAAGCCTGTCCAGGTTGCCATATTGCATTGAATTTTACAGAAAATTATAGCACTGCACTTTAAAAAAGAAAGGGAAAAACATTAAATTACAATATGACTCATGTATCAATTGTGTAAGTTTATTTATTTTTCTTTATGCGCTACCTTTTTATTTGGGCTCCTATCACTTTACAGACCAGTAATTTAACCTTTTTTGAGACATGACTGCAAAAACAACAAACAAAACAGATCTCAATATAAAATGTGCATGGTGTAAAAGATATTGGTGCCTGTTATATAATAATTGATTGCCCTTACTGATCTTAGCTCTGCTCTGTTCCAGTTACCACTGTCAGCCTCTGCACTGTTATTAGACAAGGGGCTGCCCTGGGAGCCAGCTATATAAATTATGATGTAGCAACCAGGGGAAGATTGAAGGAGAATACTGTAATATGTCAGATGAGAGACAGCTTTGAATCTGCTGGGGCTGCTGACATCACATCCAATAGTGTGGTGCCCAGCAGGAATCTCGTGCCATTTGGAGATCTATAAAAGGGGGGCTTTTACAGGTAGATAATATGCCATACTGTCAAAGCCAGTATTTAGTTTGCAGTAGAGGCTCTGGCCAATTTGACAGTTAAGCAATGGGAGCTGAAGTGGAGTGTTAGAAGAGTTAGAAGAGAGTTGGAGACTTAGAAGTACAGCCTGAGACAAGAATCCAATTGGCTCCACAGAGACACAGGAACTTATTTGAAAATGAAAGTTAGCCATAGCCAGTGGTTCTTTTTTTCAGCGGGAATGCAGGGTAACACAGTTCCGGCACCTCCAGCACACAATGTATTTTATGGCAAGGAGTGCTGAGGTGTGCTGGAGGGTCTAATAATGCTGCCTGATGGGGGATCTTTTGTCGCTAGTGGGGATCTATTTTTCTGTGGGGGTCTATTGTTGCTGGTGGGTGTGAATTTTGTTGCTGGGGTCAATTGTTGCTGGGAGGAATCTATTGTTGAGGGAGAGGTATATTGATGTTGGTTGCTGGAAGGTCTACTGATGCTGGCTGCTGGGAGATCTGCTGTTGCTGCTGGGGGTCTATTGATGATGGGGTGGTATATTGTTGTGAAGGTTCATTGTTGTCGGAGGTGATCTATTGTTGTTTTGGGGGTCTATTGTTGCTGGGGTGGGGTCCATACAAATTAATTAGTAGCATAAAATGCTACTTGGTTCTGTATTCTCAAAAAGGGGTGCCACAGGGAGGTGGGTAGGGGGTGGAACTAAGGTATGTTGCTCAGGGATGGGTAGGGGGCAGAGACGAAGCGTGACTCAGAAGGGAGGAGTTCCTGCACCTATTCTCTGAGGAAAAAAAGCCCTGGCCATAGCTGATTAGTTTTCTCATTCAGGCTCGAGGTGATTGGGGGAATGCACCCTGCCAGGACATTGTAATCTGACAGAGGGACTTGGTGCAAACAGAATACACTGATCAGTGGCTTCAGCTGATTGGTTGCTTCTGCTGATCAACAAAAGTGTTCCAACTTGTTAATTCGACAGAAGTCCATCTAACTGTAACAGTACTCCCATGGGAGCTGCTGAGGGTGGGTTCCCCTGGGTTACCATTAGCAACAGTATGACATTTAGGCATGTTTTCAAGCGTGATTACCTCAGACAAGAACCAGTCCAGTTTCTTTGGTTTTTAGGATTTATTGAGAACTTGGATAGGAGAAGGGATGAGTCGGATATTCCAACAACTGAACTATGCACAAAATAGGCAGGGACTATACAGAATTGCTGATTGACCCTGGTTAGCGCTTACTAACGCTGATTAACACTGACTGACGCTGGTCACAGCTATGATGCTTACTTTAGCTTCACCTTTGACTGTGAAACGTCCTTTTAAGCTCCCTAAGGTACTCTTTCCTGAGGTAGCTGACTTGTAGAGCAGACTGTACTGCTGAGACACTTCAGGGCCTCAGGGCCTCCCTGGCGCCCTCTTTACTCCCTAATCTTCAGGACTTCACAACTTGGCACCCCCTTTACTGCAACATCCCGGGTTAGCTGGCTCTCTGATCCCCTTGACCTCTCTGGAGTGGTCCCCTCTCTTAGGCAGACCCCTGGGCAGATCTTGAGTACTCACAACCACTAGTTTTCCAGAAGAATCCTGCCCCACAGCTCCACTTGTTCAGCACACACTGGACCCTCCACAGCACAGTTCATCCCCTGGTTCCTAGGCCGACTGCCTGGACCACCTTCCTTAGCAACAGGAGGAGAGACAACCGTCACCCACCTCCTGGGACCTGGCTTCCCGCTCAAAGACAACTTGTCACATGCTCCCCTCCTATTTATGTGCAATCCTAGGATGCATTGCAGGAATGCCCTCCCACTGGAACTGACATAAAACAGAGTATAACACTGGCTAGGTCTCCTCAACTGTCCAATCAGCTCCCTCATTGGCTGCAACGGGGACACTCCCTCAGACCTAGTGAATCACACCTGGAAACATGTGACAAGCTAACTAACAGATCAGACCCTCCCGATAAGCAGAATAGGGCCATAACTATGCTTTATCTAGCACCTACCTAGGAGGGTGTTACATAACCATTGTCTTCTGTTGAACAGGGATGGTCACACAATGATTTAAATTTTTTTAGTCCCTTCTGAACCAGCCAAATTTTGATTTATCAATGGCCACCTTAAAACAGGAATTGGCATTTACCACAAATTTCCTGCACTTCAATACTATTACTTTGCATTTTAGATTAGTTGAAGGACAGTATGTAAGTATAATTTTTCTACTGTTTTAGCTTAACTGAGTTTAGGTCTCAAATGCTCCCAATTAATTCCCAGTTGTGAAATGTATTCCAATTCTGGGTATAATATTTAATTGAGACAAAAAAAAAAAAAAAGTCACAGTAGCCATTCTCTCCTAGTGTGGCTGTACCAAACCCTAATAACAGCAAGCTATACGACAGATTTGAGCATGTCTTGCAATATTCAAGCTCTGTTGGGGTAAACTAGACAACTGTGACAAAAGGAGCTAAAGGGTATTATTGTGTGCATAGATTGTCAAGCATTTCTGCATTGTCCTTTGCAAAACATTCTCCTATCTGTTAAGAAATGATCTCTTCACTGCATGGGCACCTCATCTGCCTGTTGGCCAAGTTCTGGGAAAAATTACAGTGGGCTCTGTGGCACAGCTTTCTCCCCATGTATGACAAGCCGTAGGTCAAACACATGTTCATACAGAAGCAGAATATGCTAGCATATAGTGATACATGTGTTACGGTACATAAGTCCAAAGGCACTTTTATTTCCTAAACTTAAACATGTAGGTTAAAATGCTAGAAATAGTAGAACTCAATATATGCATATGTATTTTTTCTGAAGGTTATTTTAGGAACACACAAATTGGATTACCCATTTTAAAATGTACATACAGTACTTGATTTATTTTATTGCACTTTTTACTCAGCTTTTCAGAACATGTGTCCTGTTAGATTTTAACAACTTACATCAAAGCTAAACTTTAGTCCTACTAATGTTTTTCATTAAATGCTCAGTTGAGTTACGTTTCTGACATAGCTGCATTTCTATTATTAAAAATCAGTCCCTGCCTCCTGAATAATTATGGCCTTTTATTGCTCCTTAGCCGTACACATGTCCTAATGCTCATGTACTTTGCCGTTTTCAGATGCCGATTGAGAGTTTAGAGTACTAGGGTGACACATTTCACTAGCATTTAGAGATCATTGCGAGATGCAGTGGTGAATACAGAAGAAACATTCCACATATGTCATGCTCCTATTAAATGAAAGAAAAAAATGAAAAATAACACATGGGTAATGACTCAATAATATTTCTGCAAATGTAAAGGTTTTTTGCAGCAACTTAATATAATACATGGATTGGAAACCATTTCATGACTTGCCCTGCCAAATGGCTACTAAACCTGGTGTCTGGAGCAGATCCTTTCTGTACTACTTTTATAGGCATTTTTCCAATCACTTTATACTTTGTTTTTCCATATAGTTCTATGCCCTAATGAAGAGGGGCCTTCTAAGCCCTTTGAAAATGTGTTGCAGTTTGCTGAACATAACTTAAAAAAAAAAAGAAAAACTTCTGGGTGTAGACATGCTCGTCTACATAATATATGTGCCATGATATGACCATCAATGCTTGGAAAGCTGCCTTAAAAGAAAATGCCCTATAGACTCCAGATCAGGGCCCTAACAGTCACTGGAAAAAACTCATAGTAAGGATGGGTTCACACATATGCGAATTGGATTGTTTACCTGCATCCAATTTGCATGACAGGCGAGTGTGACTGGCTTTCAATGGGGCCGGTTCAAACAGGCCTGGGGCTGCCGCATTCAAAAAGGGCCCTGTGCGTCTCTGGGTCTGATTCAGGTGCGCATTCAGGCAAAAAATTCGGACCTGGACCGGTAAACAGGGACACACAGGACCCCAAGCACGAGCCTGCGGCCGCATATGTGCGAGCCCGGCCTAACAGTGGTCTAGAACCCAGACCACCTCATAGTTTCTCTGCCACATGTTACCAAGTCGATAAATAGAATACCTGTAAGCTTTGAGTGGCCAAACTGCATTAATGAAAATGAAGAGATAATCCACAGTTGGTAGTGGTAAATTGAATTCAGGATATTCACAATAGGGTTCCGAAAATTAATTGAAGGTGCAATGTACTGTTTCATGTTTTTTTGTGTACTGCAAGCAGTGCTTAAAATTGAACAGCAAAATTAAACATATATAATAGAGTCACAAACCATGTTATATTTTAATGCTGTTAAAAATCACCTTCCGTTTCAATCTGAAGCCAGCTATAATTTTCTAATGCTGCCAAAACTATGAACTTTTAATTTATACGTCATTTCTTCAGCGAACACCCCCAAAAACCTTATCTTCTGCTTGTGTAGTTAGCTGGCTTACGGGCCTATCCAAGAAGTGTTCCTACAGCTCCAGGGCAAATTAGATTCATCCCTGTAACTGAAGTTTCATTTTTTTCTTAGATACTTTTTATGGCTTCTTCACAG
Source organism: Pelophylax lessonae (assembly GCF_965119305.1). Taxonomy (NCBI): domain Eukaryota; kingdom Metazoa; phylum Chordata; class Amphibia; order Anura; family Ranidae; genus Pelophylax; species Pelophylax lessonae. The sequence goes on from NC_138768.1 coordinate 398,213,874, forward strand.
CTAAAGGCATAAAAAAAAAAAAACTAAGATTGCTCAGGTGATGATAATGAGGGCAGATCCTCCCATTTAGCAATCATCTTGGGATAGGACATGTTAAAACAAAACATCAGTTTCTTTGGAGCAGAGAAAAGTAAGATTGTCATAAATTTGTTAAAAAAAAAAAAACTTTGTTATGTTTGTAGGTCACTGTTTTTTTTCCTCAACAAAATAGATTTGTTATTTTAAAAAGAAAAAAACAGCATTACAAATTCTCCCAAATTTTGCATTCCTAGAAGACTGTAAGATGGTCATGAGTTCACCTGCAGGTTCATTATAGGTATTTGTAGAGTACACATGTTTAATCAGCAGCTACTGGTAACATTAGACATTTCTGCAGATTTTATACATTACTTATAAACTAAACAGACTACCTACTAGCTGCCTAATTAGAACCGATAAAATAATCAAGAATCATTTAATGGTTCCCTTCAGCCAAGTAGATAAAGTCACTAACAAGTGATTACAGCGACCAAAGAATACAATAACGATTTGCTATACCACCCACCAGTCATTTACCTAAGTAAATGTATAACTGACAGACCACACGGTGAGGGGAAGCAGCATGGAAGATTCCGAAGATATAATGCCAGTAACAATGGATCCAATTATGTAAGATGATTATATACCATTACATCTTTAGATATGGCCAATTTACTCTGAGCTTTGTAACTACAAAACAGCTAGGTCTGAAAACGATGCCATCTGTCCCGTATTACAAGGGAGAGATAAGAGAACTGTGTTCTTTTGTTGAGCGTTATTATTTTTAATACACACTTTAATTAATGCAAGTGGAAATAAGGATTTAATACTTTTCATAAAATAAATCATATTTAACTCCAGTTGGCTCCTGAATTGACTTAGTCAATGCTTTATCAGGGGTAACAAGCCATGTTATGCTCTTTATATTCCTAGACAAGTTTATGCAAGCTATATATTCTCTGGAGATGGAAGGGAAAATGATGTGCGGAAATTGAAATTAAGGCTTATTTTTTTTCCAATGCTTTGAAACTGTTTTAGACAGTAGCTGCCAGGATCCTTTATGTGATTTACAGCAAAAGACTAAGTAGTCCTTCTAAGTTTTTTCTTTTTTCGTTATTGTTATTCTTGGGTAGAGATGGGTAGTTTTGTTTGCATTATGTGTATCTGTTGAGAACACTGGCCTTACTTCATACAATAGAGTAACCATGGTTTAGGAAGTATTGCAAGGCAGGGTGATATCACACCACAAAGTACTATGTGGTTTAAAGAGAACTTTCAACTATTTTAGGAGGCAATAATAACATATTTTTAATAGGGATGAATTAATATGCCTTGGCTCGGGTAACAAACAGCTTTGCAAATTTTGCTCAAGATTCTAAGTTTGCGAAATTTGTGGCAAACTCTATTGAAATCTGTAGGCAGCAAATCTTGTTATTCAATTCTGCCCATTTGTAGGGCTACTAAGAAAACTATTGCCACAAGGAATGGGAAGGCAGGCACTACCATGTGGGACAGGGGCTAATACTAAATAAATAAATAAATAAATATATAAAACAGTATCTCTCCCATTGTAGAATTGTTTTTTGTTTGTTTTTCACAAGATTTTATTGAAACCGAAAGCAGTACAATTATTGGCGCTTTTCCACTGCATGGAACCGAACGGTTCGCCTCCCTTTTGTGCTTTTCCACTGCTGGTACCGCATGGTACGGTTTAGGAACGGTTCGGTACGGTACAGTACGGCGGCGCTTTTCCACTGCATGGAACCGAAAGGTATGGCTCTCTAAAACAGTACCACCTCGATTGTGGTTCCAAGAGGTACCATACCGGTACCATATCCCACAATCCTTTGCATGCAGTCTCTACTAGCCACTGATTGGTCAGAGAATCGTTGTTATCCCACCCACTTAACTTTAGTATTACTTTAGTGGAAAAGCAAACCATACCAAACCGTACCGAACCGTTCCAACACCGTACCATGCGGTACCAGCAGTGGAAAAGCAAACTGGGCCAAGCAGGGCCGAGTAGAACATAGTATGTAATAACAATGCTTACATATCATAAATGAGTAAACAAGTTGTATACTGTAATTTAACATTTCAGTGTATAAAAGTATACTGTATGTATAGTTTAACTGTGTATAGCAACTGGGGAATAGTATTTTATTTATCATATAATGAACATTCTTAATCATAATAAGGTTGAAATGAAAATAAAATTAAAAGGGATGAAATACTAAGTTGAAGGTTATAACAGTTCTGAGAAGGAAAGTGAGATTATGCAGTCTCTTAGGTTGATTTGGTACTGGTTTATGGTAATAGAATATGGCCTGTTTAGAATATTTGTTCTATAAACGTTCCTTAAAGTATTGTTTTACTATCTATATGGACGGAAAAGGTCTGTGCTTATAGTAGGTAAGTGATATATCGCTTATGCTACATTGTTTATTATTTTCAAAGGATGGGGTGGAAGTATTGAGCTTTCAAGAGGTAGTTTGAAGATTGTGTGCTCGCAGGATGTGACTTTAAAATAGTTTACAACCTGTAAGTTCTTTAAACTCGTCTGATAAAGAGAATAGATACCAGGTTTTTCCACATTTTATGAAAGTGGGTGGTGGTTTCTTTTTGCATAGTCAAGGTTTCTTCCACAATATAGATAATGTTTACCTTTGCAAGCCAATCTTTATTAGTCAGGTCTAGAGATGGCCTTGCGGTTCGCCCTGCGGTCGGTTCGCAGCGAACTTTGCTCATTCTCAGTTCGCCGATCTTGCGAACATATGGCGTTGTTCACGGCAGCCATATTAGTTTACATTGGGGAGAACTTTGACCCATGACACATCCATCAGGTGGAACAGGACAGCTAATTGAGACATTTCAGCACATGGACATACCCCCTACCTTATAAATAGACCTGAGCTGGCTGCCATTTTACATTCTGCTTTTTGTCATTGTAGGGAGAGGTTTGCTGTGTGCAGCAGGGACAGATTGTCAGTGACATAGATCGCTCTGTTATAGGTCCACACGAGTCCTTTTAAGGACTGGTATTTGGTATAGGTGTACTATATCTATATTGTCTCTTTTGTCAGTGTAGGGAGAGGTTTGCTGTGGAGAGCAGGGACAGATTGTCAGTGACACAGATCGCTCTGTTATAGGTCCACAAAAGTCCTTTCAAGGACTGGTATTTGGTATAGGTGTACTATTCTTTGGTGTGCACTATATAGGGTGTAATACACGTATAATATACTTTCTAATATAGAAAGCATATTATAGTGGATTTGTATTGTGCACTGTGCAGCATTGAGACTGGTGTGGTAAGCGTTTCTGCAGCGATACTACAACTACAAAGAGTGACAAAAGCACTTTTAAAAAAGTATTATAACTGGTGTGATAGACTAGTGGCCCCTCTAAACGACAGATTGAAGCGGGGTGTTATCTAACAGTATACTTTCATAACAGTGTATTTGTGTCCTGCAAAAATATTGCCTCTTTTGCTGCGTTAACTCTGGTACACACAGTGCCAAACTTACTGGGCAATTTTTTGTATAACTGGTGTGATAAACCAGTAGCCCCCCAATACCACAGATTGAAGTGGGGTGTTATCTAACAGTATGCTTTCATAACAGTGTATGTGTGTCCTGCAAAAATATTGCCTCTTTTGCTGCGTTAACTCTGCTACACACAGTGCCAAACTTACTGGCCGATTTTTTGTATAACTGGTGTGATAAACCAGTGCCCCCCCCAAAACCAAAAATTGAAGCGGGGTGTTATATACCTTCTTCCACATATACTGCACTTCTCTAGAGACTTTTGTCACAGAGTAATTTAAAAAATGACAGGCAGAGGAAGAGGCAGGCTCTTACGCAGGGTTGGTAGGGGTAGGGCAGGAGCAGTAGGCCGGAGCCAAAGTGTGAAGTTTCAGAAGGTGCGTTCAATTACGTCAAAGGACGCACCAGATTTGGTTGAGTGGCTCACCCTCCTTAACCCGATGTAGTCGGTCTAGGCATTCCCTCCTCATCCTCTCTATCTGCACCCTCTTCACTCTCTGCTGTGTGCACCCCCAAAGACACCACCACCAACACCACCATATACCCTCCGCTTGAGTTACTGGAATTATTTTCTGATCTATCACAAGACATTTGCGATGCGCAGCCATTCCTGGCATCGGATCATGAAGAGGAGGTAGCAACAGCCGCCGCCCAGCACTCTGAAGACAGTACCCAGATCAGCCAAAGGAGGTTGGTCCCCGCTGTTGCTGCTTACTCCGAGATCTCGAATGTTAGTGGTGGGGAAGGTGACGTTGATGATGACGTGTCTATGGCACCCACAAGAGAGGAAGATGAGGGGAGTTCAGAGGGAGAGATGGACCAGCAGATAGGGCAGAACTTACACTGCACAAGAGGGATAAACCAGCAGACTGCTAATTTATCAGGAGTGAGCTATCAACCATGTACAGTCACATCTGGCGCTCCCAGGTCGCCGGCACATGGCTCCGCAGTGTGGGCTTTTTTTAATGTGTCCGCTGCTGACAATAGTGTTGCCATCTGCAGCCTTTGAAGTCAACGCATAAGTCGCAGTAAGCCCAACACTCACCTAGGGACTAGCGCCTTAAGAAGGCACCTGGACTCCCATCACCGAGCCCAGTGGGAGCAACGCCGTCAGAACCCACAAAGCCTCACTCCAGGCTCTCACTGTCCAGCATCTTCTCCTTCTCCTCTCTCCTCACAATTGTCCTCCACTCCACCTTCCATCATGCCATCCTCACGTTGTTCTGGAAAAAGGCAGGCTTCCGTGGCCCAAATGTTGGAGCGTAAAAAAATGATGACGCCCGATAACCCTCTTGCCCAACGGTTGACTGCTGGCTTGTCAGAACTGATAGCCCACCAAGTATTGCCATATCAACTGGTGGACTAGGAGGCCTTTCGGAATTTTTTGGCCATTGGAACACCACAATGGAAGGTCCCAGGAAGGAAATATTTCTCGCAGAAGGGCATTCCAGAGCTATATGGCCATTTTCAGTAGCAAGTGAATGTATCTCTGTGCCAAGATACATCTGACCACAGACATGTGGTGTAGCAAACACAGGCAGGGAAGGTATATAACTTTTACTGCCCACTGGGTTAACCTTCTGACGGCTGTCAAGCATGTAATCGGTGGCACCCGTGTAGATTTGGTTTTACTGCCATGGATTGCATGCAGGCCTGCCTCTTCTTCTCCTCCTCCTACTCCATCCTCCCTCTCCTCCTCGGCTGACTCCTCCTTTTCCGCTGCTACCGTCTCTTCAGATGCGCCGCCCAAGATCACCAGAACCTATTCCACATGCCAGGTGAGACGTTGCCATGCTGTGCTGCGTCTGTTGTGCCTGGAAGCCAAGAGCCACACTGGTCCTGCACTCCTTTCAGCTTTGCGTTCACAGGCAGATCAGTGGCTGACACCGATCAATTTGACAGTTGGTAAAGTGGTGTGCGAAAACGGTGCCAATCTGCTGAGCGCGCTGAAACAGGGCAAAATTACACACGTGCTATGCATGGCCACACGTCCTGAACTTGGTTGTGCAGCGATTCGTTGCCAAATACCCTGGGGGTCCAGGACGTCTTGCGGCAGACCAGGAAAATCGCGAGCCATTTCAGAAGATCTTACACAGCCATGGCTCGCCTTTCTGACATTCAGCGGCGACACAACCTGCCCGTCAGGCATCTTATTTGTAACTGGCTGACGCGATGGAACTCAGCCTTGTATATGCTTGTGTGACGAGACCAATCTCGCCACTGGGCATTGGAGAAGCCTGGTTGCTCGCCTCCTGCAATATGACTATGGACCCTCTCATCAGCCCAGGCTAAACATAAACACCATGGCAATTTGACTGTGTTTGTGGCATCTGAGCGCTGTTTGGATATGTTGAGCGCTCAGATCTGAGGATGGGTTGAATGTAGGGGTTCTGTTCAGTAGACTGGGAGTTATGCATTTTTGTGTCTTTTTGTGTTTCTTTAAACATGTGGCTAATGGAGCTTTGCCTCTCCTGGAAGCTAAAACGTATTCCGTAAACTGTAAGGAACAGGAAGCCAACTCCTAATATGGGCATTACAGGAAGTTCTGAGGAGACGGGCGGTCTATTGACACTCAGAGTGAGTGATTGAGGGCTCGTTAGGGAACCATTGTTCTGTGTCTGACTGTTGTGTGCATTGATTGCCCCCTGGGGCTTCTGTCTCCTTGCATTGGTCAAAGCTATCTGACCAATCCCTGTTGACTCATTTTCAAGCCCTCATTTGCATATACTGGAGAGGACCTTGGTGAGAACTGCAAGTGCTTTGCAATTGACCAATGGGAAGGCGGTTGTTGGGGGAAGGATGTTCCAATTTCTGTATAAAAGTGTGCTCTGTTCTTCCAATAAATGTTGTTCCTGTTTTACCCTCATCTCGGAGCTTTGTCTCGTTATTGGGGGAATCTGCTGCAGGGATTGCTATGGTCTTCCATACTTCCTTAGAGAATCACTAAGCTCTTGTAAGAGCTTGTGTAGAGCTTGTTCGTGCTGCACTCTCTGGGGAAAGAGAGGTTCACCCACAGGAACCTGGGGCCTTGTCGTTGGTCCAGGGTGGGTAGGAGATGCCAAGACCCTAACCAAGCTGCGGCGGTTCGTGGAGTCTGAAGTGCTTACGGTGTCTGGTGGAGTGCTTGGAGCCCTCGGGAAGCACTAGGAGCATCTGTCAACGGAGGTACCTGCTCAGGGGTGCCCTGTTCCGTAACAATTGGTGGCAAGCGACGGGATTGGTGGCAAGCGGCGTGATCGTTCCTACAGCCAGAAGGACAGCTACAGGAGACACCATTGCTCTGGATTTTACAATTGAGGGCAACGCATGTCCCAGTACAGCGACCTTGACAGCACCAGCATGGAACCAGCAGTGGAGTTTGATGAGAGTGCCATGGATGACCGAGATGCAGTCCGTAAAGGCATCTGGTACCAGGCACTGGGCATTGTGGAGTACCAGCGGGGTGAGAGACGCCCCAAGGAAGACCAGCGGTTGCAGAAGCGAGTAGCCCTGCGGATGCCCTTCCTGGGGGAGCAGCCCCGGGAGGAATGGGTAAAAGAATTGGAGCTCCGGGTATGGCAGGAGATGTGGCTGGAGGATGCCTACCAGGCGCTCTGGTGGTGTGTTGCACAGTACCTGCCCTGGACAGCCGAGCACGACAAGCCAGAGGGAGAGGAGTTTGATGGTCCTGGCTTGTTATGGGAGTCTTTTTCAGAGCTGGAATTTGGGAGCCCTACACAAGCCCGGTTCAATGATCTCTTGAAATGGAGGGAGAGCAGGTATGACTGGGACGACGCTCACGAAATTGAGCAAGACCTGGTCCACCTGGTGACCCGGGAGATGGAGCTAGAACAGGGCTACCAGCAGCTGTTCCAATACTATGAGAAGGCTCAGCAGGAGAGCAGCAGGACAGACCCAGAGCCAGACCCATTCAGAGGGGATGACATGGTAAAATTTTACTGGGAAGAACCCCAGGTGGCCGGTAGAGATGGGACCGAGGTCTCTCCACCGGTCCTGCAGGGAATTGGGAGCCCAGTCTCCATTCCCCAGCGGCAGAGTATCCTACAGGGAATAGAGAGCCCAGTCTCCTTTCCCCAGCAGCAGAACTCTGTATTGGGAGGAGAGACAGTCGGTCTCCCTCCGCAAAGACTGGAAGTATGTATGGGAGAGGAGATTGTTACCACCTCTCCCCAGCAGTGGATCATTAATGGGCAGAGTGTTCTATCGGGAGAGGAGCTTGTTACCCCTTCTCCCCAGCGGCAGCTTAATGTACCAGGGGGAGACTGTAAGCCCCCCACCGGTGCAGATGGGACCGTGGTCTCTGCACTTACCACACAGGGGGTAGGGATGGTCGGTCCTACCCCCCTTCACGACAGAGCTGTGTATCCAAGGGGGAGACAGTCAGTCTCCAGCCACCAGGCTCCAACCAGACTACTCCGGTTGTAGTGCTGGCACCAGGACAGAGTACCGCTGGTCTCTGCCCACTCAGCAACCCACCAAGGCATCCTACCAGTCCCTTACACAGCCGTGGTGAGGCACCTGGACATGGACAAGTTTCTCCTCTAACCAGGTGTAGTAACCATTTATTGTGGGTTGGTCGTACTGTTTTTTCTGCTTTGTGGGTGGGCTGCTGGACTAACAAGGGCACTGACCGGCAGGAGGTCAGGTACCCTGTTAGTCTTTTTGGAAAGGGGGAGAGATGTGACGAGACCAATCTCGCCACTGGGCGTTGGAGAAGCCTGGTTGCTCGCCTCCTGCAATATGACTATGGACCCTCTCATCAGCCCAGGCTAAACATAAACACCATGGCAATTTGACTGTGTTTGTGGCATCTGAGCGCTGTTTGGATATGTTGAGCGCTCAGATCCAGGCTATCTGGGGATGGGTTGAATGTAGAGGTTCTGTTCAGTAGACTGGGAGTTATGCATTTTTGTGTCTTTTTGTGTTTCTTTAAACATGTGGCTAATGGAGCCTTGCCTCTCCTGGAAGCTAAAACGTATTCCTGTAAACTGTAAGGAACAGGAAGCCAACTCCTAATATGGGCATTACAGGAAGTTCTGAGGAGACGGGCGGTCTATTGACACTCAGAGTGATGTGTATTGAGGGCTCGTTAGGGAACCATTGTTCTGTGTCTGACTGTTGTGTGCATTGATTGCCCCCTGGGGCTTCTGTCTCCTTGCATTGGTCAAAGCTATCTGACCAATCCCTGTTGACTCATTTTCAAGCCCTCATTTGCATATACTGGAGAGGACCTTGGTGAGAACTGCAAGTGCTTTGCAATTGACCAATGGGAAGGCGGTTGTTGGGGGAAGGATGTTCCAATTTCTGTATAAAAGTGTGCTCTGTTCTTCCAATAAATGTTGTTCCTGTTTTACCCTCATCTCGGAGCTTTGTCTCGTTATTGGGGGAATCTGCTGCAGGGATTGCTATGGTCTTCCATACTTCCTTAGAGAATCACTAAGCTCTTGTAAGAGCTTGTGTAGAGCTTGTTCGTGCTGCACTCTCTGGGGAAAGAGAGGTTCACCCACAGGAACCTGGGGCCTTGTCGTTGGTCCAGGGTGGGTAGGAGATGCCAAGACCCTAACCAAGCTGCGGCGGTTCGTGGAGTCTGAAGTGCTTACGGTGTCAGGTGGAGTGCTTGGAGCCCTCGGGAAGCACTAGGAGCATCTGTCAACGGAGGTACCTGCTCAGGGGCGCCCTGTTCCGTAACAGCTTGATAAGCTGCTCCAGCAGAAATGTGCAGTTAACGACTACCTGTACGAACTCTGCGGCAGGACAGGTTCTGGGGAGCTTGGGTTTTTTCACCACGCCAGTGGCTGCTAATGCACGACGCATGCAGACTGCGGTCATTTGATGAGATCACCGAACTGGTCAGTCGCGGCCAGGGCGCCATCAGTGACACCGTACCTTACGCCTTCTTTCTGGAGTGTGCATTGCATTGTGTCATGGATCAAGCCGTTGAGGAGCAGGAAGATGAGGAAGTCGCAATGTTGGATGAATTCCCAGGGGGTGCTACTCCATCTGAGACAAGTCAACAACAGGAGTCTGAAGAGGAGTCAGAGGAGGATGGTGATGGGGCGGATGAGGAGGAGCAAGAAGAGCATGCTTTAAACCTTTCTGGGATCCCTGGTGTTGTCCGCGGATTGGGGAGGAGAACGAGGACGACATTATCCTGGATGATGATCAGGAGTCAGGCCACTACACTGCTTCCAGTTTATTGCAAATGGGGACCTTCATGCTCCAGTGTTTTAAGGGGGACCCCATATAAAAAGCATAAAGGTCAAGGACCAGTACTGGATGGCAATGTACTTAGACCCCCGGTACAAACACAAAATATCGGAAATCCTACCACCATCACAGAGCGCGGTCAGAATGCAGCACTTCCAGGCCTTGTTTCGAGAAATGCTGAATTCTGCTTTTGCGTGCGCTGGCAGAGGAATTTCCACTTACAGAGAAACAGTTGCGGGTACCAATCCAACAGCGCCTGCAAGAAGAGGGCGTTTTGAAGATGTGTTGGTAACTTCTGATATGAGATCATTCTTTCAGCCGACCGATCGACAGCTGTACTCCGGATCCAGCACCAGGGAATGCCTAGACCGACTACATCGGGTTAATGGCCAATGTGGACGCTCTCAGGAGTGATGAACCCCTGGACTACTGGATGGGCAGGCTTGACCTCTGGCCAGAGCTTGCACAATTTGCAATGGAACTGTTGGCTTTCCCCCCATCCAGTGTCCTGTCTGAAAGGACATTCAGCGCCTAGCGCCTAGCTCATGACAGTGTTTACTACCTCACATTTATAAAAATGAATGAGGCATGGATTTCAGAGGAATTCAACACATGTGACCAGTAGACCATGTTTGATTAAAATTCCTCATGACAGGCCACAAATATCCACCAGACCGCCATCCACCCATAACAATTCATGGTCCTTGTCTTTGGTAAATACAGCGGCATAAAAGGCATTTTATGTCCATTCCATGCCTAATTTTTGGGGCCTTTCATGGCCGACAATTATTTATCCTGTCAATGACTAATGTACCTCCAGCCACAGAACTCAACGTTCTTAGCTGTCAGGTGAACGCTTGTGGGCTAATTTTTGGGGCCTGTAATGGCCGGGCGACACTTACTTCTGTATCCTGTGAATGCCTAATGTACCTTCGACCACAGAATACAACGTTCTTAGCTGTCAGGTAAATGCATGTGGGCTAATTTTTGGGGCCTGGAATGGGCAACACTTACTTATTTATCCTGTGAATGCCTAATGTACCTTCAGCCACAGAATACAACGTTCTTTGCTGTCAGGTAAACGCATGTGGGCTAGTTTTTGGGGCCTGGAATGGGCGACACTTACTTATGTATCCTGTTAATGCCTAATGTACCTCCAGCCACAGAATACAACGTTCTTTGCTGTCAGGTAAACGCATGTGGGCTAATTTTTGGGGCCTGGAATGGGCGACACTTACTTCTGTATCCTGTGAATGCCTAATGTACCTTCAGCCACAGAATACAACGTTCTTAGCTGTCAGGTGAACGCTTGTGGGTTAATTTTTGGGGCTTGTAATGGCCGGGCGAAACTCACTTCTGTATCCTGTGAATGCCTAATGTGCCTTCAGCCACAGAATACAGCATTCTTTGCTGTCAGGTAAACGCATGTGGGCTAATTTTTGGGGCCTGGAATGGGCGACACTTACTTATGTATCCTGTGAATGCCTAATGTACCTCCAGCCACAGAATACAACATTCTTTGCTGTCAGGTAAACGCATGTGGGCTAATTTTTGGGGCCTGGAATGGGCGACACCCACTTCTGTATCCTGTGAATGCCTAATGTACCTTCAGCCACAGAATAAAAAGTTATTTGCTGTCAGGTAAACGCATGTGGGCTAATTTTTGGGGCCTTGAATGGGCGACACTTACTTATGTATCCTGTGAATGCCTAATGTACCTCCAGCCACAGAATACAACATTCTTAGCTGTCAGGTGAACACTTGTGGGCTAATTTTTGGGGCTTGTAATGGCCGGGCGACACTCACTTCTGTATCCTGTGAATGCCTAATGTACCTCCAGCCACAGAATGCAACGTTCTTTGCTGTCAGGTAAACGCATGTGGGCTAATTTTTGGGGTCTTTTATTTATGGACTCTCTTCAGATTTGGTAGTAATTTCTTTTGCATTTGCGCGCTATTCTTTTTTAATATACATGTCTTTTGGTTCATAGCTGCAGCAGCTTTGGAAATACATGGGTATGCTCCCCCAAATTTTTTGCCTGTTTATTATGTATTCGGTCTGACCAGACTATCGAGGTTGAGCAGCCCTCCCCACCCCCCACACACACCTGTACTCAATCAGTGTCCACCATCAAGTGGATATAGGAGGAGTCCCCTGTAGTGCATTTGCACATCTCTCCCAGCAAGGAGTATTATCTCCAAGGGTTAGAAAGGCTGGATTCATCTCTTTTTCATGGATAGTGTAGGACCCACTGATAATGGGGTACTTTGACGCAGTAGTGGGCTTGAGCACGATATGGCCATATGGTGGGACCAAACCCCCATTTTTATTTATGGACTCTCTTCAGATTTGGTAGTAATTTCTTTTGCATTTGCGCGCTATTCTTTTTTAATATACATGTATCCTGTGAATGCCTAATGTACCTTCAGCCACAGAATACAACGTTCTTTGCTGTCAGGTAAACGCATGTGGGCTAATTTTTGGGACCTGGAATGGGCGACACTTACTTATGTATCCTGTGAATGCCTAATGTACCTCTAGCCACAGAATACAACGTTCTTTGCTGTCAGGTAAACGCATGTGGGCTAATTTTTGGGGCCTGGAATGTGCGACACTTACTTCTGTATCCTGTGAATGCCTAATGTACCTCCAGCCACAGAAGACAATGTTCTTTGCTGTTAGGTAAACGCCTGTTCGCTAATTTTTGGGGCCTGTACTGGCCGACACTTACTTCTTTATCCTGTGAATGCCTAATTTTTCAGACTGGAATTGAAAATCAATGGATCTGTAAACGTTCCGCCAAATTGTGGAACGGATGCGGACCCATTTTACAGACGTGAATGGACCCTTTATGTATTTGACATGTATTTACCGGCTGCTGTCAGTTCTGGCTGATTTAGAAAAAAATAAATACATTTTTTTTGCTGAACAAAAAAAATGTTATGGCAACTTTTCCAATAGCAATACTTCTGTTATGACAATGTCCATGTTGTAGAACTATTTGTGCACAGCTAGTAAGTATTTTGTGGCTGCAAATATGACCTGAAGGTTTTTAAATTTCGCCTGCCATTAAAGTCAATGGGGCCCACCGCGAACTTACGGTTAGCGAACATTTGAGAAAGTTTGTGGATAACGTTCGCGAACCGCCCCGGCCGATGTTCGTCCATCACTAGTCAGGACATAGGAAGGTTTCCAATAGTATGGATTGAGTGATTTTAAAGTGTTTAGAAAGAGTCTCGTCAGGGAATTTTTGTATGGTTTGCATGAGTAGATATTTACATGTAGTAAACAGCATGCAGGGTTTAGTTCTAGTTTTGTTTCATTAAAGTGGATAACCCATCTTTTGACATAGAGCGAAAATTGTGAGATTGGGGGGCATGTCCACCACATATGTAAGAATGTGCCTTTAGCTAATTGACATCAACAGCATGTATCGGATGCAGAGGAAGGCCAGCTCCTAATTTTAGTCGGTGTTATATACCACTGTGTAATGATTTTAAAAAAGATTTCTTGTATGCATGTGCTTAAGGAACATTTGTGAGTGAAGACACAGGCTTTTTGCTATTGGTCATCAGCAAATTGTTTTTGCAACTCTTGCTCCCATACCTGTTGGAATTTGTCACTTGTCTCTTTACAGGGCTGTGTGAGCCATGAGTATGACATAGATGTGTCTTTGCTAACTGGACTTCTGTTAAAGCAGAAAGCTTCCAAAAATGTGAGCGGAAATTGTTGGCTTAATAAAAAGTGCTATGTTACAAATGTCTTGAACTTTGTTTTCTTGGAATGCTGTATTTGGTCAGAAGTGTGGAATCTCCAAGGGCAATCTTTTCAATATGCACTGGCCTAAGCTTCCTCCAGAGTTACCAATGGTGAGTGCCACACATATACCTCACTTACACACTGACAATGTGTCTGCTGTTAGCTCACCCTTTTATAAAAAATAGACTGAGTTATCCATGCCTTCAAATTATTGGCTTTGTTGACCAGTGCAAATGCTATTTTTTCTGCATTATTGTGAAGGTGGTCAGCTGTTGTTTTTGTACCTTTCTGCCTTATCTTGATGAATCATGAAAAAATTCAAATATAATCTAAACACAGGCCATACACATCAGGTGATCTACCTCTGCCAGGGGTCTTTCACTCCAGATTGGCACTTCAGATTTTGCTCAGTCACAATGGGTTTATAATAGATAATCATGTGCTGTGATAGACAGTAGATTATTGATTAATGTATATTCTAAGTCAAAATGCTTTAAGGGCTTGTTCCCACATGTGGCTGTACTGCTGCCCCACTGAAAAGCAATCCGGGGTGGATTCATCTGCAAAACATTTTTACACCATAGATCTTCCTCAATCCCCCAGCTTTCTAGACAGCCTAAGGAAATAAAATCTACAGCCTGCCAGAGGAACACATTTCCTGTGTTTTGACTATGGTAATATATGGAGCCAAAACAATCAGACTTGCTGTTTCCCATTTATTTCACAATCTATATTATTAGTCATTCGGACAGTTAATGCAAGTGCTTGGGCTATGTCTGAGTTCTGGGCACAGCAAACTCTGCTTTTGCTCACACCAGACCACTTCAGTTGGCCCTTTTCAGAGATGCAATTGCATGCATTCCTTAATAAATGACAAGATAGCTTTTATAGTAGAAAAAAAGCTCAGAATGGCCTTCTCAGGGCTTAAACAACCCTTGTTATTGATAAGAGGTGCTTTTGAGTATAACTGTATATGGGGTGACCATCGCCACTGTCTCATGGAAATAAATATTATTTTCATCAAATTTGAAGCAGCTGAACGTGGGGTGAGAAACTATAATGCCCTTTCTTCAGCAAGTTCTCAAAAGCTATTTACCTAAATTAGCAGAGGATCAGATCCAAGTCCTTCTTAAAGAAATGCACTCATCTAATGAGGTACTCAATATCATAGCCATTTCAGCACCCCATGTTGGCAACCCTGAATAGTCTCACTACTTGGCTCTTGCACTGATCCAGTAGTATAAAAACTTTCTGAATCCTTGACCTGGCACAAGTATATGGAAAAGCACTTTGACTTCAATTGCTGCATGTTTATACAGGTAACTGACTTCGTTTTTAAGCTAGAAGCAATCTGGTTACCAGCTACTACTAGTTTCTTTAATGATTCTTTAAAGTTTACAGTGTTTACAAACCATACAAATACTCTTTCAAGTATGAAGTTTACTTTATCACTCCAATTCAGCCCCTCCTTCCCCTTATTACATTCCCCTTCCAGGAAGCACTACCGCCACTAAGCCTCGGTTCACATTTATGCGATGCGGGAAGGCTGCAAATCCGCAGCCTGTTCCCGCATCGCACACGCACCCCCGGCAGTTCACACTGCCATATGCGATACGCTGGGGGTGTCAATGTAATCTTAACGACACCCCCAGTTTGATCGCATATCGCAGTGCGATCGTGCAGTTCGCACAGGATAGGATCGCACAAGTGTGAACCGCTGTGCGATCCGATCCTGATGCGGCTGCCAAAAAGGGTCCCCGTGCGTGTTTGGTGCGGCTGCGGTGCTAATTTAGCCATACAAACTGTATGGCTAAACTCGCACCGCACAGCCGATCGCATGTAATGTCAGAGCAGTGCGCTCCGACATTACATGCGAACCCCGCACACGCACAAGTGTGAACCGGGGCTTAATGGCAGAACCCCTGCCAAGCTTCTGTTTGTAAATAAACCATCTGGGAATCTTTCATTTATAGTCGTAGCACTACCAGCACTACATGACAGATCCTCAACCAGTGGTAAACAAACCAGCTGAGTATGCTAGGTGATGTTATTGATCCAATAGGGTCATGACCATATTTTGTCAATGACGTCACCTAGGAACCCTGGCCAGCTTGTTTGCAAATCTCTCATTTGCAATGGGAGTAGTGGAGGGACAGCATTGTCAGATGGAGGGTTGACATGAAAGTGGGTCTGCAGGTCATCATGACTGACAAGGCTCTACATTTATGGACAATAGGATTAATGTTGGATTTACATGGAGGAGATGGCTTTTTCACTGTAATGGTGTTTTTATTTATAATTACATTTTTTTTGGGAAGGGGGAGTAACAAGGGTTCCCAATAGCCCCAATCCCCCCCCCCCCCCGCAAATCGCCACATCCATTTTTGAATACAGTATGTGGGGATGAGGTCCCTAATCCCTCAACATGGGGCCTTGCAATGGCAGCCCCTCCTTCCTTTCCTGACATTCCAGGCTGCATGCCTGGATTATGATCTTATATGAATTTTGAGGGGGACTCTACAAACATTAGCTAGGGTTCAGGTGGGCCAACTGGCCACATATATCCTATTTTATTGTTTACTGAATTGCAAACAGGCTGCATTCAGATCAAACTCATATTTATTCTGAACCCAAAGCTCATGTTTAGGTACCAAATCCTAAAATGCACATCATATCTTTTGTGTGTTTGTGTGTGCCACGTTGGTTCAGCAACTTGACATTGTACAGTTTATTAATGTAAGTATATTCCCTCTTTTAGAGTTATGTGACTGTCTGAGACTGTCTGAAATTCTATGTGAGGCATTTATAGGGCATCTTTTATCTTGTTGTTTACCTTCAGTGGTTTAGAGAAAACTCGTGCTGATGTTCCCTAATTGGAGAGACCTCTGTTTTTCTATTCCTGAATTTCCTGTAAAGCAAACATGATGTATCTCTAATACGTACACTGAATGTAAATCAAGCATCTTGAACAGAATAAAGATGAACATTGTTGAATAAAGGCAACATCTATGGCTGGTGAGCCATTAGAGATCATCTTTTTACTTTGCTCTGAAAATGTTGTTTCCCAGATTTTTGTTGAATAAAATGAAGAACATTTGTATAAAACATTTTCTAAACTGTTGCTTCCTGTTAGGGTCGTATATTTATATCCTATGGGACTACAAAGAACTGCAGTACACACAAGTGATGATGAAAAGAACCTGACATTTAGTGAAAATAAAGACTGAGTCATTAATTGGCACACTATAAGACATCAGCAGTGTGCTCATGTAATACCCTGCCTTTTAACGTGTTTACTACAAACGAAGAACTGACCTCATCCAGATTGTTTACTTGCCAACCCAGAGAGACACTTTAAAGCAAATATATTATATTTCTGAAACAACAATCTGTGTTACTTGTAACAACCAATAAGTTACCAACTCTCAAGTGCAGGGTTGAAAATAAAAGAAAGCAACTGAATTTTTGCTGTTAGCAACACAATCAATTTTTCTTTCTTTTAGACCTACCAACATTTTACAGTAAAAATTGAACTCCTATTTCTAATTAGTCCAAAGTCTCCACTTCACTTATAGAAGGAGTATTTTAAAATGTTTAATTGCACATGCTGAATTGAAAATCTCTGAGTCTATAAATCTATAGAGCCAATAGAGATCTTGTATCCACCAAGGCTCTTAAAGTCCCCGTAATATCTGACACATGAGCTGGATCTGCAAAAAGCAAGTAATGGTTAAGCCTGCTTCATGCACTGACAAATACATTGACAGTTGTTATTATTCAATGGGTTAATGAGAAAAAGAAACCCTCTGTAAACTTTGGGTCAGTCAGTTATTGTCATCTGGGATCTCTAAGCATCTATGGTATGTGGTTCAATGGATATTTATGGTGTAGAGGAGGATGCAGCAAAGTCTGGATTTTCTGATTAAAGGTGTTTTATCCCTAATACTGTGAGCTTGAAATAATGAGGTTTGAAGCATGTTCATTATGTTAAACCATAAAAAGTACCTAAAATTCTAATAGAAAGTTGAGAAGTCTTCTCTGAAACTTTGATTGATGAGGCTTATCAATGCTACAAAAACCTCATTATGGAGTCCTTTAAAGGTAATTGCAGAACTAAATTCTCTTAAGATACACTATATTATCAAAAGTATTGGGAAGCCTGTCATTACGCCCACATGAACTTTAATGGCATCCCAGTCTTAGTCCGTAGGGTTCAATTTTGAGTTCACTCACCCTTTGTAGCTATAACCGCTTCATTTCATCTGGGTAAGCTGTCCACAAGGTGTAGGAGTGTGTCTATGGGAATGCTTGGACATTCTTCCAGAAGCGCATTTGTGAGGTTAAGCATTGATGTGGACAAGAAGGCCTGGCTCTCAGTCTGCACTCTAATTAATCCCAAAGGTGTTCTATCGGGTTGAGGTTAGGACTCTGTGCAGGCCAGTCAAGTTTCTTGTCATGTCTTTATGGAACTTGTTTGTGCACTGGTGAGCAGTCATGTTGGAACAGGAAGGGCCAACTCCAAACTGTTCCCACAAAGTTGGGAGCATAAAATTGCCCAAAATGTCTTGGTATGCAGATCCCTTCAGAGTTCTCTTCAGTGGAACTAAGGGGCCAAGCCCAACCCCTGAAAAACAACTCCACACCATAATCCCCCTCCACCAAATGATTTGGACTAGTGCAGAAAAATGGTCTATAAAGACATGGATGAGCGAGTTTGGGATGGAGGAACGTGACTGGCCTGCACAGGGTCCTGACCTCAACCCGATGGAACCCCTTTAAGATTGATTAGAGCGCAGACTGAGAGCCAGGCTTTCTCTCTAACACCAGTGCCTGACCTCACAAATGGGCTTCTAAAAGAGTGGTCAAACATTTCCATAGACACACTCCTAAACCTTGTGGACCACCTTCCCATAACAGTTGAAGTTGTTATAGCTGCAAAGGGTGGACCAACTCAATACGGACTAAGACTGGCATGCCATTAAAGTTCATGCAGGTATAAAGGCAAGCGTCCCAATACTTTTGGTAATATAGTGGATATAACTGTTGCTCCAAACTGGGGTATCTAAATGTAACTGGTTTACCCACAAACAGCACAAGTGCCACCAGCCACTAAGGATGATCGAACTTTTGAAAAGTTCGGTTCGACCAGAACCCCCGAATTTCCCAAAAGTTCGGTTCGGATTTCAGAACCCCATTGAAATCAATGGGACCCGAACTTCGGTAATCAAAAAATAAAATTTTTAAGCCCTAAACCCCAATAAATGCCCCTAAAAAGTGCCTAGGGTTCTGGGTCATGCCCCATTAACTATTAATCACACAAAAAAAAGTTCAAAAAAAAAGCCAATTATTGAAAAAACTAAAAAAAAAAAAAGAGAGATTTTTTTATTTTTACTTTGGATTTAGTATCTGGAGGGTCTAAAAGGTGTGCATGTGAAGTTTCAGCTCTGTAGCATGTCCAGAACCATGAAAAAAAAAAAGATAATTTTTCAGTAGAACAGGGATGTGGGTCGGGACCCTCCTTTAACTTTAACACCTATATGATCTTTTTTTCTGGTTCTGGAAATACTACAGAGCTGAAACTTCCCAGGTACACCTTTTAGACCCCCCAGACACAAAATCACACAAAAAAAGTTCTTAAAATTTGTCATTTTTGATAAAAAAAACAATTATTGAAAAATTAAAAAAAAAAGAGATTTTTTGATTTTTACTTTGGATTTAGTATCTGGGGGGTCTAAAAAGTGTACATGTGAAGTTTCAGCTCTGTAGCATGTCCAGAACTATGAAAAAAAAGATTGTTTGTATTAGAAAACTTTCAGCACAGGAGGTTGGCTCCGCTGCTGTAACACCTTGCCGGTTTAATAGAAGGCATTTTTTTGGGTTCTTTGCAGTCAGGAAAAACATCTGAACTTGTGTATAGTGGTACTGTGCACAAGTTCTGATGTTTTTCCTGCCTCCAAAAACCCCCAAAAAATGCCAGCAAAAACACACCTGGGCATTTTTTTTTGACGCTAGCGTTTTTTTTTTGGCATTTTTTGGGGTTCTTTTGAGGCAGGCAAAACATCTGAACTTGTGTATAGTGGTGTATATACACATATCCATATATTTATATACACACCTAGACATATATAGGTGACCCCTGCTGAGGAAGTCATGCTTATTGACGTAATGCATACGGGGGAAGGAGTCTGATGTCACCCGCAGCTCTCTGAGATCCTGGAACACATGTCTGCACTTTCGCTTTCATCTGGCACTGTGACAGTGCCTTGCTTGTGAGTGATGCTTTATTTTTTACTTTAATAAATGTCCTTAATTAAGCGGAGAGCATTAGATCGTTTTATTTATCTTTTCCTGATTGCCATACACGAGTTTCTGTGAACCTGTTGGATCCTGGATATACAGATCTTCTGGCTGCCTCTGGCTTACTGATACAAAGTGTTGTGACCCCTAGTGGTCGAATACAGGAGGTCAGAGGCTGTATTATCTGTGGTGGAGGAGTCACGTTTGCAGTGTCTTTTAAATATTCCTGTTTTTCACTTTGGAAATCAGCTTTTAAGGACTTTATGATTTATGATCCATGATCCACATGCTTTTTATTGTGCATTTTATACATTTTAATGTGAATGATTTTATGCACTATTTGTAATTTTATAGCGCTGCACTTTATTTTCTTTTACTGCATATTATAGGTTTTGGTAGGTTTGACCTATCCTGGTGTACAGCTGCTTACCCATCCATTTGATTTTAAGCGCTGAATTTTTATTGTTATTGCTCAAAAAAGCACTGGCAGTGGCAGCCCCTGCAGCATAAAAAATGCTTGGCTGGTGAGAAGCCATATGGGTGTGCCGAAGCTATTCAGAAAAATGATCTTTTCTCTATAGCGGTCACCCTGCTATGGAAGGGTTTTGTCAACCTGCCATAGCAGTCACTGCCAGTTAACCCTACACTACACTACGGTCCCCTTACACTTAACACTTTCCCTACAGAAACTAAATTTTTGAAGCTAACTTAAGTGTAAAGGAGCACTCTAACTACACTAGATATCCCTTTCCTCACACTAAAAATAGCTAAATGACACTTTTAAAGTAAAATTAACAGAACTGCTTCCACTCTCTTCCATGTCCAGTATAACAATGCTAGGAATATGGTGGGGGCGATCTTACATACTGGGGGGCTTATTCACTAATAATTGGTCTAGGGACCCCCTAGTCACTCCAATCACATTCCTAGCATTCTCCTGCCCCCTCAATTGGCTTTTGCTAATGGTTCTGGTCCAATCACTGGCTTTTAAAGCCCATTTCCTGAAGCATCGCATTTTGGGCGGTTCTGGTTGCCGAATTCCGAACTTTTTGGGCAAAAAGTTCTAAATTCGGCCGAACCTCGAACACCCAATGTTCGGGCCGAACCGATGGTCAGCCCGAACCGTTCGATCATCCCTACCAGCCACCCAAGCAACAGTCCATCCTCTCTGGTTTTAAATGACACTCTAGTGGTTTTCTTTTTTTTGTAGTTTTTTGCTGATAGAACTTGCAACTAGAGGGGGGATAGGACATGGGAGTCTTGGCATGGGATACTTCCAAAGAAATACTCAGCATTAGTTAGCAATCAGAGGACAGTATTTTAGCAGCAGAAGCTGTAGTAGCTAAGAATGAACAGTCCAAGGCCCCACAGCTGAAAACCATTGGGCGAATCTTTGTTCAAAGTACAATATCGATATCCAGTGCAGAGTCCAGCACTAAGTCCCAGGGATCAACTTAAAGTAGCTACTCACAAGTCCCCAAGACAGCTGCCTCCTTCCAACTTCCTCCAGACACAACCCAGTGAGTGAAATGGCGCCTCAAGACTGGATTCCTTGTGGTGTAGTTCTGCAGTCAGCTCTGAGCAAAGTCCATTTTAACCTTTGACCCTAGCACCTCTTAAGCCTCCTTGAGCACTTGTCTAGTCCATGGGCTGCCTGGCAGCAGCAGCCCCTGAACATCTGAAACACTCCTGGGGAGAAGAAACTCTGCTCCCCAGTGTCTCAGACTACTTATCCACACTTCTGCCCCCTTCTGGAAACTTCCTGTCCTAGGATTGGCCAGAACCTGATAAATATACAGGACGGGTGATTTGAATTTCCTGCCCAATGCTCTGGAAGCTTCTTCCAAAGGCAAGGGAAAGCAATCAAACTCCCAGCCTGTGAGACACTGAGCAGGCCAAACTAAACAGTCACTGCTTCTTTAATTACAGAGAAACCCAAAAGCTAAATTTGCATAGCCACCTATGCTTGGAGGGTGTTACATGCCTTTTGATACTCAACGTTTGTAAGAAGTTTTGAATAATTTTTATTAAATGAGGTAAAAATGACAATAGATATTCATATATTCTTTTTGTACCACTGCTAGTAAAATAGTTTGTTTGGTGTGTAGCTTTCATCTAAAGTTTAATTGTTCCCACTTTGAAAGCAGAGATAAGAATTGGACTAAAGTTCAATAAATGAAGTCCTGCTCCAAGTGACCCTGGGAAGTGGGACCTGATTTCTAAATCAATTGGTAGGAAGACTGTCTCAAGGAGTACAGGATGTCTGTCAAGGTGAGCAAATAGAAGTAATCTTTTGTCAGAGCTTGAGACTACCTCGTAGCCAATAAGGCTGCATGTGCTTGTGTGATATCTAAATAATATATAATAAAGTCTAGAGGCAATATATTTAAGAGTTGCCATACAACAACATATTAACATAGCAGAGATCTCATATGTAATTCTAAGAAGCTTGAAAGGTACGTGATGTCCTTGGCAAAATTGTTAGTGACATTGCTGTTAGCCTTCGTGTTGTTAGACATTTTGGGGTACATTTACTAAAAATGGTTCGCTCAGAATTTGTTGCAGCTGTGCATTGTAGCCAATCAGCTTCTAACTTCAGCTTGTTCAATTAAACTTTGGCAATAAAAAACCTGGAAGCTGATTGTTTCTGTGCAGAGCTCCACCAGATTTTGCACTCTTCAGTTTTAGTAAATACCCTCTTTAAGACCCATGCCACTAGTTCCTAAAAAATACACATTGGAGTTGATTTAAGGGATAGAGGCTGTTTACTTACATAGTTACATAGTTGATAAGTTTGAATAAAGACACCAGTTCATCCAGCCTATGCTCTATGTGAGTTTATGTTAATAGTAATTCCCATATCCCTGTATGTTGCAATCGTTAGGGTGCCCATCTAATAGGTTGTTGAAACTCCCTGCTGATACCACTGCTTGTGCAAGGGAATTCCACATACTTAACGCTCTGACAGTAAAGAACCCTTTAAGCAGTTTAAAGGTAAAATGCTTCTCTTCCAGTTTAAATTAATGGCCGAGTGTCTTTTTAACCTCCCTCCCACTGAAAAGTTGTTTCCCTGTGCTAAGGTATTTGTATATCGTTATCATATCTCCTTTCAACCATCTCCTCTCCAGAGAGAATCGGTTTAATGCGTGTAGCCGTTCCTCATAGCTGAGGTCCTCTAGTCCCTTTATTAGCTTTGCTGCTCTTCTATGGACTTTCTCCATTTCCAGCATATCCTTCTTGAGGACTGGTGCCCAGTACTGGATGGCATAGTCAAGATGCGGCTGGACCAGAGTCTTGTAGAGTGGAAAAATTATCATTTTATCTCTGTAATAAATCCCCTTTCTGATGCATGCTAATATTCGTCTGGCTTTTCTTGCAGCAGGTTGGAAGTTGCTGAGCCTGTTATCTACTAGGACCCGCAGATCTTTTTCCATCCTGGATTTCCCCAGTGGTTCTCCCCCTAGCCAGTAACGTGTGTTTGTATTTTACATATAAACACATCCAAATGCATTACTTTGCATTTTTCAACATTAAACCTCATTTGCCATGTAGTTGCCCAACCGATTATTTTATTTTGGCCTTCTTGTAAGGTTTCCACATCTTGTTGTGAAGTTATTGCCCTGGTTAGGTTTGTATCATCAGCAAACACTGAGATTGAGATATTTATACCAACCTCTATATCATTTATGAATAAATTAGACAGAATTGGTCTCAGGACAGATCCTTGGGGGACTTTGAGCCCACTTACCACACCAGACCATTCTGAGTAATGATTATTTATCTTCACCCTTTGGACACACCCTTGTAACCAGTTTTCTATCCAGGTACATACCCTATGTTCCCGGCCAAGAGACCTCAGTTTTTAAACTTTTATGGGGGACTGTATTAAATGCCTTTGCAAAATCTAGGTATACCATGTCCACAGGCCTACCTTTATCTAGATGGCAGCTCAATTCTTCATAAAATGTTAACAGATTGGTCTGGCAAGAACGATCCTTCTTGAATCAATGCTGATTACTACCAATGATACTGTTTTCATTAGCAAATTTTGTATATAAACCCTTCTCATCCCCTGCAATCATTTGGAACTGTCGATGTTAGACTGATTGGTCTGTTGTTTCCAGGGATAAATCTTGGCCCTTTTTTAAACATTGGTACCATGCTGGCTTTCCTCCAATCAGCTGGTACCATTTCCTTAAGGACTCAGGGATGTAAGCTATCTGGTCCAGGTGATTTATTTATGTTAAGTTTTTTTCAAGTCTATTTCTGATCCTGGCTTCTGTTAGCCATGAGGGTACATTCTGTGATGCATTATTACCATTACAGTCTTGGTTACTATATCCCCCTTTTCCTTTGTAAAAACCGAGGAGAAGAATGCATTTACAGCCATTGCATTCTCCTTGTCTTTTGTAACCAAATTCCCTTAATCATTTCTTATAGGGCCAATGTGCTCTGGTGTTACTTACTCTTACTGTTAATATATTTAAAACATAGGATTTTTTTTACTCTCCTCCACTATGTGTCTTTTGAGGTCTATTTTAGCAGCCCTGATTGCCATCTTATATGTCTTACTGCATTCCTTGTAGTGTTGGAATGCTGACAATAACCCCTCAGCCTTTATTTTTTGAAGACCCTCCCTTTCGCTATATATGCATTTTTACATTAGAGTTTAGCCACCCAGGTTTAATCTTAGCTCTTTTATATTTATTGCCCAATGGAATGCACTGGCCAATGCCTTTATATAATAAGCTCTTAAAGCACAAGTGTTCCTAGTTCCAAGGATTTTGTCCCATTTAATTTCATGTAGCATAGAGCGCAGTTTAGGGAAGTCGGCTCTTATGAAGTTCACTACTTCATTACCCTTGTGTTTCTTATTTCTGTGATTTATACTGAATGTAATTAACCTGTGATTACTGTTTCCTAAGTTGCCCCGTATTTCCACATCCATGATCATGTCTGTGTTATTTGTAATCAGTAAGTCTAGAAATGCATTGTCTCTTGTTGGTGCATTCACCAACTGACCCATGAAATTGTCTTGCAATTTTAATTTCAACTTTCAAAGTTAATGTCAATAATCAGAGTTCCCTTTGAATACCCAGTCAACCTTAGTAAACGTTTAAAAAAAATGGATTTTTGCTAGAACATGTAGGGTGTTAAAGTGAACACCGCTTCACCTTGAATTCTTCTTAATAGTGCTCTACTATATTTCAGTAAGTGGTCTCTATAAATGACATTCACATGCCCCTAACTGCTATATACAAGCAAGGATTTACATTTTAGATTACCTTATTTTAATGGCCAATCGTCAAAATGTTGTGATAGAAAAGCAAATCAAACCAGGTAAAAAAGAATAGCTTCCATTACAGTTTTGTTTATCTTTTTGGAAAAGGTTTGTGAGATCTCTGCTCAACAGCAATAGCTATGGCCACTAACAGTTTCATGCCATATAAGGTAAGTATGGCATTCCAGGGGATGCAGTAGCGTTAGTGGTTAGGTTAGGGCAAGTGTTAGAACAAGGGGTTAAAGGGGTTTTGCCCTTTAAAATACTTTTTTCACCTTTTCTCCAGCATCAACTGCTTTGCAGTGCTCTAGACTGGCTTCTGGTGGACCAATCCTGTGTATTGGAAAGGGTGCATGTGACAGAGTGACTATGCAGGAACACAATTAGAAGACAGTAGTCACCTAAAACAGGAAGTACATAAACAAGGAGCTTCATGAAAGGATCCTTATATTTTCTTTTAATAACATTGGCGATTTAAAAAAAAAAAAAAAGTTTTTGAAATTTCTATAGCATGCTAAAGTTTGTGTTTACATTTTACTCTAAGGAGTAAGTTCACCTTTCATAACATGTTACACCCATATTCAGGGTGTAACATGTAACACGTTATGAATGCACCAATCCCCGTTCTGTAACGCTCCTGCGTTTTATGTATGATGTGGATTTTCAGCTGCAGAAATATTCCACTTCAGTAGTCATGTAGAGAAACGCTGAGACACCAATCCCAACTCCCAATGACTCATCATGTGTGGATGATCTCAATTCAGCAAGTAAATACACACACTCAATAAGATGTTTCCTAGAGTGACTTATGTATATAGTAACACAGTGATGATAGGCTGAAGAGACAGGTTGGGTAGAGATGGTAGATGACAGACACTTGAAAGGAAATGTTCTTGAAAGTAAGATAGTAGCAGATGGGATGCAGATAGGTTTAGCAATCATGTATGGTAGTAGATGACAGAGTAGCAGGTGGACATACAGGAGAGATCAACCCAGTGCAAGAACAGGTGGTAGTAGGCTCAAGAGCTAGCAATCTTAGATAATGCAGATGTAGTAATAGTCCTTAGTATGCAGAACTAGATAGTGTAAGCTTTAGTATGAAGGTTATAGAGGTTTCCCCTGTGGGGTACTTATCACTAATAGCAATGTAGCAGAGGAGAGGTTCAGCAAGAGCGGATGATCCGGTAGCGGGATACAGGGATCAGCGCAGCGTGGTTCCGACAGCGAGGTATGCTTGCAAGCATGAGAGCTTCAAGACAGGTTAGCATCAAGGCACAAAGCAGTTTGAACGAACACATGTGAGTGAGAGCCGGCGATCTAAATAGCCATCCAGTCCGGCGCTCAGTGATGACAGCATCAGTCTTAAAGGTGTATGCGCACCTTACCAAAAGAGAATGGTGGGGCGCATACACTTATGAAAGAGTAATTAGGGTACCCAAAGGTACCAGAACATTACACGTTCCCTGCTGGATCAACTCCCCGTGTCTGCTGCCACAATTCAAAAAAATTCACCCACCCGGCTGCGTCACTTATTTACAGTCCTCTGTGAATGGAAAACTACGCGGTCTGGCAGCCTTTGCAGCTGTCAGCTTGTAGTTTTTCTTGAACTACCACGGTGCATTGAGCTCTGTGGTAGCTCATTGAGTCTTCCTGTCAGAATGTTTTGGCTTCCACATACGAGGAAGACCTGCATGTCATCAGCGATGTGCTGATCACTGCTGCAATGCTTTACAGGCTCCCAATACAAAAAATCATAAATACCTACAAAAAAATGTGCATTTATTATTTTTTGGCAAAAGGTGAATTTATCCTTTTAAATGTCTATTTATATAGATATCTATATATAGATATATACCTATGTGTTGTGACAATGCATGTTACCACACCATAAATACCTTAGTATTTCGTGGTTCCAATAATTTTCAAGGGTACCCTGGGAACACATATGCGTTTCAGCACACCACAACACATGGTAAAGTACTGGCGTACATTGTGGTACAATGCAATACTATAAATGGCGCATGTTGTTTTTTTCGCTGTTCTAGTGTCTTAGAAGTGACATAATGTGCATTAACGCTGGCCCTAAAGTTACGCTTTAGCCCCATATACACGGGCCAAATGCCGGGTGACGTCAGCCGAAAAAAAAAAAACAGCCAATATTCGGCCCGTGTGTATGCCAGCCAGCTTCTGTCGGACGAGCATGCTGGAAAACAAGCAGTTGACAGGCTCCCGATCAGCACTCTCAGTCAATAGCGGAGAGCACTGATCGGGGTGTTCAGGCAGGGGCTGTCCCCCTGTCAGAACACAACAGCTCAGCAGGGGAACTTGCTGTACTAATTTCTGACAGTTAGTACAGAAGCTCCAGCCGTAGCCGACAGGTTTTTTTTCCATTCAACCCAGCGGTAAAAAAGTGTATATGACGTTTAAGGCTTTGAAGAGATTTTGCGCACAAAGTCTGAGGTTAACCTTTAGAGATAGCATAACAGTACTAGGATGGGGAAGATTAGGTGTTAGGGTCTGGTTAACCATTAAGGGTACACCAGTGGTTAAATATGCCTGGTGACATTTTAAAATTAATTGTAGCCTTATAATTGCATGGTTTCAAAAACGAAACTACTCAGTCTAGATTAAAGTGTTTATCAGTAATATTTTGCCATTTAAACAGCTCCTTATTGCAATGCAGTATTCAGTTATTGAGTTAAAGCATAATTCTTCTTAAAATGAAAGCATGTATAAGAATGTCCTGAGCAATTTCATATTACATGACTGCTTTTTCAAGGTTCAAGTCTTTGTCCCTTACAGTCTATTCTACAGATAAAACGTCAACCTAGCTATGTACCTCACACTGGGCTTGCTCCACATTTTACTCTATTAAAATGATTGTCCTAATCTTCTAGACTTTCTAGTCTTAATATTATAGGTCGGTTAAAGGATTTATTATAAATCCAGTGAATGGACCATGAAGTAATACGATGTGATTCACTGTAACCAAATACCATTCAACAAACTTCAAGGAAACTTTTTCTTCCTTCTTAACCATCTTAAGTTGACTCCAACCGTGACAAGCTAATTATGATCATCCACCTTGCCTTTTTTAAACAAATGTTGCTTTTCATTTTTCCATTCATAGTACAGCTGCTACAAGAATAGCTCATTTGCATATAGATTAAAAATTACCTTAAAACCCATTTACACCCTGGTGAGTAAAGACAATACAAAAAAACTGACGTATTGCTTCCATGCAGCCATATTATGAAGAACTGTGCAGCACTGGAGTTAGTCTTTTGATATTCGTTAGGTATAAAACATATTTGTACATATATTAACCCTTGGAGAAACAGATCTCCATCTGCTGACATAAAGTAAGATGTTAAGGCATGCCAACCTCTATTCTTTTTAGTCTATCACACAAATTCAAAAAAAACATAAACACATGAAGACAGCAGTTAAGTCTTTTCTGACATATCATTCGTTAAAGTTTTTAGGCTGCTAGTGATTGATTTTCAATGTACATAGGCAAAAAGGAAGAGCCATTCATGGTTTAACGTCTTAAGAACTAGAAAAAAAGTGTTGCTATGTGCATTTTTTGCTTACAGACTCAGATTTTGGATTAAATACATTAATACCAAATGTAGAGTACATTATTGCAATAGATTAGGTAATTTGCATTAATATTAAATAGGGTAAAAACACGTCCGTTAAAGACTTTATGCGTTTATAACATCTGGGTTGCCAGATATGGTTTTTCAGCAGCTCAGCAGACCAATATCTCACTTATAGTTAGAGAGATCTGCTTGTTACATGGAGATCAGTGCCAAAAAAACACACAACATCTCTGCTAAGATGTTTCAGGATGTCAGGAAACATTTCAGTCGTTAGAAATTCAACTTGTTTTTTACAATTAACTCCTAGACAGTGAAAATGTTCAAGCAATGCAGTGTATGGCCATGGCTGATGAATGAATCAGTTCTGACATAAGGTGAATCAGCAAATAGCAATCTTTGTTGATTTGCTTAAACAGATGTAGCACCCTCCTAGGTAGGTTTCTAGGTGGTAGGTAAATTAAGTCTGTTGAAGTCTCTCTGTAATCAAGTGAAATAGCTCTTAATTACTTTGGTCTGTTCTGACTCTCTGCAGGTAGACTGCTCTCCCATGTACTCTGGAGCTGAATCAGTAACTAGTAATCTTTGTTGATTCACCAAAATAGATGTAGCACCATCCTATTAAGCTTGCTAGGTGGTAGGTCAATTTGGTCAGTTTGAGCCTCACAGTAATCAAGTGAAATAGCTCCTACTTGTTTTGGTCTGTTTTGACTCTCACTGGTTGCAAAGTTTGACTGCTCTCCCCTGTATTCTGGATGCTTCTAGAACATAGGGAGGGGAGAATCAGATGAGGCAGCTGTAATATTGATTAGTACTCCAGTCCTAGGGGAGGGGTGCCCAGCAGGGCTCTGAGGAGCTGATAAATAGCTTGAAAGGAAGACAAGGGGGGTTCAGTTGGGTCTGGAAATGCCACCAGCCTGAGGGACTGCTGCCTCAAAGGGTGCCATTTTTCGGTGTGCTGCTGAGATCCACCAGGGTCCTGGCTGTTGCAAAGCCGAGGGACCTGTGACTGTATTGACTCAATACAGTTTGTTGCTATGGGAATGTAAATGCTAGGGCAGCCCTACAAGGGACAGCTATAGATAGGGCTGCCACCTCATCCCTTTAAAACTGAACACATATTATTTAGAGAGGTTCTATGGCTAATTAAGATGGTAATTAAACTCACTTAGTGCCTTATCTGCATTAAATTGGCCTCAGAACCTGTGTTATTAACAATGTGTTCTGTGGGATAAGGTGGCAACCCCTAGGTGTGTTTCTGGCCAGATTGCCAAAAACTCTGGAAAAACATAGGGGGAAAAGCCTACAAAAATAAAACAAATGAAGGTAGAGCGCAGCTCAGTGTACAGGGGCAAAAAGGTAGGTGGGTAACTTTAATGCAGAAGAGACATAGCACATTCCTGCTGGCAATTTTTTTTTGTTTTGTGCTGTGTGCAGAGATTTTAATTAAATACTACACTATAGAAGTTATATCTGGCTCCATTTGGTGAGCATCTATCCCATACAGCCACACTCTATAGTCATGCACCCTGGACTGTAAAGATCTAGTCAGTGGATCAGTTTAATGAGATCACTTCCATCAGAGAGCTGTTGTTGTCTGGGTGATTACAAAGAGCACTGTTGCTGCTTATAATTTTTGGCAGCCACATGTTCTGGTGAGTGAGGAGTGTTGGTGGTGGTTTTGGCATAGTGAATGTTCAGTGTAATTCATGCATCTTGAATGAAGTAAAGGAAGAATTAAGGCGCCATGTGTTCAGGAACTGGTGGACTTATTATAAACATTGATATTATGGACTATTGATTTGTTTCTTATTTGTGTATCTTTTTTTTTTTTTTTTACGTTTCTTCTTGTAAATTTAGTTCTATATAATATTTTTCATTTTTAGATGTTAAATTTTTTTTTGCACTGCATACATATATCTTTACAAATAATAAAATACAACAAAAATATGTAAAAAAATTGTAAAGATCCTAAAGTTCTTTTATGCTTCTGTGATTATCATTTTTTGTATGTTTGTAAGCAAATCCATTCATACTTCTGATGTCTAAAGTGATTCCAGTGGTAAGTCATCATTGTGCTCACTTCAGCTTTCTATATTCATACGAATAGCTTTGTTTTTTCTTTCAAACCCATTCACACATTCATAGCAGTGATCCCCAGAAACTGCTGTTAGATGTGGAAATCACTTTTTTTGTGGTTTTCCTTTAAGGTCTTACTAAACCCAGGACTCTGTATTCACTTTATTTGGTCTCCTACAGTATACAGAACATGAAAATGCAATTACTTTAGTAAATACAAACCTCTACAATAAAATCTTTGAAACAGAAATACAAACCTCTAAATACCTTTTTTCATCAGCAGTATATAGCAGTCTTCTATCAGTATCTGGTTAGAGCTTGTAGGAGGAGTTTTCATTATCCTCTGACTGTCCTATGAGGCTGCATGACCCCTGACCCTCTGTCTGCTGATTGGCCCTGTGCTGATCACAAGCACCTCCCAAGAAAAAAAAAATGTAGCAATACACACCAAACTGAGCATGTGCAGATTACCCTCAAGGCTCTGTTCTGTCAGCAGATGGATTGGGGACAGTAAAAGAAAAGGAGGATCAGAGAAGGCAGGATCAAACAGGCTTTTTACACAATGCAAAGGATTAACCCCTTTAGGTTCCACAGTGAGTATAAATAGCATGCTTTACTGCATATACTGACTTATTTTACTGTTGTGGGTTTTGTAGCACTTTAAGCTTCAGAAGAGCGATGGCTTGGAATGCACAAAGGTGTAAGAGTTACAAATTGTCAATAGCACTTCGCTTTTCATTATTTTCAAGTATATATCACAAAGGAAAATCCATCTGGATGACTAAATGGTAGCAGACGAACCCTAATTAGGGTTTAATAAAGGTAGGTGTCACTCCTGAAATGAGAAGTCCTTGTGTGGTTGTAAAGGTTGATTACTGTTTCTATGAAGTGTAACCTTTACATGCTATTTTTTTTTCTCCGACTTAAATCTTGTCGTGATAACCGTTGTAAATCAAGGCATTGTAGCTAAAGCAGAGGAGGATTTAATAAGGAGTAGGCAGATAAAGGCTTACAAACCTAATGGTGCAGGGAGGCCCTGGAAGGACCACACAATAAATCAGGATCGTGTAAATGATTGAAATCTTGTAAACAGCCGTTAATGTGGAAAGAATAGGTCAATACTGGGGCATGTAAAGGTGAGCACAACGTGCTTTAATATTAAAATACACAACAAGGATCTTCAGGGTTACATTTGCTTTCCAATAAACACTCTTCTACCCCTGTCTTTTCTCATTTTGCTTGTTTCCTCATCAAGATTGCAATGCTACAGCACAGCGAGTAATTGCTTGTACTGCTTTGTTGATCCTGAATATTTTATGCAGTGCAAAGAGGTTAACCTAACAGCAATGGACAGAAACATCTGTACTCACATCATGAGAAATTTTCAGTGTATCAGATAACAGGTGAAACCCGACTGAAAATAGGAATCTCTAAATATGAAGGATCTTGTTTTACTGAATTAAAACATAAAAGGGGAAAACAAATCAAATTTTTTGGTGAGTGCATATTTAACCACTTAAGCCCCGGAAGATTTTACCCCCTTCCTGACCAGGGGGTATTTTGCGATTCGGCACTGCATGACTTTAACGGACCATTGCGCGGTCGCGCGACGCTGTACCTAAACGAATTTGACGTCCTTTTTTTCCCACAAACAAAGCTTTCTTTTGGTGGTATTTGATCCCCTGTGCGATTTTTTTGATCATGCGCTATAAACAAAAAAAGAGCGACAATTTTGCAAAAATATCAATATTTTTCACATTTTTTTATATGAAATTCCCCCCCAAAAAATTTAAAAATCAAAATTGTTTAACATTTTCGGCCAATTTGTTTTATGCTACATATGTTTGGTAAAAAAAAATCGCAAAAAGCGTATTTTGATTGGTTTGCGCAAAAGTTATCGCGTTTACTAACAAAGGGAAAGATTTTTTGTCATTTTTGTTGTTTTTTTTAACGCGTAATGGCGGCGATCTGCGATTTTTTTTTTTTTGCGGTACTGCGACATTGCGGCGGACAGATCGGACCCTTGACCGACATTTTTGACACTTTTGGGGTTACCAGTGACATTTCTAAGTAATTTCATTAATCAGTGCTTTACATATGCACTGTTACTGTAAAAATACACTGGCAGTGAAGGGGTTAACTTTATTTGAGAGGGAGGGGCTGTGTGTGTCCCTAGGGGCGTGATTCTAACTGTGATTGGCTGTGGCTTGAGCTGTAGGAACAATGATCAAGGGTCCTACATAGTAGAACCGTATGATCATTGTTTCTACACCCGGGATAATGACAGGCGGCTTGTTTACACTAGCCGCCTGCCTTTCTCCCTCTCCCCCGACGATCGGCGAGTGACCGGCGGACATCGGGTCCACCGGTCACAAGCGCGGGCGGGTCCGTGACCGCGCGGGAGACCTACGTCGCTCTTCCTGTGAGGGGCTGACTGCCGCAGTAAATATACTGTAAACAGTCGGCAAGCGGTTAAAGTTATCGCAGTGTTAAGCTTAAAATATAACTATAGGCAAAACGTCTTTTTTTTATTTAGTTTTGGATAGAGTGGAGATGGATTAGAATATTTGTCAGTTTTTATCTCTGTCTGTGCCCCCATTAGGGAGATTCCCCCTCTCTATTTGTCCTGTTTACCATTATCTTTGAAAGTGAAAAAAAAAAGAAAATCCCAAATGTTGAATTGTCCCCAGAAAAGTAATTGAGGGGAAATCTTACAATGGTGACACTAGTTCTGTGACCAAGAAATTCTCCTACAGGGATTTCCTCTCACTTCCTGTTTGACTATGGGACAGGAAGTGAGGGGAAATCTCCCCAATGGGACAAAGATGGCAAATATAAATCTTACAGGGGTTATAACCCTCCCTTGCTCCATCCAATATACAGTATAAAAAAAGGTTTGCCTAAAATTGTACTTAAAAAAATGCTATTAAATTCTATTTGTACAATTTTTCCTACAGGCAAGCTTAAAGCATAACTCCCCTTTTGTTGAGAAAAAAGCATTTGGCTCTTGGTGATCTCTGTACATTACAAGGATTATAACAACCTTTGTTGCAGATTCCTTCCTTTTGTTATTTTGAAGAAATCCCTGTGTGTTTGTCTGTATCTATGTGGGAAAGTGAATCTAATAGGAGTGGTTTCAGAATTATCAACCAGCTGTAGCAGTTGCAGGGCACTAATGAGGAAATCTGCTGGGCCTGCATCCCTATAGATGTGTTCCTATTGGGAGTATCTCACCATAAATTACATTTTTGTTGCAGGGGTTTCCTGAAATCTGACTTGTATCTTAGTGCAGACTTCTGAGAAAATCAGTGAGCCAATCACACAAGCAGGAAATGTTTCCTGGCGGACGGGCATTCTGTACACATTCTGTGTAGAGAACAGCTCCAGGTAGCCATATTGCATTGTATTTTATAGAAAATGACAGAGCTGCAGATTGAAAAGGAAAGGCATTTTTTAATAACATGAAATTAAAATATGACTTATGAAAGCCACAAATTGTATCATTTAACATAATTGTCGCAATTGTATATACTATATTATTTTTTCTTTAGTTGCTACTTTTTCCCCCCATGAAAGTGGAGTTAACCTTTAAAGCAGAGTTCCACCCCTAAAAATGAACTTTGCACCGTTTGTTAGCTTAAAAAAACCTTTCACTTACCTTGTTTTTAATGAAAATTAACTTACCTTCCTTCCTCTTCCTCCTTGTGCGGCCACGGCCCCCGACGTCACTTCCTCCTTTGCATTGCATCCTGGGAGATGAGTGTCATCAATCCCAGGATGCAATGGGAACGGCCAGCCGCTACTCTGATTGCCAATCGCAATCTACAGCGCATGTGCGAGATTGCGATCGGAATTCTGGGTAGCCAAGACCCCGGAAGAAGGACACAGCGGGGGGACACCATGGCTTCAGATGCCCACACCGGAGATGGCCACGCTCTGCAATCAATTTTAAAGGTAAGAATTTATCTTTATTCTATAACTGTAATGTATTGTAATGTGGGGTTAATGTTAGGGTAATTGGGGATATGTTAGAATTAAAGGGGTATTTTTAGCTTAAAAATTTATTTTTGCCCGGAACTCCGCTTTAAGGCCTCAAGCACACAGGGCGTTTGAAAAATGAGCTGCAAAGCCAGTTCGGACGCTAGGAAACGCAGCTGTAAAAACACGCTTTTAGAAGCGTTTCGTATTGGCGTTAATGCACGATTTAGCCACGTTTAGCAGCCTTTCTCTGTTGTCTTCTATTTTTTTTTCCCAAAATATTCTATTTTCTAACCTCTAATCCAACTACTACAGCTTAAAAAATGTCTGATATGGCCTAACGCTGTATGCAGCCTTTAGCAGCGTCAGGCGTTTTTACAGCTTAACACTTCTGCTCCAGAACGCACTGGCCCTGGGTTTTTTTACAGCTTAAAAACGCCTATGCCACTTACATCTCCTAAAAGCCTGTGTGTGCATGAGGCCATAGAATAATATGGAGGGGCGTTTTTAAGCTGCGAAAAAAACCCCTGACGCTCCTAAAAGCAGCTGGGAAAATGCCCTGTATGCATGAGGCCTTAAAGTTTTACCTATAGGTACCTTGGCTCCAGCCAATGATGGCACTGGCACATGCGCAGTACATTCTGTCTGCACCATGGACACAGATTGCAATGATCCAAAGTGAACATTAAAAAAGGATGGTTCACGATGGTTATCACAGCCCTGCCATCCAAGTGGCCAGAGATAACAAACCTAGAAGGAAGACTGGGTGAAGATGAAAGCCCTGAAGTGACAACTGAGCACTGGAGGGCTCCATTTCACAGGTAAGTTTGTCATATTATCCTAATATGTGGTGCATGCTAGCACCTTATGGCATAACCACCTAGGGTCCAAAAGGAGATAGGGTCCAGAAAAAAGGAGATAAATACCACATCAATTAAGTAACGTTTAAATACATTTTCTCACTTGCAGAACAATTACATTTTTTCTGTCATATTTCTGTTACTGTAATAAATGAAAGCTGCACAGAGGCAGCAGTGGCAAAGCAGTGAAGGACTGGCCATAAGAGGGATTACTTTGATGCAGTTGGCCAGCCAAAGCATGTATTGCAATAGGTGTAAACTAAAAATCCCTCTTTTTCATTGCATAGTTTGTTGGAAAAGGTGTATAGCAGTGTGCAGAGGGTCCATTCAGAATTTGTAGTGTTAATATGTGGTTACACCATTTTAGCACCTGTACAAGCTTTTCTCTGTTGTAACACAGGTCAGTGACTAGACCTGAACCTTTTAGCTCTCCCCCCCCCCCCCCCCTTGTGTCTTTATGCCCCAGGTTGGCATGGTGTCCAACATAGCATTTGCAGTGGCAAAGCAGTGTAGGACTGGACATTATTACTTATGACGCAGTTGGCCAACTTAACCACTTAAGGACCGGAAAGTTTTACTCCCTTAATGACCAGGCCATTTTTTGCGGTACAGCACTGCATTACTTTATCTGACAATTGCACGGTCGTGCGATCTTGTACCCAAATAAAATTGATGTCCTTTTTTCCACAAATAGAGCTTTCTTTTGGTGGTATTTGACCACCTCTGCGTATTTTATTTTTTTGCGCTATAAACAAAAAAAGAGCAACAATTCTGCTATAAAACATTCCCAATAAAAAAAAAAATGTTAGAAAATATAATTTTTATAATCATTTTATGCCAATATGTATTCTGCCACATATTTTTGGTAAAAAAAAAATCCCAATAGGTGTATATTGACTGTTATAAATTAATATTATATATTATATATTTATACTATTTGTTTTTAACTAGTAATGGCAGCGATCAGCGAAGTGTTTTTATCAGCATATATTTTATGCTGATATATTTTATCGCGGGTTAGCGGCGGACAAAGCGTCTGCTGGACCTTCCTATTGGCTCCCCCTCTAGCCAATTGGTGCATGTGCGCCCCCACTAACTGCTACACGAAATGATGTACAGGTACGTAGTTTCGCGTAACAGAGCCGACCTGCCGTTCTATAGCTACGGCAGCTGGTCGCCAAGTGGTTAAGCATATATTGCAATATGTGTGAACTAAATATCCCTGTTTTTCATTGCATGGTTTTTGCTATTTTCCAAGGGGCCGAGAGTTCCTAGTCTTTAAGGGACTTTTGCTTTTTGATCTTTAACCCCTTCTGGACCAGACGATTTTCCCCCTTAATGACCAGGCCATATTTTGTTATTCGGCCCTGCATTATTTTAATGGACAATTGCCCGGTCGTGCGATGCTGTACCCAAATAAAATTGATGTCCTTTTTTTCCCACAAATAGAGCTTTCTTTTGGTGGTATTTGATCACCTTTGTGATTTTTTTTTTTGCGCTATAAACAAAAAAAGAAGTGACAAGTCTGAAAAAAAACAATATTTTTCACTTTCTGCTACATAACATTCTCAAAAAAAATTTAAAAATCAAAATTTTTTAACATTTTAGGCCAATTTGTTTCCTGCTACATATTTTTGGTAAAAAAATTGCAATAAGCATATTTTGATTGGTTTGCGCAAAAGTTATCGTGTCTACTAACTATGGGAAAGATTTATGTCATTTTTATTGTTTTTTTTTTTTTTTTTTACTAGTAATGGTGGCAATCTGCGATTTTTAGCGGGACTGCGACATTGTAGCAGACAGATCGGACCTCTAACTGACATTTTTGACACTTTTGGGGGGACCAGTGACATTACTACAGTGCTAAAAATATGCACTGTAACTGTATTAATGACACTGGCAGGGAAGGGGTTTACAATGTGGGTGATCAAGGGGTTAAATGTGAGCCTAGGGAAGTGATTTTAACTGTGGGGGGGGGCGTGGCTTGTGAAATGATCATAGAGATCTGTGATCCTATATAGAAGGATCACAGGGGCTCTATGATCATTGCAGGGAGAAGAACGGTCAGCTGTGTTTACAACAGCTGACTGTTCTTCTCTCTCAGCGGGGAGCGATCGTGGGTGTCAGGCCGCAATCAGAGCAACCTGCCCCGTGCATCGGCTTCCCTGCTGCTGAGTGGGGGCGGGAGCACACCACTGGCGGCGCGTGCTCGCCCCCTAGCTGCAGGCATGCGACCGACATACAGTAGGTCTACATAAGTAAAAAGGCGGCGGCGGGCGGTCCGGAAGAGGTTAAAGACTGTTGGAGGCCAGGAGGGAGAATATTTCTACATAGGGCAGAAGATGTCTCCATTCTTCGTTTTCAGTCAAGTCCCATAACCCCTTTACCCCATCCAAGTTTAACCCCTAATATAACAACAAAACCAAGCTCAAAGACTGTTTCTTGTGTCTGGATGCAAGTGGAAAATACTGGTTGCCTGGCTGTGCAGGAGTAGAGGAACCATTCAACAGTAGCTCCCACGGGGGTAGTGCTACATACGATTGTGCCATCGTTGTCTTAAATGTAGCTCTGTAAAAAAAGCTTTTTTTCCTTTATTAGTGATGTAGTTTGACCTTACACACACTCCCCTACTGTACACTTCCTCTGCACAATTCCACTCCCCAATTGTGGAAAACGAACGACTATATTATTCTTTTTGCACCATGCTTGACAATGGAATAAGAGATACAGCAATAGGAATAAAATTGCAGTCATGAATCATGATACATGGCATTGTGGCTATTGAGGAAGAGCAAAGGAGTTTGAATGCCTCATGACATTTAAAAGCAAACCATCTTATAATTGTATGCTGTACATTGCTTTACATTATATATTTTCATTGCAATGATACAGTATTGTATTGAAGAACTTTTGTGACAGTGAATTTTCTTTTCCTTCCGAGTCACACACTTTCCTGGTTCATACGTATACTATTATACCAAAAGTATCGTGACGCCTGCCTTCACACACACATGAACTTTAATGGCATCCCAATCTTAGTCCGTAGGGTTCAGTATTGAGTTGGCCCACCCTTTGCAGCTATAACAGCTTCAACTCTTCTGGGAAGGCTGTCCACAAGGTTTAGGAGTATGTCTGTCTGTTTGACCATTGTTCCAAAAGCCCATCTGTGAGGTCATGCACTGATGTTGGACGAGCAGGCCTGGCTCATAGTCTCCGCTCTAATTCATCCCAAAGGTATTCTATAGGGTTGAGGACAGGCCAGTCAATTTCCTCCACCCCAAACTCGCTCATCCATGTCTTTTGGACCTTGCTTTGTGCACTGGTCCAAATCATTTGGTGGAGGGGGGATTATGGTGTGGGGTTGTTTTTCAGGGGTTGGGCTTGGCCCCTTTTTTCTGGCAAAGGGAACTCTTAAGGCATCAGCATACCAAGACATTTTGGACAATTTCATGCTCCCAAAATTGTGGGAACAGTTTGGGGATGGCCCCTTCCTGTCCCAACATGATAGTGTACAAAACAAGGTCCAAAAAAGACATGGATGAGCAAGTTTGGGGTGGAAGAAAATGACTGGCCTGCACAGAGTCCTGACCTCAATCTGATAGAACACCTTTGGGATGAATTAGAGTGGAGACTATGAGCCAGGCCTTCTCATCCAACATTAGTGCCTGACCTCACAAATGTGCTTTTGGAAGAATGGTAAAACATTCCCATAGACACACTCCTAAATCTTCTGGACAGCCTTCCCAGAAGACTTGAAGCTGTTATAGATGCAAAGGGTAGGCCAACTCAATATTGAACCCTACGTACTAATAGGCCATACCACTATAAGATTTTCTAAAGACTTTTTCCTTTAGACTTACCAAAACCATATAATATGAGGTCAAACCTAAACACTTTCAATTTGTATGCAATCTGGCAGGCCCTTGCACTACATAGAAGAGGTAAATCTGAAGGAAATCTAACCACAAAAGTTGTATAGTGTGTATCCAGCTTAAGACTGAGATGCCATTAAAGTTAAAGCGGAGTTCCGGCCACAAAATCGACATAACCGATTTTGTGGCCATCCGCTTGCTTTTCCTCACCTGAAACAGAATTGGATAGTTAGGATAGTTTTTTTTTTACTTACCTTGTAATTGTTGAAAGAAATACTCACCTGTCTTCCACTTCCTCCCTCTGTGGCCGCGGCACGCGCCGTCACTTCCGGTTTGCAATGATTCCTGGGAGCTGAACGTCATCGTTCCCAGGAATCAATGCGACGGCACCGGCCCCGCTCGTCACTTCCGGGGCGACGCCGCATTCCTTGCTAAACAGCTTATGGGCATGCCCAGAAGCTGTGGAGGAATGCGGCGCCGCACGGGAAGTGACGAGAGGGGCCGGTGAAGGCGCATTCTGGGAGAATAAGATGCGGAAGAGGACGCAGAAGAGGATCGCGCTCGCTTCAGCTGCCCACAACAGAGATGGCAGCGCTGGAGAAGAAATTTTAAAAGTGAGTATTTCTTCTTGCAGGTAAGTGCGAACCGGGACAGTTCATAGGCTAGCCATTGTGGAATGTACTAGCCCTGACTGTCCCGGGGGTATTTTTATTGAAAAAATGTTTTTGTGCCTGGAACTCCGCTTTAATATGTTTGTAAAGGCAGGCTTCCCAATACTTTTGGTAACATAGTGTATTTTTTTTTTTTTTTTACAACTCTCACATCCATAATTATAAAATCGTTCGTTCTTCAAGAAATTTTCTAAATGTTAGATCGGTCATTTTCGATGGCAGCATGAAAAACATCTTTCGCTGTAAGTACATTAATTATTAAAAAATCGAACAGTTGTTCTTTCTACATGAAATTCCGTTCATTTTTCAAGCTATATATGGCCTGCTTTAGTCTTGAAAGTCACATCAAACTCTTGCTAGAGACAAATAACAGGAATTATACAAGTGCTAGCAGATCAAAGCTATCTTGGCCATTATACTAACTTATAGTACTTGAAGATAAGGTATGCTGACAGTCATGTAAATATCAACAATATTGTAGTTTGTACTCTAAGCAAATCAATGTGCTTTCTGACAGACAGCCAGTGCCTAAAATATAATCCAAAGTGAAAGCTCTGATGGCCCGAAGCAGACAATTGTATTTACTGAAGAGATTTAATGAAGGCAAGTGAAGTAAATAGTTCAGAACCCAGCTGCCTGAAGAAGAACTGACAAATCCTCAGTAAGGCTATTATTTAACGCTTTGATAGAGTGGATTAAGAAAAGTTGATTTTAATACTTCGGCAAACTGGCATCACATTTTCCATCTGAGCAATAAAAGTTGTCAAAGATAAGAGATTGACTGAAGCCTGATTCTTAGATTCTACTGACAAATAGCTGACAAATATCGTTAAAACAGGTGCAGTTGCAAGGAAATGCATCATTGACGTTTACAGATGTTCTTCTCCTCTAGGTGACTGCGTAGTGTTAAATATATTGAAGAATACATACAGTAGATTTGGCTTATTTAACCACTTCTGGGCTGGAAGGATTTAACCCCTTAATGGCCAGGCAATTTTTTGCGATTCGGCATTGCATTATTTTAACCGACAATTGCGCGGTCGTGAGACGCTGTACCTGAATTAAATTGATGTCCTTTTATTCCCACAAATAGAGCTTTCTTTTGGAGGTATTTAATCACCTCTGCAATTTTTATTTATTGCGCTCTAAACAAAAAAAGAGCGACAATTCTGAAAAAACTAAAACAATATTTTTCACTTTCTGCTCTATAATATTCCCCCAAAAAAATTAAAAATCAAATTTTTTCATCCTTTTAGGCCAATTTGTATTCTGCTTCATATTTTTGGTAATAAGAATCCCAAAAAGCCTATTTTGATTGGTTATCACAAACTAGGAGAAATATTTGTCATTTTTTTTTTACTAGTACTGGTGGCGATCTGCGATTTTTAGCGGAACTGCGACATTGCAGAGGACTGATCGGACTCCTAACTGACATTTTTTAGACGTTCATTAGAGCCCTGCAGCTGCCACAGCCGATAGATAATTATGAAACCACTCCCATTTAACCCACTCGGCACAGAGGAACAAACAATGATTTCTTCTGAATAGCAAAAGGTAGGAATCTGTAACAAAGTTTGTTAAAATCCCTGCAATGTACAGGGATCTCCCAGAAGGGAATGTTTTTTTTTTGCAACAAAAGTAAAGTTACGCTTAAGCCTTATAAATACTAGCTATTATAAAAACCAAGGGTCTCCAAACTTTCTAAACAAAGGATCCGTTTATTGTCCTTCAGACTTTAGGGGGGCTGGACTATGGCCAGCGGGAGTGAACATTTTTCTAGTATCAGCGGGAGTTAACATGACCACATTTGATATTAGGTGGAGGAATAGTGTGCCATCGTTGGTATCATAAGGAGGAATAGTGCCCCATTGTTTGTGTCAGTGAAAGAAATGATGGCCCATTGTTGATGTCAGTTGATAGAATAGTATCTCGTATAAGTGGGAAGAATAGTGCCCCAGGGTCTGGATGAAGGCAAACAAAGGGCCAGATTCAGCCCCCGGGCCACAGTTTGGAGACCACTGATATAAACCATCAAACAACAATTGAAATTATAACAATCATAATCTGCAATAACCAAATATAAGTGCAAATGAAACTGTAATATCAAGCAAGACAACAACCAGCAACTCTGTAAAACTTCCAATGTTTTTTTGTCACATCCCAATGAGTAAACAGACAGAGTGTCTAATGCGTTTTGGCAATGAGCCTTGGTCACAGCACACATACAATAACATATGAAACAACATATATATATATATATATATATATATATATATATATATATATATATACACACACATGAGAGAAAGCTCCACCCCTGCATCAATCAGTACACTGCTGACAATAGATCATCACTCACTTCTAGAAGCCTGGTATCTTCAGTTTTCACTAAAGAGTCTTCAAAAAACTGGTTGGATACATCAGAGGATGGATGCAACAGAAGGAAGGCAAAGAGAAAAGGAAGACAAGGAGAGGCAGAGACGGCTGCAAAAAGTTAAACTTATCATCGAAAAAGGAGGAGCAAGAAAGACTGACACAGGTGACGGATGTTACGGACTCGATCACAAATGTTGTTAATCTCTCATATGTTTCTTTGTCTTCGGCAGAAATGTCTCTTCTCTCTAAAGGTCTGTCCTTTGCTCTCAATACTCACTTTGATTTATTTAACACTCTTTTGGATATAAATAGATTTGTCTGTAACATAGTTTTAAGAAAACATTTTGCATCTCCCAAAGATCAGAGATGTATAGTAACTAAGTAGAACTACTTCACTACTGTACTTAAGTACCGAAAGGCGGTATCTGTACTTTCCTAGAGTAGAATTTTTTTCTCCTACTTCCACTTTTACTTCACTACATTTTTTCAATGATTTCAATACTTCTACTCCGATATTTTTTTTGTGCTGCATAGTTACTCGTTACAATTATAAAAATTACTACTGCAAGAACAGTAGATGGCAGGTTTCATGAAGCTCAAAACATGTGTATTATCAGCGCATACGAAAATAAAAGCTACTGTATGTATAAATAAAAACTGCATTTGAAATAATAAAAAACAATATGATGTTCAAACTTTTGACTTCTTTCTTTAATAACTACATAACACAGTACTTGTACTTTTACTTTCAGTACTTGAGTAGCAATTTTTTTTTTCAAAACTACTGGTACTTATACTTTCAGTACTTGAGTAGCAAAATTTTTAAAAAACTACTTGCAATACTTAAGTACAAAAAATGTTGAATACTTTAGTACTTCTACTCAAGTCACTTTTTGATCGAGCACTTCCACTTCTACTCAAATCACTTTTTGATCGAGCACTTGTACTTTTACTCAAGTATGGGTTTCGAGTACTTTATACAACTCTGCCAAAGATCCCACTGAAGCCACTCATATGGATGAACCAGAGATGACATACAGTATCTCACAAAAGTGAATACACCCCTCACATTTTTGTAAATAATTTCTTCTATCTTTTCATGTGACAACACTGAAGAAATGACACTGTGCTACAATATAAAGTAGTGAGTGTACAGCTTGTATAAGGTTCCAATGCCCGTACATGGTAGTTTTAGTTTTAACTAAATATAGGAGACCACCCCGATATCGGACCATTAATATTTGAGGTTGCACTAGAAAACTGAAACCAAGGGTCCCGCGACTAACTTCCGGCGCCTCCTCTGCTGACACCGGAAGTGACGCGGCTCCTTTCAGAATAAATAGGACGGAAGTGATGGCGCGCAAGAACCTCCTTTCTCCGAAGACAGCCAATTAGGCGGAAACGCGTCAGACAGGAGGCGTGCCGTCACCACGTCGCTGGGGATCCGGACTGCAGCCGGACCCTAGTCATACAGGAATTCCTCACGCTCTCATACCATTACATCTCATGTAAGTGCAATTTTATTTTCAATAAAGTTTACACCAAGGATAATGCACTATAGCAGTCATTCCTTTTTACATGTTATGCTGGAACGACACGATCCATCCCATCGCTTATTATAAGCGGCTACCAGTGCCATCGGAATACAGGATCTTATCTGCCTGTGAGCAGCGCAATAGTATTCGGTGTCCATATCCACCAGAGGCTGTTAAGGACCAATTGGATACAGAGACATACTCGTCCAAGAGGGATGTAATCACGCATGTCATTTATATCCAT
This sequence comes from Pelophylax lessonae, assembly GCF_965119305.1. NCBI lineage: Eukaryota > Metazoa > Chordata > Amphibia > Anura > Ranidae > Pelophylax > Pelophylax lessonae. The sequence goes on from NC_138768.1 coordinate 398,258,195, forward strand.
CTGGTAAGAAGCCCAGCAGGCTACTTTATACGCACGGTGGGGAGCACCTTTTGATTTGGGAGCACCTGGGATTGTTTGTTCCCTTTAAGGAGAGCACTTATCTCATTCCGTCCGGTAAGGAGGAATTCTAACAGGTGGAGGGAATTCAAGTCACTTATTGCTTATGAACACCATCTGTCACCAGTCACATCACCGAAAATTGTTTCAATACAGACACAATAGTGTCTTGGGACTTTTTTTTCACATATATTTATATGTATGAGTTTTGCACCCATATTGTTTATATTTGAGGTTGCACATCATTTGTTTGCATTTTTGCACATATTTTAGATATAGCGCACCACCTAATACACACATCTACTTATTTTTATCTGGGAGCAGCATATCACGGATCAGCGCACTTTTCTTTTTCACCTATATAGAAGGATAACATGGGCTCTATTATCATTCCAGGGAGAAGAGCGGTCAGCTGTGTTTACAACAGCTGACCGTCCTTCTCTCTCAGCGGGGAACGATTGTGGGTGTCAGGCGGCAATCAGAGCTTCCTGTCCGCTGCATCGGCTTTCCCGCTGATGAGCGGGGGCGGAACGGGAGCGCGCCCCCTAGCTGCCTGCACGCCACAGACGTAAACCTACGGCGGTTCGCGCAGGAGCGGCTGCCTGCCGCAGTATAAATGCGGCGGGCGGTCGTAAAGTGGTTATTCAAGCTGTACACTCACTACTTTAGCAAAGTGGCAAAGTGTCATTTCTTCAGTGTTGTCACATGAAAAGATATAATAAAATATTTATAAAATTGTGAGGGGTGTACTCACTTTTGTGAGATACTGTATAATAACAAATTTAATTTTCAATATCATATGGCCAGGTCCATCTTGGAGAGGCTTCAGTCGGAAACATTGGATGGTATGTGTGGTATTAATAATGTCAATCTGGAAAAGGGGGATAAATACTATTATCCAATTGAAGCACCCTAAAAGGTAGGTGCTAGGTAAATTATAAGGGAGGCCTTGCCTGCTTAACAGCAGGGCCAGATTATTCAGTGAGGTTGTCATGGTTCCCAGGTGTGACTGTTGAGACTAGGGAGTCTCCCCACTGTAACCCAATGAGAGCTCTCATTGGGCAGTGGAGGAAACCCAGCCAATGGCACACCAGGGCTTGTATCTATCTCAGGAGGGCAGATTATGCCGCACAGCATTCTGGGAGAGGGTATAAGTCTAAGGGGAGCACATGACACTGTGTCTTTGGTGGGAAGCAGGGGCGTAACTACAGGGGTTGCAGGGGTTGCAATTGCAACCGGGCCCCATGCTCCAGGGGGCCTATGCGGCTCCCCTGTACACCTGGATAGGAGGGGCAGCGTGTAGAAAAATCACTGTCCTCCTTTTTCCTCCTGTAGCTGCAGGAGGAAAATGGAGGAGATTTGTTCTTCTGTATGCTGCCCCCCCCCCCACTCCTCCTATCCAGTTCACTTGTGTTCTGCTGTCTCTGGGCCCCTGTGTGCTTCCCTGGTTCCCCCCCCCCCTCCCACTTTGCTGCTCCCCACTGTGCTCCCTCCCCTCTGGCTGCTGCAGGGGATGTGTCACAATAAAGAACCGGGAACGGGTCGGTAAATATGTAATTTACCAGCTCCTTCCTTTTCTGAATGGACAGAGTCATAGTCAGTGACATTGTAAAAAAAATAATAAAAAATAAAACAAATAAAATACCAAAAAATAAAAACTACTGACACCAGTGGGTGAACTTCCAGGATCGCAAAGGTCACACTTGCGACCGGGCTCTGGCATTCCACCACCGTGGGGAGGCCCCAAGATTGCAGGAAGGGGGCCCACTGCAGAACTTGTGAAAGGGTCCGCCTGCGGGACCGTAATAAAGGGCCCGCAATTAGAGTAAAGGGCCCCAGGATCAGTGGGAAGAGCCCCAGGCTTGAAGGGAAGGGCCTGGCCAGGGGTCTGGGGGGGCCCTTCATGGTTTCTTGCATCGGGGCCCTGAAGGTTCTAGTTACTCCTCTGGTGGGAAGCAGAGTCCCAGGAGGGAGGTGGAAATACTTAACATTTTTAGTGACGGTGGTGTTGAAACATGACCGGATGAAGGATTTTGAGCTGTTTGGGCATTCAAAGTGTTTCTTTAACCACTTAAGCCCCGGAGGATTTGGCTGCTCAAAGACCAGGGCCTATTTTGCGATTCGGCACTGCGTGACTTTAAATGACAATTGCGCGGTCGTGCGACGCTGTACCCAAATTAAATTTACGTCCTTTTTTTCCCACAAACCGAGCTTTTTTTTGGTGCTATTTGATCACCTGTGCGATTTTTACTTTTTGCGCTATAAACAAAAAAATAGCGACAATTTTGAAAAAATAACAATATTTTTCAAATTTTTTTATACTAAATTCCCCCCAAAAAAATGTAAAAATCAAAATTTTTTAACATTTTAGGCCAATTTGTTATGTGCTACATATTTTTGTTGAAAAAAATCGCAATAAGCATATTTTGATTGGTTTGCGCAAAAGTTATTGCGTTTACAAACTACGGGAAAGATTTATGTCATTTTTATTGTTTTTTTTTTTAACTAGTTATGGCGGCGATCTGCGATTTTTTTTGCGGGACTGCGACTTTGCGGTGGACAGATCGGACCCTTGACTGACATTTTTGACACTTTTGGGGGAACCAGTGACATTACTACAGTAATCAGTGTTATACATATGCACTGTTACTGTAAAAATGAGACTGGCAGGGAAGGGGTTAACTTTATTAGAGAGCAAGGGGTTAAGTGTGTCCCTAGGGGCGTGCTTCTAACTGTAAAGAGGTGTGGCTTTTGATGTAACCACAGAGACATACGATCCTACATAGCAGGATTGTATGATCTCTGCTGTTACATCAGGGAGAATGACAGGCAGCTTTGTTTACATCAGCCGCCTGCCTTTCTCCCTCTCCAGCGGGAGATCGCGAGTGACCGGCGGTCACTCGCGCGGGGAGGCCCGTGAACGAGCGGGGGTGAGTGACGTACCCATACGTCACTTTGCCTGCACTGGGCTGACCGCCGCAGTATATGTACTTGCAGCGGTCGGCAAGTGGTTAATATGCCATGAAAAAAGCACTAAGCAGTTTTGTTAATGTTGAAAATAAAACAAAACCTTTGCTGACCACTGACTTTTAACTGATTTAAAGGTTAAAATTGGGGTAGATCAGTATTTTGACTTGATTTGTGACTTGACCAAAATAAATGACTTGACTTGACTTGCTTGACTTCTAGCAGGGACTCGACTTGACTTGACTTGCTTGCTTTTAGCCACAGTAACTTGGGACTTGCTTGAGACTTGAAGGTTAAGACTTGAGACTTGCTTGTGACTTGCACATGTGTGACTTACTCCCATGTCTGGTAATGGTAACCATGGCAGACCCACATCAGGCCCAATGCCTGGAAATACTGCTACACAATTAATACCAGGAATGCAGCAATTGAGAGTTTTCATGTTCTTGTCGAGCAGAAACTTGTAGCACTTGGGGATAGGACATCTAATAATCGAGTCTTAGTTAGGGACAATTTAATCAACGCAGAGAGAGCCTCCATCCCTAGTCTTAAATCCTGACATGACTCAGTTATTCGAGGAGCTGGCAAGGGCAGGTCAATAGTTGTTCTTAATGCTAGTGACTATAAAAATGAGGCACTTTGACAGTTACAGGATGTATCCACCTATCGAGTTTTAAAGGAAAATCCCACCGTTGCCTTTAAACAACAACTATTTGATTTATTAGATACAGGCAGGGAAATGGGTGTTTTAAGTTCGAAAACAGTGGGATATCTTATGGTGGATTCTTCTGTGACTCTTGTCTTTCACCACTTACCAAAACCACACAAAAATGTCTTTCCCATTTAGGGAAGCCCAATTGTGGCCGGCATTGGGTTTTAATTTGAGAAATTGGATCAGTGGATAGACCAGTATCTTCAACCTATGGTGTTGAGGTTACCTGGTTACATAAAAGATACTTCTACAGTGCTAAAACATATACAGGATGTCAAATGGAATAGCCAATATAGATGGATAACGCTAGATGTCAAATCCCTGTATTCGTGCAGTCCCCATAATCTTGCACTTGAGGCCCTTAGATTTCATCTTACACACTACAATGTCTATAATGATGATTTAAAAGAATTTTTGATGTTGACGGTCGGTTTTACAATCATTTTATATGAATTTTCTTTTTTTAAATAACAACTTCAATACCAGGCACTTTCACAGCCTTCCTGCCCTGGCCAATTTTTAGATTTCTACGCTTTCACACTTTGAATGACAAATACGCAGTCATGTAACACTTTAACCAAATTACATTTTTATAATTTCTTAGCCAGATCGAGTATTCTTTTAGTGGCATTTAGTTACCACAAGGTTTTTTTTTTATTTTATTTTTTGTTGGCTATATAAACAAAAAATACAGAAAATAAAAACTCTTGCTTAGTTTTTTTTTTAAACTTTGCAAATAAATAATCTTGCTTCATAAATTTAGGACAAAATGTATTCTGCTACGTATCTTTAGTAAATATAACTCACACCAGAGTATATTATTTAGCCTGTGTGAAAGTTATAGAGTCTACAAACTATAGAATAAATATTAAAAAATGATTAATCCTGATGTACTGACTTTTGATCTAATTTCTCAAGGCCCTAAAATGCCAGGACACTACAAATACCCCCCAAATTACCCCTTTATGGAAAGTAAATTGTTCAAGGTATTTAGTAAGGGACATGGCGAGTTTTTAAAGCTGTCATTTTTTGTCACCATTTTTTAGAATATAAAGAAATTGAATACAATTGTGTTTTTTTCTTTTTTACTTTTTTTTCATACTTTTACCAAAGCAGTACAGTGTCACAATATTAATGGTGTGGCAGAAATTGGGAACACTGGCTGGTGAGAGTATGTAAAAAAATTAAAATAAATAAATAATTTTTTACAATTTTTTTAACAATTTTTTTTCTTTTTTACATTTTTTTTGCATTCTGTCACATTTTGTTTTTTTACCCTATTGATTGCTTATTACAGTGATGATCTCAGTATCAGCAATAAACTTTACATTGTGAATGGCTTCCATTTATGTGCTAATATGATACCTGAGATTGGCCACAGCTATCACATGGTACAGGTCTGCTGCGAATGTTACCAAGCACAGAGATCAAGATAGTACACAATAAATGACAGCCAGAGTTTACAACTGGTGTGATCACTGTGATTGGTCACAGTGACCACATGGTACCAAGGCCCTGCACATCGGTCTGGTACAATGATCTGTGTTCTGCTGTGTCCGGGTCACAGATCACGCCGCTGCTCTGCCATATTTTTACAATAGGCTGGACGGGAAGGGGTTAATACACCTTCCACTGTACAGTATTTTATATTAAAAAATATAAAAAACGTGCACCCTTACTTGATGTAGATAATACAATAAGGATACTAAACAACTAATTCTTACAAATGTCACAACTTTTTCTTAACTCTACCCAAAACTAATAATCGCATTTGTGCAACTATATCTGAAAATATTTCAAAAACACAGTATAGCAACTCCACCAAAAATTGATTGATCACATAGTATTATTTTGCACTAGAAAGTCAATACGAACCTCAAATTAAAGATACCCTTCCTACCACTTCTTGTTGCTTTGACAACATCTTTAAAATATTGTCTAGTATAGATACAAAAATCCAACTCTTGCCTTCAATCCTGCACTTTCCCTTGCAGAAAAGTCTACTACTCTGCTAGATGCCAAACCCTTTCTAGGTTGAATGACAGCCAGCATCATTCAATACAATTCCTATGAGTCCAGGATATCATTGGCACATCCCTTGGGGGTGCGTCATTACACCAAGGGCTCATAGTACTACTGCACTGAAAGATGCTTACATGTCATTAGGTGTACATAATCACACAGAATATAAACAAAGAGCTAACACTTTTGTCTTCTCCTATCTTAAATTACCTAAACATTATATATTTTCTGAAAGCAGAGATCCTGTAGAACAGAAGAAATGTATAACATTGCAAAATTCTGGGTTTAGCAATAGTTAGTTGCACAATATTGTTTATACCTGAATTTTCAGTAAAAAATGTACACAAAAAATAAAAAAAACAATGCTTTATCAAATAAATTGATACCAAATATGTCAATCCCTAAAATTGTGTGGACCAATAAGCTGGCAAAAACTCATGTAGACAACACTTTAAATACCTTTAAAACTCATCAGTTTTGTTGCCCACAAATAATGGACCTGAAATTATTCCTCTCCCTTTGGCCACACCTATCAATGCCCAATATGTGTTACCCAATTGCTGTTTACTTACAAGCGCCCTAGGTGCATATATATGTGTGTAAGTGCATGAATGGAGGGAGGAAGCAAAGGTTTTTTTATATATATTTTTTAAAGGGCAACTCCACTTTCGTGGGGAAAAAAAATAGCAAATAAAGAAAAAACAATATAGAGTATACAATTGCGATACAAGTCATATTGTAATTGAATGTTATTAAAAGTTACCTTTACTTTTCAATCTGCAGCCATTGTAATTTTCTGAAATTGCAATTCAATATGGCTACCTGGGGCTGTTCTGTACACAGAATGTGTACTGACCACACTCCAGAAACATCATTTCCTGCTTGTGTGATTGGCTCACTGATTTTCCCAGAAGCCTGCACTAAGATACAAGTCAGATTTCTGGCATCCCCTGCAACAAAAATGTCATTTTTTTTAGATACTCCCAATAGGAACACATTTAAAGGGATGCAGGCCCAGCAGATTTCCTCATTAGAACCCTGCAGCTGCCACAGATGGTTAATAATTATGAAACCACTCCCATTTGACTCACTCAGCACAGGAGAACAGAGGAACAAACAATGATTTCTTCAGCATAACAAAAGGTAGGAATCTGCAACAAAGTTTGTTAAAATCCTTTTAATGTACCCAGATCACCCCGAGGGAAATGCTTTTTTTTCTCAACAAAAGTTACGCTTTAATGTTAATTTTGACTAATTTTTTAATTAACTTTATTTTTTATCTAGTCCTCTTCACCATGTCTAGATACCTAAATGCATTGAGTTGCTGCCATGTGATTGACTTATTAGAAATTTGTGTTACCTAGCAATTGAACAGGTGTACCTAATAAAGGGGCCGGTGAGTATATATAAATACTAGATTATAAAATTCCAGCTTTCTCACATAATTATTCCAATTTAAATTTAGAAGTAACATGCCCTCATCTCATGATTGAGATCCTCACAGCCAGGAGTATGGAGAGAGACTGGGTAATAGTGATATTCTCAAGAACCTCATGTTCTGATTATTCTGATGGTCAACTTGGATTGATGGCTAGACAACAAATAGTAATCAATGCACTCTACTTCAGCCTAATCAGTTGGACTCCCCTAGAAAACATTTTCTAAATTCTGAAAAACATATAACATTTTCCTGCAGCATCGACTCTACTGTCTCTACTCTTCAGGGTTTAACTTAGCGGGCATAGGTAATAAAGCTAGCAGCACATAGGATCTTTTAACATCTTGACAGCTGTCATCTTAGATTAGAACATTCTCTTTATTTAATGAATATGACACTTTGCTGTGATATTGTGGCAGTTTGTTCGGTTTGCATGTGTTTTTCGCTTTCTTTCGGCAGAATAATATCTTTTATTAGGGTAGGTCAAGGTTGGGGCACTTGTTTTGTTTTACAGTTTATGTGTATTGTACATGATAACAAAAGGTCATTTAAAAAAGAAATCCTTTAGCAAATGGCAGAGCATGGCAGCAAAAGACAAATCTGTGTGTCAGCAAAGAGTATTAAAATTAGGTGAGACCAAATCCGGGATTTTGGATGAATATGTATAACTTTCAACAAGAAATAGGATTACCTGTAATTTCAGTGTACAAAATTGTCATTGCCTCCCAGTAACAAATAAAAAAATCTATTTAGTCTTTTCCTGCTTCGTTTTTATATGCAAATCAATCTTCACACTCAGCCTAGTCTACTGCCGAAACCTTTTTAGTGGGATTCTTTATTCAGTCAGTCACTAAATTATGGATTTCTTACAGCTTTATACTCAGGACATGGAGCACAGCACCAAATTACCTTATCTCATTCATATTCTCGAAAGCAAGTTTCCAGTAAATCAAGTCAGTTAAATGAAAAAAATTAAAACAGAGTGAACCTATTGTCTAATAGCTACCCAAACCTATAGTAACCCCACTGGTTTTATACAAATACTTACAGAGGCTGTCCAAAATGTATCTGTCCTGAAGAAACTGCTGTTTCAAGCTTCCTTCGGGGAGGATCAGTGGACCTATTTCAAAACAATGGCCACACGTTCTCTTCTGAAGGATAATATTCACAATGAGAAAGCCAATCATCAACTTTGCCTGAACCTCGATCCTTTCCTGTAGCATCCCTGTGACCCACCACTGGACAAATCCCAAAGCCATACAATATATGTTTAGACCAGTATTTCTCAACATTTTTCCAGTCAATGCACCCTTTAAAATTCTGCACAATCTCAAGGCACACCATTCTAAAATGTGAAAAACTAAACTAATAGTTTTACATAATGCAGCAACATCCACACATGAAGGACATCCAACATTATAGATTATTTATTCTTCTAAAGCATAGGTCTCCAAATTTTGCAAACAAAAGGCCAGTTTACTGCCCTTCAAATATTAGCTGGGAACGGTGTCCAGCGGGAGTAGAAAATACCCTGGCATTGGTGGGAGTAAACAATGCCATAGGTTTGGTGGTCAGTGGGGGTAAAAAAATGACATCATTGCTGTCAGTTGGAGGAATAGTGCCCCATCATTGGTGTCAGTTGGAAGAAGAGTGCCGCATTTTGATGTCAGTTGAAGGACTAGTGCCTCATATCAGTGGAAGGATTAGTGCCCCAAGGGCATAAAGGCAAGCAATGGGTCACATCTGGTCCACGGGCCGCAGTTTGGTGACCCCTGTTCTTTGCATAATGGTACTGACTAGTATTCCAATGTTTCTTTACTCTGTCAGTTTCACTGCCTCACTCAGCTAATGTGAGCCCATTGCTTACAGGTGAGCAGAGGAGGAACAAACAAGGATGCTGTGCAGATGTCCGACATCCTCCTTATCAACCAACAACATCATTGGTTGAAATATATAATGGTGCACAATGAAAACCTGTAGCTTTGTGTAACTAAAAGGCAGGCTTCATCCACATACTGGCTTGTATACTATTTTTGGGAAATTTTTAGGAATTTTGGCAAGGCACCCCTAAAGAAATCTGAAGGTATCCTGGTTGTAAAAGGCTGGTTTAGGAAATGTTTTGAATGAATCACTTTGCTCATTAAGGGCAAATTGACTTCTTACCTTGATAGGGCTCTCCAACCACCCACTCTTGCGTACTATGTTCTCTGTCAACACTATTGGCTTGGTAAATGGTGCAGCAGGGGGAGATATTAGTAATTTTGGGAGGGAGGGAAGGGGTGTTCTATGAAGAGAAGCTGTCAATATGCTCTGAATGGGAAAAATGATAGGTTCTCCTTAAATAGCTCCTGTTAGGCAGGCTATATACATGAGCAGATAGTAGCCACACCAGCTCATCTCAGGTAAACTATAGGTATTGGAAAATATTTTTTTATACTTGCTTCGGGGGTTGGGGTAAAATAGGTATATTATTCTACTTAAATAGGTTGAAAATGTTAGCACAGTATATGTTTTTAATATGTAAATGCAGTTTAGTTTTAACATTTTATTAGAAAAACAAGATGTTTTGTAATGGACTTAATAACATGATGGGCATCTCTTTTGAATGGTATAGTTCAACTCCACCTGGCTGTGTTGCAAACATAGGGCCCCGTGATATATAAATATATATATATATTCAGTATCTCAGAAAAGTGAGTACACCCCTCACATTTTTTTAAATATTTTATTATATCTTTTCAAGTGACAACATTGAAGAAATGACACTTTGCTACAATGCAAAGTAGTGAGAGTACAGCTTGAATAACAGTGTAAATTTGCTGTCCCCTCAAAATAACTCACAGCCATTAATGTCTAAACCGCTGGCAACAAACGTACCTCTAAGTAAAAATGTCCAAATTGGGCCCAATTAGCCATTTTCCCTCCCCGGTGTCATGTGACTCGTTAGTGTTACAAGGTCCCAGGTGTGAATGGGAAGCAGGTGTGTTCAATTTAGTGTAATCACTCTTTAACTCTCTCATACTGGTCACTGGAAGGTTAACATGGCACCTCATGGCAAAGAACTCTCTGAGGATCTGAAAAAAAGAATTGTTGCTCTACATAAAGATGGCCTAGGCTATAAGAAGATTGCCAAGACCCTGAAACTGAGCTGAAGCATGGTGGCCAAGACCATACAGCGTTTTAACAGGACAGGTTCCACTCAGAACAGGCCTTGCAATGGTTAACCAAAGAAGATGAGTGCACGTGCTCAGTGTCATATTCAGAGGTTGTATTTGGGAAATAGACGTATGAGTGCTGCCAGCATTGCTGCAGAGGTTGAAGGGTAGGGGGTCAGCCTGTCAGTGCTCAGACCATACGCCGCAAACTGCATCAAATTGGTCTGCATGACTATCGACCCAGAAGGAAGCTTCTTCTAAAGATGATGTACAAGAAAGCCCACAAACAGTTTGCTGAAGACAAGCAGACTAAGGACATGGATTACTGGAACCATGTCCTGTGGTCTGATGACACCAAGATAAACTTATTTGGTTCAGATGGTGTCAAGTGTGTGTGGCGGCAACCAGGTGAGGAGTACAAAGGCAAGTGTGTCTTGCCTACAGTCGAACATGGTGGTGGGAGTGTCATGGTCTGGGGCTGCATGATTGCTGCCGGCACTGGGGAGCTACAGTTCATTGAGGCAACCATGAATGCCAGCATGTACTGTGACATACTGAAGCAGAGCATGATTCCCTCCCTTCAGAGGCTGGGACGCAGGGCAGTTTTCAAACATAACGACCCCAAACACACCTCCAATATGACCACTGCCTTACTAAAGAGGCTGAGGATAAAGGTGATGGACTGGCCAAGCATGTCTCCAGACCTAAACCCTATTAAGCATCTGTGGGGCATCCTCAAATGTAAGATGGAGGATCACAATGTCTCTAACATTCACCAGCTCTATGATGTCATCATGGAGGAGTGGAAGAAGACTCCAGTGGCAACATGTGAATCTCTGGTGAACTCCATGCCCAAGAGGGTTAAGGCAGTGCTGGAAAATAATGGTGGCCACACAAAATATTGACACTTTGGGCCCAATTTGGACGTTTTAACTTAGGGGTGTACTCACTTTTGATGCCAACGGTTTAGACATTAATGGCTGTGTGTTGAGTTATTGTGAGGGGGCAGCAAATTTACACTGTTATACAAGCTGTACACTCACTACTTTACATTGTTTTAAAGTGTCATTTCTTCAGTGTTGTCAAATGAAAAGGTATAATAAAATATTTACAAAAATGTGAGGGGTGTACTCACCTTTGTGAGATAATGTATGTATGTGTATAATTTTATGAGATGATGCACCTGTGTGTATATATATATATACACACAGGTGCATCATCTCATAAAATTAGAATATCATCAAAAAGTTAATTTATTTCAGTAATTTAATTCAAAAAAAGAAACTCATATATTTTACATAGATATGTTACACACAGAGTGATATATTTAATTTTGATGATTATGGCTTACAGCTAGTGATAACCCAAAATTCTGTATCTCAGGAAATTTTAATATTACATAAGACCAATAAAAAAAAGATTTTTTACACAGAATTGTTGGCTTACTGAAATGTATGTCAATGTACAGTATAGTATGTACTATACCAATACTTAATTACTGCATCAATGCGGCATGGCTTAGAGGCCGTGTGGGCAGGTGCCAAGTTCTGCTGGAAAATTAAATCAGCATCTCCATAAAGCTGGTCAGCAGAGGGAAGCATGAAGAGCATGTAGAGGGCTGCACTGACTTTGGACTTGATAAAACAGAGTGGACCAACACCAGCAGATGACATGTGGAAACTTCACACTGGACCTCATACAATTTGGATTCTGTGCCTCTCCACTCTTCCCTCAGACTCTGGGATCTTGATTTCCAGATGAAATGCAAAATTTTCCACAGTTCATAACACCTCAGCAGTGCCACAGGCTGATCACCTCCATGCCATGCCGCATTAATGCAGTAATTCAAGAAAAAGGCACCCCAACCAAGTATTGGTATAGTGCAGTGATGGCGAACCTTGGCACCCCAGATGTTTTTGAACTACATTTCCCATGATGCTCAACTACACTGCAGAGTACAGTGCCAAGGTTCGCCATCACTGGTATAGTGCATACTATAAAGTACATTAACCTACTTTTCAGTAAGCCCACGTTTCTGTATTAAAAATCCTTTTATTTTTTTATTGGTCTTATGCAATAATCAAATGTTCTGATAGTTTGGGTTTTCACTAGCTGTAAGCCATAATCATCAAAATTTAAAAAAAAAAAATGCTTGAAATATATATTACTTTGTGTGTAACGCATCTATATAAAATATGAGTTTCGCTTTTTAAATTGAATTACTGAAATAAAATAACGTTTTGATGATATTCAAATTTTTAGCACATATACTTAGCTACAAAATAATATATGAGAATAAAAGTATCTTCTAACTTGTAAACACATAGTCATGTAAGCAGTGAGAGGAAAAAAAGAAAAAAAAAAATATTACTGAATTGAAGTGAGAGCCTAGGGGCTTGTTATCACTATCTGGCTTATTTAAAATGGCAGTGCCAACAGCAGCACTCTAACCATGAAAATATTCACAGGAAATACACGTCAACTTGATTTGAAATAAGTTGTGATCCTTTGACTGTTCATTACTGATGTCATCCATACTTCATAAAACAGAATTTCCAAATAAATAGTAGGAGGGTGTGCAGAAAGGGTTTCCAGTGTGTCAGTGTTACTTACCTACAGTATGTGCTTTAATCCCATTACTGGGGCAAAAGGCAAAAAAGGGTCTCACTATGTCACTCCCACTATGGAACCTGTTTGAGTTGTCGTCTTCAGTATGGTGATATGGTGACTGGTCTGACACACAACTGTAGGAGCCAAGAAAGGATACATTTAGCACAAATCACAAGACCACTGGCATGATGGAAAATAATTAATTATTTAGCCCCCCTCCCCCTTTCTTAAATACAGAATGAAGGAGCTTGACTGGGCTGGAGTTCCTATTTAACTCATACTTGCTCTGTCAATTGACACTCAAAGTTGCACTAGACATCTGGACTTTAAGGAATCAAGAAATTCCATTACCAAGCCATCACAAGCTTGTAACAAAATGTTAAAAGTGTCAGGCTAGGAAAGAAAAACAATTCTCTCCTTGTCCTTCTACTTCTTCACCCTTAATTCAAATAAATATATACATAAATGTTCTATTTTACTTTCTGTAGAAACCACTTTCCTAATGTTTACCCAAGTAGAAACTGACATGCTACAGTGAACCCAATTTAACATGAGGATTGAAGCACTACAGCTATCAAGGCGAATGGAGGACAAGCCCTCAGTCATTGTTATTCAGGTGGATATTATCTCAAGGGAGCCAGTCACAAGTGATTCTATGACCTATGATTATGTCTGAGATTTCATCTGTGTTTAACAAACCTGTGCTGCTACCAATTCCAGCAAATTATTTATATCATTTTTTACAGCGTATTTATGGAGTTAAAGCTCTCTTCATATGTCTTTGGTTTATTCAGAAATGCTGACAGCCTTGGCAAATGATATCATTGGATATAATTGCTCACTTGACTGTTCTTTATAAATGAATCATGCCTTTACCATTTTATTTTACACAACATTTGGCATGCGATTTCACCTGTGCAATTGTCTTAAGTAAAAGGTTGCGTTTATTAGAAATATATGCAAAAAAGCATAATAGCCTTGACTTACTCAAGCTTACAAATGTATGACGGACATGAGGCATAAATGAAAACTCCCGGATGGTATCTTCACAATATTTATTACGTGTTCACAATGTGCATGGATAAGCATGCACAGGATTTGGCAAACATATATGGTGAGTTTACTAAGACCTATGTTTGTAATAGAGTGACTATACCTCAGCTAAGTGGTAGCACAACTAAAGTAAAATTGTGTTTTTTTTTTTCTAGTGTTCTATCAAGCTTTTCGTGTAGGAGCAAAACTGCATGAAGTGCTTATACAATTAAAAGACATCTAAAAAACTGTAAATGTTAAAAAAAGCTACAGTGCCCACTGAACTGGGGTGTTACAGTCTGCATTTGCAGATATGCCCACTATGGTGAAAGCCATGCACATGCCTACGCAATGTCAATGTCAATGTCACGCTTTACAAAGAACTGGTGAGGCTTGAATCATTATCATGCTGTATTTGGAGAATTTTTGACTGTATACTGCCATGATTTGAATATGGAAAAGATAAACAAACTGTCTGCCCTCATGTTCTGTCCACCAGGCTTCTATTCTGATTGCCTGTGCTTATGTTGTTTTTTTGTTTTTGTTTTGTTTTATTGGGTTTTCTTGATTCACACAAGTTAGTTATGTGCAGAGCGCAGGCACCACCTACTGTTCTTTTTTGGTATAGCTTCAGTTGTTCTGCCTAATTACATAATTGTAAACTCAGAATGTGTTTAATAAAGTTGTTAGGATCCAGAGGTATTCTGGGTAATATCTCTACAGGAAGTGAATCAGCCACCATTTGGAGAAGATACAGCAGGACAGCAAGACATGTTTTTCCTAATCTCTCACCATCACCCCTGAGAGAGCTTAAAAAGTGAGTTCTTGTTATCTCATCCTGTATTATAGATCATTATTTCTTTGTTGTATGCAATATTGTACCGATTGATGTTTATTTTTATCAATTTGTAATTTTGCCTGGCTTGTTCTAATAAATTTGAGATCAAAGAAATATGGTATCTGAAGTTTATGGAGCAGGAAGGTTTAGCTCTCTGTCCTAGAGACAGAACACTAGTTGTAAAGCGCTGGGCAAACTGTTGGCATGATATAATTTCTGTATAAAAATAATAATAATAACTTTTTGGAGCTGATTTCCTTTAACCCCTTGGAGCCAGCGGGTGCCGGCCCCTTAAGGGGTTTTACATTCCGGGATGGATTGGTTGTCTCGGCGGTCACATGATCGTAAATCGCTGCATGCGATCGGGTGTTTTCTGTCAGTAACTGTGCCAGGAGCACGCAGGGTGCGCAACCACTGTTTGACACAGTGGGAAATCTCAGCTCTGTGATCCAGGTGCTAATAAGGCTGCATTTGATGGGCAATAATGAGGTTGCATTGGCGGACACTGGTAGGCTGCATTTGATGGGCACTGGTAGGCTGCATTTAGTGGGCACAGGTAGGCTGCATCTGGTTGGCACTGGTAGGCTGCATTTGATGGGCACTGATAAGGCTGCATTTGGTGGGCACTGGTAGGCTGAATTTCATGGGCACTGGTAGGCTGCATTTGGTTGGGACTGGTATGCTGCATTTGATGGGCACTGGTAGGCTGCATTTGATGGGCACTGGTAGGCTTCATTTATTGGGCACTGATGAGGCTGCATTTGATGGGCACTGATGAAGCTGCATTTGATGGGCACTGATAAAAATGCATTTGATGGGCACTGTTGAGGCTGCATTTGATGGGCACCGATGAGGTTGCATTTGATGGGCACTGATAAGGGTGCATTTGGTGGGCACTGATGAGGCTGCATATGGTGGGAACTGATGAGGCTGCATTTGATGGGCACTCTTGAGGCTGCATTTGATAGGCATTGATGAGGCTGCATTTGATGGGCATTGATGAGACTGCATTTGATGGGCATTGGTAGGCTGCATTTGATGGGCACTGGTGAGGCTGCATTAATGCATTGATCCCTTGTATCATGTCCACAGTCTCTGACATTCTCTTGTATCATATCCGCAGTCACTGACTATCTCTTGAATCCAGTCTGCAGTCTCTGACCATCTCCTGCAGAATGTCTGCAGTTTCTTACTATCTCTTGCATCATGTCTGCCGTCTCTGACCATCTCTTCTATCATGTCTGCAGTCTCTGACCATCTCCTGTAGTATGTCTGCAGTCTCTGATCATCTCCTACAGTGAGTCTGCAGTATGTCTGGGGGGTCCTTCTAACAGACTCTCTAACAGAGGCCCTCTCTGTGTCCATTAGAGAGACCCCCCTCCAGGTCCCTTTAGGGTCCCTTTAGGGTATCGTTAAGAGATCGTGGGAGGATCCCAGGGTAACGAAGACTCCTTAGGGGAGCATCTCTGTGTTTGAGTCGTTGTCATAGAAACATTTGTAAAGGGGAGGAGTTAGTAAGATGACCATGCCCATGTGGGGGCACCAGAAATATTTCTACACCCAGGTGCCTATGACCCTAGGATCGGCCATAGTGTGAACTGAGGGTAATGTGATTTTCGTTCAGGAATATCCATTCATTCCAAAATAAAATGTTAAAAGCACATGTTGTGGAATCTTTTCCTGTCAGGTTCAAATACCTGATACCTGTTAGTCAGTGATACCAAATCAGAGATATGTAGCTACAGAGATCAGACAAGACTCAGTGGTTGAATCGAAGTGATCTGAATTTTATTATTCCGCATTTGAGATTAAATATACCATATGACGTATGAAAAGTAGGTTGTATTAAGATATTAGTTGACCAATCAGGAGTTAGCAAAAACGTTTTAGCAAGCTTAGTGTTAAAAGTCTATATTGCGGCATCTGCAATTTTCATCAGGGGCTTTTCAAGGGACTTTTGTAGAAGATATATGTGTCCTGTGGTCAAGATATCCAGACAGGGTTCCTTATTCTGAGAGATAGGGAATTTTCATTGTTGCAGAATATTTCAGTCCATCAGATATATTTTTAGCTTTTGCAAAGTTGCCTAAGACATAAAAGAAATCAGAAAAGAGACACGAGATTAATACTTTGAAGCCATTTTGTACAAGCAGACATCTTTGCCACCTCGCACACAAAATCTGGAAGTACTTTCGAAAAAGACATTTGTCAAGTCATGGAATGCACTGAGACAGAGGCTTAATTAGAACCTTCAGGGTTCTAATGCAAGAAACCATGAAGGGCCCCCCGGACCCCTGGCCCCCTTCCCTTCAAGCCTGGGGCTCTTCTCACTGATCCTAGGGCCCTTTACTCTCCTTGGGGGCCCTTTATTACAGTCCCGCAGCTGGAACCTTTCACAAGTTCTGTAGTGGGCCCCCTTCTTGCCATCTTGGGGCCTCCCCACGGTGGTGAAATGACAGGGCCCAGTCCCAATTGTGACCTTTGCGATACTGGAAGTTCACCCACTGGTGTCAGTAGTTTTTATTTTTTGGTAATTTTGCGTGGCTTGTTCTAATAAATTTGAGATCAAAGAAATATGGTATCTGAAGTTTATGGAGCAGGAAGGTTTAGCTCTCTGTCCTAGAGACAGAACACTAGTTGTAAAGCGCTGGGCAAACTGTTGGCATGATATAATTTCTGTATAAAAATAATAATAATAACTTTTTGGAGCTGATTTCCTTTAACCCCTTGGAGCCAGCGGGTGCCGGCCCCTTAAGGGGTTTTACATTCCGGGATGGATTGGTTGTCTCGGCGGTCACATGATCGTAAATCGCTGCATGCGATCGGGTGTTTTCTGACAGTAACTGTGCCAGGAGCACGCAGGGTGCGCAACCACTGTTTGACACAGTGGGAAATCTCAGCTCTGTGATCCAGGTGCTAATAAGGCTGCATTTGATGGGCAATAATGAGGTTGCATTGGCGGACACTGGTAGGCTGCATTTGATGGGCACTGGTAGGCTGCATTTAGTGGGCACAGGTAGGCTGCATCTGGTTGGCACTGGTAGGCTGCATTTGATGGGCACTGATAAGGCTGCATTTGGTGGGCACTGGTAGGCTGAATTTCATGGGCACTGGTAGGCTGCATTTGGTTGGGACTGGTATGCTGCATTTGATGGGCACTGGTAGGCTGCATTTGATGGGCACTGGTAGGCTTCATTTATTGGGCACTGATGAGGCTGCATTTGATGGGCACTGATGAAGCTGCATTTGATGGGCACTGATAAAGATGCATTTGATGGGCACTGTTGAGGCTGCATTTGATGGGCACCAATGAGGTTGCATTTGATGGGCACTGATAAGGGTGCATTTGGTGGGCACTGATGAGGCTGCATATGGTGGGAACTGATGAGGCTGCATTTGATGGGCACTCTTGAGGCTGCATTTGATAGGCATTGATGAGGCTGCATTTGATGGGCATTGATGAGACTGCATTTGATGGGCATTGGTAGGCTGCATTTGATGGGCACTGGTGAGGCTGCATTAATGCATTGATCCCTTGTATCATGTCCACAGTCTCTGACATTCTCTTGTATCATATCCGCAGTCACTGACCATCTCTTGAATCCAGTCTGCAGTCTCTGACCATCTCCTGCAGAATGTCTGCAGTTTCTTACTATCTCTTGCATCATGTCTGCAGTCTCTGACCATCTCTCCTATCATGTCTGCAGTCTCTGACCATCTCCTGTAGTATGTCTGCAGTCTCTGACTATCTCCTGTAGTATGTCTGCATTCTCTGATCATCTCCTACAGTGAGTCTGCAGTATGTCTGGGGGGTCCTTCTAACAGACTCTCTAACAGAGGCCCTCTCTGTGTCCATTAGAGAGACCCCCCCTCCAGGTCCCTTTAGGGTCCCTTTAGGGTATCGTTAAGAGATCGTGGAAGGATCCCAGGGTAAAGAAGACTCCTTAGGGGAGCATCTCTGTGTTTGAGTCGTTGTCATAGAAACATTTGTAAAGGGGAGGAGTTAGTAAGATGACCATGCCCATGTGGGGGCACCAGAAATATTTCTACACCCAGGCGCCTATGACCCTAGGATCGGCCATAGTGTGAACTGAGGGTAATGTGATTTTCGTTCATTCCAAAATAAAATGTTAAAAGCACATGTTGTGGAATCTTTTCCTGTCAGGTTCAAATACCTGATACCTGTTAGTCAGTGATACCAAATCAGAGATATGTAGCTACAGAGATCAGACAAGACTCAGTGGTTGAATCGAAGTGATCTGAATTTTATTATTCCGCATTTGAGATTAAATATACCATATGACGTATGAAAAGTAGGTTGTATTAAGATATTAGTTGACCAATCAGGAGTTAGCAAAAACGTTTTAGCAAGCTTAGTGTTAAAAGTCTATATTGCGGCATCTGCAATTTTCATCAGGGGCTTTTCAAGGGACTTTTGTAGAAGATATATGTGTCCTGTGGTCAAGATATCCAGACAGGGTTCCTTATTCTGAGAGATAGGGAATTTTCATTGTTGCAGAATATTTCAGTCCATCAGATATATTTTTAGCTTTTGCAAAGTTGCCTAAGACATAAAAGAAATCAGAAAAGAGACAAGAGATTAATACTTTGAAGCCATTTTGTACAAGCAGACATCTTTGCCACCTCGCACACAAAATCTGGAAGTACTTTCGAAAAAGACATTTGTCAAGTCATGGAATGCACTGAGACAGAGGCTTAATTAGAACCTTCAGGGTTCTAATGCAAGAAACCATGAAGGGCCCCCCGGACCCCTGGCCCCCTTCCCTTTAAGCCTGGGGCTCTTCTCACTTATCCTGGGGCCCTTTACTCTCCTTGGGGGCCCTTTATTACAGTCCCGCAGCTGGAACCTTTCACAAGTTCTGTAGTGGGCCCCCTTCTTGCCATCTTGGGGCCTCCCCACGGTGGTGAAATGACAGGGCCCAGTCCCAATTGTGACCTTTGCGATACTGGAAGTTCACCCACTGGTGTCAGTAGTTTTTATTTTTTGGTGTTGTAATTGCATTATTTTTTATCATTTTATTTAATTTTTTTACAATGTCAATGACTATGACTCTGTCCATTCAGAAAAGGAAGGAGCTGGTAAATTGCATATTTACTGACCCTTCCTGGTTCTCTATTGTGACACATCCCCTGCAGCAGCTGGCAAGAGAGGGGAGGGAGGAAGCCGGCGGCACAGTGGGGGGGGGGGGGGACCAGGGGAGCATACAGGGGTCCAGAGACAGCAGAACACAAGTGAACTGGATAGGAGGAGTGGCGGGGCAGCATACAGAGGAACCAATCTCCTCCATTTTCCTCCTGCAGCTACAGGAGGAAAAGAGGACAGTGATTTCTCTACATGCTGCCCCCGCCTCCCCTCCTATCCAGGTGTACAGGGGAGCCGCACAGGCCCCCTGGAGCATGGGGCCCAGTTGCAATTGCAACCCCTGTAGTTACGCCCCTGCACTTAGAATTTCATACAATTTCATAATCTACTAGTGTATGGCCAGATTTACTTTACATTGGATTCATACTTAAAAACCTAGAAACACTAAAGCCTCGTACACACGCAACGATTGTTGGCTGACCGATCGGCCGTCTTTTGTCCAGTGTTGTTGTGTTGGTTGTAATGTGCTCTAGACTGCACACGAATTTTGTCGGCCAACAACAACCAACTTCAGAAGTGATGTCATGTGGTGGTTAACTTTCCGTGTGATTTTTCTTCTCTGAGCATGCCCAGTCTTGCTCATCTGATTTTTGTCTGCCGAAATCTGTACTGACTGAGGAACAATCGGCCGTTCTGTTGACGGCCAACAAAAATTTTATAGCATGCACACCAGATTTTGTTTGGCCGAAAAGTCACAGTCAGCTGTCGGAATCATCATACTAACAAGCCGACAATCGGCCGATCGGACGTTGGCCGAAAATTCACGGCCAACAATCGGTGCGTGTGTACGAGGCTTTAAAAACACACAGCTTGTTAGACCCAAAGCAGCGTGGCTTTACTAAGGACAGAATATGTCAGACGGATCTGATTGCATTTTTTGACTATATTACCATTGTTTTAGACCAGGGTGGTGCTGTGGACATAGCATATCTTGATTTCAGCAAGGCATTTGATACAGTTCCACATAATGATCTAATACAAAAGTTGTACAAGCTAGGACCTAACTCTTGGGCGTAAATATGGTTCACTCAGAACAGAGACCAGTGGTGTACCACAAGGCTACGTATGTACTAGGTCCTGTTCTATTTAATCTATATTAAGTGATATAACTAAAGGTTTGTTGGATAAGCTATATCTTTTTGCTGATGATACCTAACTGTTACCCGTAGAAACCTTCGCCATCTCAGCCCTTCTCTTCTCTACTCTGCTCCCGACCACCTCTATGACAAAATCTCATCCCTGTCCTGCACCGACCTAGCCTCACTGGACACATTGGCCCCTCTCACTACACACAGAATCAGGCCCCGACCCCTTCAACCTTGGCAAACAGATATCACTAGAAGTCTGAAAAAGCATAGCAGTGCTCCTGAGTGCCTGTAGCATTAACTAGGTCTCTGAAAGATTTCAACCATAATAAATCTGCTCTCCAAAATTACAATTCCAGCCTCCACACTGCCAAGCAGACCTATTTTATCACTCTTATTAACAACTTATCATCCCGTCCCCGTCAACTCTTCTCTACCTTCAACTCTCTACTTCGTCCTCCACTGCCTCCACCCACTAACTCACTCACTGCCCACAATATCGTCAATCACTTCAAACAGAAGATTGATATCATTCATGAGGAAACCTCTGCTGTTTAGATACCCTCCCTGCTTTACACTTCATGCCCACCACTATAGACCAGGTTGCTAAACTACTTGCTAACATCCAGCCAACCACATGCCCTCTGTTCCCTCACTAATGCTATGTTCACCCTCTGGCCCTATTCTACACTTACTAACCCACATCTTCAATCTCTCCCTCTCTTCTGGCATCTTCCACAACTCTCTAAAACATGCACTAGTCAGCCCAATACTTAAAAAAAGCCCTCAATGGACTCAACCAATCTTAACAACCTACGCCCCATTTCCTTGCTCCCCTTTTTATCCAAACTCCTTCAACATCTGGTCTACAACCGACTAAGTGACCACCTTGCCAAGAATAGCCTTCTTTAAACCCTTCAGTCTGGATTTTGTCCTCAACACTCCACAGAAACTGCTCTCCTAAAACTAACTATTGTGTAATCCTACTCCTGGACCTTTTTGCTGCCTTTGATACTTTTGACCATCCCCTCCTCCTCAAAAAACCCTACACCTTTGGTCTTCATTACTGTACTCTTCGCTGGTTCCCTTCCTACTTATCCAACCGCACCTTTAGCGGTACTTACAATTCTACTTCCTCCTCTCTTCTTCCTTTCTCTGTTGGGGTCCCCCAAGGTTCTGTTCTTGGACCTCTCCTATTTTTAATCCACACCTCCTCTCTGGGTCAACTGATAGCCTCCCATGGCTTCCAATACCATCTCTATGCTGGCGACACCCAAATCTATTTATCTAACCCTCAGCTTACTCCCTCAGTCTCCTCACGTATCACTAATTTACTAGCAGATATATCAGTCTGGATGTCACACCACTTCCTTAAACTCAATCTATCAAAAACCAAACTTATAGTTTTTCCTCCACCACATGCCCCTTCCCCAGTGGTGTATATAGGTTTTGTGCTGCCCTAGGCCTGACTAAACTTGGGCACCCCTAATTTAAATAAGACCCACCCCTTCCTGTAAAGGCCACACCCTTTCTTGTTTATGACCCGCCCTGTCATCTGTAAACCACAGACCACAACCACAGTCTATCAGTGCCCATCAGTGCAGCCTCATCAGTTCCCATAAGTTCAGCTTCATCAGTGCCCATCAGTGCAGCCTTATCAGTGCTCATCAGTTCAGCCTCATTACTGCCCATCAGTGCAGCCTCATCGGTGGCCAACAGTACAGCCCCATCAGTGGCCACCAGTGCAGCCTCTCAGTGCATCATATCAGTGCCCATCAGTGCAGCCCTATCAGTGCAGCTTATCAGTCCTGCCTCATCAGTGGCCACCAGTGCAGCCTCTCAGTGCATCATATCAGTGCCCATCAGTGCAGCCCTATCAGTGCAGCTTATCAGTCCTGCCTCATCAGTGGCCATCAGTGCAGTCTATTAGTGCCCATCAGTGCAACATATCAGTGCCCATCAGGGCAGCATATCAGTGCAGTCCCATCAGCTTTTTTGCTGCCCCCTTGCAAAGTGCTGCCCTAGGCCTGGGCCTTGTTGGCCTAGGCCAAGATACAGCACTGCCCTTCCCCTCATGTCTCTTTCAAAATCGATGGCACAACTATCACCCCAACCCCGCATGCCAAGTGTAGTCCTGGACTCTGAACTCTCCTTTAAGCCCATGTCCAATCACTGTCCAAATCTTGCCGCCTCAACCGCTGCAACATCTCCAAAATACGCCCTTCCTAACCAATGACACAACAAAGCTCTTAACTCACTCCCTGGTCATCTCTCGCCTCGACTATTGCAACTCCCTTTTCTTTGGCTTATCTTTACATAGGCTATCCCCCCTTCGATCCATCATGAATGCTGCTGCCAGACTCATCCACCTTACCAATTGCTCAGTGTCTGTTACTCCTCTCTGTCAATCACTCCACTGGCTTCCACTAACCCAGCGAATTAAATTCAAAATACTAACTTCAACTTAGAAAGCCATTCACAACTTAGCCTCCAGTTACATCACTAGCCTAGTCTCAAAATACCAACCTAATTGTTCTCTTTGTTCCTCTAAAGACCTCCTGCTCTCTAGCTCCCTCATCACCTCCTCCCATGCTAGCCTTCAGGACTTTTCCAGAGCCTCTCAAATCCTATAGAACTCCTTTACGCCAATCTGTCCGACTATCTCCTACTTTGTTAGCTTTTAGACGTTCCCTGAAAACCCTCCTCTTCAGAGAAGCCTATCCTACCCACACCTTACAACTATATTTTAATTTTCTCCATCAGATATATGGTCAGACAACAAAAGTAACGGAAAAAAAACAATATGCAAAATCATATACAAATGTAGATGTTTAGCGGAGCTGCTGTTTTTAATCCGATGTGTTGGTCTTGTATGGTAAGCACCAAGGCCCCCCTCCCCTTTTATAGCTATTGTCTTACATCTACATTTGTATATGATTTTGTACATTGTTTTGTATACTATCTGTAATTTTCTACTATATTTCTTATATCACTCAAACGTGTCCCTCCTGAAGAAGCGGTCTTCAACTGTGAAACATGTGGAGAAGCATGCACACAATGAAAAGCCACTATACCGCTGACCTCCTTACTAGAGTACGCTACGTATCAGTGGAATCAATATACAGCTAGACCAACTTGTGATACCCTGTATTTTAAAAAAAATTGTGTGTGTTATTCTAATCTGTTCAGATATGACATTTTTTACTTTTTTTTGTATAAATAAAACATATTAATTTTATCCCTTGTGTATTGAGTCTGAGGTACCAAGAAAGTCACATTTTTTTCCCCTTTTGGAGACTGGTAGGGGGAACTGTCTCCTCTCCCATTTTTGTAATGGAGACAGAGAACCTGGTTCAGGATTGAGCCCGCACGTGTACCCCCCATAGTAAGCAGCTTGCTGTGTAGGCACTGGGCAGGGGGAAAGAGCCAGGGGCACCGGCAGAAGACCCCAGAAGAAAGGGATTGTGGCTGTTCTGTGCAAAGCCATTGCACAGAGCAGGTATACACATAACATGTTTATTATAAAAAAAAAATAAAAAATAATGTTTACAATCACTTTAACTTTAACCAGGAACTGCCAGGACTCTTGTAAAATCACAGTTTTGGTGTGCCGCAGAAGCCTTGATGGAGCTTCTGCATAAAAAAGAGAAGCACTGCAGCAGACAGATTCAGCAGCAAACCAAGGCATCTGACATGAGCTCCTGTATGCATTGCAGACTTCTTTCTACAGAAGCAGTGAGAGGCCAAGATTCAGCAGTCATATTTAAATCTCTTTTCAACCCTAAATTAACATTAATTAGCTTTATGTAATTTCACACCTAGTTTAGTTGATTTTTTGCTACCTTTTTTCATTTTCATTTTTTTCTTTTTCTATTTCTATTTAATGCTTTTTGGGCTTTTTTAAAAAGTCCTCCATGCTGACTCCCTGGTGTTACCCTTTTGAATGGTGGCTCAGAACAGATCCTCTCGGTGACTCCTTACATATGTTGACCAAAGTATTAAAATGTCAGAGGCATGTATAGGAATAATACCGCTGCAGTACAAATTAGTTCCGAGAACGCCGCATCAGCGTGCGTTCCACGGAAACCAGGAAGTGACGTCAGACCTTGCCGCACCGGAAGTACGTTGACGCGTTTCGCCCTCCCACTTGGGCTTTATCAAAAACTTTGATAACGCCCAAGTGAGAGGGTGAAACGCGCCAATGTACTTCCGGTGCGGCAATGTCTGACGTCACTTCCTGGTTCCTTCCTTCACTGAAAGTCTGACACTGTGCAGTGGAGGGGACACAGAGCACCTTGGACTGGTATGTAGCAGATGCCAAAATGTGTCCATGCGGCTGGGAGCGTGGGGCCAGTGTGGGCACTGAAGTGACATGCTGCTGAAGCTGGAGCAGAGTGATTGCCAGCCCAGAAGTCTCTATGT
This sequence comes from Pelophylax lessonae, assembly GCF_965119305.1. NCBI lineage: Eukaryota > Metazoa > Chordata > Amphibia > Anura > Ranidae > Pelophylax > Pelophylax lessonae. Next base: position 398,283,697 of record NC_138768.1, read on the forward strand.
GACCTGGGAGTTAGAAACCACCTCTGAATTACTGACACTAGTAGTGGCTATTCCTTTTGGAAGAGGACAAGGAGTGCCGAGAACACCGCTGGGGCCGGGACCAGTGGTGTAGACCTGCACAACCATCTGCCAAACCAGGGAGACCCACATTTCAGATGTTCAATGCACACAAGTTGTCTGGGCCAAGCAGCGGTCACAGGGTGCATTGGTTGTGGTCACAGTAACAAAAGGTCCAGCTCTTAACCACTTTAAGAACGGAAGGATTTGCCCCCTTAATGACCAGGCCCTATTTTGCGATTCGGCACTTCGTTACTTTAACGGACAATTGCGCGGTCGCGCGACACTGTACCCAAATAAAATTGATGTCCTTTTTTTTTCCACAAATAGAGCTTTCTTTTGGTGGTATTTGATCACCTTTGCGATTTTTATTTTTTGTGCTATAAACAAAAAAAGAGCGACAATTTTGAAAAAAAAAAGCAGTATTTTTCACATTCTTTTATGACATTCTCAAAAAAAAATGTAAAAATCAAATTTTTTAACATGTTAGGCCAATTTGTTTTCTGCTACATATTTTTGGTAAAAAAAATCACAATAAGCGTAATTTGATTGGTTTGCGCAAAAGTCATCGCGTCTACTAACTACGGGAAAGATTTATGTCATTTTTATCGTTTTCTTTTTACTAGAAATGGTGCGATCTGCGATTTTTTGCGGGACTGCGACACTGCGGCAGACATATCGGACCCCTAACTGACATTTTTGACACTTTTGGGGGTACCAGAGACATTACTACAGTAATCAGTGCTAAAAATATGCACTGTTACTGTAATAATGACACTGGCAGGGAAGGGGTTAACCCTATGGGTGATCAATGGGTTAAAGAGGAAGTAAACCCTCCTCTGACACTTTTACCTATAGGTAAGCCTATATTAAGGCTTACCTATAGGTACTGTAAATATCTCCTAAACATGCACCGTTTAGGAGATATTTACCTTACATGCAGCCAGTGACGTCACTGGCGCATGCGCTCTAAAGGAACGGCCGCTGGTGCCGTTTCTTCAGAGCCCCGTGCCGTGACCGTCGGCTCCTGCGCGTGCGCGGGAGTGACGTCACCGCGGCTCTGGCCAATCAGATGGCCGGATGCCACGATCCCGGAAGACAGGTGACTGGACATGTCGCCCGTCATACAGGTGAGCGGGCGGCACGGCGGGGGCTCGTTCTTAGTTAAGTATTTCATAATGAGCTAGTTGGCGATGCATACTAGCTCATTATGGCTTTCTCTTTCAGGTTGCAGCAAAAAAAAAAAAAAAGTTTCATGGGTTTACAACCTCTTTAAATGTGAGCCTAGGGGAGTGATTCTAACTGTGGGGGGGGGTGGCTTGTGTAAAGACCATAGAGACATGTGATCCTATATAGAAGGATCACTTGAGTTCTGTGATCATTTCAGGGAGAAGAGCGGTCAGCTGTGTTTAAAAGAGCCGACCGTCCTTCTCCCCCAGCGGGGAGCGATTGCGGGTGTCAGGTGGCAATCGGAGCCGCCTGACCCGTGCAACGGCTTCCCCGCTGCCGCTTTCCACATGTGAGCGACGTACACCTGCGTTGGTTTGTGCAGGAGAGTCACCCTGCCACAGTAAATAGGTGGCGGGTGGTCGGGAAGTGGTAAAGAGGCAGAGGGGCGTCAGTGGGCCCATAAGTGTTGAAATCCTCCAGTGAGGGGGAGGCAGGGGCCATTGACGTGGGGTCACCCAGCTTTGAGTATTGATATGGAAAAGGGAATCGGTGACTGGGGATCAGAAGTAGAGGCTGGGTGGGACTGGGAAACTTAAGGAAAAAGAAGTCCTGCAAGTTCCAGTTCACTCAGTGAAGAAGCTGATGCAGTGGTCGTTCAGATGAGATGTGCAAGGAATTTTGGGTTCTGTAAAGCCTATGCCACAAACGTACCAGACCTATCACCACCCCGCACCTATGCTCAGGCTCGAGCACAGAACGATGCCTACTCTAAACTGATCTCAATAGCGGAGACCCCTTATGTCCCACTTAGGAGACAGGCAGAAACTACCCAGGTTCTCTCGTTTTCAATGACTTGTCCAAAGGAAGATGGCCATGGAATAAGGATTAGGGATGATCGAACTTTTGAAAAGTTCAGTTCGACCAGAACACCCGAACCTCCCAAAAGTTTGGCCCGGATTTCAGAACCCCATTGAAATCAATGGGACCCAAACTTCGGTAATCAAAAAACACCATTTTGAAGCCCTAAAACCCAATAAATGCCCCTAAAAAGTGCCTAGGGTTCTGGGTCATACCCCAGGGACTATTAATCACACAAAAAAAGTTCTTAAAAATTGTCATTTTTGATAGAGAGCCAATTATTGAAAAAATAAAAAAAAATAAAAATAAAAAAAAAAAAATTCTTTGGATTTAGTATCTGGGGGGTCTAAAAAGTGTACCTGTGAAGTTTCAGCTCTGTAGCATGTCCAGAACCATAAAAAAAAAAAGGTTGTTTGTATTTTGTCACTTATAGAACAGGTTAGTGGCTTCTCTCTTTTCACACCTTGCCGGTTTAGTAGTAAGTGTTTTTTTTGGGCATTTTTTGGGGTTTTTTCAGGCAGGCAAAACATCTGAACTTGTGTATACGGGTATATATACACACATACTTATATGTATATATACACCTAGACATATATAGGTGTGATAGTAGCAGAAATATATGCTTGCGCTAATGAAATCATTTACACTAATATGGCTCCGCTCCTATAACACCTATATATGTCTAAGTGTAAAATACATATAAGTATGTGTGTATATACAGTATACCACTATACACAAGTTCAGATGTTTTGCCTGCCTCCAAAGAACCCAAAAAAATGCCCAAAAAAACGCTAGCGCCAAAAAAAAAAACGCCCAGGTGTGTTGTTGCAGGCATTTTTTGGGGGTTTTTGGAGGCAGGCAAAACATCTGAACTTGTGTATAGTGGTATATATACACACATACTTATACGTATTTTACACTTAGACATATATAGGTGTTATAGGAGCGGAGCCATATTAGTGTAAATGATTTCATTAGCGCAAGCATATATTTCTGCTACTATCACACCTATATATGTCTAGGTGTATATATACATATAAGTATGTGTGTATATATATAACCGTATACACAAGTTCAGATGTTTTGCCTGCCTCCAAAAACCCCCCAAAAAATGCCTGCAACAACACACCTGGTCGTTTTTTTTTGGCGCTAGCGTTTTTTGGGCATTTTTTTGGGTTCTTTGGAGGCAGGCAAAACATCTGAACTTGTGTATACGGGTATATATACACACATACTTATATGTATATATACACCGAGACATATATAGGTGTGATAGTAGCAGAAATATATGCTTGCGCTAATGAAATCATTTACACTAATATGGCTCCGCTCCTATAACACCTATATATGTCTAAGTGTAAAATACATATAAGTATGTGTGTATATATACCACTATACACAAGTTCAGATGTTTTACCTGCCTCCAAAAACCCCAAAAAAATGCCTGCAACAACACACCTGGGCGTTTTTTTTTTTTTTGGCGCTAGCGTTTTTTTGGGCATTTTTTTGGGTTCTTTGGAGGCAGGCAAAACATCTGAACTTGTGTATAGTGGTATATATACACACATACTTATATGTATTTTACACTTAGACATATATAGGTGTGATAGGAGCGTAACTATATTGGTGTTAATTATTTCATTCGCGCAAGTAGTGTTTTCTGCTCCTTTCACACCTATATATGTGCAGGTGTATATATACATACATGGGTGTGTATATATACCCCCTATACACATGTTCAGATGTCATGCCTGACTCCAAACATGTGCTCAAAAAATCCTATAGACGCCTGCAGCCAAAAAGCAAGCTGACAGGGGCGAAGCCATATTACTGCAGCGAAAGTGACTTCAGAGAAGCTAGCTTTTCTCTATAACGGTCACCCTGATATGGAAGGGTTTGGTCACCCTGCCATAGCAGTCACTGTCAGTTCACCCTACACTACACTACAGTCACCCTGGCACTTAACACTTTCCCTACAGAAACTAAATTTTTGCATCTAACTAAAGTGTAAAAGAGCACCCTAACTACACTAGATATCCCTTTCCTCACACTAATAAATGCTAAATGACACTTTGTAGCAGAAGTCACAGAACTGCTTCCACTCTCTTCCATGTCCCTGTATAACAATGCTAGGAATTTGGCGGGGGCTATCTTATATACTGGGGGGCGTATTCACTAATGATTGGTCTATGGACCCCCTAGTCACTTCAATCACATTCCTAGCATTCTCCTGCCCCCTCAATTGGCTTTTGCTAATGGTTCTGGTCCAATCATGGGCTTTTAAAGCCCATTTCCTGTCCCATTGCATTTTGGTAGTTTCTGGTTGCCGAATTCCAAACTTTTTGGGCAAAAAGTTCTAAATTCGGCCGAACCTCGAACAGCCAATGTTCGGGTCGAACCAACGGTCGACCCGAACCGTTCGATCATCCCTAATAAGGATACAATTATCCATATGCTCTCCGAGAGATAACGGAGGAAATTTAGAGCAAGAGTGGGGCTTGGTCTGAAGAGACTGTTTGAGACTTCCTATATGTCCCTAAGCTGCATCGGAACCTTTCCAGGCCTCAGCTGTGGGACACCTTCCGTTCATCAAGGAGAACTGGAATCTGGGGCGGTCAATATACATTGATTGAGTGGAGGTCAACCGCCCAGGCGGAAAATACCAAGCTTGGGCCATCAGTATCCTTATTCCTGAAGGAAATATCCTCCGTATACTCCACCCTAACCACTACTACTGAGGTATGCTGAGTTCTGGATTCTGTTACAAAAGTTTAAGTTACAAAGGGGCATCGATTTGTTGATATGTTACTGTTAGGGCTAGGAGCCCTCTTCCCAAAACCCCGTTCCCTTCTATCCTTGCAAAAGAAGATGGGGATCATCAAAACTGCTATAGTTTCATCACCTGGGAGAAAAGAACTTCTGCCACAGAGGACTTCTCCTGTTAAAGCCAGGGGTTGCTACCTGGAGGGGGTAAACCCCTGGTTCAGAGAAACACCTTGCTAAAAGACACTTTGGGAAGATCTTTTGGGCCATGGGCTGTTACTGTTGCTGAAAGGAATACCAAGAAAGAACATTTTGCGAAGATACTTTATTTAAAAGGACACTTTGCAAAGATTCCTCAGTAATGTTGAAGGGAAATTTGTGCGAGTTGCTACCTTGTGAGAAAAAGCTAGTGGCTCATTGTCTTTTCAGAGAGAGGGATGACACAGGAGCTCTAATCACAAATCCTAAGGCTGGATAAGTCCATTAGTTCAGATCTTTGCAGCTCAGCATCCAGTACAAAGGCTCTAGGGGGGTAAGCAGTCCCCCTCTCCTCTTAGCTCACGGATCCATCCCACCAGAAGGAAAAAGACCATCTCCTCAGGGCTGCAGACCATTTAACAGCTTCCTCATCCACCATCTGGGCACACATCCCCAAGGATTGCCCAGGTCCTGCTAAATATTCAGGCTGGTTATTTGAATTCTCCCTCCGTAAGCTCAAGAAAATTGTTCTAGAGGCAGGGGGCCGTAATCAAACTCCCAGTCTGTGAAACCCTGAACAGAGTTGTCAAAACAATTACTGCTCCTCTATTATTTTAGGTGTTCTCAAAAAAAAAAAAAAAGCATATACTGCAGATACGAGTGACAGGGACAAGTACCAGCAATATACATTTACATCTCAGAGATACTGTATGTATAAGCTTTAGCCTGTGATACCATGTTTATCGCTGCAGTGACAAAGGGCAAAATGGCTCATTGGACAAAAACCTTCAGTAGCCACAGTTGAAACTGAGGTACAATCTGTGAGTGGCAATTGAATTTAGCAACTCCTTGTGCAGTTGGCAATTCCCAAATAAAAAGATCCCTGTGTATTGTTAACTTACTAAACTTTAACCATAAGAAAAAAATGTTTAATGTAGTGTATTTTGGTGTAGAATTACTCATTCTTATTACATTTTGCTTTTAGGGTTTCCCTGAGTCAGGGCTTTCCATCGAAATATAATAGGTCTCATGTATCAACGTATCTTAAAAAAATATTGTTGCCCCGCAGCAAACAATTAGACTCAAGTCTGTACTAGAAAATGACTATTAAAAAAAACTATTTTACGCTTTTACTTGAATTACTCTTTTTGTGCTGCGGCATTACGTATTCAGTTTCAAAATTGTACTAAATATGCAATATAAGAATACATAGTGCACAAAGATATAATGAATAAATATTAGTTAGATAAACCAGGATGCCCTAGGAAGAGTGGTCCATAATCTCACAATTTACATAAACATTTGCAGAATAACTGGCTAACAATCAAAGCATTAACTAGCACAGTTAAATATAAATGTTTAGCTTTGCACAAGGAAATTGTATGCACATTTTAAGCACATACAGAATTACATACACACATACATGCTAAACCTGACTTTTTCCAAACCATTCATTCCACCATTACTCAATCTTGGGCCTCAAGTTGGCTTTGAAGTGAACTCAACCCTTTCGCAGTTTGTCGACCTGGAAAATCACTGTAGCTGCTCCCAGCTATAGTAACCAGTTACCAATAATGCATTTCCTGGTCTCTGAATGTAGGTCAATTGGCTTAGAATGCCCAATAATGGGGACACTTTCATGTGGCAGACATCTGGAGCCGCCTGCTCAGAGGAACTTCCCTGAAGAGCACCATTATCTGGGTAACCCCCAACACCCGGGACCCGGCCTCCGACACCGAGGAGCTCCCCATCCTACACAGGTCAGTGTGACTTACTTCTGGGGCCCCTGACATGGTACCTGCCCCCAGTCCCAACGGCTGTCCGTGGGGCACATGCGCAGTAGCGCAATCCCACAGACACAGGGACGGACGCAGAGACACTTGCATATTATTAATATAGAATAGATATCCTACATACACCCCAGTCGGGCGGCCGACCAAAACTCTTGAAGCGGCGGGTGTGCGTGGGCACGCAGCGGGTACGCGCTCGCACGCGCGAGCCGCTCGGTCAGCTCTGCGCGTGTCTCTGTTGCTAGGGCAACAGGGACGCTATGTGCAGAGCTGGCTATGTCATGCGGCTCTCGCGTTGTTAGAAAGAAAAAGAGATAAGCGAGAGCCGCTCAGTCAGCCATATGTTCTAGCGCCCGTTAATTTAAAGGGCTTAATGTCTAGTTCACTATAAAACGGCAGGGTTCCCAGTGGCTGTATTGAACATTTCTATAACTGGGATAGGGTAAGGATAGGGGCTGCTGCTTCTAAAATGCCTAGGGACGGATCAGTATTAGTAGGCACTGATATCATAACGTAAATTAAAAAAAAACCTTCTTAATGTTTGTTAGGGAGAAACATGGTGTGAAACTTGGGGGAAGTAAACACTTTTACATCAGAATGCTTCTGGTGTGTTTTCTGTGGATGTGTATGTTTACAATCTGTCCACACCTATAACAGGATGAATATTTGTCTTTTAAAAGGCTTCCTTTTTATTTTTTACTGGCTGAAAATTATTTTTTCACAGACTCTCCCGAGTCTACATACAGTTCACTGCTAAGCAGCTGCATGTGTATTTTCACTGGGCACATTTCCTAAGTGTTGCCAGTTGCAATTCTTTTTAAAGGATTTTTTGTAAAAACAGTGTAAAAGTCCTGGGCAGTGTTTATCATGGGCAGCTTATTTTCTACTTTGGAAAGGCATATGACAGGGTGATTTTCAGGCAAAGGATTGTGGGAGACAGGGGCAGAGTATTGTTACCCCATTACAAAATGTGTTCAAACAAGAACTTTTATATCTGTATAAACCATCTGTTGAAGCTTATATGAGTACAGAAAAGGAACAGTGGTCATGGGACTTTAAATGAGATAGGTCGCTTACTAAATAACAGTATTATATAAAGTCACAGAATAATAATTTATTTGATGTTTAATGATTAACACAATTTATATAAAAACTATATATTATAAACGACACATAGTCAATCTCCAAATAGTATGTTTTCATATCTATGGGCTCTACGCGTTTCGTGGATCTCTGTCCACTCATCAGGAGCTTGATTTAAAAATGTTATCTGTAAATGTAGACGTATATTAGATTACAAAGATCTCATGTATATGAAAAAAATATAACAAATTGCTCCAAAAAAAAAAAAAACAATATTAATGGAATCCTGCTACTTACATATCAGTAACTAAGGTAAACCCAGTAACTATGAGGGAAATGAGAACACCTCTAAGCAATTGTCTAAACCGGGGCTGAGGCGGGTATATGTCAACCGGTCCACACAGAAGGGGAAAAGGGGGGGTTGAAGGAGCCCCACTGAGGAGGCAACACAGGACACCAAAGGCAATTCCAAAAGATGTAAATATTGAGGTATAATATATATATATATTGTGACAGGAAGTCAGGTAAATCTGGGAATGTAGTCACTGAGAGGAGACACATTCCCACATGCTTTGAAAAGTTCACTGATACTATAGGGTGTTGGCTGCAAAAAGAGCCAGCAGGAAGTTGAAAACCATTCAGCTGTTCAGAATGAGGAGATCAAGGCCTCTATAATTTGTCCAGAGAAAATCTATTGAGTGCTGCCTCCTGTCGCTGTGTAGGCTGGGAGAGGAGGACAGACATACGTGTACCTCCCGACGCCGTGTGGGCATGGGAGAAGGACTGCTGCCGCCTGTCGCCGTGTGGGCTGGGAGAGGGGGACAGTCGGATGTGTGCCTCCCGACAAGCTGGTGAGCATGGGAGAAGACCCCCTAAAGCGATGTGAAGCTAAGGAGGGTAACCACGAGTGAAGACGTCTCAAAGGTGAGAAGACAAAGTGTTCCATGTGAAGAGTGTGAAGAGAAGTGTTCCATGTGAAGAGTGTGAAGAGTAAAGGGACCTGTTAAATGAACTGTGTTCCATGTGAAGAATCTGAAGAGTAAAGGATCCTGTTATAAATGAACATGTGCTGTGTGAAAGAAAACAAAGGGACATGTTCAATGGACAATGTTTGTGCTGTGTGAAAAGCAAACAAATGGACATTTGAGTGTCTGCTGTAGGATCAGCAGTGTCGGCCCAACAGTAGGTTGGGAAGACTTCTTAGGTAGGTTCCAGCGTGAGAAGGTAGCCGCCCACAGAGGCAAGGATTTATTTTGTCTTTTATTTTATTTTGGCTGTTTTGACGCTTGCAATTATGTGAAGTAAATTGCATGAATAAATCAGTCTTGTTTTCAACCTCTGCTCGGCTATCTCTCTGTGAAAACGCACCCCCAAAGGGGTCACCCATACGCCTACCACCGAGCTAATCCCACACATATGGTGGAGGTATGCAGTGGGCATAAGCAGAGATCCCTGCAAGGAAGTGCAAATGTTTGATGAACTTTATCTGGTGCATGAGATTGCACAATCTAGGGGTGCAGGAGAGAAGATCCTGACAGAAAAAAAAAAAAAAGTGTTTTAAAGAGACAGCGGTCTCAAAATTATTTGATGAACTTTGTTGTGTCTGGTGCAAGTGACTGCACAAACTGTGTGTGCAGGAAAAGAGATCTTGCAAGAGAGAGAAAAACTACATGTGTTAAAGAGACAGTGGTCTGAAAATTTTTTGCTGGACTGTGAAAAAATTTGTGGAGTTATTGAAGATGGGGCGATCCAAACGCCTGAAAAATGCAAAGATAGATGAAATGAGAGACCGGATTCTATGGATGGAGGGGATGTTACCGTCTGAACCAACCCCATCCATGCCTAAAGAGAGTCTACTAAAGAGGAAGGTTGTTGTCCCTAGCAACACTGATGAAACTGCTATGGAGACGCAGTGTGCTCAGATGAAAAGTAAACCCAAAATGGGGGAGATGCTGAAACAACGGAGCTTTGCAGCTCAACAAAAGGCTCATCAAGAGAGCATGGCAGGCTGGAAACAGAGACGCCAGCAGCCAATGGAGGCCATCGGTTTGGAGGAAACCGAGTATGTGTGCAGGGCTGAGTTGGATGCCTTGCAACGGAAAATGGAAGAAAAGGAACAAGCCTTGGAATTGCTTAAAATGGAGCATAGAAACTTGCGGGAAATGAATGAACTACTCAAGTCTCATGTGTTACAGTGGGAAGAATCCACTGCTCTTCTTTTGGTCGAGTTGCAAAAATGTCAAGACACTATAAAGGAGAAAGATACCATCCTCATGGAAAAGGAAATTGAAATTCAGACTTTGCAGAAGCAAAGTATGTGTGAAATGTTGGAGTTGCGTAATCAGCTGGAAAAAAGTCTTCAGTGTTTGGAAGTTACAAAAATAGACCTGCAGGAGTCGCAGGAACAGAATGTCGCTCTGAAAACGACATTGTCTCTCAGCGACAACGAGAAAAGTGAAAGAGAGGCTAAATTACTGAGTACTGTGTATGAGCTCACCACTTTGAGCAATGTGGTAGATGAATTACGTGCAGACTGTGAAAGTTGGAAAGGTGAAGCCCAACGTTTCCAGCAGCAGTTAAAGGAGAAAGAAGCCTGTGTGGCAGAATTACAGTCTCATTCCCAGAAACTAGCCAATGAGGTGAAGGCTCTTATGCAGGGAAAAGGAGATTGTGAACATAAGAGGGAAAAAGTAGAGGCACAGCTTCTGGAATCGCAAGTGAAGGTGTCAGAAGGTGACCGATTGTGTGCTAAGCTGTCAGAGAAGGCAAACCGACTGCAGGTTGAGCTGGACAATGTTACAAATCAGCTTTCTCAAGCAGACAGCAAATCTAGAGAAATTGCGGAAGATTTTTCTATCTTGGAATCGCAGCTGCAAGACACGCAGGAACTCTTACAGGAAGAGAGGTGTCAAAGGCTGAGTTTTAGCACAAAGCTCAAACAAATGGAAGATGAGAAAAATGGCTTCCTGGAACAATTAAAAGAGGAGGCGGAAGCAAAGAAAAACCTATCAGAGCAAGTCGCAACATTGCAAGCTCAGATAGCGGTTATGAAAAAACGCATGGAAGAAAGCGTTGGTTCATTACAGTGTGTTGAAGATGTGAAAAAGAAGTTTGATCAGATGCTTGGTGAAGAGAAGACTGTGTCTGCAAAATATGCAGAAGAACGCGCACGTGCAGAAACGGAGGTGCGTGATAACGAGAGCAAAGCCCTGTTCTTGGCTCGCTCTTTGGAGGAAGCTCTAGAGTGTAAGGCTGAACTAGAAAGTGTTAAACAGCTGCGTACAGAAATGGAAGAATTGGTCAGCTCCAAGGATGATGTTGTGAAAAGCGTTCAGGAGCTAGAAAAGTCTAAGCGAGCCTTAGAACAGCAACTAGAAGAGATGAAGATTCCGTTGCAGGAACTGGAAGAGGAATTCCAGGCAACAGAGGATCTGTCCCAAAGAGGGGATAGTGTGCCTGATGCAGTTTTTAAAAGGATCAGTGTTTTGGGGTCTGTCCTGAGTGAGCCTCAGAAATGTGATGACATGTGGCTTGAATCACCCCTTTGGAATAAACCGTTCCTTCAAAAACTTCAAGCATTGGAAAATGTATCATTAGAACTTCAGCAAACAAAGGAGCTGAGTAAGAAATGTGATGATTTCTCAGTTCAGGCTGAAAACCTAGTGGGGAAAACTAAGGCTGTTGGTGAAAACGTGAAGCAAATGAATAAGTGCCTTTCAGGGAGTGTTTCCAAAATGGAACTGGTGAAAGACGGGTGGCAGAAGTTTGATCGTGATCTTGAGATGCATTCCATGTGGAATTCAGATAGAGAAAAAGAACTAGGTGACCTTGAGCGGTCAAATAGTTCAGCAGAAAGTGCATTGAAGAAACCTGTAAAAGAATGTGTTGCAGTTCCATGCTTCTTCACTGATGCAGAGAGGAGGTCTATAATGGATACCACCCAGATCGCTGGGTTCAACTGTGTTGTTGCCTTTAACCCCTATGTTGGTGGAAGGAAAGTTGATGATGTTCTGGTTGGCTACTTCTGTGAAGAGTTTGGCAAGAAATATAAACTGAATATCAAATCAAATAGTAGGCCTTTACTGCGACTCGCTCAGGAGGGCGAAAAGTTTAAGAAGTTGATGAGTGCAAATGCTTCAGATCTGCCTATGAATATGAAATGTTTGGTGAATGATATTGATGTCTCTGGGAAAAGGAACAGGGGTCACTTTGAAGAAATGTGTGACAGCCTGTTGTCTCAATTGGAAAATCCTCTGCACAGCATCTTAGAGCAAGCAAAGCTCAAGAAGGAAGATCATTCCCTTTTACAACAAAAAGTCAATGATTGTGTACAGCTGTATGGAGAGGCAACTCAAGTCACAGAGGGATGTCAAGAGTCCCTACTTGGAACAAACCTTAGTGAAGCAAAGGTTCTCAAAGTTTTGTGGAAAACATTTATGGATTGCAGAGAGAGGCGTCTTAAGAATGTTGAAGACATTAAGACTAGCCCAATTGAGTTGCCTATGGATCACGGACCTCCATGGTGGATTGGACAGACGGTTATGAGGGACAAGCTGTCTGACATTTATGAGAAAGCTGTCAATGAAGATGACAGAAACGAGAAGGAGCAAAATTATGCCAAAAATGCAGTTGAAGAATGTGTATATGAGATGAGAGACAAACTGTGTGGCATTTATGAGAAATCTGTCAGTGAAGATGACAGAAACAGTTTCATCCGGAAGCTTGAGGATAATAGGAGGCTTATCAGTGAGTCAGCAGTGCCTGACACATGCGTGCCTGGAAATATGTGTCCCAACCCTAGGGTTGAAACAAGAGGGGGGGGTATGTGACAGGAAGTCAGGTAAATCTGGGAATGTAGTCACTGAGAGGAGACACATTCCCACATGCTTTGAAAAGTTCACTGATACTATAGGGTGTTGGCTGCAAAAAGAGCCAGCAGGAAGTTGAAAACCATTCAGCTGTTCAGAATGAGGAGATCAAGGCCTCTATAATTTGTCCAGAGAAAATCTATTGAGTGCTGCCTCCTGTCGCTGTGTAGGCTGGGAGAGGAGGACAGACATACGTGTACCTCCCGACGCCGTGTGGGCATGGGAGAAGGACTGCTGCCGCCTGTCGCCGTGTGGGCTGGGAGAGGGGGACAGTCGGATGTGTGCCTCCCGACAAGCTGGTGAGCATGGGAGAAGACCCCCTAAAGCGATGTGAAGCTAAGGAGGGTAACCACGAGTGAAGACGTCTCAAAGGTGAGAAGACAAAGTGTTCCATGTGAAGAGTGTGAAGAGAAGTGTTCCATGTGAAGAGTGTGAAGAGTAAAGGGACCTGTTAAATGAACTGTGTTCCATGTGAAGAATCTGAAGAGTAAAGGATCCTGTTATAAATGAACATGTGCTGTGTGAAAGAAAACAAAGGGACATGTTCAATGGACAATGTTTGTGCTGTGTGAAAAGCAAACAAATGGACATTTGAGTGTCTGCTGTAGGATCAGCAGTGTCGGCCCAACAGTAGGTTGGGAAGACTTCTTAGGTAGGTTCCAGCGTGAGAAGGTAGCCGCCCACAGAGGCAAGGATTTATTTTGTCTTTTATTTTATTTTGGCTGTTTTGACGCTTGCAATTATGTGAAGTAAATTGCATGAATAAATCAGTCTTGTTTTCAACCTCTGCTCGGCTATCTCTCTGTGAAAACGCACCCCCAAAGGGGTCACCCATACGCCTACCACCGAGCTAATCCCTCACAATATATATATATATATATATATATATATATACAGATAAGAGCATATCTGATGATGTGTGCTACAGAGCGACATAAATTTTATTTTGGTACAGTGTCGCACGACCATGCAATATTCCGTTAAATTAACACAGCGCCGAATCGCGAAAAATGGCCTGTGATTAAGGGGGCAAATCCTTCCATTCCAGAACTAGTTTTTTTCTTTAGAAATGTCATTTTTTCTGCAGTATGTTCTATGCATGCTACAGTTGTTCCACTTTACAGGCAGACTAAGGGGACCCCCCAGGCACCATATTTAAAGGATTTTTTCATTTTTATTGTTGCACTTTAAGCATCATTAAACAGGGGGCCGTTCGGCCCATCTATCTTTGCTTGTGCTGGTGTACATTTTCTCATGTGTTAGTATCAAGACATACAAAGATAATATACACTGTTGTACAAACAAAGCACAAAGATCTCAGCACCATGTGGAACTAAGCTAGACAGCAAAAAGTTAAACCTGACAGCTAGGCAGAGCACATTCAAACACTTAAAGCTTGCGGTGGTTATAACCCCTACAAGAAGTGTGTGCACCTAAACCACCTCACATTACATCACTCAACCCCCACCCCCATAGATAAAATAAAAGGCATGTATCTGAATACCTCCCAACTTTTTGAGATGGGAACGAGGGACGCCTATTAGAAAAGTATGTGAATGAAATGACTTCTGGATAGAGAAATCAACCTCTGTGCTTGCTTTAGTGCTTAAAATGCAAAGTAAAATGAATTGCTATCAGTACACATGTAGATCAATATTTATATTGGTATGTACATTCAATTTTTGTGCAATTAAATGGTGCTATGTGTGCCCCAAGTGAGAAAGTGCTGCTGTGCACATGAAACAAAATTAATAATATTCAATCAATATTTTACGAAATAGACAATACATATTATATACTCGGTACTGAATATCTATTATAATAAAGTCCAAGTGTCTCTGCGTCCAGTCCCTGTGTCCGTGGGATTGCGCTACTGCCCCACGGACAGCCGTTGGGACTTGGAGCGCAGAGACTTCGGGCGGCCGGTGTAGCGTCGGATAATGCCTCCGTCGAAGAATGCATCTGACGGACTGCGCATGCGCGGTAAATGACATCACTCCAGCTGACTGCTCCACTCAGCTGGGGTTGACGTCATTATTGCGCTTGTGTAGTCCGTCAGATGCATTCTTTGACGGGAGACTGCGGGAAGAATCGTCGGATTCTGCCTGACGATCTGCGCATGTGCGCAGCGTCATAGCAGGATCGAAATTCTATTGGGCGGGCTATGACTGGTTGCGCAGTTTGTCGGATGCACTATCCGACGGTAGATAGAGAGCGGAGGGGAGAGAATCTATTGTCAGATTCTGACTCGCTCTCTGTTCTATCTATGGGGACAGACTGGATTATAGAGTATTCATTCTTATATGAGAAATGGTGGGAATATTGTCTGATTAGAGAACACAAACACAGCTCTTATCGGGCCACTCCCCTTTAATGTGCCCCGATAAGAACTGTGTTTGTGTTCTCTAATCAGACAATATTCCCGCCATTTCTCATATAAGAATGAATACTCTGTAATCCAATCCGTCCCCATAGATAGAACAGAGAGTGAGGCAGAATCTTTACTCTGTAATCCAATCCATACCCATAGATAGAACAGAGAGCGAGGCAGAATCTGCCAATAGATTCTCTCCCCTCCGCTCTCTATCTACCGTCGGATAGTGCATCTGATAAACTGCGCATGTCAGTGTCATCACTGCCAGCACAGCTGATCGGAGCAGTCAGCTGGAGTGACGTCAGTCCCTCGGATGCATTCTTCGACGGGAGGCATTATCTGACACGACAACGGCTGCTGTATATATTTTATAACTTGGACCACAGTAATTTATAACACCTAGGTCTCACATCCGTTGGCGCGAGGGCTATACCCTATTAGGTATATTTCTATATCTATTAGAAAAGTATGTAGGTATAGGACACACCCCTTGCCAGACCCCCCTTAACCACTTCTTGACTGGAAGGGTTTACCCCCTAATGACCAGGCCATTTTTTTAAATTTTGCACTGCGTGAATTTAACTGGTAATTGCGCAGTCATGCAATGCTGTACCCAAATTTAATTTATGTCCTTTTTCCCCCACAAAAAGAGCTTTCTTTTGGTGGTATTTGATCACATCATTTTATTTTTTGCGATATGAATACCAAAGATGTTTAGAAAAAATTTAATTCTCTACTTTTTCTTAAAAAAAATCCAATAAATTCCCTTTTTCTTATACATTTAGCCCAAAATGTATTTAGCTACATGTCTTAGATAAGAAGATAAGAGTATAGTTATTGGTTTGTGCAAAAGTTATAGCACCTACAAACTAAAGTGTATATGGGCAGCACAGTGGTGTAGTGGTTAGCACATTCACCTAGCAGCAAAAGGGTGGCTGGTTCGAATCCCAACCACGACACTACCTGCCTGGAGTTTGCATGTTCTCCCTGTGCCTGCGTGGGTTTCCTCCGGGCACTCCGGTTTCCTCGCACACTCCAAAGACATGCTGGTAGGTTATTTGGATCCTGCATAAAAAAATGGGCCCTAATGTGTATGTATGTGAGTTAGGGACCTTAGATTGTAAGCTACTTGCAGGCAGGGACTGATGTGAATGTGCAATGTATATGTAAAAGCGCTGCGTAAATTGACAGCGCTATATAAGTAACTGAAATAAATAAAATAAAAAATATACTGCAATTACGCAGATTTTACTTTCTGACTGCCTATATCAAGTGCTAAAATGGCAGAGCAGAACAAAACCTTCCCCCAAATTACCCCTTTTTGGAAAGTATACACCCCAAGGAATTTCCTGAGAGGCATGTTGAGCCCATTGAATATTTAAATTTTTTTGTCACAGGTGTTTAAAAAATGACAAAAAAAAACAATTTTTCTACACAAAGTTGTCATTGAAATGATATATTGCTCACGCATGCCATGGGTACATGTGGAATTACACCCCAAAATATATTCTGCTGCTTCTCCTGAGTATGGAGATACCACATGTGTGAGACTTTTTGGCAGTCTAGCCGCACACAGGACCCAGAAAACCAATCACCGCCTTTACTCCTCACTACCTATCGCACTTTTGGAGGCCATTAAATGCCAAGATAGCACAAACCCCCCTGCACATTACCCCTTTTTAGAAAGTAGACAGCCTAAGCTATTTGCTGAGAGTCATGTTAAGTCCAAGGAATGCTTATATATTTCCACAAGTTTTGGGAAAAATTACAGTTTTTTTTTTCTTTTACACAAAGTCGTCACTAAATGATATATTGCTCACACATGCTATGGGTATATGTGAAATTACACCCCAAAATACATTCTGCTGCTTCTCCTGATTACAGGGATACCCCATGTGTGAGACTTTTTGGGAGCCTAGCTGCATACAGGACCCCGGAATCCAATCACCGCCTTCAAGTTTTCTAAGGGCGTAAATTGTTGATTTCACTCCTCACTACCCATCACAGTTTCGGAGGCCATGAAATGCCAAGATAGCACAAAGTCCCCAAATTTCCCCTTTTTAGAATGTAGACACCTCAAGGTATTTGCTAAGAGGCATTGTGAGTATTTTGCAGCTTTCATTTGTTTTGGAAAATGAAGAAAGAAAAGAAAAAACATTTTTTTTTCTTTTTTCAATTTTCAAAACTTTGTGACAAAAAGTGAGATCGGCAAAATTCAGAAAATGCCTCTCAGCAAATAGTTTAGGGTGTCCACTTTTTCGAAAAGAGGTCATTTGGGGGGGGGGGGGGTTTGTGCGGTCTTGGCATTTTATGGCCTCCAAAACTGTGATAGGTAGTGAGGAGTTAATTAAGAATTTCCCCCTTTAGAAAGCAAAATGGTGGATGTTGCAATTTTTGTTGTCATATGGTATTTGCGCAGAGATTTTTCAAACGCAATTTTTTTGGGAAAAAAACACCTTTTTTAAATTTAATGCACAAATACATTATATATTGCCCAATTGTTTGGTAAAGTATAAAAGATGATCTTATGCCGAGTACATACAGTCAGGTCCATAAATATTGGGACATCGACACAATTCTAATCTTTTTGACTCTATACACCACCACAATGGATTTGAAATGAAACAAACAAGATGTGCTTTAACTGCAGACTTTCAGCTTTAGTTTGAGGGTATTTACATCCAAATCAGGTGAACAGTGTAGGAATTACAACAGTTTGTATATGTGCCTCACACTTTTTAAGGGACCAAAAGTAATGGGACAGATTAACAATCATAAATCAAACTTTCACTTTTTAATACTTGGTTGCAAATCCTTTACAGTCAATTACAGCCTGAAGTCTGGAATGCATAGACATCACCAGACGCTGGGTTTCATCCCTGGTGATGCTCTGCCAGGCCTCTACTGCAACCGTCTTCAGTTCCTGCTTGTTCTTGGGGCATTTTCCCTTCAGTTTTGTCTTCAGCAAGTGAAATGCATGCTCAATCGGATTCAGGTCAGGTGATTGACTTAGCCATTGTATAACATTCCACTTACTTCCCTTAAAAATCTCTTTGGTTACTTTCGCATTATGCTTCGGGTCATCGTCCATCTGCACTGTGAAGCGCCGTCCAATGAGTTCTGATGCATTTGGCTGCATATGAGCAGATAATATTGCCCGAAACACTTCAGAATTCATCCCGCTGCTTTTGTCAGCAGTCACATCATCAATAAATACAAGAGAACCAGTTCCATTGGCAGCCATACATGCCCACCCCATGACACTACCACCACCATGCTTCACTGATGAGGTAGTATGCTTGGGATTATGAGCAGTTCCTTTCCTTCTCCATACTCTTCTCTTCCCATCACTCTGGTACAAGTTGATCTTGGTCTCATCTGTCCATAGGATGTTGTTCCAGAACTGTGAAGGCTTTTTTAGATGTTGTTTGGCAAACGCTAATCTGGCCTTCCTGTTTTTGAGGCTCACCAATGGTTTACATCTTGTGGTGAACCCTCTGTATTCACTCTGGTGAAGTCTTATCTCGATTGTTGACTTTGACACACATACACCTACCTCCTGTCCTGCAGAGTGTTCTTGATCTGGCCAACTGTTGTGAAGGGTGTTTTCTTCACCAGGGAAAGAATTCTTCGGTCATCCACCACAGTTATTTTCCGTGGTCTTCCGGGTCTTTTGATGTTGCTGAGCTCACTGGTGCATTCTTTCTTTTTAAGGATGTTCCCAAGAGTTTATTTGGCCACACCTAATGTTTTTGCTATCTCTCTGATGGGTTTGTTTTGTTTTATCAGCCTAATGATAGTGACAGCTCTTTGGATCTCATATTGAGAGTTGACAGCAACAGATTGCAAATACAAATAGCACACTTGAAATGAACTCTGGACCTTTTATCTGCTCCTTGTTAATGGGATAATGCGGTAATAACACACACATACCTGGCCATGGAACAGCTGAGCAGCCAATTGTCCCATTACTTTTGGTCCCTTAAAAAGTGGAAGGCACATATACAAACTGTTGTAATTCCTACACCTTTCAAATTAAAGCTGAAAGTCTTCAGTTAAAGCACATCTTGTGTGTTTCATTTCAAATCCATTGTGGTCGTGTATAGAGCCAAAAAGATTAGAATTGTGTTGATGTCCCAATATTTATGGACCTGACTGTAGATACCAAACATGACATGCTTTAAAATTGTGCACGCCCATGCAGCAGCGACAAACTACGTACTTTTTTTTAAAGACTTTAAAAGCCTTTACAGGTTACCACTTTAGATTTACAGAGGAGGTCTACTACAAGATTTACCAACCTGCCATGTTAACATCCAGATTGCTTTTTTTCATGTTGTTTTGTTGTCATGTCTCAATTTTTTTGATATTTTAACGATCCATTCAATAAATGTATACTTTTTATATTACCTCTTTATACCCATTCCTTGATTCCAATCGTAGGTCGTCATAGTCCCAATCAGTGGGGAACCTGTCTTCTTTTGTTCTTATGCATTGAGGGATGAGACCTACTCCATAATCCAAACCTTCTATTCCCCCTCCCCCTTTTTTTTGTACTACAGGAATTACTGCCCTCGTTCTGACGCTTGCGGCGATACTTCACATACTTACTGCAATTGCTGTTAACATATGACACCAGACCAATATTTGCATTCGCCTTTTCGCTCAAACACGGTGCGGATAACGGTGATTGAATTTTTGTTTATTTTTTGTATTACTATTTATTTTGCTTTTTTAATTTATTTTATTTTGACACCTTCCCTTTCATTTTTTTTTTTTTTTATTATTATTATTATTACAGGGAATTTAACTATACCCTATGATGGCAGTTAATCTTTTTTTTAAAAATTGGGGTCTATAAGACTCTAGATCTTTCCTCTGCCCTTAAAGCATCTGACCACACCAAGATTGGTGTGATAAGATGCTTTCCCAATTTCCCATGAAGTCATGAAATGCTCGCAGCTTCTGATCTCCAATCAGCTCTATGGTCAGCTGACGGAAAACCCGGCTGCAGTCTCGGCTTACCCGGTGGGACAGGAGAGCCAGAGAAAACCGTGGAAGGCGTAGGGAGGGGGGGTAGTTCCCCCCCCCCACTGCTTGTAAAAGCTGTCTAGTGGCTAATTATTCGCTATGATTGCTTTTACAGCCTGGCCAACCTGGTTTCTGCATCGGGGACTGTTTCTGTAGTTTCCACACACTAGTAAAGTATTAGTATAGGGTACAGCACGGCACAGTCTAGAGCACACTTTCACACAGGGTCTCGAAAGATGTTATATGGGAAAGCTTAGGGGATGGGGTGGACACAGAGGGCGGATCTCCCCTATGCTTCGCTATATATTTTTTAACACTTTTCTTGGCAGAGATTTCTTCATCCACATCGATCGATGTGAATGGAGAAATCTGCTATGTACTTTTTTTTTCCTTCCGCCCATGGGCTGAATGAAAAAAAGAACATTACATGTATGCCCATCATTAAAAGTGGGTGGATGCTGGGAGGTCTAATGGTGGGCATTCCACACACATTCGGGCAGAGATTTCTTCATCCACATTGATCAATGTGAATGGAGGAACCCACAGGCTGCATGAAAAAAAAGAACCTTACAATATATGGCCAACAAGGACCAGCAACATACTGGTACGTTGCTGGACATTGAGTGGCCATACCAGAATGATGCCTGCAGATTTAGGCATCATCTTGGTAGCGTTTTCTACAGCAAGTTACACTAATACAGTGATCAGTAAATTATCTGTATACTGTATATAGCGACACTGTGACATGGAGTAAAAGGTTAACTAGGGGGTGATCAGGGGGTGACAAATGTGCCTATGTGTACTGGTGCCAGTGTAGTGCTTGTGAACTCACTGTCTGATGCTTTCTTCTCTCACACTGGAACAGAAAAGGGCTCCAGAAAAGAAGATTGTATAATTTCCTTTGCCTGTGTTTACATTACACAGGCATGGGACGTTCTGCAATTGGTCGGAACTGATCACCAGGTCCAGGCCAAAAACTATTGGCCTGGACCTGATGACTGATCAGTTCTGAACCGAATCAGCACATCGCGGGGACAGCAGGCATGCGCCTCCTAGTTTCGCGCGTGACCAACGTACAGTTAGGTCGGTCCGCGCAGCCGAGCCACCTTACCGGTGGTCGGCAAATGGTTAAAGGAGAATTATACAAAAAAATTAATAGTTAAACCAACAAGTGCTTTTTTTTTTTTTTTTTTTTACCACTACTATTCCTTCATACTGGCTTTTGAAATTTATAAATGCAGCCATTTAGAAATTAAATGAGCGGTTTAGCACTGGGAAACACTTTTTGAAAAAGATAAAAGCAGGTGCATTTTATCTACAACTATATAGATCAGACTAAAATGAGGGACAAATAAAGAGGAAAGAAAGAGAGGTGGGAGCTATGCATCTGTTAGACCTTATTGCCTCGATTAAAACTGTTCTAAATCTGTTAAATTTTACACTGTTGTATTCTCTGTGGTATCTTCCTTTTTTTATAGAAACGTTTTTTTTATTCTAATAGGTGATTAAAAACAACCAGTATGAGTTTACAAAAAAGATGCAAAATTATAAAACTACTTATAATGCTGTCATAAAACAATAAGTTATTCAGTAGTTGCCTAAACACACTTGGGCTTTACGCAATGGGCTGCATAAACCGATACATTCTTTTTTTGTTCTTTACTTATCCACAAAAAAAAAAAGTGATTTTGCTACAAGGATTGGATTGTTTACGCTGGAGAATTCCCAACAAACTCTTCATCTTTGTTAGGCAAGAGAGTAATGTCTGCTTTGGAAATCAAAAAATGTTTATGAGCTTTGATCTGCTTGGCCTACAAGCAAAAACTATAACAAAGTAAACTGGATAGAAGACCTTTTTGCTTTGGTATCCACATCAATCTTCTTTAGATCAGGAGTTCCATTTGGATTAAGTGAAATATCTTTGTTACTGATGCATAGCCATAGAAAGATCATTCCATCTGTATACAAATATTTGGCAGCAGGCAAAGCATGTCCCGCCTTTAATTCAGGAGATATGATCGCTTTAAAGCTTTGCATCATTCCACACCATGCCCACCATGTTTGCTTAATCAGCACCAGGCAGCCAAGGGGAAACAAATGCATTTAAAAAAAAAATAAAATAAAACGATTAAAAATTGTTATCCTGTAAATAGTGTAAAAAAAAATAGTAATGGAGTTAGAGAAAATTGTTAGGTCTGGTCCAGTATTGGCTCTTAGTAACGTCAAAGATCAAGTTTCTGCTCTTTCTATCTTGCTTAAAAGAACATTGTCCACTATCTATTTTTTCTGTCAAAATCTAGTTTTCACTGCACTTCAAAAATTGCCTTTTTTAACCCACTAGAGAGCTATATCTCTTTACTCTTACCTACAAGATGTTTTTTCTTGTAGCAAATGCCTCTGGTAGTCCAGTGGTCAGGACAGTTTCATGAATTTATCTAACTCCTCCATGTAGCTGCTTTGTAGCAGTTTCCACCTCAGTTGACCTGCCATTAAAACATTTGGATTTTATTGATCCAATGTATAATATGTTTTAAAATTCAATATTGGATAAATACTTTCTTCATGTCAAAAGGGCCTAGGGATGCAGTTGAACCCAAATTAAAAAGCTGTTTTACATTAGAAAACCAGGTGCATATAACATTAAGAGAACTGCTTGTAGCCATTGTCACCTCTGCCAAGTCAGTGTGTGAGGTGGCAGGCTTAGCGTGCAAGGAACCTATTTTTAATTTTTGCATAAAGACAAGGTGGTGTTTAAGCCTAGAACTTTCTCTTGGTAAAGAGAGTATAGCAGATTGCTTTTTTACTAACCATGTTCAGATGCACAAACCCTCACCTTTAACTCCTTTTTCCACAACTCCCTGGGTTGGTGGACACACCCAGGGAAGATATGTTTCTCTGCTTCCTTCATTTAGCAGCTCAGAGAAGGCACCTCTGAGAACAAGAAACACAAAGAAAGGCGTATCGACCTAGCGCATTATCCTCAATATAGGCTTTATTGTTAAAACATAAAAATGGCTACTCACAAACAAAGGTAAAAATCAATCACATCGGACTCAAAATCTTGAGTATCGAGAGTAGTCCATACGAATGTCCCTTGTCCTATTAGGATGACGGCTGACTAATAGGACAAGGGACAAGGACAAGGGACATTCATATGGACTACTCTCGATGCTCAAGATTTTGAGTTCGATGTGATTGATTTTTACCTTTGTTTGTGAGTAGCCATTTTTATGTTTTAACAATAAAGCCTATATTGAGGATTGTGCTAGGTCGATGCGCCTTTCTTTGTGTTTCTTGTTTGCAGTATTGTTGGACTGCCCCAGTCCTTTTAGGCAGCAGGATCCTAGCCATCCAAGACGCCATTTTGAAAGTCCGGTGGGCAGAGCAGTCAAGGAGTCGGCTTTTCTGAGCGCAAGAGATAGGTGGTTTATCCACCTTGTTTTTGTTTGGAGAAGGCACCTCTGAGGCAGAGGTAAATAGTCAAGTCAACTTCAGGTAGGTGAAAGGCCCAAAAGAACTGTGTGTGGGCAGCTGGGTCAGAGCCCAAAAGCATCTTTAAAAGACATAGCTACTCTGGCATTCAAATCCCCCGATAGCTACCAGAGTGTTGCAGTAGGGTGGGCCTTTTTCTTTGAGCCTCTATGAGGGATGCTGTTTATGAAAATAATCACAAGCAACTGTGTTCTGTACTATTTTATTAAAAGTAGTGATCCTCAGCTTGACTCTCTGTCGTTATAGAGTATTTTACACTTATATACACACTGATATCTATTCTACCTTCTTCAAGACAACTGACAGGAACAGATTTATTGATACCACTAGCTGTCATCATGCTGCGTGGCTTAAATCCGTTCCTGTCAGTCAATTTTTGCGATTAAAACGCAGTTGTTCGCTCAGAGGTGACTTTCTACGGGAGGCCTCGATTGATACTGAAAAGTAAATTCCTTGAGAAAGGGTATAGCGAACAAGTATTGAATGAAGAAATTATGCATGCTGATTCACCTAATAGGGAGGATCTATTGCAACCGAGAATCAAAAAAAAGAATGAGTCTTTTGGTTTTGCTTTCTTTTCTTCTTATTCGACGCAGCATTTTTAAGTTTAAAAAGTCCTGCGCCGCCACTGGCATATTTTGAAAAACGATGGGGTTTTGGGTTCCCTTATTCCTGATCAGCCCCAGGTGGTATACAGGGGGGTACCGCCTTTAAAACTACAGGTCGCCCCCAATGTTTGGGATCCCCCTAAGAGAATTTTGTTTTTCCAGGAACGGGGTGGATTTCATCCATGCAGAAAATGTGCCATCTGTAAGATAAATCAGGAGAAAAACAGGAAAGTTGGTTCATTTAAGTCAGGTTCTACAGGGCAGGAGTATAATATTGGGCCCTTTATTTCCTGCTCCACTCAATTTGTGGTTTATTTGATTCGGTGCCCCTGTGGCCTTGACTATGTTGGCCGCACAATCCGAGAGCTGCATGTTAGGCTTAAGGAGAATGTGGCCAACATAGTCAAGGGCTTCCCAAAACATAGTGTATCTCGACACTATGATCAGTGCCACCAGAGGAATCCTAAGGGTACCCTATTTTTGGGAATAGATAAATTCTCTGGTAATTGGAGGGGAAGTAATTTGACCCGAGGGGTATCCAGGCTAGAGACTAGCTGGATTTATAAATTAAAATCTTATACCCCTCTAGGGTTAAACATTGAATGGTATTTGAACACATTCATCAACAATTCATGAGAGCTTTGTCTGTATAAGAATATTGCTATATACCTTACTTTGTGGGTTCTGTGATACCCTGCTTTTGCGGATTAAGTTCTGTATTTTTCGTAATATTTTTAGGTTTTTGTCTCTTGTTTTAAAAGTATTGGTATTTAATATGCATTCCTATATGTCATTTTTATATTGATTTATTGTAATATGTATAAATTAAGTGCGGAGTTGTGTGATGTTCTCCCTGTATGGTCTGTTCTGTGACCACTAGATGGAGCCACTATCCGAGCGTGTTGGCTATTTATTTATGGTGTTTCATATAAAGTTTTGTTACTTTTTTCACCAATTATTTAATATCTTATTGTCCCGTTGAGGCCATTTTTGCGAGAGTGTTGTATTTTCCATATCTTTATTGTTATGGAGATTGCCAGGCTCGCTGAGGAAGGGTTATTTCTATCCTTCTAGATTATTTCTGGCTCCTGGAACGCACTTTGGTGGCTTCCGGGTACCGGTTTGTATTATTGTTTCCGGCCATCTCCATATATATAGCGTCGCCACCGTGAGGCCACACCCCTTGACGACGTCAGTCTATGGCGAAACGCATCGGGTGGAGCTTACGGCGACGCACGCTACACGTGGAGGAGACACGCCGGCCATCTTGTCGGTGGGTTACGGCAGTAACAGACTATCATGAGAGGAAACACACAACGCTTCATTTTCTCTGCAATCTTGTAAGTTTATTTTTACCTTTTGCGCTGAATAAACCCATTAAACAGTTTACACTATGAGGAGTGTTCTGTCTTATGTCTTTTGAGCCTGCATTTGGTGGAGAGGTGATCGTATGCCATTCCATTGGGGAGGAGAGGAGGACCCTACCTTACCTTGATTTGAATGCTGTATATGACCCTTGTAGCGAGGTTCATATAAGTCTGGTAAGAGACAGTGTGAACTGGTCTGTGGTGGTGGTTCTCTGGGCTCACGGATTTTCACCTCTGTTTGAAGTGAACACTTATGGACTGTGGTTTCCCTCTGCGATTTATGGACATTCTGTGAGAGCAGTGTTCTAGAATAGCGCCACATTTTTACTACACTGATATCTATATTTGGAATATTTTGATAAAAATTGGGGATACAGGTATGAGATGGGGATGGGGTAATGTCGGGTTGTAGTTTTGAAGTGAATCCTCTCTGATAATGAGCCGAACATGTGAGTATCTTATCTTATCTTATCTTATCTTATCTTATCCTGTTATATATGATAAGTTTTCCCACTCTACTCTTTCACCCACTCCATAGACAATTATATCGGCAACTTCTGTTTTTCATCTCTGGTCTCTATCTAACCCTAGAGTGTCTCTTGAGTGTCCACTGTACTCCCTCCCCAGTCTCTCTCTCTCTCTCACACTAGGGTCTCTCCCATGAGCACCCTCTGTTCTCCAGCTTTGGCCTCTTAGCCACCCCATAGTCTTTTATAACATCCTTCTCTTTCTGTGTTTTTTTTTTATCTTAGCCAAGGGTCTCTTATATCAGTATTTCTGTTAGGACTGAGTTTACCTGCTGGTGGCACTGTGTTGCTCTGGTCTGATTACTGCAGTTCCAGTGTCCACCAGCAGGTTTCTTCCAGAAGCCAGCAGGCTGTAATGATCAGTTACACCTATGTTCAGCTGCCAGGTGGCTATTTAAGGTTGCTACTCCCTTTCTCCAGTGCGTCACTATTTTGATTGCCACCATGTTGCCAGAGCCTTGTTCCTGTGATTCTTCTACATCCCCCTATTTATCCTGTACCCCTCTGCCATGCTCCTGCTCTCTGCCCTAGTACCCAGTCATTATCCCCCCTTCCTTGCATCCCTGTATTCCCTGTTACACTTGTCCCTTATATTGTAAATATTTGTAGATAGTTCTTAGGTTCATTAGTTATTTTGTCTTTGGGGTTGTTTCTTGTTTGCTGGAGTTTCCTATGTTCATCATTTGCTGTGTATGCTTGTTTCTGTGTTTCACTGTAAATAAATCTCCCTTTACGTATATCTACATTATTTGGTCTCAGTTTCAATGTGTAGCTACATGTCTAGTCTCCCTAGCTGCTGCTGAATCCTGACAATTTCTGTTTTCTTTTTGGAGTCTCTCCCATCCTATGATGTCACTCGCGAGAATGTTATTTTCTCTTAATCTATGTTATCTCAGCTAGGGGTTTCTAACCAGTGTCCTCTCATTTTCCTTCAGGTATCTGCATCACCCTAGGATTACTTACAAGAGCATCCACTTTTCTCTTCCTCTAATTTTTTCCCGTCCTTTAGTCTCTCATTTAAACATCTTTTTTTCTCCCCTTTAATTTCTTTCCCATCCTAGAGTCTCTTATTCAACTATACTCTGCCCACCTCCCTAGTTTCTTTCGATTTCTATGTTCTCTCACTTGATTAGCCCTTGTTTCCACCCTAGTCTCTGTCCCAATCTAGAGTTTCCCACATGAGTTTACCCTGTTCTCTTATTTTGTTCTCTCTCCCATTCTCTGGTCTCAGGTGAACATCACGTGTGCATGTGTTCCAGGCACCAGAACAGTTTAGGTGAGTGAAATATGTTGACGACGGGTTATTTTAGCATTTCTTTGAGTCCTTGCTAACACTTGCACTGTGAATTTTTGGGTGTAGTTAAATACATGTCAAACTGGACACATTGCATGAGGAGGTCTGTATCATTATAGAGGGATATGAACTGCATGTAGAAATGGCAGCAATGCATTTTACATGCATTTGACTGTACCAAAATTGCAAAAACATGAACTGGTCTTTAGAGGGGGAAAAATACACTCTCCCGTCCTTAAAACTATAGCCCTCAACAGCCAAAAGTTTGTCCCTGCGACATTTGCTATGGGCAACACAGACAGTGATAATTTTACAGGCTTTTAATGAAGTCATATTCATTACTCCTAATAAAGCCATATTCATTAAAAACCTTTACTGCAGAACATTTGTCATGTGAAATTGTATTACTCCTTCATAGATAATGTGAAGTACTTTCTAAGTTTATTAAATGCTTTCCAAATTCCGAACAGTCATCACCGTCCTTGTCTATCAGACATTTTTTCGTGCCTGTGTGATGTTTGGTGCTCTCCTGACACATTCATCACCTTTAATCTTTTAGCATTTGTGACACTCCTGCACATTACTTGAACAGATCCTCTCATTAGCAGTCATTATTTCTTCCTAATGTCCTATTATGTTAAGTGTACATCACTTCTTACTTTCTACATTAGCTTAACCGAGTGTAGTTATTTGAATGTGTTGACACAGTCAGGACTGCAGGTGAACAGACAGGATGGCCAGTAGCTTGGAAAGAATGAAAAGCCACTTAATGCTAATCATTAATGTATTTTCATCCTTTATGGAAACAAGTAGACGTATTGACTGCTTGGAAAGAGCTCTGACATGTGCATCCAGATTGTCAGTTCAGGACTAATTATTGAGTGTTGGCCCTGGAAGCATTGTTCTCATCTGCATATGTGGATCTGACGCACTCTTTTCTACAAGAGTATCAAATGGACTCTACAGAGCCAGATCTAGGGAATGTTTGTTTTTTTCAGCACTATGGGTGTTTATTCATGATTTCAGATAAAAAGAAACAAACAAGCTGATTGAAAAGCAAAGCAGATTGTAAGGAAGCCAACATTTCTGCTGAACCACTTGAACATTTGTCAGAATTTTCATGTTTTAAAGAGTGAAATGTCTGGATTCTGTAAGACACGATTACAACTTTTGCATATGCCCCCATACAAAGTTATTTAAAGCCATCTAGACAGCCAGCCACCCACCACAGGGTGCCAGCCAGCCAGACACCCACCACAGGGTGCCAGCAAGCCAGCCATTAAGCATTAAACAAAAATTAACATGTTCAGTACCAGATTTGTGTCAAAAAATTGTCTTTATTTTTCAAAACTTTAAATGTACAAAATATCGGCCCATATCGGCCGATACCGATACGTTGTGACCAAAATATTGGTATCGGCCCTGAAAAAACCATATCGGTCTATCCCTAATATGAACTGCAGGTGGACTGGAGTTTTTAGTTTTACCCAGTTTAATTCTTTACTTTATATTGGCTTCAGTTACTTTTCAAGAATTGGCTTCTACTAAGCTATAGCACCTGGCTGCAGAGTGGTAATACTACTACCCACTACCTGCAATGTAAATGTACCTGGGAGACCAAGGTATGTCAGTGGACATAGTTTTCTAACTTACATTAGCTATAAATCAATAGAGAATGATTGCAAATGATTTCCAGTAAAAAGTTAAAGTGTCACTCAACCCACATCATAAAAAACTATCAATAAATGCTTTACTACATGCAGTTCATACTTTCAGACTCACTCAGTCACTGTTAGATACATTTTCTGTATTCTGCAAAAGACGTGGTTGATCCTGCTTTTCTCTATCTCCACCTTCTGCCCAAGACCCCAATTCAGCTAGGGATTTTTCAGAGCAGTGTTGGCAGCTCTGCACATGCTCAGGTTTCAGTGAGTTTTTATGCTGAGCATTTCCACCCTTTCACATCTGAGCAGCCCATGTGACTATCAAGTCACACATATGGGCATATACACAGTGGTAAATGATAGCTCACTCCCTCCCTCCTCCGCCATGCCCACTAACCAGCTAAACACAATGGGGGTGGGATAGTACATGTAGATAGATGAAGGCTTCGCCTCCCTCCTTTTTCTTTTCTTGTTCAAACATTTTACTAGGGAATACAGTAAAGGAGAACAAAGGTGGATAATACAGAATCAAAGAAGGAAAGTGCCCCCCCCCCCCCCCCATGTATGAAGGAGGATAGGGATTACCAAACATATAGTAGAGACAGTAGGTGTGCAGCCCAATTTGCAAAAATTCAGGTAACAACAGTTTGAACAATTTGGACAATTTGAAATGTAACATACTGCCTTTATAGGATGACCAATAGCAAACTGCAGACTTAAAGTCGGCTCCCAGAAATGGGAGTTAAGTTAAAAAAATTTCAAAAATGGGAGTGAAGTAGGGTCAAGTGGGACATAGTTAGCTGGGGGAGTCTGAGCTCAGCCAAACAGGACAATGGGACAAAGGAGCTGATCGGGGGGTGGGGGGGGATAAAAAGGAGAGGGTAAAGGGAGGAAAAGTAGGGGAGAGAAAGAGGGTGGCCCGGGGGGGGGGGGGGTAAGGTGATAGGGAGGGAGGAGGGGGGTCTGGTGGCTATTCTAAGACAGAGCCTGTGACCGGCAGAAATCCGCCCACACCCTGTTATTGCAAAAAAAAAAAAAAAAGATTTGATTTAAATATATACTTGTATGACAATTTAAACAATCTACATTAATTATTTATTTTTACTCTGTATTCCAAAGGCTGTTTTTTTTTTTATTTTGAACATGAGACCAGCAGCAGAGGACTAGACGCTCCTGCTTGTTTCCCTGCAAACAGGCTGGGAAAGATCTGGGTCATGTAAAAGCTGTATATCGATTTGGAAAAAGCTACTTAGATGTTTATTTTCATTAAAATAATTGCAGTGCCATCTTCCACATACAGAAAAGGAAGGGACAATGTTAATTAAACAGTGTGTGTTTAGTATCACTTTAAAGTGGCTAGTAATACATACATATATTTTGTAACGTTATTGAGCATAAGAAATATAAATACAACTTTATTAGAATGGCTACAGATCAACTTTAAGCACTAGGATGTAGAACCTGGTAAACAAGTGGTTAGCAGCACCAAAGTGAATTCAACACAGGGAGACAGCATGCACTTTTGAGTGTTCTCTTTGTGTTGCCATGGGTTCCTTCTTCGTTCTTTGATTTCCCTTCAAAATCCATAATCATTAAAGATAAGTCAGCCAACTACTACCCAACTTAGGCCCAGTTATTGTGTGTCAACTTGACTGTGTAGTGGCATTTTTCTGTAAGCTTTCTTAGGGTAGGGACAGATGTGAATTCTCTATGCACTCTGTAAAATAGTGTGGAATGTGGTGGTTCCAGATGACGCAAGCAAAAAAGGCAGGCAAGTTCAATTGTGCTGTCTCTTTTGGCTACTGTATATATATGAATAGAGAAAAAAAGAATAAAAGAGAGATACATATAGTAAAAATTATATTAAACATCAATTTCAAAACCTATAAACCGAAGAAAAACAATATAAAATTCATTAGGATATTAAATAGCATAGAAGACAATGGTGGAATGCTTTACTCCAGCAACACAGAAAGACATGTTTAAGGAAAGCTGCCTCTTCTAATACAGTAAGACAGAACATCTTCACATCAGCCTCTAAGCTATGCTGATGTAGCATCTTACATCCTAGTGTGAAGGTCTTGGCTACCAATTAAAATACAAGTGGTGTTGAAATCTTTTAATTAACCAACCCTATAAATTGCAAGTAAAATAAAGTGTTCTCTACTAAAACCGAGATGAGCTATTCTGCTGTGAATTGTATCCACAATCACCTGCTAAACAGATGATATTCCTTTAATTATACTTGCTAATTGAAGGTACTCACTAATAAAATGTGTAGATTTTTTGTTTAACCTTTGGGGTCAACCTGCCTGCTGAGTATCTCTACTTTTTATCCTAGCATTAATCTGCATCTGGTGGCCTTACAAGTTTAATCTTCCTTCAGAATGGCTGTAAACCGAAGTTTTAGAGAATGGGAGCATTGCAAGTACTATACTGACTTTACTGACTTTAGCAATTATTTCTGTGGAATATTAGCTCTTTAATGATTGTTTTTACTTTTTTGCCAAGAGTATCTCTTCTTTAAAACTGTGTTGGCATTCAGCAGCTACAATTTGCTAGGGATTGAGTTTGGCATCGGACAAGAATACAGAAATGTTTCACCATTTTTATGGCCTGAGAACTCATGATATCATGAGTCATCAAGCGATAATGTCATTCTACTGGACGTAATGATGTGATTGTGAATAAACATTAGCAAATTATATGCCTTATTGTTGTCAAAGGATAGACTTCTGAATGCTTCTAAAAAAAGAATTGGAGAGATTTTTCCTCTTATCTCCCAATGAGGTTGATTTACTAAAACTGGAGAGTGCAAATTCTGGTGCAGCTGCGCATGGTAGCCAATCGGCTTCCAGGTTTTTTTGTCAAAGCTTAATTGAACAATCCCTCAGTTGTCGGAGGCCCAGGTGGTGGCCCTCGAGGCTCCCCTCTCCGCTGAGGAGGTTCAGGCGGCTATCTCTAGCTTTGCCCATTGTAAGGCCCCGGGTGTTGATGGACTCCCCGTGGAGTTTTATGCGCACTTCTCGACGGCCCTAGTTCCTAGACTCGTTGCCCTCTACCAGTCCATTTTTGAGGAGGCTGCCCTTCCTGACTCTATGCGTGAGGCCCTAATTGTTCTGCTTCCGAAGCGGGGGAAGGATCTGCTTCAACCTGAGTCGTATAGACCTATATCCCTCTTACAGACTGACGTGAAAATTCTTGCAAATGTTTTGGCTATTCGTTTGAATAAAGTTATCCTTACGTTAATACATTCTGATCAAACGGGTTTTACGCCCACGAAAAACACTGCAAATAATACTAGGCGCCTCTTTATGAATTTACAGGCCTCGCATGATCGTGTGGGGTCTCGGGTGGTGGTCTCGCTTGGTGCAGCAAAGGCCTTTGATTCTGTCGAATGGAATTATTTGTGGCACTGTTTATGCATCTTTGGCTTTGGCCCACGTTTCATCAAGTGGTTGATCATCCTATATGATGCCCCCGGGCGCAAGTACTGGCGAATGGTTGGACTTCGGATGTGTTTCTTCTCTCTCGAGGCACGCGTCAGGGGTGCCCCATTTCCCCCTTACTGTACGCTCTAGCGGTGGAGCCACTGGTGGAGGCACTCCGTTCCCATCCAGGGGTCGAGGGACTTCACGCTGGCCCCTTGGTGGAAAAAGTTAGTCTGTATGCTGACGACATGCTCCTGTACCTTGCGATGCGGGTCCTTCCCTGGCTTCGGCTCTGCGGGTCATTGAACGCTTTGGCCAATTCTCTGGCCTACGTATTAATTGGTATAAGTCTCAGATTCTCCCGCTGGATGTTTTCCCACCTACCCTAGATCAGGCCTCCTTACCCCTTAAGCGTGTTAGTGCAGTTAAATATTTAGGTATACACATTTCTCGTGAACTCTCGGACTACATCCCCCTCAACGTCGAGCCTGTTATAACTTTGTTTAAAGCTAAACTCCAGACGTGGGCTAGGCTTCCATTGGGAGTGATGGGGCATATAGGTCTCCTCAAGATGATTCTGTTACCTAAAATACTATACATCCTCTGGCACTGTCCGGTCTATATACCGCTTCGCTACTTTAAAGTCTTAGAATCTCTCTGGAACTCCTTTATTTGGGGCTCGTCCAGGCGTAAGTTGTCCTCGCGCGCGCTTCAACTCCCAACTTCCCTGGGTGGCCTTGCTGTCACCGACCTCCCGCTTGATTACTTGGCTGCTCAGCTATCCCATTTCTATCACATTGATAAGCAGGACAATCTGAGGTGCCGTCTTCTGGTCTGTGTGGATTCTGGATCTAATGTCCCCCACCCGTTCTGTGATCTTTTACGGGGGGTGCGCAGGTCTCCTGGGTCCTCTCCGCGTGGAGGCCTCTTTTACAATTACAAACGTGTCTGGGACTTGGCGGTGCAGAGACTGGGTTGCGATGCCTTACATGCTGATACGCCACTGTGGTTTAATAGAACATTGCCTGAACTTTTGCAGCTCCCTGATCCTGGTGTATGGATCTCCAAGGGTGTTTTCCTGCTCTCTCATGTGTTACATCGGGGAGCAGTGAAAACGTACAGCCAGCTTAAGCGGGACTTTGCCCTCCCGCCTCACATGTTTTTTCGCTACCTACAGCTTAGTCATGCGCTGCGGGCCCAGTTCCCGGCAGTCTGTCCGGTAGCGAAACCCCTGCATTTGACCAGGGTCCTTATGGGTGCAGACCACAGTAAATTGATTGCCTTGCTTTACGAAATGTTGATAACTCCTGCGGGTACCAAGGCCGCGTACAATTTAAAACCCAAATGGGAACCCTTATTGGGGGAGGTATTGGATGAGGATTGGGGAGACATATTGCTTGGTGCTAAATGTGTGTCCCCTAAAATGTCAGACCGCTTTACTCATGTATGTATCCTTCATCGGGCATACCTCACCCCTGAACGCATGGCCAAGTTTTGTTCCACCCGGTCGTCCCACTGCCCTAAATGTCTGCTGTCGACTGGCACATTTGACCATCTGCTATGGCATTGTCCCCGTGTGCGGGGATTTTGGGCCCAGGTCGTCCAGTTCCTCCATGACCAGATGGGGGCTCCTGTGACACTCGACCCGAGACTATGCCTGTTGGGACTTTTTACCAGACGATGAGCTAAACAAGCATATGGTTCAATTTCTTCATGAGACCCTCTTCCTGGCCCATAAATTACTGGCCAGAAGTTGGATTCAACAGGCTGTGCCTACCTTGGCAGCATGGATCAATGAAGTTAATACTACTCGCCCTTATAAGAAAATCATTTACATCAACAGGGGCTGCCCTGGCAAGTACCATAAAGTGTGGGATCGGTGGCTCAACTCTCATACCACTTGTACGTCCTGATTATTAATGTTTTGCTTAGACACTTGGCAGTTATGCGTGGTTTCATTGTCTTTAACTTTTTTTTCTTTTCTCTCTTTTTGCCGTCAGAAGACTTGATTATCATATTCCATTGCATTGTTTACTTTGCTGATGTTTTTAGCAGTCATTTCTTGTTGTGTATACTTTGTGCTGTTTCGGTACACAATAAAGTTGTTTTGATTAAAAAAAAAAAGCTTAATTGAACAAGCTGGTTAGAAGCTGATTGGCTGCTATGCACAGCGACACCAGACTTTTCACTCTCCAGTTTTAGTAAATCAACTCCAATGTGTCTCCAAAATTCTATATTCTCTTGACTACTCTATCCAAAACTAAGAAAATATTTGGGCTTTAGATATATTTTAGGCTTTACAAAATAAATGTCATGTGACTGAAAATGAGGGGCAAAACAGAACATGCTGGCATTTAGTAAGAAATAACCTTCCCATAAGCAGTGTTAATTTTAGCATCAAATTTCAATTTAGCTTTAGTCATAGTCTTTTGACTAAAATGACATTTTAGTTTTAGTCCCATTTTAGTCATCTACAATTGTTTTAGTTTTAGTTGTATTTAGTTGACTAAAATTTGCAGTACATTTTGGTTGACTAAAATCATTTTTGTCAACTAAAATCTAATGGGTTTAGTTAAATTGTAATGCAATATTCAAGCATTTCTTTAGAATTTCCAAACTCATTATATATTCCTGGAATAAAAAAATAATGTTATTATTTATGGTATTAAGGTTTGAACAAACTCACAGATACAGATTTAGCCACTCTAGACGGTTTGAGGAGGCCTGTAATGCTGCACAGTGCTCTGAACTGTGGTCTGAGGAGGCATGCAATCTGCACAGTACTCTGGATGGTGGTCTGAGGAGGCATGCAATGCGCACAGCACTCTGGATGGTGGTCTGAGGAGGCCTGTAATGCACAGTGCTCTGGAAGGTCTAAGAAGGCCTGTAATATTGCACAGGGCTCTGGATGGTGATCTGAGGAGGCCTGTAATTCACAGTGCTCTGGACAGTGGTCTAAGGAGGCCTATAATTCACAGTGCTCTGGACGGTGGTCTGAGGACAGACATCTCAAGTCTCCCGCAAATCGCGGGAGACTCCCGTTTTCTGCCCTGAGCTCACGGACACCCGCGAGCTCAGGGTGATATCCCGGCAAGCTGTGAAGCCGAGTGGAAGCAGCTGAGCTATCAGTGAGAGTGACTCATCTGTGAGTCATCCAAGCTGTGAAGCCGAGTAGAAGCAGCTGAATTGTCAGTGTGACTCACTCACTCTGTGAGTCATCCTGAGCAGCTCCGTGAAGTGAGACAGAGCCACTACTTCTGCCTGTGAGAGGAGGAGGGATACAGAGGAAACAGTAGCTTTCTCTCTACTCCTGACAGTAGCCACGTATTTCACTGCAGCAGTTGGCCACAAGACCACATGTAACAGTAAGTATGCTAGATACATGCAGATTGATTCCTCTATGTCTCCCACTAACTGTGCTTCCTAAAACATCTGCTTTAGCACAGAAATAAATGATGGGAAAAAAATAACAGGAGATAAAAATATTCAGCACTACAGCGGTTGTCCATAGCAACCCCTTCACTGATGTGTACTGAGAGCACAGGGGGCTTCTGGAAGCTTCTCCTCACTGCTTCTCGAACATGTGGACCGATGGTAAATTGTACCTGTAGACATTCTTCTTTTACATTTTGATGAAGGAATAAAACTTCTGCCATAGTAATTTTTTGTGGTCTATGTGTCTCTGGGGAAATATACCCATTATTCCACTACCAGAAAGCCAACAGGAAGTCACTGGGCTTTTCCTGAAGGGAGGGGAATTACCCATTACCTAGAGATGCACTGTAAAGTACATAGCTAAATTCAAAACATTTTTTTTTTGAAAACCTCTTCTGTATACTGATTCCATTTCATTTGATCATCCTTTAGTTGTGTTAAATTAGCGCCGGAGGGTGTGCGCAGCAGCGCGGGAAGAGTGCGGCGGCGCACGCGGGGGGATTCGGCGGCGCGGAGTGCCACCTCCCTGGAATGAGTTTTTGCAGGTTGGGATGTCTGTCTGAGGAGGAATGTAATGCAGCACAGTGCTCTGGAAGGTGGTCTGGGGAGGCCTGGTATGCTGCGCTGTGCTTTGGACAGTGGTCTGAGGAGGCCTGTAATGCTGCACACTGCTCTGCACAATGGTCTGAGGAGGCCTGTAATGCTGCACAATGCCCTGGATGGGGGTCTGAGGAGGCCTGTAATGCTGCACAGTGCTTTGGACAGTGGTCTGAGGAGGCCTGTAATTCACAGTGTTCTGGACAGTGGTCTGATGAGGCTTGTAATGCACACAGTGCTCTGGACAGTGGTCTGAGAAGGCCAGTAATGCACACAGTGCTCTGGACAGTGGTCTGAGGAGAGGCTTGTAATGTACACATTCCCAGTGCTCTGCTCTGGACTGTCATGAGTCGTAACTCTCATCGGGAGGCCTGTAATGCACAGTGCTGCTCTGGTGGACAGTCGTCTGAGGAGGCCTGTAATGTTGCACAACGCTAACTGGTAAGCACGCTATGGAATCAGTTGCTTGCTGGGAGCAGAAGCACTCATGGGTAGTGTTGAGCGAACACGGACTGTATTATTCGTGTTCGTACCGAATAATTGGATTTTTGTTACCCGAACACGAACACGGACACTTTACTGTATATTCGGGTAAAAATCCGTGTTCGGTCGTTTTATTTCCGGGTTTTGCATGCTTTGGCGCTCTTTTCATGGCGGGCTTTCAACAGCCAATCAACAATCGTTTAACTGGTGTGCCTTAAGCCATCCCAGCCATGCCTGCAAATGTCTCAGTAGCTGTGATTGGCCGTCTGAAGCATGTGACCAAGTCTTTATAAGTTCGAGGCAGCCGCAGCGGCGTCATTATGCTGCTTAGATCAGGGACAGAGCACACATCAACGTGCTGGCTGCTGATTAGGGAAAGATAGGCAGGAAAAAACCATTTGTGTCCGGATAGAATTGAGGGACAGGTCGGAGTGTTTAGGCAGGGCGAGTTGTAGGCATTTTAGGGATAGAGTCTGCTGAATTATAGGGTCAGTGTGTTCTACAAACTACAATCGATATTGCTGTGTGGGGTGGGGTCTGCACTTAGTTCTCCTGATCTACGATCTCTTCTCAATCCTGTTAGGGACAGAGTCTGCTGAATTATAGGGAAAGTGTGTTCTACAAACTACAATCGATATTGCTGTGTGGTGTGGGAAAGGAGATAGGCAGGTGTCAGTGATCCACATCCATTTTTCTGTGTGTGGGCTGCAGTGAACACAATCTTTTTGGGGTGCAGTGAACACAATCCTTTTGGAGTGCAGTGAACAAAATCTTTGTGGGGTGCAGTGAACAAAACCTTTGTGGGGGTACAGTGAACACAATCTTTGTGGGGTGCAGTGAAGACAATCCTTGTGGGGTGCAGTGAAGACAATCCTTGTGGGGTGCAGTGAACAAAATCTTTGGGGGGTACAGTGAACACAATCTTTGTGGGGTGCAGAGAAGACAATCCTTTTGGAGTGCAGTGAACACAATCTTTGTGGGGTACAGTGAACAAAACCTTTGTGGGGTACAGTGAACACAATCTTTGTGGGGTGCAGAGAAGACAATCCTTTTGGGGTGCAGTGAACACAATCTTTGTGGGGTACAGTGAACACAATCTTTGTGGGGTGCAGTGAACAAAACCTTTGTGGGGTACAGTGAACACAATCTCTGTGGGGTGCAGTGAACAAAACCTTTGTGGGGTACAGTGAACACAATCTTTGTGGGGTACAGTGAACACAATCTTTGTGGGGTACAGTGAACACAATCTCATACTTCTGAAGCTTTGAGGGTGCTGCCTGTTCTATACTCCTCCTCCTCCTCCTCATCCATCCTTTTAGGTGTACAAACAATAGTAATTGGGGCCTAGTGTGCTTCTGTACGTGTGAAAAACATACACTTTTTTTGATCATATTTCCTATTCCGTTATTCAATAAAAACCTTTGGGGCTCAATTAAATTGCGGAATAGTCTGTGTCGGTACGTGTGAGATCCACCTTTCCAAGTTTTTGGGGTTCATCTCATACTTCTGAAGCTTTGAGGGTGCTGCCTGTTCTATACTCCTCCTCCTCCTCTTCCTCATCCATCCTTTTAGGTGTACAAACAATAGTAATTGGGGCCTAGTGTGCTTCTGTACGTGTGAAAAACATACACTTTTTTTTGATCATATTTCCTATTCCGCTATTCAATAAAAACCTTTGGGGCTCAATTAAATTGCGGAATAGTCTGTGTCGGTACGTGTGAGATCCACCTTTCCAAGTTTTTGGGGTTCATCTCATACTTCTGAAGCTTTGAGGGTGCTGCCTGTTCTATACTCCTCCTCCTCCTCATCCATCCTTTTAGGTGTACAAACAATAGTAATTGGGGCCTAGTGTGCTTCTGTACGTGTGAAAAACATACACTTTTTTTTGATCATATTTCCTATTCCGCTATTCAATAAAAACCTTTGGGGCTCAATTAAATTGCGGAATAGTCTGTGTCTGTACGTGTGAGATCCACCTTTCCAAGTTTTTGGGGTTCATCTCATACTTCTGAAGCTTTGAGGGTGCTGCCTGTTCTATACTCCTCCTCCTCCTCCTCCTCATCCATCCTTTTAGGTGTACAAACAATAGTAATTGGGGCCTAGTGTGCTTCTGTACGTGTGAAAAACATACACTTTTTTTTGATCATATTTCCTATTCCGCTATTCAATAAAAACCTTTGGGGCTCAATTAAATTGCGGAATAGTCTGTGTCGGTACGTGTGAGATCCACCTTTCCAAGTTTTTGGGGTTCATCTCATACTTCTGAAGCTTTGAGGGTGCTGCCTGTTCTATACTCCTCCTCCTCCTCTTCCTCATCCATCCTTTTAGGTGTACAAACACTAGTAATTGGGGCCTGGTGTGCTTCTGTACGTGTGAAAAACATACACTTTTTTTTGATCATATTTCCTATTCTGCTATTCAATAAAAACCTTTGGGGCTCAATTAAATTGCGGAATAGTCTGTGTCGGTACGTGTGAGATCCACCTTTCCAAGTTTTTGGGGTTCATCTCATACTTCTGAAGCTTTGAGGGTGCTGCCTGTTCTATACTCCTCCTCCTCCTCCTCATCCATCCTTTTAGGTGTACAAACAATAGTAATTGGGGCCTAGTGTGCTTCTGTATGTGTGAAAAACATACACTTTTTTTTGATCATATTTCCTATTCCGCTATTCAATAAAAACCTTTGTGGCTCAATTAAATTGCGGAATAGTCTGTGTCGGTACGTGTGAGATTCACCTTTCCAAGTTTTTGGGGTTCATCTCATACTTCTGAAGATTTGAGGGTGCTGCCTGTTCCATACTCCTCTTCCTCATCCTCCCTTTAGGGTAGGAAAAATTTTAATCGGGCCTAGTCTGTGTTTGTACGTGTGAGATACACAGTTTTTTATCCTATTCCGCTATTCAATACACACCCTTTTGGTGTAAAAAACATTAAATTGCGGCATAGTTTGCATATTTGACTGTGAGATACACCCGTGTGATACTGTTGTTCTTTTGTTCCGCTATTCAATAAAGACCTTTCTAGGGCAAGATCTTAAATTTCAGAAATATGAGGAGAGCGTCAAATAGGGGCCGTGGCCTGGGTCGTGGTAGTGCTGCTGCTAGAGCTCCTGTTGCAAGGAGAGGACGTGGTCGATCTGTGCCAGCTACACGCACAAGTGAAACACCTTCCTCAAGTGTGAGTAGGCGACAGAACCTGCATCAGTATTTGGTAGGGCATCATACGCCTCTAGAAGTGATGAGGCCAGAACACAGAGAGGCGATAGTAGATTGGTTTGCTGCTGACAGTGCCTCCAGTTCCTTCACATTGTCTCCCACCCAGTCTACTGCAGAAAGGTCAGAGTTGGCACCTGCAGCCAATGTCTAACCGTCTTTCACCTCACCCCCTTGCAAATCAGGCAAGCAGTCTGAGCCCCAAGCCATAGAGCAGTCTCTTATTCTTTTTGAGGACTCTGTCAGCAGGGTTTCCCAGGGCCATCCACCTAGCCCTGCCCCAGAAGTGGAAGAGATTGAGTGCAGCGATGCCCAACCACTTATTTCTCAAGATGAGTACATGGAAGGACCATCACAGCACGTCTCCGATGATGACGAAACGCAGGTGCCAACTGCTGCGGCGTTCAGCATTGTGGAGACCGACAGGGAGGGCAGGGGTGAAGACTGGGTGGAAGATGATGTGGAGGACGATGAGGTCCTCGACCCCACATGGAATGAAGGTCATGCAGGTGACCTGAGTAGTTTGGAGGAAGAGGCGGTGGTCGCACAG
Source organism: Pelophylax lessonae (assembly GCF_965119305.1). Classification (NCBI taxonomy): domain Eukaryota; kingdom Metazoa; phylum Chordata; class Amphibia; order Anura; family Ranidae; genus Pelophylax; species Pelophylax lessonae. Next base: position 398,324,548 of record NC_138768.1, read on the forward strand.
AGCCACCAGCACAGCAGAAGAGGGAGCAGGGTGCAGAAGCGGAGCGGCCGTGCCCTAGACACTACGCCTGCTACTGCCCAACGCAGCAAGGGAACGAGCGCACCAAAGTCAGCTCAAAAGAGTTCTCTAGCGTGGAAGTTCTTTAGAAAATGTGCTGATGACAGGACACGAGTGGTTTGCACCCTGTGCAATCAGAGCCTGAAGCGAGGCATAAACCTTCTCAACCTGAGCACAACCTGCATGATCAGGCATCTAAGTGCAAAGCACGAGCTGCAGTGGAGTACACACCTTCAAAACCAAGAAACGTCTCTGGCTCATCCTGCTTCCTCTTCTGCTGCAGTCTCGGCCGCTCCAGCCACCTCTGTAGTCATACCGGCACCTGCCACCCCGCAAACAGACGATCTGTCAGCAACACCACCACCTGGGTCACCAACAACCATCTCCACAATGTCCCGTGGAAGCGTTCAGCTTTCCATCTCCCAAACACTTGAGAGGAAGAGGAAGTACCCCCCTACCCACCCGCGATCCCTGGCCCTGAATGCCAGCATTTCACAATTATTGGCCTTTGAAATGCTGTCATTCTGTCTGGTGGAGACGCCCAGTTTTAAAAAGCTTATGTCGGTGGCTGTCCCACAGTACGTCGTGCCCAGCCGCCACTACTTTTCCAGTCAAGCCATCCCTTCCCTGCACAACCAAGTGGGGGAAAAAATCAGGTGTGCACTGCGCAACGCCATCTGTGCCAAGGTCCACCTAACTACCGATACGTGGACCAGTAAGCACGGTCAGGGGCGTTATATCTCCCTAACGGTACACTGGGTAAATGCAGTGGCGGATGGGCCTGAGGCGGATAGCAATTTGGCACATGTCCTTCCACCACCGAGGATTGCAGGGCGCTTCAGTTTGCCTCCTGTTCCTAACTCATCCTACTCCGCTACCTCATCCTCTACCGCCTCCTCATCCGGACAGCGTAATACCTTCACGACCAACTTCAGCACGGCCAGGGCTAAACGACAGCAGGCAGTTTTACAACTTGCCTGTTTGGGGGACAAACCACACACCGCACAGGAGTTGTGGAGGAGCATGGAACAGCAGACAAATGAGTGGTTGCTGCCAGCGAGCCTCAAGCCCGGCCTGGTGGTGTGCGATAACGGGCGAAATCTCATAGCAGCTCTGGGCCTAGCCGGTTTGACGCACATCCCTTGCCTGGCGCATGTGCTGAATTTGGTGGTGCAGAGGTCCCTTTAAAACTACCCCGATATGTCAGAGCTGCTGCAGAAAGTGTGGGCCGTCTGTGCGCACTTTCGGCGTTCTCACCCTGCTGCTGCTCGCCTGGCAGGGCTGCAGCGTAACTTCGGCCTTCCCGCTCACCGCCTCATATGTGACGTGCCCACAAGGTGGAACTCCACCTTGCACATGCTGCAAAGACTGTGCGGGCAGCAGCAGGCCATAGTGGAGTTTCAGCTGCAGCACGCACGCGTGAGTCGCTCTGCGGAACACCACCACTTCACCACCAATAACTGGGCCTCCATGCGAGACCTGTGTGCCTTGTTGCGCTGTTTTGAGTTCTCCACCAACATGGCCAGTGGCAATGACGCCGTTCTCAGCTTAACTATCCCACTTCTATGCCTCCTTGAAAAAACAATTGGGGCGATGATGGAAGAGGATGTGGCACAGGATGAGGAGGAGGAGGAGGAGGATGAAGAGGTAACATTTCAAAGGCTTTCAGGGCAGTCATTCGCAAGGGGCTCCGAGGGTGGGTTCCTGCACACACAAACGCCAGGGACACAATTGTCCAGCAGGGGCACAGTTTTGGAGGATGAGGAGGATGAGGAGGAGGAGGAGCTGGAGGAGGAGCTGGAGGAGGAGATGGAACCATGTTCACAGCAGGGTGGCACCCAGGCCAGCTCATGGCCATCACTGGTGCGTGGCTGGGGGGATACAGAGGACACGGACGATACACCTCCCACAGAGGACAGCCTTTCGTCGCCTCTGGGCAGCCTGGCACACATGAGCGATTACATGCTGCAGTGTCTCCACAACGACCGCCGAGTTGCCCACATTCTAACTTGTGCTGATTACTGGGTGGCCACGCTGCTGGATCCCCGTTACAAGGACAACGTACCGTCCTTAATTCACTCACTGGAGCGCGATCGCAAGATGCGCGAGTACAAGCGCACGCTGGTAGACGCGATGCTGCTGGCATTCCCATCTGACAGCGGGGCCACAGTGGAAACACAAGGCAGAGGAGGAGGAGGAGGAGGTCGCCAACTCAACCAGGGCACCGCCAGCACCTCAGAAGGCAGGGTTAGCATGGCCGAAATGTGGAAAAGCTTTGTCAGCACGCCACAACAAACAGCAGCACCAGCAGCTCAGATGGAACGTCTTAGCAGGAGGCAGCATTTTACCAACATGGTGGAGCAGTATGTGTGCACACGCCTACATGTAGTGAATGAGGGGTCTGCCCCCTTCAACTTCTGGGTCTCCAAATTGGGCACATGGCCTGAGCTTGCCCTTTACGCCTTGGAGGTGCTGGCGTGCCCTGCAGCCAGTGTATTATCTGAACGGGTATTTAGCACGGCTGGGGGTGTTATAACAGACAAGCGCAGCCGCCTGTCCAGAGACAATGTGGACAAGCTCACGTTCATTAAAATGAACCAGGCATGGATCCCACAGGACTTTTCCGTACCTTGTGCAGAATAGCAATGGATACCGACCTTACCCAGCCATTGTTCCATTTTTGCTCTTTCTCACTCTTTTGGGGTGTACCCTCATTTAAAATTTGTGAAAAGAAGCAGTGTTGGCTACCTCGTCCTCCTCCTCAGGGCCAGATTAACGTAGGGGCTATTGGAGCTGCAGCTCCATGCAGGCCCCTACCTTTTATATAGGCCCCGGGTTGGCCATATTCACTGTGACCGCTCTTCTGTCACTTGTAAACACAGAAGTCTGGCTTCTATGCTCGCTTCCCCAGGCAGCACCCTCAGAACCTCCCCACACAGCGCGAAGGCCGGACAAGGAGGGACAGTTGCCGATGCATGGATGTGTTTATGGGCTTCAGAGACAGCATCCCATGTTGAATTAGGCATGCATGGCTGCACCCTTCCTCCTCTGGGTGCATGCCAAGGCACGGCCCTTAAGGCCCTTCAAAATCCTCAGCACCAAGACCATGATGCTCTTAATCCGGCCCTGGTCCTCCTCCACCGCCGCTTCCACCTACACCGCCCATAGGTGTGCGCAGCCTATTGCATTAGGGTGTGCACCCCAAAGTTGAAATACACATGCATGTGTTTGCCTACATGTACATGGCCCCGATACATTACTCTCCCTGCTGGCAAAGAGAAATAGAGCAGAGCAGGTGCGAGGGAGATCTTTCCCATCTCCTCACTGGCAAACAGAGCGATAATGCTATGTGCCCTAGGTGATTAGGGTGTGCCCAGGTACACCAGGCACACCCTGTGCGCACGCCTATGACACCGCCACATCCACCACCACCTCAACCTCCCTCCTACTCCATATGGGCCTCGTCCTTCAGAGATGAAGAACATTGTTTTATTTTTCTGTTTTTTTTTTTTGTTGTTTTAAGTTATTTCCCTATCCACATTTGTTTGCAGAGCACTTGCCATGCTCTTAACTACGTTTTGCTGCCATTTGCAGCACTCTAGCCCTTTCCATTGGTGTTTTAGAGCCATTTTAGTGCCTTAAAGTTCGGGTCCCCATTGACTTCAATGGGGTTCGGTGTCCGGGAAAAGTTCGGTAAAAGTCCGGGACACGGACCCGGACTTTTTTTTAAAGTTCGGCCGAACCCGTCGAACACGGACATCTAGGTGTCCGCTCAACCCTACTCATGGGCTCTACACAGGGGGAGCTCCAAGGAAACTGGAAGTTCACGTGGGTAAACGTCCTTCACTCATATTTTCATTTCGTTTTCATTTTCGTTCGTTGAAGAAAATGGAATTGATTTTCATCATAGTTTTCATCAATGGACGAAAATGTGGTGTACTTTGCATTTAGTTTTGTCACTGTAAAAAGGGTGCTGACGAAAATTTTGATGAAAATGTTTTCGTCAACGAAATTAACACTGCCTATTAGAAAAAGGGATGCAACATTACCATGCATTACTATTTAATTATGTGCGCAGCTGAGGAAACACAACACATTAATATTACCAGGTGCACATAAAAAATAAATTGGTATTCTCCCTGTAGAACTTTAGATTTTTCATCTGTATAAATTACTTATTTTTTTATGTAAAAATACACTGCGATCCTTGTAAATGCTAATTATCAAAATTACAATGAAAACAAAAATTTGACAGAAAGATAAAAGAAAACCTAATTAGCAAAAGCAATGTGCATACAATATTTGGTTCTGTTTTCTTCTGCTTTGAGCGTCCATCGCAGCAGGTTATAAACAACGCTTTTAACTCGTTCTAATGACTGTGCTTCATTTTCCCATCAGTTTAGTAGGTTTCCAGTCTGGCATTGTGATAATCAATCTACAGACTCTTTATCCATCTAACGAATCCATGTGAACACAAGAACAATCATATGGCATGTTAGTATTGATCTCACTGTCCAGCCAAGCCCAGTTCCTGTATGCACAGGTGTTTAAATTGTGTTTTCCTAGTCAGCAACAATATCATTTACACAAGAAAATGAAATTACATAGCTACACAAGCTACTGACTTTCTTCCATTTATTTTTTACTATTTTTATGTTGATTTTGTATTGATTATGCAAGGCGTTCTAAACATTTTAAAATGGAGGAACCCTTAAAATACCTTTTAGATAATTTAGGGATTAAACAGTAATAATTACTTGATCTACAGCTCATGGCACATTAGCATGAATAGTAAATTGAGATATAAGAATAAATAAAAGAATCAGGAATGTAGAGTACTTGCTGGTGTATTTAACATATAGGGATGCTTTATACAACAGTGACAAGTATTAAATAGCAAATAATAGTCACGACCAAAAGTGAAATATAGGCAGTGAAAATTGTAGTGCCCTCTCACAGTAAATTCATGTCTGAATATGATGATGGTCAGTTGAAATGTGCCCCCTTGTTACTGAAAGTCATTGTAGAGCCCCCTTACATTGGTGGTCGGTGAAATGCCACCTTACATAGATGGTCACACATTTTGCTGCATAAAGAAAAAACAAGCAGCAAACGCAGCAAAATGCACAGGAGAAAATGTGCAAACTGCAACACTCCAAAATGTCCCATGAGCTACTTGCCACATGCAGGGCAGCCCACTGAAATCAATGGACTATGTTATGCGTGTTGTGAGAAAAATACGTGCGCTCCCACTATGCTAGATGTGAATGGGGCCTGAAAGTGAAATTGCTGTGTTTACACAAGAGAAATGAGGCTTCATTTACATCTGCATGTTTCTTAACTCATGGCAGACCGCACAGAAAATGCACACTGCCATGCATTTCAGGAATGTGCTGCAAATGTGCATCGTGCTTTTGTTGTCATTAAATGTCAGAGGGCACCCCAAGCGCGGATAGCATGCATGCGTTTTCCCTGTGACAAACACTCTGCAAACACACCAAAAAGGACAGTGACAAATGCACCACTAACAATAAATTGTGACATAAATCAATGATCATAAACAATGTGCATAACAGTGAATCAAAACAATAAAGAGGCCTTGTAGTAGTCCTTAAATGAAAAGGAATTCTCCCAAAAAAACTGCTATAGCAGTTGGAGCGGCAGCATCCCCGCACTCACAGAAGAAAAAAGTCAGCTTCAGGGGGTGTGGTAACGTCGTGTCTGGCACGCCCCCTGAAGCTGGCTTTTTTCTTCTGTGAGTGCGGGGACGCAGCCGCTCCAACTGCTATAGCGGTTTTATTTATGGATATGCCTGTTTGCTCCTTTATCATGTGAGTGCACCTTTTTAATAAACGTTTTTGCAGTTTTTAAAACGATATCACGCTATGTGCCTCTGTTATCCCTTTATCTATATGGCTCCTATGTACCTTCTCATGAATGCATCCTTACCATGACATCTGGATGACTGACACCTGGCTTTCCTGTTAACCCTTTGTTAAGCGCTATTCGGCCTCTCCATTAGTTTGGGTGGCCATTGTGTTCTGGTAAGCTGCCATTTGGTGTATTTTATGCCATGGGTGACTTCTTCCAGTTTGCTGTGAGAGGAGGACGGATTACATCTGCATGCTGGGACTTGTGGTTCCTTCTCATTTCCACAATTTTTTGGCCGGGATTCCTTTTCATTTAAGGACTATTATATGGACTCTTTATTGTTTTGTTTCACTATTATGCACATTGTTTATGATCATTGATTTATGTCACAATTTATTGTTAGCGCTACACGTTTATTTATATTTACATTTCTCTATAGGTCTGTGTATGTTGCTTTTTATCTTATTACGTCTTTTTTGATCTAATAATTATTGAGTTCTCATTTATAGCGCAGAAATGTATCCTTTTTTTAACAAATGCACCACGCTCCGCTCCAAAAAAGTCCGGGAACTTCTTTAGGGTCTTTGTAGCAAGTAGGGCAACCCATTCAAGTGAATGGGCTGCCCTATACGTGATGAGTGGAAATGCTCCAAAACGTCCTAAAAAAAATGCACGTGGGAATGTGAGTCCCCGCTACATGGAGATATAAAAAGGGCCAGGACAGTTGGGCATCTCTGTCCAATCCCTCTTATGTACTAGTATAAAGATGGCCATACACTTTGCAATCTGATTGTACAATCTCTGTAAAATTTCCTTTAGATTTACCATAACTATGGAAAGGAGGACAAACCTGAACAATCAATTCAATTTGTATCAAATCAGACAGGCCCTTACACTACATAGCTGATAGTTCTAGGTAGATCTAAAAGAGATTGTGCAATCAGATTTTACAGAAAGTGGGTAGAAATAACACAAGTAGTATAGCAATCAGGGGCATGTGGCCCAGACAGGGGAACACATCCCTATTCTGTGATTCAGCAAGGAACTGCATGCTTGGATACGATCTACAGGAACTGATGGAATCTAAAAACATTTTTTTTAAATCCAAATAAACAGATGAAAATATAAAGCTTCTATAGATAAAATGATGTTTGTGCTCATTACATGGCTTCCATGCAGTGCTATACACCTTCCACCATATACAGGTATGGGAATACTTTTGTCTAGGCTTGTTTGTACAAGCTTTGTAGACATGCGCAGAATGGAAAAATTTGTTTCATTTGGGATAGATTTGTTATGTTACTAATTTGGTTTCGTTATGGAATTTGTTTTGTTTGGTTTTCAAATTCGTTTAGTTTTGTTTCTTTTTAGAACGATTAGAATTCGGATGGGTCGAAAAAAGATGGACCGATTTGAATTCTGTGTAAAGAAATAGCTGGTTGTTAAGCAGCGGGCCGGGAAGCTGGGCACCCGCATCCTTAACAACCATGAGTCATCATCTGTCAGCGGGCTTCCCCACTGACAGATGAATGTACAGAAAAGAATGCCGGAAATTTGACGCCACACCAAAATTAAAACCAGCGTGAGGTCCCCCCCATAATCCATACCAGACCCTTATTAGAGCATGCAGCCTGGCAGGTCAGGAAAGGGAGGGGGGAGTGAGCCCCCCTGAACCATACCAGGCCACATGTCCTCAACATGGGGGGTGGGTACTTTGGATGGTGACAAGGGCCTCTTGCCGACAACCCTGGACTGTGGTTGTCGGGGTCTGCAGGCAGGGGGCCTATCAGAATGTGGAAGCCCCCTTAACAAGGGGGCCCCCAGATCCAGCCCCCCCCATGTGAATGGTTATTGGGTACATCAAACAGGATGTACAGGAATCAGTTTTTGACAAGTCCTTTATTAAAAAAAAAAAATAATACAAATCTATGTCAATCCATCATCAATTACGACGCCTGCCAGGGCCGAAAAGTAGAAAAAATAAAAACTGCTTTTGCCTCATGGGAGGTCTCTGGCCATCTGCCCCCTCTCCGCTTTGATAGTCCTTGTATAGGCAAGGGGCGAGGCCACTCAGCTAAAGTCACTCGGTGGCACCACCCCCTTCTGACATCACATTCTTTTCTTTACATTCATCTGTCACTGGGGAAGCCCGCAAGCAGATATGACTCATGGTTGTTAGGGATGTGGGCAGCTGGCTTACCAGCCCACTACTTAACAGACAGCTATTTCTTCACATAGAATTTGAATCGATCTATCCTTTTTCGACAGATCCAAATTCTAATCTTTCTAAAAAGTTGAAATTCGTTAGAAAATGAATAAACGAAATTACTTTTAACAGATTTCAACACAATTTGTTACTATTCATTACTATTTTATTTTGGGATTCGGATACATCCGAATATTCGTTACTATTTAATTTGGAGATTTGGATACATCCAAATCTTTGAATAACAAAAAATGTGTCCAAATTTACATTAGGTTCCAAACTAATTGTATGTGTCTAAAGCTTTGGTTACTTTGTTATTACTTTTTTGTTTTTATACAACCTTATAATTTCCTGTTGTACTTCTGAAGTGACTTTGATCATTCTGAAGTGACTTTGTTCATTTTGAAGTGACTTTGTTCCTCTATTATCACAATATTTTTGGTTAACCTCCTTCCCTTGCCTGTTTTGGTTTAACTCTCCACTCTACTTCACTCTCCACTTTGTGAATAACTGCTATATACACTGCTCAAAAAAATGAAAGAAACACTTTGAAAACACATCAGATCTCAATGGGGAAAATCTCATGCTGGTTATCTATACTGATATGGACTGGGTGATGTGTTAGGAACTAAAGGATGCCACATTGTTTGATGGAAAAGAAAATTATCAACCTATAGAGGGCTGAATTCAAAGACACCCCGAAAATCAAAGTGAAAAAATCATGCAGCAGGCTAGTCCATTTTGCTAAAATGTCATTGCAGAAACTCAAAATGATACTCAGTAGTTTGTATTTCCCCCCCCATGTGCTTGCATGCATGCCTGACAATGTTGGTGCATGCTCCTAATGAGACGACAGGTGGTGTCCTGGGGTATTTCCTCCCAGGTCTGGACCAGGGCATCACTGAGCTCCTGAATAGACTGAGGTGCAACCTGGATTCTGCCAAGAGGAGATTTTGCTAATCTCCTTGGGATTACTCCCGGCTAGAAGTGATCACTCTTACAAATAATCTGAGATCCCCAAGGCCATCAGGACACCCCACTGGCCAGAAGCTTAAAGGGTAACTCCACTTTTGTGGTAAAAAAAAAAAAATAGCAAATAAAGAAAAAATAATGAAATGTATACAATTGCAATCCAAGTCATATTGTAATTAAATGAATGTTATTAAAAATTACCTTTCTTTCAATCTGCAGCTGCTATAATTTTCTGAAAATACAATGCAATACGGCTACCTAAAGGTGTTCTGTACAAAGGAATGTGTACAGAACGCCCCCCAGAAACATAATTTCCTGCTTGTGTGATTGGTTCACCGATTTTCTCTGAAGTCCCTAAGATACAAGTCAGATTTCAGGTATCCCCTGGAACAAAAATTTAATTTTTGGTGAGATACTCCCAATAGGAACACGTCTAAATGGATGCAGGCCCAGCAGATTTCCTCATTAGTGCTCTGCAGCTTCACAGCTGAGTGATAGTTATGAAACTACTCCCATTAGACTCACTTGGAACAGAGAAACACACAGTGATTTCTTCAGAATAACAAAAGGTCGAATTCTGCAAAAAAGATTTGTTATAATCCTTGTAATGTACATAGATCATCCAGAGGGGAATGAGATGCATGGCGGGTCAAGGTACCTGCCATGCATGTATGGGGCCGTGGCATGATAAAAAAAAAATAAAAAATTTTGAATGTCAAGCAGTAGGATTGGTCGTTTAAATAAGGTCAGGATTGGTCAATTAAAATGGCAAGGTAATTGGTTTAAAAATATACAGTTCAAGGATTGGACAGTTTTTAACATTTTCAATACCTTGAGGCGAAAAAACTGCTTATATAAACAGCTGCAGCAACTGACAAAAATCAGTTGCCGGGAGCGGATCAAGAAAATTTGTGGAGTTATGGAGTCCCTTCTGCGTGACCTGCTGGAGAGGGCTCGAGGTGCCAACGGAGAAGAATGGGTGAGGAAGTGTCTATCCATTCCGGTTGATGCCTCTGTTGATGCTGGTCCTCCGCCATCGTTGTCTCCGGATTTTGACGTGTTTCCAGTTCCGGTTGACCCCGGGGTTGACGCCACTTCCGCTCGTCCGGCCTCGCGAATGGCAACGTCCGCCTCCGGTGACCTGTATGACGTATCCGGTGATCGTCATTCCCGGGCGACGACTTCCTCCGTGTATCCAGATAGGAGATCGCGGCGGAACGTGAAGAGACCCGGTAGATTTGGTCCGTCTTCGGTGTCCGCTGTCTCTACTAAGAAGAAAAGCAAGATTAATAAAGGTACTTGTGGTACCCGTTTGTCGCCTGCCCCTCGGGGTAAAAATTTTGTTTTTTTACAGGATGGCCTTTCTTCTGCTGTGGACCAGTCGACCAGTGTGGCTATGCCTGGTTCGGTGTCGGCGGCGGTGTCCTCGGCCTCTGCTAGTTCTGCTGCTGCAGGTTCTTCTGGCCAAGCTCCTGTTCAACTGCCATCAACTGTCAGTACTGCGGTCATTGGTGACGCAGTTGTTGCAGGTGAGCGCCCTGCTAATGTTCTGTTGTCTGAAATTTTTAATGTAATGTCTACATTATGTGCCAAGTTTTCTGATAATATTTCAGCGCCTGTAGTGTTGGACAATTCTACGGTAAGTCAATGTGTTATGGAACCGATTGTTCCTACATCTGTACGTAATGTTTGGAGTGATAGTATGCTTTGTGCTGAGTCTACTTCTCCTCTGGGTGTTAGTGATCCTATGCATAATGCTAGGGAATCTACTTTGTCTACTCAATTGCAGCATGTTCCTGAAATTTCTTTAAAAGAATCTTTGCCGTGTCCCATTTCTCCTTTGGGGTTTCACCTTAAGGACTCAGTTAAGGAGAAAATATTTAGAGGCGATTATGTGGACATCTTGTCTCTGCTTCCTGGCAATAAACCATCTAAATTTGAAAGCGAAAAGTCTACTGAGGATAGATCGAGGGTTGCTCCTAGGTCTTTTTCGAATTGGTTACAGGGATTCTGTATATATTCCTGTGTACTGGGTGAAAGAAAGCCTGAACTATGTACTGGTCTGTTCCAGCATTTAGACATAGTGTTGGAGGCTTACAGGAGTTCCCTGGTTTTGGTTGGCTGAATTATGACGAATCATTTAGGCAAAAGCTTTCAGTCCATAAGTCTTTGCAATGGGGAGTTAAAGATGTGGGTTTATGGCTCAATTTGTTGTTGCCTCAAAAGACTTATTTTATTTCGAAACCTGCTAATTCTGTTCAGCACAGAAAGGGGGTTTATTTTGGATTTAATGACGGCCTATGTAAATGGCCTCATTCTTGTAGGTTTAAGCACGAGTGCTCACACTGTGCTGGGGCTCACCCGGTCTCTAAGTGCTTTAAAAAGCAATCTTCGCTTGGTGGCCATTCAAACAGGGAGCAAATTTTTCTTAAAGGCGGAAACTACGGTGAGCTTGGAAAGAATGCTCCCGTGGCTACTAGCTTACCCAAACCGTAAATTCGCTAACATTTTGATTGATGGTTTTGGTTTTGGCTTTCCCCTGCCTTCTTTTTCTGGCTCAGGTTGTGTAATGCGTGATAATCTTCCTTCTGTAGCTATGCATCCTGATGTGGTTAGATTAAAAATTGCTAAGGAGGTTGCTGGAGGTAGAGTGGCTGGTCCTTTTTCAGCTCCTCCTTTCCCTAATTTTAGGATTTCGCCTTTAGGCGTCATAGCTAAGAAGGAACCGGGTGAATTTCGTCTGATACACCATCTATCGTTTCCTGTAGGGGAATCGTTGAATGACGAAATTGACGCTAATTTGTGTTCTGTTTCTTACGCTACATTTGATGACGCATTGTCTAAGATTAGGAAAGCGGGTTGCTCTGCTTTGCTCGCTAAGGCTGACATCAAATCTGCCTTTAGGTTATTGCCCATTCATCCTCAGGCATTCACTTCCCTCAGTTTTTGTTTTGATAATACATTTTTCTTTGACAAATGTTTACCGATGGGATGTTCCATCTCTTGTTTTTACTTTGAGTTGTTCTCCACTTTTCTGGAATGGGTAGTTGTTAGCAAGTCCAGTTCTGACAACATATTACATTATTTGGACGATTTCTTATTTATTGGCAAAGCAGATTCTTTTGATTGTATTTCTACTCTTAGGATTTCTTTAAGGCGCTATGAGCATGTTAATATTTGTGCCGTTAGTCTGGCTGAAAAATTCTTGTCCATTAGGCCTCTTCCTTTTCTTCAATTTTTTGTTCATCAGGATGGCACCCCGCTTACCATTTTTCAGTTCAATGCCATTTTGAAAAAGTGTTTGGTCCATTTGAATTTAGGCCATCTGCCAATTTCAGCTCACTCATTCCGCATTGGCGCTGCTACCGCTGCTGCGAATTGTGGTATGTCTGATGATGCTATTAGAAATGTAGGTAGGTGACGTTCTGCCGCTTTTAAATCATATATTCGGCCTAATTCTTGTATTTGATTGCAGGTTCTCATAAAGTTATATGGATAATCGGGCATTCGTTTATTTTTTGGGCCCACAAGCGGGCCGAAGGTCGTATTTATTCTACGAACTTGGGTTTTTCTTCATCTTCGGCTTCATTGTTTTGGTACGGTAAGCGCGGAATGCTATGGCATGACGTTTTTTCTGTTTTTTCTGAATTGTGTTTGTTATGGCCTCCCCCGGATGCTGTGATTATTCATCTAGGTGGGAATGATTTGGGTTTCAGGAAGAGTATAGATCTTTTATTGAGTATTAAATCTGATTTTGTGCACTTTAAATCTGTGTTTTCTTCCTGCACTTTTGTCTTTTCTGAAATTATACCGAGGTTATGTTAATATTCAGAAGAGCAATTGTTTTTGGAGAAATCACGGATAAAAGTTAATAGAGCAATGTCTAAATTTATGCCTTCTGTGGGGGGTTTTTCTTTTAGACATGTAGATTTGGAGGGTGGTTTGGAGGGTTTTTATATTTGGGATATGGTTAATTTATCAGAAATTGCTAATGATATTTTTAATTTGGACTTGCAGTCGTGTATAGAGGTGGCCTTGGGCCGTGTGGTGGTGCCATGCTCTTAAAGTGTGCATGGCTTGTGGGTTGGTGTTTTTTATTGGTTTAAAGCTGGGTAGTTCGAGTTTTTTGACTGGACTACATTTTTATGTGAATGTATATGGTTAGTTCGAGCCTTTGGGCTGAGCTAAAATATTTCGGTTGTCGTTATAAAAATATTTAATAAATGGCCAAGGCCCATTACACCATTGCAAGTCCAGTGTTATGTTGTCTTTATTTACAATTAGTAGTATAAGATGTTTGCTCTAATATTCTGCCTGCGGCACCATGATTTTTTCTCAACAAAAGTGGAGTTGCACTTCAAACATGGCCCATTGCACTTTAGATAAGCCTCACATTGTAATGCACCTGTATGTTTATTGCTGTGCCCACTGACTAACCCACCCATTTCCTTTTTAAGGACCTTTACTTTTTTTTATAAAACCCATTCTAATATTCCAGGTTTGTCAATGTTAGTGAGGTCGAAATACACGGTTGGTCATTACTGGAGCAAAACCTTGGGGGTAGTGCTACAGACAGAGAATGATGGAGTCTATGAAAGACAGAGTAAGAGCGAGTGTCACTATCAAGTAGAGAGGGCAACTTGCAATAAACAGCTCCTGGAAAGGGACGTTTTCTACATCCAAAGGTTGGGATCCAGGATGCCTCTTGGGCTTAACTATCAGTGGGTTGTGAACCTGTTCCTGAAGTTACATTCATACGACTACTGAACCAAAGGATTTTGTTATTTACATGTCTTTAAGCTGTACAATTAGTTTTTATCAATACGTTATTGCAATGTGTATTATGTTTATAATGATTTTATTGTTTGTTTTGTTGCACCAATGTGTTCTTTGATAACGTTGCAACCCAGTCTTTGTAGTGTCAGAGGAGTATGGAGTATAAATGTTTGAACTTTTGTAAGTATAGATCAGCTATGATAAAGGCTGTTTACGGCCAAAACTCGATAGAAGATCATTGATGTATGTGTCTTTTGGATGCAAAAAATTTTGAATTTTTTGCTGTCTGCAGAATTTTTTTTTTGCAAGATATAAAATATTTGTAAATTAACCTTATCTTGAATTAAAGTATATCTAATCCCAAAATGTAAAAAAAATAAAATAAATATATTTCAGCTTACCAGTCCTTGCTGCGTTTGTGTTGTTTTAGGCTTTTTTTTTCTTAATTTTTGCTTGGTGATCTGCCTAGTAACATACCTTCTGTCTTTGAGTAGCTATGCTTACTCCTCCACTGTATCTATGGAGGAGCAACATAGCCACCCTTCGATAGCAGCATTTTTAACCTGTGGAGAAGGACTTGTAGATTTAGACTCTACCAGTGGCGGCTGGTGCTCAATATTTTGGGGGAGGCCGCAAAACCAATATCAACACCACCCCCCCCCCCCCATGCAGGAGACGGACAGAAAGGCAGCAATCTCCCCCCTGCGCGTCCCTGGCCAATGGGGTCTCAAAACATACTTCCTGATTGGCCGGGAGGAGAATCAGGAAGACAATAGGGAATAATAAATCGCTTTTTTCACACAACTGGGTAGGCTCAGGGCGCAGTGCCCTGTGCCCCGAGCCCACTCTTTTTTAGGCCAATTAGAGCCTCAGGCTCTAATCATGTGCTCATGTGCTTCAAAGATAAAAACCCCCCACTGAAATCCATGCATCCGGGGCACTGCATGTAAATTAGGGACTGGACGCATGGATTAGGGGGGCGGCGCCTCTGCACCCCATATGGACGGGCCACCACTGGACTCGACTTAAAGCGGAGTTCCGGCCACAAAATCTACAAAATCGATTTTGTGGCCATACGCTTCCTATTTGTCACCTGAAAAATAAATGGATAGTTACGATTTTTTTTTTTTTTTACTTACCTTGTTATTGTAGAAAAATATAATCACCTTTCTTCCACTTCCTCCCTCGGCAGCCGCGGCCCGCGCCGTCACTTCTGGTTTGCAATGATTCCTGGGAGCTGAACGTCATCGCTCCCAGGAATCAATGTGCCGGCACCGGCCCCGCTCGTCACTTCCGGTGCGCATCGGAAGTGACGAGCGGGGCCGGTGCAGGCGCCTTCTGGGAGAAGAGGACACGGAAGAGGACGCAGAAGAGGATCACGCTGGCTTCAGCTGCCCACATCCAAGATGGCAACGCTGGAGAATAAATTTTAAAGGTAAGTATTTCTTCTTGCAGGTAAGTGCGACCCGGGACAGTACAGAGGCTATCCATTGTGGAATGTACTAGCCCTGACTTTCCACGGGGGTATTTTTATTGAAAAAAAATTTTCGTAGCCGGAACTCCGCTTTAAGTAAAATTAAAGCCTAACTCCAGCTAATTCTTTTTAAGCAGTTGAAGCAACAGTTTGTTTTCCTTTTACAATAAAAGTTTTAAATATATGAATAAAACCTGACTATTGTAATAACCTATGTCAGTGTTAAATGGGTTGTCTGATCCCACCAACTGCCACTTTAAGTTTTAGGGTTATCCCCAACATATTAATCAGATTTGCCAATATTAAAGTTAAAGAACTACATTGTAAAGTTATACTTCTTGACACATCCTTTATTTTTAGATGCATACCTTTAAAGTGTAAATTTGTAACATGTATTATTCATTTGATAGTGAGAGTTGACATCGATGTGTCTGTAAAAAATTGTGTTTGTGCATATGAAAATGAAAACATGCTGTCACTTTTAATAAATGTGTGTTTTCTCACCTATAATAATGCGTTGTCTTTGTGCTTATTTTTCCGTAGATTGCATACTTGGGTGACATTTTTGAAATGATAAGTAAAGCTGAGACTACGGAAAAAGAAAGAGACATGTATAACTTCCAAAAGCACATAATAAAAAATCCGTCATAGAGACATCATGGTAAAGGAAGCTAAAGGAAAATGTATATCCAAGATAAAGCTATCATTTGTGTTACTGGGGAGGATGGGGGGGGGGCATATTCTTGCTGGTGTAATAGGTGTTTTTGGTACGGTTTTATTAGAGTAGAAGCCTCATCGTATACCTGAACAGTATGCAAATATTCCAATATGCAATCAGTATATGATCATTGCCGGGTATGTGATACTTGGGATTGTGCATACTAGTAAAACATAACTTGTTAGCTATATTTTGCACAATGTAATCTAGTTAGTCTCTCAAATCTAGGGTAGATCTCTCAAAACTTGTTTTCTAACTAAACGTCAATTGTGCATAAAGTGCAAGTGGCTTTTAGCAGCTTTTAGCAGCAGCTAAATGAACAGAATGCAAAGGTAAATAACTTTTTCCACTGTGTCAGCTGACAGAGTTGTATGATGTTACTATAGTGTTTGTCACACTATGAAAAATCTCCCTAAGTAGGCAAACCTTACTGATTAAACAATCACCCTCTATTTCCCAAAGTCCAGGGAATACATTGCTCAATTTGGTCCTCCTATTTTCCAATTCTTACCTAATTTGTATACTTAGGCCACTGCTGTGCCCTAGACCAAATATACCATTTAGGTACAGTAGGCTTGTGCCCACATATGGCAGAGACAAAAGGCGGCTTTTCTTTGTATACAGTAGTTACCAGTTTTTTTTTTACCATCCTCAGTAGAAATAGCCGTATTTTAAATTTAAGCCTTGTCACATTTTTGTAAGCCAGGTTATTTTAAAACAAGACAATGTTCTGTATAAAGAAAGTTATCCTATCAGAAAGGTGGTGCTTTGGGTGGCAAATGTTCATGCCCCCAGGCTCCGGCTTTGACTGTGCCTAATCCTCGTTGCTTTACCTTCATTCCACTTGACTCCTTCTGTCCAAGGAAAGAAGTTGGTATAAACCAAAATAAGTCTCTTTTTTTGTAAGCCCAACTCCAGGCACAGCAATTTTTATGTTTTTTTTTTTTTTTTTTAATGTTTAACCTCTTGCCATTCATGCAGTGTGATGGCAAAGAGGATGGGGTTTAAAACCCACATGGAAAACATATGTGTCTATGGGCAGTAGAGGTTTCTGTGTTGAGAGAACATTTACTGCACACTCCTGACACAAAGGCCAAAATGTGAAAGACAGCTCCCGGTCACTAGTAATGATCGGAAAGCAAGCAGGACTGGCTTCTAAACATGTGACCTTGGTGACAGCCAATCACAACAGGCCTTCCCATCCCTCAGGGGTAATAGTTAAAAGGGACAGGGATTAATATATTAATTCATAGTTGGGCGACAAGGGATTAATTGACACATAAACAATTACATTTTTTGACTACTTCAGGAGCTCTCTGAGCTCTGCCAAGTGATTCTGATATATATGTAGTCAGGTGCCTACAAAGAGGATTTGTTGTTGTGTGAACAAGTTAATTAGTCTGCCCAGGCTGGGAAGGGGTTACTTGGTTCTGGACTCTTTCCCCAGGCTTTTTGGGCCCTGCCTTCCTTCCCACTGAATATTTAAAGAGGGGGAAGGCCAGGGGAGCTGGCGCCAAGCCTAAAGATGTAATCTCCATTGAGAGAAGCCTGTTCATAGGATGCTGAGAAGGGCCTGCTGCGCAATGCAGTCCCACAGAATGTTGGAACTCAGAGGAATCGGCCAGCTTTGGAGGACACCAGTTATGAACTACACCTATTAAGGTACACCTGGGCAGTCTCAGTTTAGTTCGTTAGGGTTGGAAGTGTATGACACTTGTATAGACATGGTCACTGAGAGAGTTCTCAGAAAAGTCTTTCAAATTGTTCAAAAGAGAGGATGCTGAGAAGAGCCTGCTGCGCCATGCAGTCCCATGGAATATTGGAACTCTGAGGAATCAGCCTGCCTTGAAGGACACCAGTTATGGACTACACCTATTAAAGTATGCCTGTCTCAGTAAAGTCTTTCAAATTGAATTTATTCAAGGGATGCATGGTAACACATTGTATCAGAAGAACAGGGCCTGTAAAGCCCATATGGGGTATGAAGCAAAGTCACTATGAAGGGTTAACTCGGCAGGAGAGTTGGAGAGCAGTTGCCTTGGGTAACCAAGAACTGGTGAGGAGCCTTATAGCAGCCGGTCATAAAATGTGGTACCTGGCAATGGTGACATGACATTTCCTCCTGTAGTGAGAGGGTCAGTGATCTCTTTACCTCCCTATTGATCAGTTCTCCAAAGTAACAAGATCCAAACCCCCAGTACAGAGACCCCATATACGTAGCTGCATGGTACAGGGAAGTGAAGGTGTTAGGTGCACACATGAGGTCTGTGCTCAATGCTTGGCAGGACTCCATTCTGTCACTGGGAATGAGGTGGTAGAGGTTACGCTGGCCTGGTGGGGAGGGCACGGGCTCAGCAATGTCCCTCCTACAGTAAATGCAACATACATCAGGAAAGTTGTGTAGTAACACGGGACAGCACGTTTTACAGATGGAGGGGGAACCACCATAATGTTTGACTTTCACATGAACGCGGCCCCGCCTGGTCCCGAGTATTGATGAGTGCACACATGAGGAAAGGTACTTCCACATTTAGGACGAGTAGGTCCTGCCGACATGTACAGCAAGGAGCCTGCACTTCCAGTTCCCTGCTGCATATGAATGGTGTCTATGACTGACACTGGTTCTGGCGTTGCGCCTCTGCCCTCTCATAGAACAGTGAGGATGTAGCAGCTATGCTTTTTCACTGCACAGCAGAGTCAGGGAGGCCGGGGCATAACACATGAACTGATGTCCATCATACAATGTTTGAGTGCATTGGGGAAGCGGGAAGTACAATTCCTTGCTGTACATATCAGAATCAAATATAAGATAGAAAAGATGAGCCCAAAAGTCCCTTATAGAGAAAGAGATCCAATGACAAGTGAGGTGATGAATCCAGAGTCCACTTTAGGTGATAAACCTTCACCTCCTAACAAGCTACTGCACTCACCTCAAAATTAAAACTCTGTGTTACCAGCAGGTCTAATATGCTTGTCTTTGTATTCAATCAATAAGAAATGGTACCACAGCTACCCAGCCACTAGTCCCATAGGGAGATATACATAGGGGACAATGAAAGCAGAAATCTAAGAGCGATCCATTGAGTTTAAAACTTCAATTTATTAAGACGTTGCACTTACAATCAGGATGATACGATAAAGCGGTTTAAAAACAGCCGATGTCCAGACGGCTTGCTGGTAGGTAGCCCCTTCCCCCGTACACGTTACGTCTCATCAGACCACAGGACATGGTTCCAGTAATCCATGTCCTTAGTCTGTTTGTCTTCAGCAAACTGTTTCTTGTACATAATTTTTAGAAGAGGCTTCTTTCTGGGACGGCAGCCATGCAGACCAATTTGATGCAGTGTGCAGCGTATAATCTGAGCACTGACAGGCTGACCCCCAAACCCCTTCAACCTCTGCAGCAATGCTGGCAGCACTCATATTTCCCAAAGACAACCTCTGGATATGACACTGAGCATGTGTACTCATCTTCTTTGGTCGACCATGGCGAGGCCTGTTCTGAGTACTACCTGTCCTGTTAAACCGCTGTATGATCTTGGCCACCCTGCTGCAGCTCAGTTTCAGGGTCTTGGCAATCTTCTTATAGCCTAGGCCATCTTTATGTAGAGCAACAATTCTTTTTTTCAGATCCTCAGAGAGTTCTTTGCTATGAGGTGCCATGTTGAACTTTCAGTGACTAGTATGAGAGAGTGAGAGCAATAACACCAAATTTAACACACCTGCTCCCCATTTTCACCTGAGACCTTGTAACACTAACTAGTCATATGACACCGGGGAGGGAAAATGGCTAATTGGGCCCAATTTTTACATTTTTACTTAGGGGTATACTTACTTTTGTTGCCAGTGGTTTAGACATTAATGGCTGTGTGTTGAGTTATTTTGAGGGAACAGAAAATTTACACTGTTATACAAGCTGTACACTCACTACTTTACATTGTAGAAAAGTGTAATTTCTTCAGTTTTGTCACATAAAAAGATGTAATAAAATATTTACAAAAATGTGAGGGGTGTACTCACTTTTGTGAGATACTGTATGTTTTTTGTATTTATATTTCCATATATGTTTCTGTTTTGTTGCAGTCGTTCTTTTGGCATTATGTGAGAAGGTTGCAGTGGGTAGAGATATAGGGGCCCATGAGGATTATTTTATTTAATTGGGGCTTAAATAATGAATGGTTATTGTGTTAAATGTCTTTTGATATTTTTAATTATTTATTATCCATATGTATCAATTCTCCTGTCCCAAGTTGAGGAATTGAGTTGTGAAATGGTATTTTTGCTTGTCCAATTTTTTTACTCACTGATTAAGCAACGTTTTGACGGTCAGTTGAACCACTCTTACTTGCGGCCACTAGATGTCACTGGAAGCGACTCCTATATCGGATTTGTTTGGTATCAAGCTGCTACAGCTGTTATCTTGACCGTGAGTAGTATTTAGATGAGGTGGTGTCATGTGTTGCTCCACCCCGCTGATGAAGTCCCGTAGGACTTAACACCTACGGGGGAGGAGCTATCTGCCTGACATCAGCCGCTGCCATCTCTCAGCAAGCCGCCTGGACATTGGCTGTTTTTAAACCGCTTTATATTATCATCCTGATTGTAAGTGCATCATCTTAATCGCTTGCCGATCGCCGCAAGTACATTTACTGCGGGAGTCAGCCCCTCCTGGGCAAAGCGACGTAGTACTACTCCCCCCCTGCCCCCGCTCGTTCACGCCCATCCCCGCGAGAGTGACCGGCGGCTCCGATGTCCGCTGGCCCCTCGAGATCTCCCGCTGGAGAGGGAGAAAGGCAGGCGGCTAATGTAAACAAAGCCGTCTGTCATTCTCCCTGGTGTAACAGCTGAGACTATACGATCCTGCTATGTAGGATCGTATGTCTCTGTGGTTACATCAAAAGCCACGCCCCTTGACAGTTAGAAGCACGCCCCTAGGGACACACTTAACCCCTGGATCTCTAATAAATTTAACCCCTTCCCTGCCAGTGTCATTTTTACAGTAACAGTGCATATGTATAGCACTGATTACTGTAGTAATGTCACTGGTACCCCCAAAAGTGTCAAAAATGTTAGTCAGGGGTCCGATCTGCCTGCCGCAATGTCGCAGTCCCGCAAAAAAAATCGCAGACCGCCGCCATTACTAGTTAAAAAAAAACAATAAAAATTACATAAATCTTTCCCCTAGTTAGTAAACGCAATAACTTTTGCGCAAACCAATCAAAATACGCTTATTACGATTTTTTTTTACCAAAAATATGTAGCAGAAAACAAATTGGCCTAAAATGTTAAAAAATTTTGATTTTTACATTTTTTTGGGTGGAATTTCATATAAAAAATGTGAAAAATATTGTTATTTTTTAAAAATTTATAGCGCAAAAAATAAAAATTGCACAGGTGATCAAAAAGAAACCACCACCAAAAGAAAGCCCTGTTTGTGGAAAAAAAGGGCGTCAATTTAATTTGGGTACAGCGTCGCACGACTGCGCAATTGTCCGTTAAATTCACGCAGTGCCAAATTGCAAAATAGGCCCTGGTCTTTGAGCAGCCAAATCTTCCAAGGCTTCAGTGGTTAATACATTGAAGTTTTACACTCAATGGATCACTCTAAGATTTCTGCTTTCATTGTCCCCTATGTATATTTCCCTATGGGGAGTTTCTTTGGCGGATTGTGTTCGCTTTTGGTCTCTGGGCTACACACATTTTAAGCAGGCTAGTGGCTGGGGAGCTACGGTACCATTTCTTATTGATTGAATACAAAGACAAGCGTATTAGACCTGCTGATAACACAGAGGTCTAATTTTGAGGTGAGCGCAGTAGCTTGTAAGGAGGTATGGGTTTATCACCTGAAGTGGACTCTGGATTCATCACCTCACTTGTCATTGGATCTCTTTCTCTATATGGGACTTTTGGGCTCATCTTTTCTATCTTATATTTGATACAGCTATATTGCCAAAATATCTATGTTCTTATGTTAATTGTGCTGCACATATTTATGTTGTTATTTTATTTTTGGGTTTGGTGATTAACCTTTTTGTGTTCAGCTGCATATGTATTTATTGGTTCTCACTCTTTGCGCTGATTGCATTTGCCTATAGTACACATCAGAATCGCTCAGCTGAGCTTGGAGACCTCCTGAAGTAGTGAATGAATGATAGTTTATGTGTTAATTAAACATTTAAAAAAAAAAAAAGATTTTTGTGCCCGGGGCTAGGCTTTAATTACATTTTTAAGATCATCTAGATGTGACGCAATTGGTACAAGTGAATGTTCAAGTAAATAATTGGCAGTTTCGGATTTATTCTTTCTTGCTAACTGTTCCCCATATTATTTAATGCAATGTAATGAGCTAGTTTCACATAAATAAAGAATAATTATATGTTGGAATGCTAAGGGTTTGAAGTAAAAAGTCTATCTTGTTAGTCGGCTGTAATTTGGAAAACAACATTGTTTTGGGAGTCATTGTAATGTAGACTGACATAAATACTAATACATCATGAGAGTGTTTCAGTGGTGCGTCTTTTCCCATATTCCTTATCAGTAGTGAAGAGCAATAGGGTGCAATTAGTTTATTAGATCTGCCTGGCATGTCACTATGCTCACAACCCATCCATATGCACACTCATTCCTGCAAGAATATAATTTTTATAACAAAAATTACATTATATACAAAACATTGTAAAGATATAAACAATAAAACAGAGCAAGATCATTTTCTTTTTAGGCTTCCTAATATGGACACATTATAAATGTGATGCTCATACAGTATCTCACAAAAGTGAATACACCCCTCACATTTTTGTAAATATTTTATTATATTTTTTCACACTGAAGAAATGACACTTTGCTACAATGTAAAGTAGTGAGTGTATAGCTTGAATAACAGTGTAAATTTGCTGTCCCCTCCAAATAACTCAACACACAGCCATTAATGTCTAAACCGCTGGCAAAAAAAGTGAAAATGTCCAAATTGGGCCCAAAGTGTCAATATTTTGTGTGGCCACCATTATTTCCCAGCACTGCCTTAACCCTCTTGGGCATGAAGTTCACCTGAGCTTCACAGGTTGCCACTGAAGTCCTCTTCCACTCCTCCATGATGACACCATAGAGCCAGTGGATGTTAGAGACCTTGCGCTTCTCCACCTTTCATTTGAGGATGCCCCACAGATGCTTAATAGGGTTTAGGTCTGGAGACATGCTTGGCCAGTCCATCACCTTTACCCTCAGCTTCTTTAGCAAGGCAGTGGTCATCTTGGAGGTGTGTTTAGAGTCGTTATGTTGGAATACCGCCTTGTGTCCCAGTCTCCGAAGGGAGGGGATCATGCTCTGCTTCAGTATGTCACAGTAAATGTTGGCATTCATGATTTCCTCAATGAACTGTAGCTCCTCAGTGCCAGCAGCACTCATGCAGCCCCACCACCATGCTTGACTGTAGACAAGACACACTTGTCTTTGTAATCCTCACCTGGTTCCCGCCACACACGCTTGAGATCATCTTAACCAAATACGTTTATCTTGGTCTCATCAGACCACAGGACATGGTTCCAGTAAACCATGTCCTTAGTCTGCTTGTCTTCAGCAAACTGTTTGCGGGCTTTCTTGTGCAACATCTTTAGAAGAGGTTTCTCTCTGGGACTACAGCCATGCAGACCAATTTGATGCAGTGTGCATCGTATATTCTGAGCACTGACAGGCTGACCCCCCACCCCTTCAACCTCTGCAGCAATGCTGGCAGCACTCATACATCTATTTCCCAAATACATTTTTACTTAGGGGTGTACTCACTTTTGTTGCCAGCGGTTTAGACAAGAATGGCTGTGTGTTGAGTTATTTTGAGGGGACAGCAAATTTACACTGTTATACAAGCTATACACTCACAACTTTACATTGTAGCACAGTGACATTTCTTCAGCATTTTCACATGAAAAGATATAATAAAATATTTACAAAAATGTGAGGGGTGTACTCACTTTTGTGAGATACTGTAAATGCATGGCGCATATTGATAGTATCCAAAAACTGACTTTTTAGATCTGAAAAAGCCTAACGTATAATATTATAATATGTAGTAATACTTAAATCAGTGACTTGTTCATTGCAATAATAAAGCAATGTTTATTTATTTTAACCACTTGCCTACAGTGCACTTTCACCCCCTTCCTGCCCAGACCGATTTTCAGCTTTCAGCGCTCTCACAATTTGAATGACAATTACTCAGTCATGCAACACTGTACCCATAACAAATTTGTGTCCTTTTTTTCACACAAATAGAGCTTTCTTTTGATGGTATTTAATCACTACTGGGTTTTTTATTTTTTGTGCTATAAATAAAAAAAGACTGAAAATATTGTGAAAAAACACATTTTTCTTTCTTTCTGTCATAAAATTTAGCAAATTAGTCCTTTTTCTTCACAAATTTTGGCCAAAATTTATACTGCTACTTATCTTTGGTAAAAATAACCCAAATAAGTGTATATTATTTGGTCTTTGTGAAAG
The DNA here is from genome assembly GCF_965119305.1 of Pelophylax lessonae. Classification (NCBI taxonomy): domain Eukaryota; kingdom Metazoa; phylum Chordata; class Amphibia; order Anura; family Ranidae; genus Pelophylax; species Pelophylax lessonae. The sequence continues at coordinate 398,349,115 of NC_138768.1, forward strand.
TTATAGAGTCCACAAGTTATGGCGCTAATCATTAAAAATGTATCAAACTTGATCACACCTGATGTACTGTACTCATTTCTTGAGACACTAAAAAGTCAGGAAAGTACAAATACCCCCCAAATTACCCCTTTTTAGAAAGTAGACATTCCAAGGTATTTAATAAGGGGCATGGTAAGTTTTTTGAAGTTGCAATTTTTTTCCCACAAGTCTTTGCAAAATAAAGATTTTTTCTTTTTTTTTTTTTTACAAATTGAAGTATTAACAGGTTATTTTTCTCACACAGCATATGTATACTTGCAACTACACCCCAAAACATATTCTACTACTCTTCCTGAGTATGGCGATACCACATGTGTGAGACTTTTTCACAGCCTAGCCACATACAGAGGCCTAACATCCAAGTAGCACCGTCCGGCATTCTAGGAGCATAAATTACACATATAATTTCCTGACAACCTATCGCACTTTTGAAGGCCCTGGAGCACCAGGACAATGGAAACCCCCATAAAAGGACCCCATTTTGGAAAGCAAACACCCCAACGAATAATTTTTGAGGCATAATGAGTCTTTTGAACGTGTCATTTTTTTTCCACAAGTTTTTGGAAACTGTGGAAAGAAAATGAAAATGCATTTTTTTTTACACAAAGTTGTCCATTTATGAAATATTTCCAACACATAGCATGTACATAGCAAAAATTGCACCCCAAAATACATTCTGCTATTCCTCCTGAGTATGGCGATACCACATGTGTAACACTTTTACACAGCCTAGCCACATACAGAGGCCTAACATCCAAGTAGCACTTTACACAAAGTTGTCCATTTATCCACTTTAAGACTGGGCCTATTTTTTGACACGGGGTGTTTACAAGCTAAAATCATTTTTTTTTGCTAGAAAACTACTTAGAACCCCCAAACATTATATTTTTTTTTTAGCAGAGACCCTAGAGAATAAAATGGAGATTGTTGCAATATTTGTTATCACACCATATTTGCGCAGCAGTCTTCCAAATGCAATTTTTTTGAAAAAAATGCACTTTTTTGAATTAAAAAATAAGAAAACAGTAAATTTAACCCAATTTTTTTCCATAATGTGAAAGATGTTACGCCGAGTAATTAGATACCCAACATGTCATCTTTCAAAATTGCACACTTTCACAGAATGGCGCCAAACATTGGTACTTCCCCATTGGCAACAATTTAAAAAATTCTACAGGTTACCAGCTTAGAGATACAGAGGAGGTCTGGGGCTCAAATTATTTCTCTCGCTGTAACGATCGCGGCGATACCTCACATGTATGGTTTGAACACCGTTTACATATATGGGCGGGACTTGCGTATGCGTTTGCTTCTGCGCGCAAGCTAACGGGGACAGGGCGCTTTAATTTATTTATTTATTTTTTCCTATTTATTTTATTTATTATTTTTTTATTTTTACACAATTTTAAAAAAAAAAATGTTTTGATAATTTTTATTCCTATTACAAGGAATGTAAACATCCCTTGTAATAGAAATAGGCATGACAGGTCCTCTTTATTGTGAGATCTGGGGTCAAAAAGACCTCACACCTCACAACTACACTAAAAAAAAGAAAAAAAAATTGTTGAAAAAGAAAAAAAAAAAAAAAAAGCGGCCCTTTAAACCGGTTGTTAGGCAACGACTTATGACGTAGCTCCGGTCCTCCAAGACCATAGAGTCGAGTGAGGGCCATCTTGCCCTCACTTGACTTCCTGTCTCTGAGGATCCGGGACCGGATAGTTTTCCCCGCTGCCAGCAGGTCCGGTAAGCTGGGAAAACATCTGGGACGTGGCAGGAGGGGGGGGGCACCTCTTCCCCTGCACCGTAAGGGTAATTCCGCGGCGAATCCGCCACTGGGACCACCCTTATCTGAAAGCCAACAGCCCACCATTTAAAAAAATACAGAGGTTATGGCAGCTATCTGCTGCCATAACCCCAGTATTTAGCTTTTAATGACCGACGTATATAGTCGTTAGGCAGTCGGTAAGTGGTTGCATGTATATAGCAAAAATTGCAGCCCAAAATACATTCTATAAAGGAAAGTGTACAGGAATAGTCCGAGTCCATCTCCGATCCGCTACTATTAGTGATTTCATATTCCGAATCGGATTCGGATTTGGATTCGGATACTGATGAGAGCTCCCCGGTGCTCTCATCATTCATGGAGAGGACCTGAAGGGCCTCCTCGCTGCTGTACATCCTTTTTGACATGCTGGCTGTGATGGGCTGTGTGACGGGTCACGGTTGACTGCGGATGATCACTGATGGGTGGCAGGTGACTGATAGGTGGCAGGTGATGGTCACTGATGGGGTGACAGATGACGATGGCTGATGGGTTGACAGATGACGATGACTGATGGGGTGACAGGTGACGATGACTGATGGGGTAACAGGTGACAATGACTGATGGGGTGACAGGTGACGATGACTGATGGGGTGACAGGTGACGATGACTGATGGGATGACAGATGACAATGACTGATGGGGTGACAGGTGACGATGACTGATGGGGTGACAGGTGACGATCACTGATGGGGTGACAGGTGACGATGATTGGTGGGGTGACAGATGACGATCACTGATGGGGTGACAAGTGACGATGATTGATGGGGTGATGGGGTGACAGATGACGATCACCGATGGGGTGACAAGTGATGATGATTGATGGGGTGGCAAGTGACGATCACTGATGGGGTGACAAGTGACGATGACTGATGGGGTGACAGGTGACAGTGATTGATGGGGTGACAGGTGACGGGCGATGGTCACCGATGGGTGACAGGTGACGGGCGATGGTGCACGGCGGTCTCTGGTGACAGGTGCACTTTAGGCTACGTTCACATGTGAGCGTAGCGATCATGGGCAGAAGCACAGCGATTCTGCCCGCGATCCGGAAATCATTGCAAATCGCGGGACGTCTGTGCGTTGCCCGTGATTTGCAATAGCACCCCAAATGCTGTGCGATGTTGCCGCGATTTCCGCCTGCCGAATCGAGGTAACATCACGCAAACAACGCATGACGCCCCAAAGAAGCTCTTTTACCTTTTTTGGGCGTCATGCCTTGCTTGCGCGATGTTACCGCGATTTGGCAGGCGGAAATCGCGGCAACATCGCACAGCGTTTGGGGTGCTATTGCAAAACACGGGCAACACACAGGCGTCCCGCGATTTGCAATGATTTCCGGATCGCGGGCAGAAGCGTGGTGATTCTGCCCGCGATCGCTATGCTCACATGTGAACATAGCCTTATGGGTGGCAATTTCTGGGCACTGATGAGGTGACTGTTGGGTGACAGGTGCAATTGGGGGGGGGCTGAGGACTATGTGGGGACCTTTTATTGCTGTGATTTTACATTGTGACAGGTACACAGAGCAGTAACTCACTGTTTCTGGCTCTGCTCTCCTCACACTGGAAACTGTGTGTGAGGGGAGAAGAGCTAGTAACAGTGAGTTACTGCTCTGTGTTTACATTTTGTGATCGGCTGTGAATGGATTCACAGCCGATTACATAGTAAACAGCCACTGTCCTAGGGAACACAGCGCCACCGACATGACCGCGCTGCGCGCTCCCGATCGCGCATGCGCGGTCTTCTTCCCATTGTGATCGGCTGTGTGATTGAAACACAGCCGATCACGTGAGAAACAGCCACGCCCATTGGCTGTTTCCCCCCTGCTGGTGACGCGCTGTGTCCCGGGGACACGCCGCCACCGACAGTGCAGAGTGGCGCGCACACGATCGCGCGCCTGCCCTGCCTGAATGGGCGGACGTCATATGACGTCCGCCCCGAACAATGGCCGCACCGTCCCGCCATCATTTGACGGTGGGCGTGCGGCAAGTGGTTAAAGAAGCCAGCCTTATTTACAGTCAGGCTCGGTTCACACTTCTGCGATGCGGGAACGCTGCGAATATGCAGCCTGTTCCCGCATCGCATCCCCACATCTGGCAGTTCACACTGCCATATGCGATATGCAGGGGGTGTCAATTAAATGTTAACGACACCCCCATTTTGATCGCATATCGCAGTTCGATCTGACAGTTCGCACATGATCGGATCGCACAACTGTGAACCACTGTGCGATCCGATTCTGAGGCGGCTCAAAAAATGCCTCCTGTGCGTGTTTGCTGCGGATGCTCTGCGAATTCAGCCATACAAAGTGTATGGCAGTATTCGCATCCGCACAGGAGATCGCATGTAATGAAGGAGCAGTGCGCTCTGAATTACATGCGATCAGCGCATCCGCAGAAGTGTGAACCGGCACTAATTGCTTATAACAACTTTGGATATTTAGACAGGGAAAGTTACCTCCAGGTGGTTATATAGTTAAAGCAGGACTTCACCCTAAACTGTAAGTTCTACATTTAAATCTTGGCCCCCTCCTTTTACATATTGCCACTTTATTTTTTGAGAGGGGGAGCGGGTACCTAGTTTTGGCAGGTACCCACTCCCACTTCTGCTGGAATCTATTTCAATAGAATTTTTCCCCACTCCCTGCCTGCCCGCAATGTCTTGGGACATGTCACAGGTCTCAGAAGGCTGTGGGACCATTCACAAGGCTCAGCGTGACTCGCGCATGTGCAGTGGGAAGCCAACTCTGAAGTCACAAGGCTTTTAACAGTAAACATGCCAGAGCTATAGACCCGAAGACCAGTGAAGAACCATCCCAGGCTGAATCCCTGGACAGTGTTTTTTAAGTGTCCTTTTAATAAAAGTCAGCAGCTAATTTATTTTTCTAGTGACTTAAAGTGATTGGGAAGGAAACATTTTTATTAAAAAAAATAACAAACAAGTCATATTTACCTGCTCTGAGCAGTGGTTTTGCAAAGAGCAGCCCTGATCCCCCTCTTCTCGTGTCCGGGCTCTTGGCCCTTCCCCCCTGCTGAGTGCCCCTATAGCAAGCTGCTTGCTGTGGGGGCACTTGTGCTTGCTCTCTCCGTCCATAAGACACAGAATCCCCCACCACTGGCTGTGATTGATAGCAGCTCGAGCCATTGAGCAAAAGGCTTTTTTAAAAAAATTGTGGACACTGACAATATCAAATGAAAATACATCCAAACTACTCTACCTACACTTTTTCTCTTACTATGCAAATAGGCAGCAGGAGACAGAAGAGGATTATGAGGAGGAGGAAGAAGCCTACACCCTTATATAATGCAGAGAGAGGGGCAGGCAGCACCAAATGGAGAGGGGATTTTACTGCCTGGGGAAGGGCAGGCAGCAGCAAAAAGTTAAGCATTGAATGCTATTACCATTAGCTGTGCGCCCTTCCTCAAATAATCCTATCTTTTAACTAGAAAATAAATGAGAAAGGCAATCTGGAGACTATACCTTATTCAAATTGTTTTACACATTTTATTTACATAAAATATTTTATTCTTTTTATTTTCATTTAATGGTTTACTTTATAAGGCCATTCCTTCCCTGGTCAAGCAAACACAGTCAAGAACAGCAACATACTACTACATACTACCTACATAATACCCTTGTCCCTTTTCAAAACTAGAAAATCCTTGAAAGATAAGGCCCCCTGCCCACAGAAGTGATGCCTAAAATAAATACCACCTTGTGGATGAGAGTAGAGAGAGGAATGCATCCAATCAGGAGAGAACCAAACTCAGATCCCAGATTGTGTACTCACAGAAGAATGAACAGTGGGAAACTCCTTGTGCAAAGGTCTTAATCAAGGAGTGAGAGACCAACAGCCTCTGAAAAAATATAGAAAGGGCATAAATGCTAGTCCAGACCCAGCCATTTTTTCCCCATTTTTTCATCACTATTTGTTTTTCATGTTTTTGAACATTAATTACTGATTTACATTCTTGTCTCAATTCCTTTTTACATTTTTTTAAATGATTTTTATTTTTTTTTCCTCATAAGGCCATCTGTTATGATCAACCAACATAGGCATGGATGGCAAGGCTATATTTAAAATGCTTACAAGCAATCATATCAATGGACTACTGGGTGTCAAGAATATACCACTGGCAGAGGGTGGCCCAAAATGCGCTTGATACAGTAACCTACCCTGCTGCACATGTGATGTGAGAAAGGGTCTTCAGCACAGCGGGGAGGGGGAAGGGTAATTGGTGACTGGTCAGGGATCTTTTGCCCTCTCCTGTTAGCTGCTAATCTAACATTGTTATAAATTATTATGTATTAGAACTTGCACATCCTGTCCATGCTGCTAAGCTAGGTCTGTTCTCCTTTATATATGTAGTGGTCACCTTTCAGTATAATAGTAGGTGACCCTGGTTATTGCAATAGAGTTTATATGTAGCTCCTGTTATTTTAGTTAGTCCTGTCTCTTCTGGTCTCGGATTCCATAGCCAGTTTTAGCCTAGGGTTTCTATAACCAGCATAGGCTAGAGCCAGGTTAGGCACTTTTGACAGTTAGAGGTCCAGTTGCATGACAGATTAGAAACTACTAGGGAAGGACTAAAGTGCAGCGCAGATAAGCTGACTCTGAGTTCCAGTGCCACACCACAGTTTCTGACAGTGAGAAGCTGTATTCCAGGCTGGTTGGACAATGGTTGGTGGATCTCCTCATCACTGCAGATCTTGTCTTCAGGTCTCTGCCAAAAAGACAGATGCCACATTGTGATCATAATCCGAAGTTGGCCCCTGAAAATGCATATGCCGTTGGAAGGGGGGGGTAGGGTGCCAAATTAAAGAGGATTGAAACTGCTGTGCTGGTGCACATTAATCAGGCATATTTCACTGTTGTTGCTATTTTAAAAAGGCCATTATAAAAATAATGACAACCAGCAATAAAAAGGAAATAGTCCCTGTGAAAAAATACATGCTGCCTGTTCAAAGATGCACACCATTTTGTTAGCTGCGGGGCTTTCAGTAAGGAGTTACATCTACTTTAATAGACCTGCTAATGCCTACAAGCCCCTTCACTAATCTCTCATTGTATACTTTATCAGCAACACTTCCTATACTTATTGCAGTTAAACCACATTCTGTATTTGGCTTCTGGGAATCCACCATTTGGTGGCTTGCTCATCCAAAAGCCCCCTGTGATATACCTAGAGATGGAGCCCGACGTGGAGTGGAAGGCAATCTCTTACACCTCCAGCCTGGTACCCCTGATAAAGTAAACAGGAGGCACAGAAGTCTGGAGTGGAACGAGTGCCTAGAAGTTCAGATGGTGAGAGCTGCAGATGCGAGGTCTGTGTGTACTTGGATGCAGGCTGGATAGTGCCCCAGGGCAGCAGGTACTTGGCAGGGTGGCGAGTGGCAGACAGCAGGTACTCGGCACACTGGCTGGTCACAGGCAGCAGATGCTTAGGAGGCTGGCAGGTCACAGACAGCAGGTTCTTGGCAGCCTGGCTGGTCACAGGCAGCAGATGCTTAGCAGGCTGGCAGATCACAGACAGCAGGCACTTGGCAGGCTGGCAGGTAGCAGACAGCAGATATAAGGCTGGCTGGACACAAAGCAGGGTCTGGCAAGCTGGGTTGGTAACTATTAGGTACGTCAGGAATAGAGCAGTAGGCAGCAGAGTAGTCAGGCTGGAGTTAGCAACTGCAAACAGGCAGACAGAGGGATCAAGCAGAGACATGGTCAAAATAGGGAGCAGAACACTGTAGACCATAAAGCAAGGTTTTAGTGCAGCAGTGGTGTTTATATAGCCCACTTGGTGTCACTTTAGTGGCTGGCGTGCACGCCAGTGCGCACATATGTTTGCGCGTTTGCATATGCATTCGCAAGTCATGCGAATGGAAATTCTCTGTCCATGTACTTGGCTAATAGATTTTCTCCATCTTTGGATTTGGCTAACAGAAATTCTCTCTCTGCACATAACTATGTGCCTGGGCTTATTTCTTCTTCCCAGACACCACCTTATTAGCCCATCTAAGTCAACTGACCAAGGTTTAAAGGCTTGGCAGCTTATTATGTCTAGAACAGAAAAAACTCAGGGTTCCCCTCGAACCTATGGAATACCCGAACCCATATCTCATCTCTATTTTTATGTTCTTACTACACTTTTACACAAATCTGTAGTGGTGCAAAGAGAGAAAAGAATGAAGATTGAATATATGGGCACCCAACCAAATTAAATACAATTTCCAGCTGCACAGGATAGAACATTTTCCCCATTAGGCCTCTGAGGTAATACAAGTTTTTGAATGTAGCTCCATGTAGATAAAAAGTGACTTGAAGTGTTGTATTAGGTGTATGAAACTAAATCCACCAACTAGAAGGTGACCCTGGAATTATGACTTGCTCACTGTACAGTGTGTGTAGGACTGTGCATGAAATTTGGTAAAATATTACAGCAATTTCCCCTTATTGCTTTCATGTTATAGTGTTTACATTTTTTTGGCATTATAGGATAGGACTGTGTAGATTAGTAATTTACGCCTGATTATTGAAAAGGCAGGCATGCTGATTGCACATGTTAGGGATGGGTTTAATATAGTCCTGGAGTTAGCAGTCAGGAGGACTCCATCCTACAGAGACACAGAGGTCTGTGTATGTGCGTCAGGAGGGCTCCCACCTTCTCCAAGAGAGAGAGACTGCAGGTGGCAGTTTGTGCGTACATACTATCACTTTAAGCAATAGGCGTAACATGCTGCAGAAACAATAATTGTTATAAAACACAACTACCTCCTGAACCCTGTACTAGGAATCCCTAACTATGGGAGGGATATACTACAATACCAATTTAGCAGTCAACTAATGATATACTCTATTTATTTTGCTGGCCAGCTTGTTGGGGTCCAACCTTTATGGTGGGGGACCCATGGTAAAGTACCTTTAAGAACTGATTCAGGCACTATCACTGTTTCTTGCAGACAGAACTGTTCCTCTTTTATCCAGGTGTAATGTAGGGTTGGCCAGCAACCTCTTACCACTCTATATCAGCAGGAGATCTCCTTCTGCCCACTGGCAATGTGTATCCCAGTCAGTGTCCTCAATGTCTAGATTTTCAATAAGGTAGCAGGCTCAACCAGCATCCAGGACATCCCCTGATGCTTTGGAATGGCTGCCACTGTGTCTCTCCATTCCTGAGGTGTAGCAATCCACTCGCAGCTTTAGTCACTTACCAGTTTTCTCCTCCACCTCTCCTCAAACCAGGAACACAATTACAACACTCTCCTTCCTGTCCACCACAGTACTGTGCACAGCTGTACACCTGAGAGCTGAAGTCCAAGAACAAAGCTGTAGTGCATGCTAAGTCTCTTTGGGAACTACATTTCCCACAGTCTTCCTCAGAGTCTCTAACAGTCCACATCCTCAGTTTGCCCCCTAGTGGATGGAGGGCAGCTTATCACTGGCTGATTTATGTTCTGCAATAGAAGTCCCTCACTGTGTCTGTGTAAACGTCTTCTTTGCTGCAAAACACAAAATTCTTTCCACAAACATGAACAAGAGCATATTAGAAACAGTGAACTACTAGTCAGATTTGTGTGGCTGCTCTTCTCCTGACAGTTCTGCAGACCTAGCTACATTTATTTAAAAATGTTTTTGAGATAAAATATATTTTATTATGCTTTTCTAGCAACAATGGTCACAGGAATACATGTATGGATTAAGCTTGAACCTGAACCTCAACTAGAAACGCACATCATGCAGTTTTAAAGAATATGTTGGAAATTTATGGACATGCTTTTTCATAAGGTGGAACTATAATGAAAGAAAAAGCGCCTTACTTTGACAACCCTGTCAAGGTAAATGCAAAGTTTTTCATGCGACCACCATAAGAGAGAGCCTGCAGCACCAGTTTTAGTAGAGAAGAGAAACATTTCAGATATTTTTTTTTTCAATTTATGCATTAAAAAGCAGAATGTCCACAGAAGCAAGACGTTGATATTTTAGGTATTCAAAATTAACCACTTGACCTCCGGAAGATTTACCACCCTTCATTACCAGGCCACTTTTTGCGATAATAATTGATAATTGCGTGGACATGCAACACTGTACCCAAATAAAAATGATGTCATTGTTTTTCGCAACAAATAGAGCTTTCTTCGGGTGGTATTTGATCACTACTGCATTTTTTATTTTTAAAAGATCGACAATTTTAAAAAATATATGTATATTTTACTTTCTGCTATAAAACATATCCAATAAAAAAAATTTAAAAAAATCATATTTCTTCATAAGTTTAGGCCAATATGTATTATGTTACATGTTTTTGGTAAAAAAAAAAAAAAACCCAATAAGCGTATATTGATTGGTTTACGTGAACGTTATAGCGTCTACAAACTTTGGCATATATCCTGGGATTTTTATTTATTTTTCTACTAGTAATGGTGGCGATCAGCGACTTATAGCGAAACTACAATATTGCCGCAGACAATCGGACACTAACAGACACTTTTGACACTTTTTGGGAACCAGTGACACGAATATAGTGATCAGTGCTACAAATATGCACTGTCACTATACTAATGACACTGGCTGGGAAACAGTTAAATATCTAGGGCGATCAAAGGGTTAAATGTGTGCCTAGCCAGTGTTTTGGTGTACACTGTTTGCTGTTTTTCTAGGGGAAGAAATTAATTCTAGTCCCTGCTTAGCAGGAACACAGAATCCATCCATTTCCCCTGTTAGAATAGCAATCTGCCTTGTTTACATAGGCAGATCGCCGTTCTATGTTAGATACCAATGATTGTCGGGTACCAGATTGGCTTCTGCTGTGAGTATTCACAGCAGAAGGGGCATGCCCCCTGCAGGTGAAAATGCCAAATCATGTATATATACGTGATCACGTGCACAGCTGCCATCCTGAAGCAGTAAAACTGCTATAGGGTGGTCAGCAGGTGGTTAAAGCGTACTTAACCGGTTGCCGACCGCCGCACGACTATATACTGCGGCGGTCAGCCCCGGCCAGGCAGAGTGACGTATCGGTACGTCACTCGCCTGTCACTGACTTGCGAGCCTACCGCGGCTCGTTCACAGGCAAGTCAGTGCGTGTGACCGGCGGACTCGATGTCCGCCAGTCACACTGCGATCGCTCCTGTGAAGGGAGAAAGACAGAGCAGCTTGTGTAAACAAGCTGCCTGTCAGTTCTCCCTGTGTAAAAGTAAAGATCTGACCGTTCTACTATGTAGAACGGTTGATCTTTGCTTTTACACCAATAGGAATGTCCCTACACAGTAGAAAGCACGCCCCTAGGACACACTTAACCCCTCCCTGTCCAATAAAGTTAACCCCTTCCCTGCCAGTGTCATTTTTGCAGTAACAGTGCATATGTATAGCACTGATTACTGCAGTAATGTCACTGGTAACCCCAAAAGTGTCAAAAATGTCAGTCAAGGGTCCGATCTGTCCGCCGCAATGTCGCAGTACCGAAAAAAAAATCGCAGATCGCCGCCATTACGCGTTAAAAAAAAAAAACACCAAAAATGACAAAAATCTTTCTCTTTGTTAGTAAACGCGATAACTTTTGCGCAAACCAATCAAAATACGCTTTTTGCGATTTTTTTTACCAAACATAGGTAGCATAAAACAAATTGGCCGAAAAATGTTAAAAAATTTTGATTTTTACTTTTTTTTTTGGGGAATTTCATATAAAAAAATGTGAAAAATATTGTTATTTTTGCAAAATTTACGCTCTTTTTTTGTTTATAGCGCGTGATCAAAAAATCGCACAGGTGATCAAATACCACCAAAAGAAAGCTCTGTTTGTGGGAAAAAAAGGACGTCAAATTCGTTTAGGTACAGCGTCGCACGACCGCGCAATTGTCCGTTAAAATCACGCAGTAAAAAATCGCAAAAAAAACCCTGGTCCTTTAGCAGCCAAATCCTCCGGGGCTTAAGTGGTTAAGAGACCGTAAGACGTAATCGATTTTGTGCCCTTTCCGCTTGCTTTGCTTCACCTGAAAAGGAATTGGATAGTTAGGATTAATTTTTTTTTTTACTTACCTTGTAATTGTAGAAAGAAATACTCACCTTTCGTCACTTCCTCCCTCTGTGGCCTCGGCCCGCGCTGTCTCTTCCGGTTTGCAATGATTCCTGGGAGCTGAACGTCATCGCTCCCAGGAATCAATGCGACGGCACCGGCCCCGCTCGTCACTTCCGGTGCGACGCCGCATTCCCTGCTAAACAGCTGCTGGGCATGCCCAGAAGCTGTGTAGGAATGCGGCGCCGCGCCGGAAGTGACGAGAGGGGCCGGTGAAGGCGCATTCTGGGAGAAGAAGACGCGGAAGAGGACGCAGAAGAGGATCGCGTTGGCTTCAGCTGCCCACAACAGAGATGGCAGAGAGTATTTCTTCTTGCAGGTAAGTGCGAACCGGGACAGATCAGAGGCTAGCCATTGTGGAATGTACTAGCCCTGACTGTCCCGGGGGTATGTTCATTAAAAAAATGGTTTTTGTGCCCGGAATTCCGCTTTAATTAAGAATCACTGGAAGTGTGCCAATTGAAGACCATTTATATGTAAAGCTGGCCATACACTAGTAGACTTGTGTTAAAATTTTTCGTTTTAAGAAAGTTTGTTGGATTTTCTAATCATTAGTGGGGTCAAATTGATTTTTATTTTCAATCACCGTGATGATAAAATCCGAAGGTGCAGGATAGAAAGTCTTTCTTAACCACTTGTAGACCACCGCAAGTACATTTACTGCGGCGGTCAGCCCCTCCTGGGCAAAGTGACGTAGTACATCACTAGCCCAGGAGCCTGTAGGGGGCGAGCGCACGCCGCCGGAGGCGCGCTCCCGCCCCCGCTCGTGCCCCTGCATCCCCGGGCGTGTGATCGGCGGGTCCGATGTCTGCCGGTCACTCGCAATCTCCCGGTGGAGAGGGAGAAAGGCAGGCGGCTAATGTAAACAAAGCCGCCTGTCATTCTCCCTGGTGTAACAGCAGAGATCATGCGATCCTGCTATGTAGGATCGTATGTCTCTGTGGTTACATGAAAAGCCACACCCCTTTACAGTTAGAAGCACGCCCCTAGGGACACATTTAACCCCTGCATCGCTAATAAAGTTAACCCCTTCCCTGCCAGTGTAATTTTTACAGTAACAGTGCATATGTATAGCACTGATTACTGTAGTAATGTCACTGGTACCCCCAAAAGTGTCAAAAATGTCAGTCAAGGGTCCGATCTGTCCGCTGCTATTGTCGCAGTACCGCAAAAAAATCACAGATCGCCGCCATTACGCGTTAAAAAAAACACCAAAAATGACAGAAATCTTTCCCTTAGTTCGTAAACGCAATAACTTTTGCGCAAACCAATCAAAATACGCTTTTTGCGATTTTTTTTACCAAACATATGTAGCAGAAAACAAATTCGCCAAAAATGTTAAAAAATTTTGATTTTTACATTTTTTTTTCGGAATTTCATATAAAAAAATGTGAAAAATATTGTTATTTTTGCAAAATTTACGCTCTTTTTTGGTTTATAGCGCAAAAAGTAAAAATCGCACAGGTGATCAAATACCACCAAAAGCTCTGTTTGTGGGAAAAAAGGACGTCAAATTCGTTTAGGTACATCGTCGCACGACCGCGCAATTGTTCGTTAAAGTCACGCAGTGCCGAATCGCAAAAAAGGCCCTGGTCAGGGAGGGGGTAAAATCTTCCGCGGCTTAAGTGGTTAATATCACAAAAAAATGAAAATCGCACAGGTGATCAAATACCACCAAAAGAAAGCTCTGTTTGTTGGAAAAAAAGGATGTAAATTTTGTTTTGGTAGGGCGTTGCATGACCGCGCAATTGTCAGTTAAAGTCGCACAGTGCCGAATCGCAAAAAGTGACATGGACGTAGGACAGCAAAATCCTCCGGTGGTAAAGTGGTTAAGGTATGTCATCTAAGTCCCAGCCTCTATACAAGGGTCTTAGTGTAACTATGGGAAAAATATAAAGGTATAGTTCACACAAAAAATGCGTATGCGGGTAAGCTTTGACTAAAGTTGAATAATGCCCTTGCTTTAGGTGTAGGCCATTTACGTACCTCCTGAAGCCTGACTGAAAAAATTCTTAGAGATGGTATGATCCCATTCTGCCTTGTTGCTAGTACTTTGCTAAGAGACTCTATTCACCTCCACTATCACAGAAGCAAGCTCTTTCTCTGATTTGAACCTACTCACATGCACTTTCTATCCCCTGACACAGTAGCTCTGAGCTCAGCGTTTGAGAGCTTGGAGCTCAGATCAAAATTTGCCTGGTCAAATGTTGATCCATCTATGGCCAGCTTTATACTGTTCCTGTATAATGAGACTAGAGATGAGTCAAACACCCCCCTGTTCGGTTCGCACCAGAATTCCCGAACAAAGAAAAAGTTTTGACCCAAACGACGAACCGTATTAAAGTCTCGGGGACTTGCATTTAAGCCACTTTGCATTTAAGCCACTTTGAAGGCTTAAATGCAAGTTATTGGCCATAAAAAGGGTATGGGGGACCGGGTACTGCCCTGGGGGACATGTATCAATGCAAAACGTTTTTTTTTTTAAAGATCGTTTTTTTCAGAAGCAGTGATTTTAATAATGCTTAACCACTTTACCACTTTTGCGATTCGGCGCTGTGCGATTTCAACTGACAATTGCGCGGTCGTGCGACGCCGTACCCAAACGAAATTTACGTCCTTTTTTCCCACAAACAGAGCTTTCTTTTGGTGGTATTTGATCACCTGTGCGATTTTTACTTTTTGCGCTATAAACAAAAAAAGAGCGTTTATTTTGAAAAAATAACAATATTTTTAAAATTTTTTTATATGAAATTCCCCCCAAAAAAGATGTAAAAACCAATTTTTTAAAAAATGTTTGGCCAATTTGTTTTCTGCTACCTATGTTTGGTAAAAAAAAATCGCAATAAGCGTATTTTGATTGGTTTGCGCAAAAGTTATTGCGTTTACTAACAAAGGGAAAGATTTCTGTCATTTTTGGTGTTTTTTTTTTAAACGCGTAATGGCGGCGATCTGCGATTTTTTTTGTGGGACTGCGACATTGCGGCGGACAGATCGGATCCTTGACTGACATTTTTGGGGGTACCAGTGACATTACTACAGTAATCAGTGCTATATATATATGCACTGTTACTGTAAAAATGACACTGGCAGGGAAGGGGTTAATTTCATTGGAGAGGGAGGGGTTAATGTATGCCTGGTGCTTACTGACGTGTAGGGGGGGAGGTGACTGAGTGAGTCCCCATGTTGATGGGGACAAGAGCAATCTTCCCGTCAGCCCTGGGCATTGGTTGTGGGGGTCTGAGGGCAGGAGGCTTATCAAAATTTGGAAAGTCCCTTTAACAAGTGGGCCCCCAAATCCCAGCCCCCCCCCCCATGTGAATGAGTATGAGGTACATAGTACCCCTACCCATTCAACAAAAAAGTATAAAAATAAATAAAAACAGGAGGCTGTTTGACAATTCCTTTATTAAAAATAAAAAACAATGTCCCCAGATGTAGATCCATCGTCAATCACCGCCAGACCTGAAAAAGAGAAAAAAAAACACTCCGCCGTCAACTATGGCAAACCGCCGAATACCTGGCTTGCCCTTTGACAGTTCTTGTATACGGTAGGTAAGGGTGGGGCCTGGCAACATCAGCTAGTGACACCTCCCCCTTGTGACATCATTGACCCAGCAGCAAGCAGCAATCGGTGATGTCACAATGGGGTGGCGCCACCAGGTGAAGTCGCCAGGTGGCTTTGCCCCTTACCTATATAAATACTGTCCAACGGTGGAGCAGTAGGCGGTTAGCCTTGGTTGAAGCATTTTCTAGGGGTGGGTCAGCAGTAGCGACAGCATCATTAATGACGATGGAGCTACATCAGGGGACATTCTTTTTTTTAATAAAGGAATTGTCAAAAACTGTCTGTGTTTTTATTACACCACGGCCTGCTTCTCTGCCCCACTCCTTAAAAACCAGCTATTCACTGCTCCCTGATTGGGCAAAGCTTTGCCCGAACAGGGCTTAGAATGCACAGTGCAGTGTGCAATGCATTGAAGGGCATTCGCCGAACAGGCGATGTTCAGGCCAAACTTTTGCTCTACCTGAACTGTTTGCCCAAATCTAATCGTGATATCTCAGAAATGTATTCATTCAGACTTGTAAAGTTAGAGGGCCACTTAAAAGTGTGTATTACCATCTTCATACTGTATACAGAACAGACCAAAGCTCAGTGATGCCAAATGTAAAGCTAGCTCGGAGGCAATTAAAGAACACCTGACCTATTCAAAATCCTCAAGGACTCACATATCATTTTACAAGGATTCTCATAAAAAAGATCAGGTAAAGCATTAAGTCACTACAGAGACATCAAATGTACAGAAAAAGTTTCTGCTTGTCTGATTTGATTATCAGCTTAGTCAGTCACCTGTATTTAACCTATTAAGCATGCTGGAATAGTTAACATTCTTTGATCCTAGGAGATCAACCATTTAAAATCAAAAGTGTTTTCGGCTGATGTTCAAGCCACTTCTTCATGTTAAATATTCATCCTTGCCTCCCAAGAGTTGAATGATATCTGCCCTGGTTCTCAAGGGTCAGAGTTTTTATAATAATCCGAACAAGCTTTTAGTGCTTAATTGCTGATCTTTTACAATCCTGTTACGAGGGCAAGATCTGAACACAGATAAGCCTGCAAGATTAGGATGAACCCTTTCATGGCTAAGGCTGACAACTATAAAAGTTAATTTAACATGTAAGGATCACTTTGTGGGCCATTCACTTGTTTTCAAGTGCCGATCAGGGCAGCTAGGTGAGGATAGAACTGTGTAAGAGTTTTCCAAGAGGTAATATTAAGGCAGTTTTCCAACTCATTGCTGGGGCCATGTATTCCTTTTTTGCTAGACAAAGGGAAACAAAAGTATTTCACTGCATATACTGTATCACCAATGCCCTCCACCCATTTAAAGAGAAGATTGCACCAGGTCCTGGCAGAGGACCAACACATTCAAGGACAGGCAGATGTCTGACTAGTGATAAGAGAATTTTAAATAATCCTATTTGTCAGCAATTTGCTCTTTATGCTACCACAATGCCGTTTGTCTGGTTTTTAACTGGCAAAATAGGATTTTTGTACCTATCATAAAATCATTTTCTTGAAGTTCATTGAGGGACATAGGAATGCAATAATTCATGAACATTTGGGCTATACTGCCTCATTCATGTAGAGCTAATCTCCATAGAACCAATGAATTGTAATGAGACCATTCTGCCCTGCACCTGTGATGACCCGTCCTTACCTTACCCGAGAATACCAAAACACCTTACACCAGGGGGTCAAACTCAATTTCATTGTGGGCCGCATCACCATTAGAGGGCCAGTTCTATCTGTAGCCCACCACTATCAGAAGTCAAGAGCCCCCACCCTCCCTTACATCACAGTGCATTCCCTTTACCATGTTCTGCTGCTGGGAAGAAGCTGGAGGCAGGGCTAGGAAGCAGCAACTATGCCAGAAAAGAAAATGAGCGCTATTCAGCACCTCACTCCTGCGCTCAGAACCCGGTCCTCAGGCTGCCTCAATCCCGGAACTCGTACTTACACTTGGCATCCAATATGGCTAGGCTTTGCTGCCCCTTACGACCGGGGCGGTCGACCAGACACTGTAGATATAAAACAAAGAAAAGGGCGCACCAGCCTAGCGCATTATCCTCAGCGAGTTTATTTAAAATATCAAGATAAAAATCAGCTACTCACAAACATACGTAGAAAACAAGCATATCAGTTCCATAAAGCCGCCTCATTATAGGAGTCCAATATCTCATAGAAGCAGAGGGCTGACGCGTTTCGAGGCTGTGCCTCTTCCTCAGAGCCTGGAGGCCATGACCAAATCTATGGCTTAAATATAGTGTGGTAAACCAGGCCTCCACATGACCCTTAGGGATGTGGGAGGAGATATCGCCCAAATGGGCGTGGCTACATAGCTAGTTGTCAAAAGCATAACAGATGTTGATTAGCGAACCCTAAACATCCAATGGCTCTATTGGTATGCTACCCAATCAACAGCATCTTCCCAACTCATCTGGAGTTTAGCATAATAGTACATTAAGAATAGCGCAATCTGAATATTGCAATAAGTCAGGACAATACACTGCTCTGTCAGTGCTGCACGGAACAACCCCTCCTTCTCTCACGGTACATGCGTGACACCAGGAGCTGGAAAATCAGTCAGGCGCATAATGGTTCACTTATCTTAGTAGTATTACTCACGCTGCCGCCTGTGAGTATCGAGGATTCGTACCTGCAGGGGAGTAATGCATAGGGCCAATGTACCAGGTTAAAAGATTAATATTCTTATTTGGGGTAATCTGATGAACCCCTCATTATTGTGTGTAAGAGATGTGATGCTACACACTTTACCTGGGGATGTCTCGATGCCCATCAAAGGTGAAGCATCACTACTGGATTGCTCCGATCGTGGCCCAGCCGATGGTGGAACGCATGCCGCTCATACCGGAACTGCCATGCGTTCCACCGTGTGACATCACTTCCGCCCGTAAGAATGGTGACGACTTCCGTCCTTCTGCATATCCGGGCGGTGAGACGCAACCACCGGATCCAGAAGGGAGGGAAACTGTGCGAACAGAGGGTGGAACAATCTGACGACAGTCCCAGTGCACACCACGTCCCATCTCCACGGCGCACACACAGTAACAATGAGAGAAGGAAGGGAGGGTGGATGCTCCGCCCTGATTAAGCCAAAATATTAATTTAAAATCAAACATTTTAAGACGGGATGTGTAATCCAATGACAATATACTGTAGTCCCAACTCAATCCTTTCGGACTCAAATGAAAATCTGTCAAGATGGGAGTTGTATGGGAAGCACACCAGCATGAGATGGACCAGAGTCAAAGATAATATTGCTGTATAGGCAATCCAATATAATAGACTAAAATAGTGGAATTAATAAAAGACAATAAGCTGATAATATTGCTTAGTAAGCCAATATAAAATCACATATGTAAAAATGCCATATGACAACACACATATTGTACAATTATAATAAATATAGTGATAGATGTATATATAATGTAATAAAACAATTGATAAAAATGTGTGTATATATATATATATATATATATATATATATGTTTAAAATATATATATAAAAAACACTTATTAAATGTGGTATGTAAACCCTTTGACGCAAATATAGGCGTACTGTACCTCCTCTAAAAACAAACCTTGAAAAATCAGAGAAATTGGAGAAATTAACTCAATAATCTATCGAGAGACCCTATATAGAAAAAAAAAAAAAAAAAGGGGGGGGGGGGGAAACCTACGTTATTACTCATACAGAGAGCCAATGGGAGGAACAAGGATAGTTGGGTCTAATGTAAGAGTGTGTATTGTATTCCAATACATACATTAATTAATTCATGTTTAGGGAGAGGAGGTGTTATAAAAAATACATACCTCATATTTATATACATGTGTACACATATACACATACATATACACGCATGTGTGGGGACCACACACATATACACACGTGCATACAAGCATACACGTGTGAACCCCTCAAAAGAAAACAGAAAATAGGTGATGGACAACCTTAGGGTGGAGCCACGGGGGAGAGGCAGAATATAGCTACACGGGGGCCAAGGGAGCAAGAGCACACCTGGAAAAAGAGGGTGGAGAGGAAGAACGCGCTGAATGGCACTACAGCACGCTCTGGATCTCGAGATCTTTGTTTAATCCCCCCGGGGACATGGACCCTAGGGTGAAGATCCAGTACGACTCTCGCCTACACAACTTCTGAAACCTGGCTCCCTCATCGGGGTCCTTGGCTATTGACTCAATGCCGAAGACCCGTAGGCCCGTCGGGTCCCCTTCGTGGTGCTGCTCAAAGTGGCGAGGTATGGAGTAACTGTTGCGGTCTTTTATTCCTGCCTTGGTTTTCCTATTCAGGATACTGCACTTGTGTTCACCAAACCTTACTCTAAGGGGCCGTATAGTTCGGCCCACATAGAGTAGGTTGCACGGGCAGACGATACCATAGACCACGTAATTGGTACCACAATTAATAAATTGTTTAATTTTCGTACTCCGGCCATTCAACCCAGAGACTTCACTCTTTCTGTGCCACATATATGAGCAGGTTCCGCAATTCCTTACTCCACACCTAAAACTGCCCTTTTGATCAAACACAGTGAACCACGGATTGCTCAAGGTGACGGCACTACGGACCTTGTTCTTCCTAACCCTACTAGGGGCAATCTGACTCCTAAGGTCTCTACGTTTTCTAAAAACCACCTCTGGAACCGGGGGGAGGAGAGATCCCAGAACTGGATCTTGTTTCAGAATGTTCCAGTTGCGCTTCAGAGTGCGCTGTATACTGAAAGCTTTGTTGTTATATATTGTACTGAACCTAGTAATCCTTGTTCCAGATGGCACAGTAGGCTGTTTCTTAGGTCTAGCACCTAAGCTTGTATTCTTGACTCGGAGACCTCCATCACAGGCACCCTCCCTCCCATATTGCTGCAAATATTTATTGTAGGCCTCATCAATGAGATTGACTTGGTAACCCTTTTCTAAGAATCTATTTCTCAGGACCTGGCCCTGTTCTTCATAATCTGCAACCAGAGTGCAGGTCCTCTGTAGTCTGCAGAATTTGCCAAAGGGGACATTTCTAATCCACCTCGGATGGTGGTTACTCTCCGCGTGGAGGTAAGAGTTCCCCCCACTCGGCTTGAAGTGTGTCTTAGAAATTATGCCCCCATCCTGAGTAGCTCGTAATTCGAGATCTAAGAACACCAATAGATTGTCATTTACAACATGGGTAAAGGATATCTCAAAGGGATTGCTGCTGCAATGTGAGATGAACCCATCCAGCTCTTCACTAGTACCGTCCCAGATGATCAATATATCATCAATATATCTGGAATACAAAGCCAAATGGGCTCTGTATGGGTTGTTATTCCAGATATATTGGTCCTCTCAGTACCCCATGAATAGGTTGGCGTAACTGGGAGCGAACCGGGCACCCATGGCAGTGCCTCTGGTCTGCCTGTAGTACTCATCCAAGTAAGTGAAGTAGTTGTGATTCAATGTATAATCAATACAGTCAACCACAAACTTTGCTTGGAGAGGGTGTAAATTGCTGGATTTTAAAAAGTGATCAACTGCTGCAAGGCCAAAGTCGTGCCTGATGGACGTGTATAAGGATGATACATCTAACGATACCCATTTATACTGTTGCAGCCATTGTATAGGTGCTAGAATTTCGAGCATGTGTCCTGAGTCCCTAACATATGACGGCAATGCCATAACTAAATCCTGCAGGAAGGAGTCGATGTAACTGCCCAAATTGCTTGTCAGACTGTCAATACCAGCTATGATGGGTCTTCCGGGGGGATTTGTTTCATTCTTGTGTATCTTAGGGATATGGTAGAAATGGGGGGTTCTGGGATGCTGGATATACAGGAAATGGTACTCACTTTTCGTGATGATGCTTTTTAGTAATGCATCATCTAGGAGTGCCTTAAGAGTACTTTTATAGTCGTGCAAGGGATTTTTCTCAAGCCTTTCGTATGTTGTCTCATCACCCAACAACCTGAAGGCTTCTGCTAAGTATGCAGTCCTATCCTGTATCACCAGACTACCCCCTTTGTCTGCCTGTCTAATTATGACTTCATCTCTGCCCTTCAATTCTTTAATCACGTCCCCCACAGAGGAACCCTCACGAGTCAAGATATTATGCCCGAAATTGGGCCTGCTGTGGTCCCTTCTGGCACACAATTGTCTGAGTTCCCCAAGGACTACCTCGTAGAAGACAGGGATGAAATTGCCCTTAGCCCAATGGGGAAAAAACGATGATTTGGGCCTAAAATTTGTATGGATGATGTCCGCACCACCCCCAGATGTGGGGAAGTCCATCATAGAGTCATCGCACCCCCCTTCCTGAAAAAGATCCTCTAAAATGGCGAGAGCCTCGTCTTCTGTTGTAGTATGAGGATTAGGACAATCCGTGGAAGGTCGGATTGGTGCTAGAGCAACTACATTTCCACAGTGTTCCACCATGTCCTTTTTCATAGCGTAATACCTCTGGACTGTAAGTCCACGGATATACCTATTCAGATCCACAAAGAGGTTGAAGAGGTTCGGCTGGCTGTCTGGCGCAAAATTTAGCCCCTTCCGTAGCAAGTCTAGTTCGGTCTCAGAGAAGACCGAAGCAGACAAGTTGTAGATCTTTATAGTTGACTTGCCCGCCGTCATCTTCTTCCTCCCTTGAACCTTCTTTCCTCCCCTCGTGCCTCTCTTTCTCTTTCTCTCTGTTCCATTTTCCTTACTGACTGTCTCAGCGGGAATGAATTTTGGTGTTTTGCTGCTGTGGGCGTGAATCCCCCCACAGCTCCTCTCCCTAAAAAACGGGAATCTGGCTGCTGGTCCCCAGCTGGTAAGTGGTGAGACTGGCGTGCGGACCCAGGCCCAAAACTGGTATCCACCCCAATCTCCTCCACACCAGCGGAGGAAAATTCTGTAGTCATGTGATCAGAGACGCCCCTGTCCTCACATGGGGCTGAATCTGGTACATTCTCTATATTTTTCTTTATGGGAGCTTTATTGCTAGGAATGACACTACCAACCTCTCTTATGTCATTGGGGTTACCATTACCCCTGTTATAAGCATTGTTATGCCGTTGGTAGTGACGTTTGTTCTTTTTCTTCCTCTGGGGTCTATTGGGCCTAAAGTGATTCACATTGTCACCTTCCCTGGACTCATTATCTGGGACCCTGTTAGTAAATATGTCCCTTTTCCAATTCAGCTCCCTCCCCTCCTGGTAGTCAAGTCTGTCTCTCTCAAACTTTCCTGATTTTTTGCTAATCAGTTCGGTTTCGAAACTGACTATCTGGTCATTTACCTTGCCATCCCAACTGTTGAAGGATGGCAAATCTACAAAGGAGGCCAGTTCTTCTTGTACGTTCTTCAGATCCTCCCGAATACTGTCCAGATTCCTTTTCCTTTGTATCACGATAGATTCAAGGAGGATTTTATTACATTCTCTCAACTTATTGAGCCAGTTACTTTGTAGGTCCTCGTCCAACCAAAAACAGGTCTTGGTGAGTCTGAGGCCTCTAGGAATCCTATTAACCTCAAGGTATTTCTCCAATAATAAAATGTCCCACCATTGCGTCATTTCCTTCTCCAAGGTATGTTTAAGTTTATAAAATAGAGACACCATAGTGTCTTTTCTATCCACAACCGCTATAGTCTCTTCATTCCCCGTAGTCGGTGCATGCTGCTTTTCAAAGGAATCGATGCTACTGTTAAAACCTCTAGCTAAGGATTGCCTCCTGAGTTCCCTTTCTTCTATTGAAAGGACCATGTTGAAGTGTCCTTTAAGCACAGCCAATCCAGTAGAATTCCAGAGAGCCTATTCCTCAGCCGCAGGAGTCCCACTTGTATATATGCCAGAAAAGAAAATGAGCGCTATTCAGCACCTCACTCCTGCGCTCAGAACCCGGTCCTCAGGCTGCCTCAATCCCGGAACTCTTACTTACACTTGGCATCCAATATGGCTAGGCTTTGCTGCCCCTTACGACCGGGGCGGTCGACCAGACACTGTAGATATAAAACAAAGAAAAGGGCGCACCAGCCTAGCGCATTATCCTCAGCGAGTTTATTTAAAATATCAAGATAAAAATCAGCTACTCACAAACATACGTAGAAAACAAGCATATCAGTTCCATAAAGCCGCCTCATTATAGGAGTCCAATATCTCATAGAAGCAGAGGGCTGACGGGTTTCGAGGCTGTGCCTCTTCCTCAGAGCCTGGAGGCCATGACCAAATCTATGGCTTAAATATAGTGTGGTAAACCAGGCCTCCACATGACCCTTAGGGATGTGGGAGGAGATATCGCCCAAATGGGCGTGGCTACATAGCTAGTTGTCAAAAGCATAACAGATGTTGATTAGCGAACCCTAAACATCCAATGGCTCTACTGGTATGCTACCCAATCAACAGCATCTTCCCAACTCATCTGGAGTTTAGCATAATAGTACATTAAGAATAGCGCAATCTGAATATTGCAATAAGTCAGGACAATACACTGCTCTGTCAGTGCTGCACGGAACAACCCCTCCTTCTCTCACGGTACATGCGTGACACCAGGAGCTGGAAAATCAGTCAGGCGCATAATGGTTCACTTATCTTAGTAGTATTACTCACGCTGCCGCCTGTGAGTATCGAGGATTCGTACCTGCAGGGGAGTAATGCATAGGGCCAATGTACCAGGTTAAAAGATTAATATTCTTATTTGGGGTAATCTGATGAACCCCTTATTATTGTGTGTAAGAGATGTGATGCTACACACTTTACCTGGGGATGTCTCGATGCCCATCAAAGGTGAAGCATCACTACTGGATTGCTCCGATCGTGGCCCAGCCGATGGTGGAACGCACGCCGCTCATACCGGAACTGCCATGCGTTCCACCGTGTGACATCACTTCCGCCCGTAAGAATGGTGACGACTTCCGTCCTTCTGCATATCCGGGCGGTGAGACGCAACCACCGGATCCAGAAGGGAGGGAAACTGTGCGAACAGAGGGTGGAACAATCTGACGACAGTCCCAGTGCACACCACGTCCCATCTCCACGGCGCACACACAGTAACAATGAGAGAAGGAAGGGAGGGTGGATGCTCCGCCCTGATTAAGCCAAAATATTAATTTAAAATCAAACATTTTAAGCCGGGATGTGTAATCCAATGACAATATACTGTAGTCCCAACTCAATCCTTTCGGACTCAAATGAAAATCTGTCAAGATGGGAGTTGTATGGGAAGCACACCAGCATGAGATGGACCAGAGTCAAAGATAATATTGCTGTATAGGCAATCCAATATAATAGACTAAAATAGTGGAATTAATAAAAGACAATAAGCTGATAATATTGCTTAGTAAGCCAATATAAAATCACATATGTAAAAATGCCATATGACAACACACATATTGTACAATTATAATAAATATAGTGATAGATGTATATATAATGTAATAAAACAATTGATAAAAATGTGTATATATATATATATATATATATGAAGCGCAACTGGAACATTCTGAAACAAGATCCAGTTCTGGGATCTCTCCTCCCCCCGGTTCCAGAGGTGGTTTTTAGAAAACCTAGAGACCTTAGGAGTCAGATTGCCCCTAGTAGGGTTAGGAAGAACAAGGTCCGTAGTGCCGTCACCTTGAGCAATCCGTGGTTCACTGTGTTTGATCAAAAGGGCAGTTTTAGGTGTGGAGTAAGGAATTGCGGAACCTGCTCATATATGTGGCACAGAAAGAGTGAAGTCTCTGGGTTGAATGGCCGGAGTACGAAAATTAAACAGTTTATTAATTGTGGTACCAATTACGTGGTCTATGGTATCGTCTGCCCGTGCAACCTACTCTATGTGGGCCGAACTATACGGCCCCTTAGAGTAAGGTTTGGTGAACACAAGTGCAGTATCCTGAATAGGAAAACCAAGGCAGGAATAAAAGACCGCAACAGTTACTCCATACCTCGCCACTTTGAGCAGCACCACGAAGGGGACCCGACGGGCCTACGGGTCTTCGGCATTGAGTCAATAGCCAAGGACCCCGATGAGGGAGCCAGGTTTCAGAAGTTGTGCAGGCGAGAGTCGTACTGGATCTTCACCCTAGGGTCCATGTCCCCGGGGGGATTAAACAAAGATCTCGAGATCCAGAGCGTGCTGTAGTGCCATTCAGCGCGTTCTTCCTCTCCACCCTCTTTTTCCAGGTGTGCTCTTGCTCCCTTGGCCCCCGTGTAGCTATATTCTGCCTCTCCCCCGTGGCTCCACCCTAAGGTTGTCCATCACCTATTTTCTGTTTTCTTTTGAGGGGTTCACACGTGTATGCTTGTATGCACGTGTGTATATGTGTGTGGTCCCCACACATGCGTGTATATGTATGTGTATATGTGTACACATGTATATAAATATGAGGTATGTATTTTTTATAACACCTCCTCTCCCTAAACATGAATTAATTAATGTATGTATTGGAATACAATACACACTCTTACATTAGACCCAACTATCCTTGTTCCTCCCATTGGCTCTCTGTATGAGTAATAACGTAGGTTTCCCCCCCCCCCCCTTTTTTTTTTTTTTTTCTATATAGGGTCTCTCGATAGATTATTGAGTTAATTTCTCCAATTTCTCTGATTTTTCAAGGTTTGTTTTTAGAGGAGGTACAGTACGCCTATATTTGCGTCAAAGGGTTTACATACCACATTTAATAAGTGTTTTTTTATATATATATTTTAAATATATATATATATATATATATATATATATATATATATATATATATATATATATATATATACACATTTTTATCAATTGTTTTATTACATTATATATACATCTATCACTATATTTATTATAATTGTACAATATGTGTGTTGTCATATGGCATTTTTACATATGTGATTTTATATTGGCTTACTAAGCAATATTATCAGCTTATTGTCTTTTATTAATTCCACTATTTTAGTCTATTATATTGGATTGCCTATACAGCAATATTATCTTTGACTCTGGTCCATCTCATGCTGGTGTGCTTCCCATACAACTCCCATCTTGACAGATTTTAATTTGAGTCCGAAAGGATTGAGTTGGGACTACAGTATATTGTCATTGGATTACACATCCCGGCTTAAAATGTTTGATTTTAAATTAATATTTTGGCTTAATCAGGGTGGAGCATCCACCCTCCCTTCCTTCTCTCATTGTTACTGGAGATGGGACGTGGTGTGCACTGGGACTGTCGTCAGATTGTTCCACCCTCTGTTCGCACAGTTTCCCTCCCTTCTGGATCCGGTGGTTGCGTCTCACCGCCCGGATATGCAGAAGGACGGAAGTCGTCACCATTCTTACGGGCGGAAGTGATGTCACACGGTGGAACGCATGGCAGTTCCGGTATGAGCGGCGTGCATTCCACCATCGGCTGGGCCACGATCGGAGCAATCCAGTAGTGATGCTTCACCTTTGATGGGCATCGAGACATCCCCAGGTAAAGTGTGTAGCATCACATCTCTTACACACAATAATGAGGGGTTCATCAGATTACCCCAAATAAGAATATTAATCTTTTAACCTGGTACATTGGCCCTATGCATTACTCCCCTGCAGGTACGAATCCTCGATACTCACAGGCGGCAGCGTGAGTAATACTACTAAGATAAGTGAACCATTATGCGCCTGACTGATTTTCCAGCTCCTGGTGTCACGCATGTACCGTGAGAGAAGGAGGGGTTGTTCCGTGCAGCACTGACAGAGCAGTGTATTGTCCTGACTTATTGCAATATTCAGATTGCGCTATTCTTAATGTACTATTATGCTAAACTCCAGATGAGTTGGGAAGATGCTGTTGATTGGGTAGCATACCAGTAGAGCCATTGGATGTTTAGGGTTCGCTAATCAACATCTGTTATGCTTTTGACAACTAGCTATGTAGCCACGCCCATTTGGGCGATATCTCCTCCCACATCCCTAAGGGTCATGTGGAGGCCTGGTTTACCACACTATATTTAAGCCATAGATTTGGTCATGGCCTCCAGGCTCTGAGGAAGAGGCACAGCCTCGAAACGCGTCAGCCCTCTGCTTCTATGAGATATTGGACTCCTATAATGAGGCGGCTTTATGGAACTGATATGCTTGTTTTCTACGTATGTTTGTGAGTAGCTGATTTTTATCTTGATATTTTAAATAAACTCGCTGAGGATAATGCGCTAGGCTGGTGCGCCCTTTTCTTTGTTTTATATCTACAGTGTATAGGAAGCAGCAACTGCAGGGTCTGGAGGAGGGCTGGAGTCTGCTGAATGCTGAGACCAGTGGAGGCGGAGAGGAAGGTGTGCTTCGGCTGCACTGAAAGGTGCATGATCTGGAGGAGGAGTTGTGTCCTCCCCTCTGCTGCCAACTGCTGAGTTGGGGGGGGTCCTCTCTGCAGCTGCAGGGGGATGCACAGGATCTGGCAGAGGAGTTCTGTCCTCTCTGCTGCTGTCTGCTGAGACAAGGTGGGGGCAGACATGGGGGAGATGCAGCAACTGCAGGAGAGGTGCAAGGGCCACATAAAATTACCTGGAGGGCCGGATCCGGCCCGCGGGCCTTGTGTTTGACACCTGTGCCTTACACGGTTTAAATGGGTTTTATTTACCTGCTTCCTGCCCACATCATTGTAAAATGACGGATGGGCGGGAACTCTGTTATACTGGTAGGAAGTCATATGACGTCTTCCCGAGAACGGGCCATACTCCGTCACAATATGTCACTCATTGTGTCCACCAGGCACAGCAGATGATTCATCAGTGTACCAGCTCGCTGACGATAACATGTGATCGCTGGGACCAATCGCAGCAGACCACATGACAGTTGTAAACAATGAATGGCTTCCTTTCATGCTATTCATTTCATGCAATTGTGTTGCTAGCTGTGATTGGTCACAGTAATCACATGGTACAGACAGCCCATTTGTACCAATCAAAAAAATACACAGTATCTACACACTGTCCTTTAGTAAAAATATGTGCTTATAGCAGTGAAAATAACTGCTATAAGCAATCATAGTATGATTAAAAAAAATAATAAATCCTGATCAACTCCCTAGGGTACGGTAACACTGTATTGCCCCAGTCACAGTATGTAAAAAATAAATAAATAAACATTTAAAAAAATGAATGAATTAATTTCTTTTTTCTTTTTCACATAGTGTCATCAGTCAGTATCCCTGGTCACCGCCACACCAGTTATTTGATGACACTGTACTGTACTGTACTGATGATAGTATGTAAACAAATTTTAAATAAATTTGAGAAAAAAAAAAAATTTTCAAACAATTACAACTTCAACAAACACGCCATGCCTCTTACTAAATACCTCAGACTGTCTACTTTCCAAAAAGGTAATTTGTACAAAAAAATGAGATAGGCCGTCAGTACATCAGGATTGATCGATTTTCAGATATATATATATACACACACCATAGTTTGTGGACGCTAACTTCCCTACAGACTAAATAATATACACTGATTTGGGTTAATTTCACCAAAGAAATATAGCAAAATACATTTTTGATTACATTTTTGAAGAAAGATTATTTGGCATGTTGAGTCCATGGAATATTTTATATTTTACCACAAGTTTCAGGAAAATTACAAATTTTTTTTTTTTTTACTCAAAGTTGTCACTTAAATTATATATTGCTGAAACAAGCCATATGTGAAATGACACCCCAAAATACATTCTGCTGCTTCTCCTTAGTACGGAGATACCATGTGTGTGAGACTTTTTCGCAGTCTAGCTGCATACAGGGCCCCGAAAACCAATCACTGCCTTATGGCTTTCTAAGGGTATAAATTGTTGATTTCACTCCTCACTACCTATCTCAGTTTTGGAGGCCATGAAATGCCAAGAATGCAAATTCTTTTGAAATTCGACCCATGTATGGCCAGCCCTAGAAAGCCTGAAGGAGGTGATTGGTTTTTGGGGTCCCGTACATGGCTAGACTGCCAAAAAGTCTCACACATGTGGTATCCCTGTACTCATGTATTCCACATATTCCACATATACCCATAGCATGCATGAGCAATATATAATTTCAAAGACAACTTTGTGTAAAATAAAATATATATATTTTTTTGGCATTTTTCAAACACCTGTGACAAAAAAAAAAAAATATTTAATGGGCTCAGCAGGAAATTTCTTGGGATGTCTACTTTCTGTAAATGTAGAAGAAGGATACAATGTATCTTTCTCATTCCTTGCAGAAGGAAAAAAAAAAAACAAGTGTTTGTAATAAAAAGAAAAGTAAAAGAAATTAATAAAAATTAAAATAGAAAATAAAGAAAAATACCTAAATCAAGGTTTGATCTAGTGCCATGGTTAGTGTTTGGATCAAGTAAGGGTCAAAGGTCAGGGCCAGTACACTTTGGACAGGGTTTTTATTTATATTTTTGTTAAATTAGCATCAGCGTCAATAAGAGTCGGTTCACACTGGTCCGGCACAACTCTGTACTACTTTGGGGGCGACTCGTGCAGTCCCGTGCACCGCGACTTCGGCGCGACTTGCACGGACTTCACATAAAGGAAGTCTATGCAAGTCGCTCCGAGGTCGCCCCGAAGTAGTACAGGACCCTTTTTCTAAGTCGGAGCGACTTGTGTCGCTCCTATTAGAATGGGTCCTGTAGCAGTCAATGGACTGCGAGGGACCACGACTTGTCAGGCTGACAAGTCGCATGACAAGTCGCTCTTGTGTGAATCGAGTCTTAGTGTCGCTGTGTTTTGTGTAGGACAACAAAAAAGCAAAATGCACATTATTGCTTCTGGGCTGTTACTACGGGTGCAGACAACAAATAACATACACATATGTGGTACCATTGCGATCATCAGGAGCAGGAGAATTTATTTTTGGTTGTTCTTTGGTGGTAGATTATGGAAGCAGCAAGAAATATACAGTTACATTTAATTATTATTTTTGTTTTTACTATTTTGGGACAGTTTTTCTTTGATAATAAGAAAAAAAAGAAAAAAATCAGGAGATATCCACAATTGTTTACTACCAAATGAAAACCCTATTAGTCCTGAAAAAAACAAGGTTTAGTCCACCTAGATCAGGGATCCTCATACTACAGCCCTCCAGCTGTTGCGGAACTACACATCCCATGAGGCATTGTAAAACTCCAACATTCGCAGACATAACTAGGCATGATGGGAATTGTAGCTCCTGAACAACTGGAGGGCCATAGTTTGACGACCCCTGACCTAGATGCACAAAGTAGTTGTGATGATATGTACAGTTTTACTAGCACATGTCAAAATTTCAAATTTGTGCTTAGGCATTTAGATTTGTTTTATCCCTAGGTGTGAAGGGGTTAACTTCAGTAAAAATGGTGATAGTACAATTCAAGGAGCAAGGCGTTGGTAATTATCCCTTCCCTTTTTCTTAGCTCTCTTTCCCCTCCCCCCCCCCCCTTTCACCCATGCTGTAAGTCTTCCTTGACTGAGGCATTTCGTGGTGGGGTTGCCACCTCATCCCTTTAATCCAGGACACATATTCATTACACAGGTTCTGAGGCTAATATAATGCACATAAGGCTCTATTCACATATAGGTATCTCATATCGCGGCCAGAAGACTTGCAATGGCACCCCAAATGCGGCACGATTTTGCCACGATTGCCGCGTTTGAGATGCCATTGCAAGTCACAGAAATCACACGGGCATCCTGTGATTTGCAATGATGCAGGATCGCAGACAGAATCGAGGCGATTCTGCCCGCGATCCGAGATGGCTATATGTGAATGGAGCATCAAACTATCTAGCAATGGTCTATGAGATAAACTCCTATAAGCAGCCTGAAAAACACATATATGAAGATAAAAACACATTTATCTTCATATATTTCCTAAGGGATATTGTTCATAAATATTACTAGAATAAAAGCAAAAGACCGCGCCTCCAAACAAATAAGAAAAAACAGCAGCTGGCACAAATTACAGGTTGGTAATAAAACAAATTAATAGAAAATGCAGCGCTTAAAATTAGTAGAAAGTCCAACAATTGCTTGTCCAGACAGGAAATCTTCCACCTCTGAGTGTAAAAATACCAATGGAAGGTGATTCAATTTCCGACATCACCACCACATGGAACACACTGCCTCTTACCGCAATCCCGGGATCATTGTTTCCACTATGGTCATAAACGCATTCAAAGATGTTCACATAGCCTCATTGATGTTTCCTCAATCCCAAATGGCAGATACACAGAGTTGCTCAATAGATGGAAAGATGTTTCAGGTGAGGGGAAAAGATCTGCAATATCAGAAGAAAAAGTTCATATTGTAGTATATTGTAAAAAGACGTTTTATTAAAAAGTAAAATCTCACTCACCATTTACAATGTAAAACAGTGCAGAATGGCGGATCTTCCTGGTGTGACGAACTACATGCAGAGCCAGCTCCTCCCTATGCGTTTCATCATTGGAACTTCATCAGGGGGCACCTATAATAAGGCTTACCTATAGGTAGTATAAATATCCACTAAACGTGCACCGTTTAGGAGATGTTTACATTACATGCAGCCAATGACATCACTGACGCATGCACTCTGAAGGAACGGCCACTGGTCCTTCAGAGCCCTGTGCCGTGAACAGCGGCTCCCGTGCGCATGCACGGGAGTGACATCATCGCGGCTCCGGCCAGTCACAGAGGCAGAGCCCGCAAACCCCGAAGCAAGACTGGTGAAGATGGGAGCCCTTGCAGTGCTGACATTGTAGCGCTTGAACAGCTTCGTTTTTAAGGTAAGTTTCACATAATGTGCTAGTATGTATGCATACTAGCACATTATGACTTTACCTTGCAGGGGGGGGGGAATAAAAACGTCCAGCGGTATACAACCGCTTTAAAAGGGTAGTGCTGTGAGTAGTGTTTTCAGTAGTTTGAGGTTTATACCTTAGAAACAACAGCAAACCCATCCTTAGGAGAACATTGTATATACAGTACTCATAGGCTACTAGTGGGGCTTAATTTTTCAGTTTTTTTGGAATTAATAATTAATGAGAGATATCATTTTAGGTAAACACATTAAAATAAAGGGGTAGCGTGGTAACCATTTGGATAGATGTTGCTACTAAAAAAATCTTTTTTGATTATAGTTATTGTGTGACAATGTAACCAGTGCATAACCCTTCAACATTTAGAAATCCAAGGCAGATGGTTGCAGCAGCACACATTCTGTTCCATATCACACATTCTATTCACACATTGCAAACAGGATACAAAGTAACAGCAACAGTTTTGAGCATGCAATGCTCGTTATCAAGCTAAATACAAATGATCCAAACAATGCGTATAACAAAACAGGTAGGGAATGACATCATCAAATCATCAGAACACCTGAGTACTGAGATGTCATGCCTCTAAACAATAACATTTTTAGGTCATTGCTCATGCCCCCAAACCACATTGAGGGGGAATACACACTCTAGACAAATTAACACCTAATGGGTTAAATCATGATTATGATTTGTTTTTATACTTTAAATTAAATCTTTTTGTATGTCCTTAACAGGTGAGGGCAGTATAGTATGTTTTATATATTTTGCCATCTTTTCGTTTATAGATTGGCCTGGTGCCTTTTAGGCCTAATGCACGCTGAACATTTTTACAGCTGCTGTTTTTGACATCAAATGTTTTTTTTCTACAGCCAGTAAACTCCCCAGAATGTTATCCTATATGTCCATGCACCCATAGGCTGTTATCAGTGGTTTTTGGCAGGGGCGTTTTCTGGCTGGAAAAAAAGACCCCAGAACTAGTGGTTTTGAGAGACAACGCTGATAAATGCTGAAAAATGCCAAAAAACGTGGCTATTCAGCGCTTATCAGCATTTTTTAGCTATAAACTTTTGTAGGAGTATAGTTTTGTTAAAAAATGCTACAGCTGGGGGCGTGGCCTGGACGGCAATGGTGTAGGACACACATGAGCTGAGCTCTGCTCCTGCTACATCCTTATCTACTATCCTGGGTGCTTTAAACTGCCTATATATCGTCATTAATTGTTGGGGAGGCCGTTGCCACTCCGAGGGATATGTCCCCGCCGAAAAAGACCGCGTCGGCTGTACAACAGCTCGATAAATTTTGCCGCCTGGATCGGGATACAGAGGTCCAAGATGGCGCCGCTCCGTCGGAGACTCCCGCTGCAGATACCGCCCGTGTCCTGGAGGCCATAGCTACCTGTCAAACCATACTCACAACTAAGATTGAGAAGGTAAAAACAGATGTATTACTTATCCAGCAAGACATGGCTAAATTGAGAGACAGGGTGACTGAGACGGAGACTAGAATTAGCAGAGCTGAGGATGTTTTACACCCCCTTCAGCATACTGCAGACTCCATGCATCGTCAGCTCCAGCAATTAGCACAGAAGCAGGACGACCTGGAAAATAGGGCACGCCGCAGTAATCTGCGTTTTATTGGGTTGCCTGAAGGTGCGGAGGGCTCGGATGCTGCTACATTTTTGGAGAACTTATTGATAAAGCACTTTAGCAGGGAAGCCTTTTCTACCACATTTGCAGTGGAGAGAGCTCACCGCATGCCGGCCCATCGTCCATCCGAGGGCTCCCCTCCACGCACCCTTATCGCTAAACTTCTTAATTTTCGTGACCGCAATGCTGTATTACGTTTAACCCGAGAAAGGGGCAATATTTCCTTTCAAAATGGCCGCATTGCGGCGTTCCCGGACTTCTCTGCGGAAGCACAAAAGCTTCGTTCTCGCTTTACAGATATTAAAAGGCGCCTACGTGTGCAACATTTGAAGTATGCTATGCTGTTTCCAGCTCTGCTGCGGGTAATTTGTGATGATAAAGCTAACTTTTTTGTAGACCCTTCTATGGCCTCGGAGTGGTTGGATCAACGGGAAGCTGACCGCAATCATCCTGCCTGATTACCAGAGATGTAACACTGTTTCTTATTGCTGAAGTATCCTAGATTTATTACTAATCTCTCTGCGTGTCAAAATTGTACCTGACTTTGCTATAAGGCATATCTTTTTTAACTTAATGGTCAGGGAACCAATGTGAAATTTTGGTCATGGAGAATGGAATCCCACTTTATACTTTAGTGGACACCACTTTTTCAAATAAATTTTGTTAAAGGGTTCCTGCTCCTGACGGTTTTCTTCTTTAAGTTTTGATTTATTATGCACAGGAATAGGACCCTTGTTGCAGGAGTGACGCTTCTATGGCTCTGTTACTATCAATTGCATGTGCAATATCACGTGTTCTACAACCATTCCGGTGCAATCCAGTGTATGGTCGCTCCCTATTGCCAATGACAGTTGTGAGGAGCTGATATTTTTTTCACTGTTTAGTCAAGGGCTTTTTGCTCAGGCAATAGCCCCATTTATGTTTTGTTTTATATATAGCTGCTCTTCATGGGGTTGGGGTATTATGCTCCCACACAGTTGAGGTTGTGGAGAGCGGGGTGGGGTCAGTTGTTGTTTTCTATGGTTTCTCACAGTTTAATTCACTTATTATGCACTTGATGTGGTTGCTTAATGGATACAATGATCATTTTATATTATATGCCTTTTCTAAATATAATATGATGTGTACACCTGCCTTGGGAGTTCCCCACACATATATGCTGTTTTTATTTTTTATTTTTACGCTGTGATGGCTAATGGATTGGATGCACCTACACTTCTGTTTCCCGAGGGGTCTTGGTTTTGATTTCTAAGTATGTGCACTTTTCCCTTATTTCTGTTCGGTTGGACTCCCAGGGCAGGTTTGTTTTTTTGCATGTGGTTTTATACAACAAGCAGTATCTGCTTCTGGCTTGATATGTCCCCCCTCCTTACAGCTCAGAGGTGGTTCAGGAGGGCTTGTCCTTTGTGGCTCAGCACCCTGATGTCCCGGCTGTTTGGATGGGTGACTTCAATATGGTATTGGCTCCGGCCCTTGACCGCCAATGTTTTGTGACGGCTCTGGGGTCCCAGCCCCTCACCCGGCTGGGACGTCTGTTCAGGGATTTCACCCTGATGGATACCTGGCGTTACCAGCATCCCCATTTACATCTGTACTCGTGCTTCTCAGCCACCCACTCCACGATGTCACGTATAGATTTTATTATTGTTTCAAATTCCTTACTTCCTACGCTCCGAGATTTGGGATTTGAGCCCCGCTCCCTGTCTGACCATGCACCCTGTTGGGCCTCTTTTTGTATAGCCCCCCCATGCGATCCCTCGCCCTTGGTGTCTCCATCCTTTTTGGCTTACTGCTATAGAGGACCAGGAGGGTTTGGCTCGGGAGTGGTCCCATTTTTTTTTCCGTTAACGATGGCTCAGCGGCCACGGGGATGGTGTGGGAAGCTTTTAAACTTCATGCTCGGGATACTCTGGCCCGCCGAATAAACCGATTCAAGTGGTCCTTGGGTATTGCTCTGGCAGCTGCGCAAGCACATTTGACTTCCCTGACTAATAGTTGTTCTGGTGACCCGTCATCTGATAATGTTTCTGCATTGAAAGCTCAGACAAGACTAGTAGACCAGATGTTATATGAGAAAGCTAAACAGAAGCTGTTTTTCAGTAAACAAAGGGTTTTTGAACAGGGAGAGCGGGCAGGTAGACTTTTGGCATACCTAGCCCATCTGGATACTAAACCTCTGGTTGTGGTTCAGCTTAGGGACTCTGATGGGACTCTTATTTCTGAACCGCCGCAGGTGGCTGCTGCGTTTCGTTCTTTTTATGCTCATTTATATACTTCCCAGTCGTCGGTTGCCACCCAGGACACCCGAGAATTTTTTTACAGTATATCCCTGCCCCAGTTATCCAATGCCCAACATGCGGAATTGGATGCTCCTTTATCAGTTGATGAAATTGCCACTGCCATTGCCTCTTTGGCTATGGGTAAAGCCCCCGGTTCCGACGGTTTACCCCTCGATTTTTATGCGACTTTTTCTGAATCCTTATCCCCGGTTTCCCTTTACACCCATGTTCATGACATAGGCCGTCTGCCAGACTCTGAGAGAAGCCAATATTATTATTCTGTCAAAACCTGGTAAAGACCCTTTATATCCAGAATCCTAAATTGATATGCTTAAGCAACGCACTTAAACAAGGGCTAGGCTGCCATTGGGATTAAAGGGTAAGGTGAATCTTATTAAAATGATTTTACTACCAAAATTTATTTATGCCTTTTGGCACTCCCCTGTCCCAATCCCCCTGAAATTATTTAAAATTATTGACCGTATCCTGAATTCCTTTGTTTGGGGACCCGAGCGCCATAAGTTAACATGGGCATCACTTAAAAACCCTACGGATAAGGGGGGTGTGGCTATACCGGATTTTCAATCTTATTACCTTGCATCGCAACTCTCCCATTTTTTTTATTTTAATAAATTGGAGGCTACTAGATACCAAACCTTAGTTTGTCATGGATCTCCTCAAGCTGTTTACACCCCTATGCAGGTACTTTTACGAAAATGTGGTCCTTCGCCTCGAGCGATGGTGATGAATAAATTGTTGTTCCATCACCGGAAGATCTGGGCGATAGCGGCAAAAAAGTTAAATTACCCCCAGATACACACCAGGACCCCTTTATGGCATAACTCCGGTCTGTGAGAGCTTCTATCTATCTCGGAATGTCAGTTGTGGGCAACTAGGGGCATACTGTATCTGGGCCAGGTGCTTTGTGATTCAGGCGTTCGTTCCTTTCAATCACTTAAAGCTGAGTATGATC
Source organism: Pelophylax lessonae (assembly GCF_965119305.1). Lineage (NCBI taxonomy): Eukaryota > Metazoa > Chordata > Amphibia > Anura > Ranidae > Pelophylax > Pelophylax lessonae. Next base: position 398,386,265 of record NC_138768.1, read on the forward strand.
TAAGCCCGCATATGTTTTTTCGATACGCACAGTTGCGTCACGCATTACATGCACAATTCTTGACACAATTTCCCGTTTTACAAGATATCCCTCTGCTGGAGGTGCTGTTGGGCGACACGCTTGAGGGTCTTATCTCATCCTTATATATCGAATTGCGTGGTGTTGAGGACGACCACCAGGTGACCCGGATACAGGCTCGTTGGGCTGTGGATACGGGTCCCCTGGATAAGATGGATTGGGACGATATCTTGGAGGGCCCCAGGTTGGCTTCGCCCAAACTTTCAGAGCATGTGACTCAGCTGTACATATTGCATAGAGCTTATCTTACTCCGCTTAGAATATCTAAATATAGGCGGTCATAAAACTCCTCCTGCCCTCGTTGCCCCCTGCAACCGGGTACGTTTATACATCTCATTTGGTCTTGCCCGGATATTCAGGCTTAATGGACACAGGTTATTAAGTTTTTGCACGATCATATGTGTTAGGTTTGTTCCCTGACTGTGACATTGACAAATTTTTTACCATTTTTCTTCAGGAATCTATTTTTAGCGCTCGCAAGCTTATAGCCAGATTGTGGATGCGTGATTCAGTCCCTACTCTTCAGGACTGGATCGCGGAAATAAATTCTGCTCTTCATTATAAACGGTTAATTTATAAACATAGGGGGTGTCCCAAGAAATTTGATAAAATTTGGAGTCGGTGATTAGAGAGTACTCGTACATTTAATGTATACATTTTTTGTGATTTTACTTTTTCTAAAAGTCTTTGGGGGATGGGGGAGGTGGTGGGGCCGGGGTATGGATATGATTGTTTGTTTATTGCTCATAGTGAGAGGGTGTAATTGATATATTACCAGGGCGGGGTGCTGCTGAGTGAGATATTTATAACACTGTATCATTGTACCTCTTCTCTTGTATGGTGAAGGTATATCTCATTTCACTTATTTCACTTTAAGTGTTTCACAAGTGTGTAATTCACGTGTTAATGAGTTTTTGTATTTTGTATTGTATTTTTGCAGCACAAATAAACTTATTTTCTAATTTAAAAAAATGCTACAGCTGAAAAACGTTACTACAAAAAAAGCTAAAAAACTCCTTCTACAGCTACAGTATTCTACTGGCGTTTTGATGATGTCCCGTGTGCATGAGGCGCTAAAAGAGAACTATCTGAGTGTTCAGGTCTTCTGATGATTCAATGACGCTCTACCTGTTCCCATATACGCATAGGTTGGGTCATTTTGAACCACTTAAGCCCCGGAGGATTTGGCTGCTCAATGACCAGGCCCCTTTTTTCAACTTGGCACTGCATGAATTTAACTGACAATTGCGCAGTCATGCAATACTGTACCCAAATGAAATTTACGTCCTTTTTTTCCCACAAACAGAGATTTCTTTTGGTGGTATTTGATCACCTCTGCGTTTTTTTATTTTTTGCAAATTAATAAAAAAAGAGCAAAAATTTTGAGAAAAAATGAAACTTTCAACATTGTCTTTTACAAAATATCCAATATACTCAATTTATGTCATATATTTTGGCCAAAATGTATTTAGCTACATGTCTTTGACAAAAAAATCTCAATGAGCGTATTTTTATTGGTTTGCACAAAAGTTATAGCGTCTACAAACTATGGTGTAAATACTGAAATGTATGCAGCTTTTACTTTCTGACTGCCTATCTCATACCACTTTTTGGAAAGTAGAAATGCTAAGGAATGTCCTGAGAGGCATCTTGAGCTCATTGAATATTTAATTTTTTTGTCACAGGTGTTTGAAAAATGATTAAAAAATATATATATATATTTTTTTTTTTTTACACAAAGTTATCATTGAAATGATATATTGCTCATGCATGCTATGGGTATATGTGTAATTACACCCCAAAATATATTCTGCTGCTTCTCCTGAGTACAGGGATACTACATGTGTGAGAATTTTTGGGAGCCTAGCTGTGTACGGGACCCCGAAATCCAATCACAACCTTCAGAATTTCAAAGGGCATACATTTTTCATTGCATTTTCTCACTACCTATCACGGTTTAGGAGGCCCTGAAATGTCAAGATCCCACAAAACCCCCCCAAATGACCCCATTTTGGAAAGTAAACACCCTAAGCTGTTTGCTGAGAGGCATGGTGAGTCCATGGAATATTTTATATTTTGCCACAAGTTTTGGGAAAATTACATTTTTCTTTAATTTTATTTTTAACACAAAGTTGTCACTAAAAGATACATTTCTCACACATGACATGGGTATATGTGGAATGACACCCCAAAATACATTCTGCTGCTTTTCCTGAGTACAGGGATACCACATGTTTGAGAATTTTTGGGAGCCTAGCTGTGTACGGGACCCCGAAACCCAATCACCACCTTCAGGTTTTCTAATGGCGTAAATTGTTGATTCATTCCTCACTACCTATCACAGTTTCGGAGGCCATGAAATGCCAAGACAGCACAACCCCCCAAATGACCCCTTTTCGGAAATTAGGCACCCTAAGCTATTTGCAGAGAGGCATGTTGAGTATTTTGCAGATCTCACTTTTTGTCACAAAGTTTTGGAAATTGAAAAAAGAGGAAAAAAAATCAATTTTCCAAAATAAATGAAAGCTTCAATGCAAAATACTCTCAGCAAATAGCTTGGAGTGTCTACTTTGAAAAATTGGGTCATTTGGGGGGGGGGGGGGGTTGTGCTATCTTGGCATTTCATGGCCTTCAAAACTGTGATAGGTAGTAAGGAGTGAAATCAACAATTTACGCCCTTAGAAAGCCTGAAGGTGGTGATTGGTTTTCGGGGTCCTGTACGCGCCTAGACTGCCAAAAAGTCTTACATGGGGTATCCCTGTACTCAGGAGAAGCAGCAGAATGTATTTTGGGGTGTCATTTCACATATACCCATGGCATGTGTGAGCAATATATCATTTAGTGACAACTTTGTGTAAAAAAAACAAAAAAATAATAATTTTACCGAAACTTGTGGCAAAATATAAAATATTTCATGGACTCACCATGCCTCTCAGCAAATAGCTTGGAGTGTCTACTTTGCAAAACGGGGTAATTTGGGGGGGTTTGTGCTATCTTGAAATTTCAGGGCCTCTGAAACTGTGACAGGTAGTGCAGAGGTAAAATGCACAATTTACGCCATTAGAAAACCTGATGGTGGTGATTGGATTTCGGGGTCCCGTACACAGCAAGGCTCCCAAAAAGTCTCACACATGTTGTATGCTTGTACTCAGGAGAAGCAGCAGAATGTATTTTGGGGTGTGATTTCACATATACCCATGGCCTACGTGAGCAATATATCATTTAGTGACAACGTTGTGTAAAAAAACAAAAACAAATTGTCACCTTCCCGAAACTTAGGGCAAAATATAAAATACTCCGTGGACTCAATATGCCTCTCAGCAAATAGCTTTGGGTGTCTACTTTTGAAAACCAAGCCTTTTCTGTGACTTTTTGTTTACATGAAAATATTTTGTTTTTTTACTAGAAAATTACTTTGAACCCCCAAACATTATATATTTTTTTAAAGCAGAGGCCCTACAGAACAAAATGGTGGAGGTTGCAAAAATTTTTGTCACATGGTATTTGCGCACAGATTTTCCAAAGGCAATTTCTGCGAAAAAAAATATATATTTTTTTAAATTTAATGCACAAATACACTATATAATTCCAAACTGTTTGGTAAAATGTAAAAGATGATATTATGTCGTGTACATAGATACCAAACATGACATGCTTTAAAAATTGTGCACACATGTGCAGCAGCAACGAACTATGTACATTTTTAAAAGCCATTAAAAGTCTTTACAGGTTACCACTTTAGACTTACAGAGGAGGTCTACTGCAAGAATTACTGCCCTCGACCTGGCGTTCACGGCGATACCTCACATGCAATTGCGGTTTACATATGACACTATTCATATTTTTTTTTTTTATAATTTTTATTGTTATCACAGTGAATTTAAATATCCCCTATGATAGCAATCTGTAGTGACAGGTACTCTTTTTTAAAACATTGAGGTCTTTTAGACTCTAGATCTCTCCTCTGACCTTAACGCATCTGACCACACCAAAATTTGTGTGATAAAATGCTTTCCCAATTTCCTAATGGCGCTGTTTATTTCTGGCAAAACAGAAGTCATGAAATGCTCATAGCTTCGGGTATCTTAGGCCATAGAGAAGATTGGCGGGGACCCTAAACCTACTTGGGACAGAAATGTACTCACTAGCGCTAACTGAAGTCACAATCACATTATCACAGAAATACAGAAAAACACTATATTACCTGTATATAGTGTGCATGGTGACAGGGGGGAAGGGGTTAACTGGGGGTGATCAGGGGGTTAAAACTTTATTGAGGGGGTGGCACGTATCCTAACCCTTAAAGGAATGCACGCAAACGCTAAACCAGGTCACAAGTCACACTAATGCAGGTATATACGAATCTGCTATATACTGTATAAAGTGTGTGTTGTGACAGGGAGTGTAGGGGTTAACTGGGGGTGATCAGGGGGTTAAATCTTTATTGGGGGGGTGGCGGGGACCCTAAACCTACTTGGGACAGAAACTGACTCGCTAGCGCTAACTGAAGTCACAATCACACTAATACAAAATTACAGTTAACCACTATATTACCTGTTTATATAGTGTGCAATGTGACAGGGGGAAGGGGTTAACTGGGAGTGATCAGGGGGAGATCAGGGGGTTAAATCTTTATTGGGGGGGTGGCGGGTATCCTAAGCCTAAAAGGAACGGCCGCAAGCTCTAAACCAGGTCACATGTCACACTAATACAGGTATATAGAAAACTGCTATACACTGTATACAGTGTGTGTTGTGACAGGGGGTGTAGGGGTTAACTGGGAGGATGAGCGGGGGTTAAATGTGCCTATCTACATGTGTGTGTGGGTGCTTGGTGTACTCACAGTTTTGATCCTCTCTCTCCTCTCGATTAATCCAAAAAGGATTTTGGGAGGAGAGAGCGGGTCTTTTCTGTGCCTGTGTTTACATTACACAGGCACAGTCAGTATCTGATTGGGCAGGACCGATCAACAGGTCCAGGCCAAAAATCATTGGCCTGGACCTGATGACTGATCGGTTCTGAAGCCCATCAGACCATCAGTGGGGGCCGGGGGCGCGCGGGAGCGGGGCCAGGGGGCACACGGGAGCGCGCCCCAGAGCAGCGGGAGCGAGCGAGGTAGGGCTACGTTGCTTTCCCCAGCAGCGGCTGAGTGCCGCAGTAAATGTACGGTGGTTGAGGCTGAAGTGGTTAATGATTAAAGCTACGTTCATATATTTGCATCTCTATGCTGGTGCATTTGCATGGGCACTGCACCCCATTAATTTGAATGGGCTGCTGTACCTACAGGAAACGCTGGGAAAATCCTCCACCTCTTTTCTAAAATGCACCCACAAGGTTGTCTCATGGTTATGTGCACTCAAAAACGCATGTTTTCAGATGCGTGGGGTGTCAGTAAGAATTAATTGTCTGGGAATAAAATTTGGTTACTTCTTTTTGAGACCAACAGATAGTGAGAATTCTTAAATTTACCCACAAGATTTCAATCTCTAGTAAGAGACACTAGTCTAGTGTCGCTGGTACAGAGTGCCCAAGACTTTACACAAAATCTTCCCACAGTGCTTTCTCCTCTGTTGGAGGTGTAAACAACAGGGAGGCTGTCCCACATACCTTTTACTACTTTATTATATGGATTATTGGAGTAGTCCATTCTTACATAATTTTTGGAACCAGAGGTAAGACATTATTTTCAAAGTGGAAAAAAAAACTGGAAATGGTCCAGCACCTTTTTACCTCCACCTTACACCTTTAAGTAAGGTATAAATGTTCACTCTTGATACATCTTTTGAATGCAGCTAGTGCCATCAATGACAGAGGGGATTTCTTTCCTGCAACCATGCAACATACAGTCTGTGTTGATAGGGGATTCCGTCCCTCTGAGCCATTGTGTTCTCCCTCCTGCCGAGTGCCCCCAAAGCAGGCAGCTTGCTATGGAGGCACCCAAGCAGGCTTACTCCTGAGCAGCAGCTCTGCATGTCCATTCACACACACAGAGCCATGGCTCGGCCCTATCCCTCTTTCTCCTGATTGGCTCTCTGGCTGTGATTGACAGCAATGGGAGCCATGGCTGCTGCCTCAGTCAATAAGGGGTAAGAGTCCCAGTAGAGCCGAGGCACCCATGCACATCGCTGAATCAAGATGGGGCTCAGGTAAGTATTAGGGGGTGCCGGGGGGGGGGGGAGCTGCACACAGAAGGTTTTTTTACCTTCATGAATTCTATGAAAAACCTTGGGAATTTAGAACCACTTAAAAGAGATTAAAACTATGGAAGATGTTTTGGCCTCCTCAAATCACAGATCAGTTTTGACAGACGTGATTTTACTGGCTTGATTTTACTGATTCTCCTGAATACAGAACTTTGATGGTGAGTCCTTGAGGGCTTTCTCTCCTTTCTCAAGGCCTTGCATTCCTGCTTCCCTGACAACTTTGAACCCTCTCACCTCCCACTGCCCCTCCTTCCTTTTTTTTCTTCTCTTTTTCCCTGTCCTCTTTCAGTACTTTCTTCTTGTTTCCTTAGTTGTTCTGATGTTCTCCCCTTGGGGTTCCTGTGGGAGGTCTCTCCCCAAAGGTTTGAAGGAACCCACATGCCTTTTACTGTATTACTTTGTATTATAGATTATGGGTGAAAAGGAGTGAATCCCCTTTTTTATACACGCCAGTATTCTATTGGCTTTGCTTGGAGCAGCTTGGCATGGCATGCTATTACTGAGCTTGTCGTCTACTAGGACCCCCAGGTCCTTTTCCATCTTCGATTCCTCCAGAGGTTCTCCCCCTAGTGAGTAACTTGCGTACATATTTCTGGCACCCAAATGCATTACCTTACATTTTCCAACATTAAACCTCATTTGCCATGTAGATGCCAACCCCATTATTTTGTTCAGGTCTTGTAAGGTTTCCACATTCTGCGTAGAAATGATTGCCCTGCTTAGTTTAGTATCGTCTGCAAATACTAAGATTGAGCTATTTATCCCATTCTAGATTGTTTATGAAAAAATTAAACAGGATTGGTCCCAGAACAGATCCTTGGGGGACCCCACTTTCCACACCAGACCATTCTGAGTACTCCACATTTATCACCACCCTCTGAACTCACCCATGAAGCCAGTTTTCAATCCAGGTACTCACCCTATGGTCTATACCTTTGTACCTTAGTTTGTACAGTAAGGGTTTGTAGGGGACTTTATCAAAATGCCTTTGCAAAGTCCATATACACCACATCCACAGGCCTTCCTTTATCTAGATGGCAGCTCACTTCTTCATAGAAGGTTATCAGATTGGGCTGGCTAAAATGATTCTTCATGAATCCATACTGATTACTACTAATGATACTGTTTTTATTACTAAAGTCTTGTATATAGTCCCTTATCATCCCCTCCAATAACTTGTAGACTATTGATGTCCTGCTAACCAGCCTGTAGAGTTAGGTGAGGGGAAAAAAAGGGAGCTGTGTATACATTGTATTGCACACCACACCGCCCCCCTACTGAAGCCACAATGGACAGCTGCCGGAGAGGTAAACCATTGCGGTTTCCTTTCTTTCCTCATTGTTTGTGAACTGGCCCTTTCTGGTCATGCAAAAATAGTGGATTCCAGATTCCCATCAAACCTAGATTTTAAAAAAATCATTAAAATTTTGTCCTCACTACTATTTTCATTGCAAATAAAAGAGAGAACATTACAAGAAAGTACACATTGGCCCCTTCAGTACATCCTATTTCAGTAACCTGGCTTGCTAGGGTTTTAAATCCCTTTAAATGCTTCTTAGTGTATTTCCCATAATATGTCCTGCAAATAACATTGGAAGCTGCAACGAGAAAAGAAAACCACTTGAAATGAAGGATGCACTTATGTCCATCACCAGAATCTAATTATAATGTATTGTATGACAAAACAGTAATAATATAAAGCATTATTACAGAACAGAAAATATTTCCACTAATAAAATAATAAAAAAAAAACCTCTCAAGCTAGGTAGTGGGTTAATAGTACAGACTGTGATTTGAATTACAGGATTTGATGTGTGAATTATAGGATTTAGAATCGGTATTATGGGATTTAAAATTGAATTACTGCCTTTGTACCCCGTGGGCCCTGCATCCATTACAGCAGGGATTTAAATGATAGTTAAAAAGACAAATAAATATAGATTCTGAAGAGGGAAAAATGTTTAAAAATAAAAGGCAATTTCACCTCAACTTTAGGGTTTGATTATCTTCTTGTCATTCACAATCATCAATCAGGTACATTCTACAGGGGTTTTCTGTAAACATTGCTAGTGCTGTTACTTTATGTAAGTAAATAAAAGGAAGGATTATAGCCTTTTGTATGCATGCAGCATACTGCCAGTTTTGCATGAATGACCAATTAGTGTTGGTAGATGGTTAAACATGAGCAAGTTTATGATCTGCAAATCCTGTTGGATTCCAATAAGAAAATCAAATATTACACTGGCACTTAGTCATCTGTTTATAAATGTTTTCACACAAGATTCACAAAACTTTCATACAAGATTCACAAATGTTTCTAATCAGACTGAACTGGAAAAATGTATGAATCTTAGGTGAAGATTGTGTTGATCTTGGGTGAAAACATTTATAATTAGACCCTGAGGTAAATATTAATTAAAAAAAAAAAATTACAGCAGGTAGGTGACAGTATGTGCTACCATCATATATCCAATGTAAGGTAAGGAGTTTTATAATCAAAGCCATAGCCATGCCCACACATGGGCATGGGATGTCTGAAATTAATTCTGGCACAAGAGAATGGATGCTATCTGAGCCAGGAGCTTTTTCTTTCTTAACCTCTAATAAGCATATATGCTGCCTCTTGGTGAGTGTGCCTTGACACTGAGGGGCCACATATATGAGGCCCTGTGTTTACAAATTACCGTGCTGAGAGCGGGCTCCCTGTACGCTGTCAGTGGGGATCGGTAAGCTCCCAATACATACTTGCGATCAAGAGATTTCCGATCATGTGCGAGCCAATGAGAGGGGCCACTTGACCCGAATGCTCGCCTCCTGGATTTTAGAACTCTTAAAGAGCCAGAAGGCAGTCGGCGGGAAAGGGTTAAAGTGGTTGTAAACCCTTAAATATACATTTACATTACATTTATTTATTTTTTCCTTCTTCCTTACAACATGCGCTAGGACTCTATTTTTATCCTCACTCTCTCCAATTCTCCTTTACCCTTACATAATACGATATATTCAATGCACCTAGGGAGTCTTGTTTATTTCACTTTTATTGCACATTAGTAAAAATAAAACATGGTTGCTACATATTTCCACTTAGGTAGGTCTCCTTTATTCACTATTGTTTCCTTTTGAGGCCTCCGGGCCCTGGGGCTAATTGTTTTTTTGCGTCTTGTTTTGTCTTTTCATTTAATTTTAAGTGCACATCATTGATACCCATGCTTTTTTGCTCACTTTTAGCATTTAATCTGAGTATCAGATACAAACTTTTTTAGCTCAGGCTCACTCCTAGTGTTATTAGTTTATACCCCTACTTACTGCACAGTATTAAACTCCTTGTACTGATTGCTGATATTACTATTCATATACAGTTTAGAAATGAGTCTGATACATAGATATGTCTCCTATAGTCATCACCATGGATGCCACACTATGTTGGTTTGTGTTTGCGTTTGGCCCTGTTTGCCCTACCGGGCCCTTGTGGATCCCAAGCCCACAGCTCCCAAGATAGACTTTCCCAGCGGCAGCCAGTGGAACATGAGTATGGCATTTCTTTTTAATTGATTTGTAAGAATGTGCCCCCTGGTGGCCCCTTAGTGTTTTCCATTAGAGTAACAATATTTACTATCTTTATTACATGCCGCAACCAGTTTTATTTCATAGAAATGATGTATCACATCAACCTCTGAAGAAGTGAACGGTTGTTCACAAAACACGTCAGATTACCAGGATGCATTTTCATACCTATCGTGGATTGTTCTATGGAATACTGAACTTCACCATGAATATATAATATACAGTGGGGATCGAAAGTTTGGGCACCCCAGGTAAAAATTTGTATTAATGTGCATAAAGAAGCCAAGGAAAGATGGAAAAATATCCAAAAGGCATCAAATTACAGTTTAGACATCCTTATAATATGCCAACAAAAGTTAGATTTTATTTCCATCATTTACACTTTCAAAATAACAGAAAACAAAAAAAATGGCTTCTGCAAAAATTTGGGCACCCTTTTTGGGCACAGTGTGCCGAAAAATGTTTTCAAAGAAATTGGGAGTGCCAAAAACATAAAAAACAACTGTCAACTTCATATAAGGAAACTGCTGTAAACCACTTGAATAATAGTAAGAAATCAAGTGAGCTTTGCACCTTCACACCTCAGATCACCCCAATTCCTGCACCTTCACACATCAGATCACCCCAATTCCTGCACCTTCACACCTCAGATCACCCCAATTCCTGCACCTTCACACATCAGATCACCCCAATTCCTGCACCTTCACACATGAGATCAGCCCCAATTCCTGCACCTTCACACATCAGATCACCCCAATTCCTGCACTATCACACCTCAGATCACCCCAATTCCTGCACTATCACACCTCAGACCACCCCAATTCCTGCACCTTCACACCTCAGATCACCCCAATTCCCCAAATACAGCTGGAATGACATTTCCCCCTCTACCTTCCCACCCAGAGTTTCTGTCTCTCTTCTGGCACTTTGCAGGGGTTAAGGAAGAACCCCGAGGTGGAGTGTCTTACTACTGCTGCTGCTTGTGTGGGTGGGATGTGTACTAAGCCAATCACATGGGATGAATAGACGAGGATAGTCAACAGGGATTGGCACAGTACACATCCCACTCACACAAGCAGCAGCAGTAATAAGATGCTCCAGGAAGAACCTTGGGACTGGGAACCATGGGATAGGAGAGGAGGATGGGATAAAAATGGGGGAGTGGGTAGGAGATAAGGGAAGAGTAGAGGAGAACTGAAGTGAAACTGGGGGATCGTGGTATGTATAGGCATAAGAAAAGAAGGATTTGTGCGTTGGCGTGAGGGAAGTGGGAGGAGAGGCAAATAGGTGAGGATCAAGGGAACTGGAGAGGGATCGGCAGGGATGGGCAAGGGGAATACTGTTGGCTGGTGAGGAATAGTCATACTGTAATAAAAGCAAATTGTCTGGCTGGCAGGGAGGGTAAGATCTCCATTGACTAGTAATGATTCAGTGTTGGGGGGTGTGCATGGTGGGGGATTCTGGCCATTTACAATGTTTGTGTATGGGGAGGGGACACACACCTATGTGAAGGTGAAGTGCCTCTAGTGAAGAAGAGGGGGAGGGGGGAGTGAGGGAAAGTGAACTGAAGGGACTATTGTTGGGAAAGTGTCAGGAAAAGAATTCCAGCCAGCCTGGGAAGAGGTTGTAAATTAGCAGGGCTGCAAGATGTTGGTAAACTGGGCGGCTGGGAGAAGGTAGCGAGGGCTAGCAATGATCTCACAGGAAAGCAGCGTGACAGGCAGAGACGTATGGATCTGTGTGAGGATGAAAGAGAGCGGGACGGGATAGTGCCTGAGTTGGGGCGGAAGATGACGGTGTAACATTAAAAACCATACCTCGTGAAAATTCCCTACCCTCGTCACTTCCGGTGCACATATGTCATGGAATAGCTGAGCAGGTTACCATTGCGCATGCTCAGAGCTCCGGAGGGTAGGGAATTTTTACAGGGTAGTGATGTGTAACATTACACCACATCAGCTGTTGCCCCGGGTACAGTAAATCATCTCCGCTGCCACTATGTGTGTAGCTGTTTTCTGTTTTTAATTGCAGTCAGTCACCTGCTAAGCCAGATGCTCTGACTGCCGGAGGCCAGAGAACCACAAATCCCAGCGGTGTTGTGCATTGTGCCCTTTCCTTACCTTGCAGGCCTTGGCTTGGGTGGCCACCAGTGGCAGCTGGTGCTCAAAATTTTTGGGGGGGCGCAAACAGAAAAATGTAATAGGCATTGCTTTGCGGCAAAAAACGCTGTAAAAAATTGCGTGACTTTGAGGTCGCAAAAGTGTGAAAGGGGCCTTCAGTAATTAAGGTATAGTGTGCCCCCTTTCAATGCAGAGTGACCAGCGTGCCCCCTTTCAATGCACTGACCAGCGTACATGCCCCCTTCAATGCAGAGATCAGCATACATGCCCCCTTCAATGCAGAGATCAGCGTACATGCCCCCAATGCAGTGACCAGCATACATGTCCCCAATGCAGAGATCAGCATACATGCCCCCAATGCAGTGACCATTCATACATGCCCCCAATGCAGTGACCAGCATACCATTCCCCCAGTGCAGTGACCTGCGTACATGCCCCCAATGCAGTGACCAGTGTACATGCCCCCAATACAGTGACCAGCATACATGCCCCCAATGCAGAGACCAGTGTACATGCCCCCAATGCAGAGATCAGCGTGTGTGCCCCCTTCAATGCAGTGACAAGAATACATGCCCCCAATGCAGTGACCAGTGTACATGCCCCCAATGCAGTGACCAGCGTACATGCCCCCAATGCAGTGACCAGCATACATGCCCCCAATGCAGAGATCAGCATGCGTGCCCCCTTCAATGCAGTGACCAGCATACATGCCCCCAATGCAGTGACCAGCGTACATGCCCCCAATGCAGTGACCAGCATACATACCCCCAATGCAGTGACCAGCGTACATGCCCCCAATGCAGTGACCAGCCTACATGCCCCCAATGCAGTGACCAGCATACATGCCCCCAATGCAGTGACCAGCATACATGCCCCCAATGCAGAGATCAGCGTGCGTGCCCCCTTCAATGCAGTGACCAGCATACAGTACATGCCCCCAATGCAGTGACCAGCGTACATGCCCCCAATGCAGTGACCAGCGTACATGCCCCCAATGCAGTGACCAGCCTACATGCTCCCAATGCAGTGACCAGCATACATGCCTCCAATGCAGAGATCAGCGTGCGTGCCCCCAATGTTGTGACCTGCATACTTGCCCCCAATGCAGTGACCAGCATACATGCCCCCAATGCAGTGACCAGCATACATGCCCCCAATGCAGTGACCAGCGTACATGCCCGCAATGCAATGACCAGCCTACATGCCCCCAATGCAGCGACCAGCCTACATGCCCCCAATGCAGTGACCAGCATACATGCCCCCAATGCAGTGACCAGCATACATGCCCCCAATGCAGTGACCAGCGTACATGCCCCCAATGTTGTGACCAGCATACATGCCCCCAATGCAGAGTTCAGCGTGCGTGCCCCCATCAATGCAATGAACAATGTACACATTGCCCCCATCAATGAGTTCAGCATACATGCCCCCAATGCAGAGTTCAGCATACATGCCCCCAATGCAGAGTTCAGCGTGCGTGCCCCCATCAATGCAGAGTTTAGTGTGCATGCCCCCTCGACTGAGAGCAGTACACTTACCTGGAGGCTGGAGCCCTGGAGCAGCCCGCCGCTTCTTCCCGTCCCGACAAGCAGCTCCACCCCCTTCACAGCAGTGAGTCACGGACGGTCACCTCTGGTCCACCGACCTTGGCTCATCGTGGTGTGTGTTGTTGTCTCACTCTGTCATTGTGTGTCTGTCTGCGGTGCGGTGCAGCGCTGGCGAGTCAACTGTTCCACTTCCTTCCCGCGCTTCTTCCCGAATCCCGACAACAAGCAGGGGGTTACCGCTTCCCGGCCTCTAGCTCCACACCCTTCAGCCTTCATCTCAGTGACAGTGAGTGAGTCACTGACGGTCCGTCCACCCCTCCTGATGCGCTACGCTGGATGCCGCTGCGGAGCCAGCCGCAGCGAGCGGCGCTGGGCTCAGCTCAGCATCAACCCGGCTGCCAGTTAGGAGTGGGGAGTCAGGGACAGCGGCGGGCGGCCTATGCAGTAATGCGGCGCGGCCCTCAGTCTCCGCGGAATCGGCCGCGGAGACACACACAGTCTCTCTGACATAGTGACTGATCATGCACCGGGAGCGGAGGCCTCGGCCCACCGGGCATATGCCCGGTCTGCCCTATGGCCAGTTCGGGCCTGATTGAAGCTACTATATATATTTTTGATCTGCTACTGGCAAGACCAGCTCTGAGGAAGGGGGCTTGACTCCCGAAACGCGTTAGCGGTCCTGACTTCGAGGACATGTTCCAGTTCACGTATGGTGGATTCTTGTAACACGATTTTATTATCTTCATGTCTGTGAGTACGCATTTGGCATTTTATTAACATTATACAAACAGTGACCATGGGTAATGCACTAGGTGTTTGCGCCTCCTTTCTCTCTTTTTCTATTTATGGAGACACCCAGGGTCTATTAGACCGTAGATGTTGCCTTTCTGATCCACTACAGCTAATGGAACACAAACTGTGTTCCATTAGCTGCTTCCTCCAGCATTGATTCCGGAGAATGACCGCTCGAGTCCAGGAAGTGACGTCATACATGTCACTTCCTGGTCTGTGTACAGGAGGGAGGCTGAGAGGACAGAGGTTTGCTGAGATGCCCCCGCCCTTCCCAGCGACAACTGGCCATGACAGCACTGGGCCCCTGGTGAACATGGAAGGGGGGCAGCAGATAGTGGAAGTGATAAGGGGCTTCACAGCAGCTTGTATCACTTTCACTTGAAAGTCGACCGTCAGCTTTACTAAGTACACAGGTGTAAAAAAAAAAAAAAAAACACATGTCTGCGGCACTGTAAAAATATGAATTCCCAGTAAGTGGTTGGAATTTTGGATTTTACCGCCCCCCCCCCCCCCCCCCTTCATCCTGGTGCCCTAAGGTGGCTGCTTAAGCTGCCTTATGGTAGCGCCGGCCCTGCCCAGACATATTACCCCCACTGTGGAGAGCCCTCTTATACGTGACATGTGCAGCTGAACAGGCTAGTAACTAAAGGGCATGTAGGGCCACCTCCAACCATTGGTTTAGCATAGACATGCAGCTTCTCAGTCAAATTCACCCTGCTGCGGTGAGGACCCTTTCTGACATGACATGCACAGCAGGGCAGAATAGTACCTGAAGCACATGTAGAGCCACCTCCCCAGCAGCCTAGACTTCCAAACAAGGATGAACTTGATCACTTGTACGTGTTTTTATTTACAGCCTTGCCATCACTGCCTGGTATCTTTGCTTTACCTGGGCATTGACAGCCAAAGGCAAAATATTCCAAACAAATTGTCATAGAGATAAACTTGAATTATTGTTCCAAATAAATAACATGAGATACAAAAATACCCTTGGCAGGAGGTAAAATGGATGCATCTGGACCAGTGTTCACTCCTGGCTCCACCACTTGCCAAGTGCCCCCATAGCCACTTTCTATGGGTGCACCCATGTGGGGCTTGCTTGGCCCTGTCCCTGCTCCCTCATCAAAGGATTTGATTGACAGGAGCAGGAGCCAATGGCTCCCGCTGCTATCAATCTGTCCAAAGAGGAGGGACAAAGCCGGGAGAGCTGCTACTCTCGTGCACAACGCTGGATCAAGATCAGGTTCAGGTAACTGTAAGGGGGGCTGGGGGGATCCTCTGCAACAGAAGGTTTTACAATGCATTAAGGTAAAAAAAATAAATAAAAAAAACCTGAAGGCTTTAGAACAACTTTAACTTTTCACTCTCCCAAATCATATTTACTATTTTTAATCCTTTTTCTGCTAGCATTAGTAAATGGCTAGGAAAGTATATCATATTTGCTTGTTTTAAACTATATATATGTTTTTTTTTTTTTTTTTACATTTCTTCAGTTACTTCCTGGTTTCCATACCTAGGCAAATTATGTTATACATCCCAGGAGTCTTCAGTAGGGGTGGAGCTGCTTTCTCAGTTAAGCACACCCTCTTCTGCTTGCATACCTGAGCTAAGGGCAGGTGAATTTAAAGGTGAAAGCTACATGAATCATCTGCCCTTACACAAGATGGCCACGGCCAGAAATGTTAGGAGGGTGTTTTTAACGGGATTACTTAACAAAATAAAGCATGGAGACAGATAGATTAGTAAGTTTACTACTTTACTTTGAATATTAAAAATGAATTAAATAGCATTTTTGGTTTTTGGTGCTCCGATTAAGTGTAGTTCTATTTTAAATAAGAAAAATCTTTAAAAATATGAACAATAAAAAGGGAAGCAAGGAAAGGGCAGCTTTGCTAGTATCAGGAACAACTGGCAAAACCAAAGCAAACTTGAGTGAGAGGTGTGTGTGTCCTTTAATTTCCCCCCTGCAGCTATGTCTCCAGTGTGGTGGAAAAAATGCACTGGAATAAATAAATTAATAAATTTAATGGCAGCTATTGCAAATGGGGGGATAAATAATGGGTTGCTTTGGAGTCCACTTCTGTTGTGCAGCAACATGTGCAAAACCAAGGTCACTTTCCTGGGAAGGCAGAGAGCGTTTTCCCATTTAGTGTTTCCCCTTCACCTATGCCTACAGGCCAGTGGATCCAGTCACCATCAGAAGATGTAGAAAAGAAGAACATCGCTGCACTACCTCAGAGGGGGGCACTTTGTGCTTCCTCTTAGATGGTGGCATAGATCCTTGTATTGATTAGGGAGGGGTTTTTAAAGCCGTCTTCCTCTTCCTCAAAGCCAGCACCACCAACTCTCCTCCACTTCACCACCAGCACCACAGCCCTACTCCCCCTCTGCCTTTTGCTGCCTGTGCCTCACAGGGATGCAGGCAGTAGGCAAAGGATCTTGCTGGTTCTGAGACCTTTAGGCCAAGTTTACACATTTTTCTGGCCGCGGGTTCGTGCCCTGGGTCCAGTGCTTCCCTATTCTCTGGTTCAGGTACAAATCAGGGACAAATTGTTACCTGAATCGGAGCCGAAGATGCGCAGGACCCTTTTTGAATTTTTTTGGCCGCCCTGGACCTTTGTAAACTGGCTCCATTGAGAGCCGGTCACACTTGTCTGTCATGCAAATTGGATGTGGGGAAACCTGCATTAAATACGCATATGTGTGCACCCAGCCTAAGTTATAAGCTAATTGCCTACCATGCACATCTGCACCAGATTCAGAGTGCTCTAGTTTTAGTAAATCAACCCCAAATGTACGTTCCAGCAAGGAACACCAGAATGATCTTTCACTAATTCCTGCCTCCTTGTAGCTCACCATTCTGGTTGTCTTTTTGAATAGTGACAAGATGGTACATTTGTCCTGAATCAAAAGCCACTGACATGATGGTGGTTCAGAGCTGCTGGAGCACCTACTCAAACATACAGTAGCTATTGTGAAGTGCTAGTATGTGAGTGTATTGCTGACTCTCTTTTGTCTAACTCTTGCAGTAAAGCCAAGAAAATGGCCAATTAGTATAATAATTTGCCTTTACTAAACAAGTATACTGCTTATTTCTTTATTTCAGCTACTTATATAGCGCAGTCAATTTACACAGTCCTTTTACATGTATACATTCACATCACTCCCTGCCCTCAAGGAGCTTACAATCTAAGGTCCCTAACTCACAAGCACGCATGCACATAGTAGGGCAAATTGAAACAGGATCCAATTAGCTTACCAGAATGTCTTTGGAGTGTGGTAGAAAACTGGAATACCCGGGGGGGGGGGGGGGGGGGGCCTACACAGACACAGGGAGAATATGCAAACTCTAGGCAGGTAGTGCCATAGTTTGGATTCAAACTGACAACCTCAGTGCTTCTAGAAGGAAGTGTTAACAACTTAGCCCACTTATACAAGCTATGTTCAGTTACAGGAATACAACACATACAAAGTACTAGAAATATGCATACAGTACATACACATATGTACATGCCACCTAACCTTTCCCAGGAAATGGAGTAGTCTGTGTGCAATCAGGAAAACCCAAATGTCATTAAAGCAGATTTTTTGTCTTGTTGTCTTCTTGTTTTTGGTAGTGTCGCTTCTAGAATTTTCCTTTTGGCAGAGTTCTCCTTTTACCTTGCACTTCTAGCCTTTTATCTTGGAAAGTTTGGCAACCCTTCAAGCTTCAATTTCTATGAGGGATGAAGTTCTGTCTATAAGCTCTAGATGGCAGCATAGTGCCATAAATGTCATAGGTCAAATATCTCAAAAGGTCATGCTATTTTTGATTCTTTTTGACAAAACTATAATTAGGTTTGGGTTCAGCATTTGACAAGAACTCTTCTAAAGCAATGAGAACAGGTAAAAAGGTATACTTTCTCAGCCAATAGATTGCATTGCCCACATACAGTATACCACAACAGTTTCCATTTTCCAATAGTATTAAATGAGAAGTATGGCCAAAGCTCTTTTGACCCTATTTCTCCTGTGGGTCACAAGTGTATACTTAGGGTATGGGTCTGTGACCCATACGCCTGTGACCCATTTTCAGCAGACATTGGGCTAAAGTCCTTGTAGAAAAAGAAATCGCCGCACATCCAGGGATTCCAATAAGTTTCAAATACCTTTAATTCCAAAATGTTGCAAGTGATGACACCAAAGACACCAACATGAAGTCTCGTAGATGCGTTTCACACATACATCTTGTGCTTAATCATTACTAAACAGCTAAAGTCTGCTGTTGGTTGATATCAGTGAGCTTGTCCAGACTCAGCAGGTATTCCAACTTTAACACACGCTGCTTAGAGCCTGAGCTAGCCGCTCCTGCCCAGGTCAAGCGGTTAACCACTTGCAGACTGACAGCAGTACATATACTACGGCAGCTCGGCTCTGTACGGCGAAACAACGTAACTGTAACTGCTAGTGGGGGCGCACGCACGTGAAGTGAGTACACCCCTAAGTGACAATGTCCAAATTGGGCCCAATTAGCCATTTTCCCTACCTGGTGTCATGTGACTCGTTAAGTGTTACAAGGTCTCAGGTGTGAATGGGGAGCAGGTGTGTTAAATTTGGTGTTATCGCTCTCACTCTCTCATACTGGTCACGGAATGTTCAACATGGCACCTCATGGCAAAGAACTCCCTGAGGATCTGAAAAAAAGAATTGTTGCTCAACATAAAGATGGCCTAGGCTATAAGAAGATTGCCAAGACCCTTAAACTGAGCTGCAGCATGGTGGCAAAGACCATACAGTGGTTTAACAGGACAGGTTTCACTCAGAACAGACCTTGCCATGGTCGACCAGAGAAGTTGAGTGCATGTGCTCAGCATCATATCCAGAGGTTGTCTTTGGGAAATAGATGTATGAGTGCTGCCAGCATTGCTGCAGAGGTTGAAGGGGTGGGGGGGTCAGCCTGTCAGTGCTCAGACCATAAGCTGCCCACTGCATCAAATTGGTCTGCATGGCTGTCATCCCAGAAGGAAGCCTCTTCTAAAGATGATGCACAAAAAAGCCCGCAAACAGTTAACTGAAGACAAGTAGACTAAGGACATGGATTACTGGAACCATGTCCTGTGGTCTGATGAGACCAAAATAAACTAATTTGGTTCAGATGGTGTCAAGCGGCAACCAGGTGAGGAGTACAAAGACAAGTGTATCTTGCCTACAGTTAAGCATGGTGGTGGGAGTGTCATGGTCTGGGCCTGCATGAGTGCTGCCTGCACTGGGGGCTACAGTTCATTGAGGGACCCATGAATACCAACATGTACTGTGACATACTGAAGCAGAGCATGATCCCCTCCCTTCAGAGACTGGGCCGCAGGGCAGTATTCCAACATGATAACGACCCCAAACACACCTCCAAGATGACCATTACCTTGCTAAAGAAGCTGAGTGTAAAGGTGATTGACTGCCCAAGCATGTCTCCAGACCTAAACCCTATTGGGGCATCCTCAAACGAAAGGTGGAGGTCCACAGGGTCTCTAACATCCACCAGCTTGTGATGTTGTGTGGAAGAGGACTCCAGTGGCAACCTGTAAAGCTCTGGTGAACTGCATGCCCAAGAGGGTTAAGGCAGTGCTGGAAAATAATGGTGGCCACACAAATTATTGAAACTTTGGGCCCAATTTGGACATTTTCATTTAGGGGTGTACTCACTTTTGTTGCCAGCGGTTTAGACATTAATGGCTGTGTGTTGAGTTATTTTAAGGGGACAGCAAATTTATAATACAAGCTGTACACTTACTACTTTACATTGTAGCAAAGTGTCATTTCTTCAGTGTTGTCACATGAAAAGATAGAATAAAATATTTAATAAAATGTGAGGGGTGTACTCACTTTTGTGAGATACTGTAGGTCTCTGCAGTATGTGTGAACAGAGCCTTGCAGGCTGAAGTTAAATTTGAAATATAGGCAAAACTTTTTATTTTTTTTTTATTTTGGATAGAGTATGGAAGGGTTAGGTATTAATCTTTGCCATTTTTGTCCTATTTGGGAGATTTTCCTTCACTTGCTGTCCTATAGCCAACACAGAAAGTGAGAGGAAATCCCTGCAAATAAAGGGAATCTCTTGGGGACCTCACCCCCAGTTCACCAGAGCTAGTGTCCCCATTGGAAGATTTCCCCTTCTATTATTATTTTGGGGACAACCCAAAATTTCAGAATTTCTTTTACTTTTATAATGGTAAACAGGACAAATAGAGAGGGTGAATATCCTTAGAGAAGTAAACTCTTATTTTTTAATTGTACCTACAGGTAAGCCTATAATAAGGCTTACCTGTAGGTACCGTGAACATCTCCTAAACATGCACTGTTTAGGAGATATTCAGAGTGCATGCAGCCAATGACGTCATCGGTGCATGTGCTCTGAAGGTGCGGCTTACAGTGCTTGACCTTCAGAGCTCGTGTTGTAAACAGCGGCTCCCGCTGGCATGGGCGGGAGTGACGTCATCGCGGCTCTGGCCACACACAGCATCGGAGCCTGCAAACCCGGAAGAAACCCTAGGAAAGATGTCAGCCATCTCGGCGGTGTGTGGGTGCCGCTGAGACAGCTTCGTTCTAAGGTAAGTATTTCATAATGCGCTAGTATACGATGCATACTAGCTCATTATGCCTTTGTCTTACAGGTTTTTTGTTTTACCCTCAGGGTTTACATCCTCTTTAACAGGGGCACAGACAGTAATAAAAAATGTCTAAAGGTGTTAACCTGTGCGATTTTTATTTTTTGCGCTATACACAAAAAAAGAGCAACAATTCTGGAAAAAATCTATATTTTTCACATTCTGCTATATAACATTTCCCAAAAAAATGTTTAAAAATCTAAATTTTTAACATTTTAGGCCAATTTGTTTTCTGCTACATATTTTTGGTAGAAGAAAATCGCAATATGCGTATTTGCGCAAAATGTATTGCGTCTACTAACTAGGGGAAAGATTTATGTCATTTTTATTTATTTTTTTTTACTAGTAATGGCGGTGATCTGCAATTTTTTTGCAGGACTGCGACATTGCGGCGGATAGATCGGACCTCTAACTGACAGTTTTTACAATTTTGGGGGGACCAGTGACATTACTACAGTAATCAGTGCTAAAAATATGCACTGTTACTGTAATAATGACACTGGCAGGGAAGGGGTTAACAATGTGGGTGATCAAGGGGTTAAATGTGAGCCTAGGGGAGTGATTCTAACTGTGGGGGGGGGTGTGGCTTGTGGAATAGCCATACAGACATGTGATCCTATATAGAAGGATCACAGGGGCTCTATGATCATCAGCTGACAGCTGACCGTTCTTCTCTCTCAGCGGGGAGCGATCGTGGGTGTCAGGCAGCACCTGCCCGCTGCATTGGCTTCTCCGCTGACAAACAGGGGCGGAAGCGCGGCGGCGCGCGCTTGCCCCCTAGCCTTCTGCTCGCGACCGCTGTACAGTTACGGAGATTTGTGCAGGAGTGGCTGCCTGCCGCAGTACATCTGTGGCGGGCAGTCGTAAAGAGGTTAAGGGGCGTGGCAGGGGGTGTGTTCTATGCCTACATACTTTTGCTAATAGTTGTCCCCCATTTCCAACTCAAAAAGTTGGGAGGTATAGTTACACTTTAGGGTCCCTTTCACACTTGTGGGATCAAAAAGTTGCCCGATTTTGACTGGACTCGAGGCTCCGTTCACATCATGGCGTTCCACAATTTTTTTCCCCACGATTGTCACTTGATGAATCGTGGTAAAATCGCACAAATAGAATTGCAGGACGCCTGTCTCCTCAAAGAAGTTCTTGTTCTTCTTTTGAGAGACAGGCATCCTGTGATTTTATTTGTGCGATTCGTTGGGCGGCAAAATCTCGCTGTATTTGGGGTGCCATTGGAAGTAATGGGAATCGCACGGGCGTCCCGCGATGTGCCAAGATGTGAATGGAGCCTGAAGAACTGCCTGTGTAATCTTGAGGTCTATGGACCTCAAAACGCATCAAAGTCGGACCAAAGTAGTGCAGGGGCTACTTTGAAGTCGCTGCGACTTGAAGTCGCACAGCTATGAATGGTACTCATTAAAAATCATGGAGTGTAACTTTGAAGTCGCACTTGTGAAAAGTTCCTAAGGAGGGAAGGAGTGGTACTTGACTTTGCTCTGCATGTTAGGGGCGTGTCCTTTGCCTACATACCTCTTATTAATAAAATCTTTCTTTGAACTGACACAAATGTAGCAGGTATGCAATCTCCTATTATTTTTCAATGAGGCTCACGTGACTATGTAGTAAACTGAGAACGAGGCTTGGATACGTGAGAACGAGGCTTGGATTACACCAAGCTTCCAGTAACGTGTTGTTGTGTAGCCCAGGATTCCAGTCTGAAAGGGAGGCTTGGAACGCACGAGTGCAATGTGGAAGTGAGGCTTGGAACGCACGGGTGCAATGTGGAAGTGAGGCTTGTGTACAGAAGGAAGAGGAATTTCTAGTACACAGCTTCGGATGGGTGTTCGGGAGGTGAGGTTAATTGAATGTCTATTTTATAATAGAAGAGCCAGGCTTGCTGGGAGTAGGGGGGGGAAATCACTGAAACAGTTTGGTGTTATGATTTCCTCTCATCTCTCCTTAGTGGGGGCAATGTATGAAGGAAAATAGCTGAGTGTTCTATGTAAATCAGGCTGACAGTCATGTGCTCACAACACATGCAATATTCACAAGTGCTCAGAAGATGATTTTATTGGTAGAAATTGATGTCATATTCTGATGGCTGTGTCTCCTGGCTCCTTGCTGTGCAAATTGCGTCAAAGGTACTAAAAATAAAAAGGTGTGCAATGTTTTTTCTGACTGTCCAGCCGCAAGATAACATGGCCGCTAGTGACGTGCTCGGGCACGTTCGGACTAAGATTTGGGCCCGCTAGAGGACTGTTGCCTGTATGGACTAGTCATTTGCAGCCAGGGCATTCCCTGCCCTCAGCTATGTGTATACATACGTGTGACTGCAGATGATTAGCCCCTATAGGGGGACGCTTACTGGCAGCCCTGCATGCGTGGGTTCAGATTCCACTCCCAAACACCCCTGAATTCATCTCTGACGGCTACTGTTAATAAACACTGTGTTGCGGTGTAGCATAGGGCTGCACAATATTGGGAAAAAAAGTACGTTGCAATATTTTTTTTCCAACGATATATATTGCGATATTGAGAGAGCCATCAATCCAGGCTAAAGTCAACAATGACCTTGGGAAGTAGTGCAGCAGCCTTCTTCTGATTGTGCTACAGGGCCAGCCAGGGTTAATGTTACTGTAGTAGGATTTGGGAAGTAGTGCAGCAGCAGCCTTCTTCTGATAGTCAACATTGCAGTTGCACCATACAGGGCAGGCCAGGGTTAATGGTAATGTAGGGAAAAAACAAATTGAAAAGGATTAAGAGAGGTGCATGGAAGCCAGCCAGCCCCCAGTCTGATGTACTCACCCTCCAGTCTGCCACCCACCAAGTAGACCTGTCTCATGATATAAATAAAGAACAGGGGTTTAGTTGACACACATGTAATGGTAATGTAGGGAATTGGGTGGACAGGGAACTGCAGGTTAATAAGACACTGACCGTGTGACTGTGCTGTGGAAGGCAGAGCCTCATAGGACCCCTTTGCCCATCACAGTTGTCTCAGCCAGCTGAATGGTAGGAAGGTGGAGGAGAGACAGGATCGTCCATTACCAAAGTCACTACTGTGCCAGTAGTGATTTCTTGCATATAATTTGTTATATGGTGATTCACCCAGGTTAATCGTGACTATTAGGGACTCACAGTGGTGGTAGAAGTTAGAAGAATACAGCCCGACATCCCTCCCACATGTTAAGTCTGCCCTGCAGCTCTCCTGACCGAGCGGTGAGCGCGGCACAGCAAACCAATCACGTCGTGAGTAGCGGCACGGCGAACCAATCAGGTGTGCAGGCACGCGTGATTGGTTCCCTGTGCCGCTGCTCACCGCTCAGTCAGGAGAGCTGCAGGACAGACTTAACATGTGGGACAGGTGTGGGGCTGTATTCTTCTACCTTCACTGTGAGTCCCCAATATCGCATGATCCGGCGATGTGACTATCGCCCACGCCCCCGCAGCACGATATTCGATGTTACATCGAATATCGTTCAGCCCTAGTGTAGCAAATATTGTACCAGAGGTCGCATTCAATAAGTGGTGTTGCCAACAAGCATGATCCATTCAAGTAAATAGGGCTGCCCTGGCACCACGTGTAATGCACACAGTTGGGGCACAGTACTGCAGGCTTTAAGGGTTAAAACATGCACCCAGACATATCAGCTCTGAGCTGCCTGTCAGATGCCTCTGAAAAGCAATCCACTATGGCTGCAAATGTGATTAACAAGCCCTAAAGGTCACTGTACATTCCATATTTTGGCAGTACAATCAACTTTAGATTTATCAAAACTATGTAATATGAACACCTTCCTAATCTATCCAGGCCCTTGTACTACATAGTTGTTGGTAAGGAGATTGTACAATCAGATTGAAACCTGTGGGGTGAGGTTAAGGCTTGCTTCACACAAGTTTGGCTGCGAT
This sequence comes from Pelophylax lessonae, assembly GCF_965119305.1. Taxonomy (NCBI): domain Eukaryota; kingdom Metazoa; phylum Chordata; class Amphibia; order Anura; family Ranidae; genus Pelophylax; species Pelophylax lessonae. Next base: position 398,411,116 of record NC_138768.1, read on the forward strand.
TTGTAGTCCGGTGCCCTGTACGTTTGTGTTTACCGGTTCAGGTGCAAATTTTTCCCTGAATTCGCACCTTAAGGCCTCTTGCACACGAACGATTCAATCAAATCTGCCTGTCAGTTTGTTTTGGCAGATCTGATCGGATCCTCCATGCATCCCTATGAGGCAGCGGATGTCAGCGCTGACACCCGCTGCCATCCGCATCCGATCCTGTCCGTGAAATACGGACAGATGGAAACCCTATTTTCCATCCGTCCAGGGGATTGGATCGGATGAGAGCGGACAGGCGGTCCACTCTCATCCGATTCCCCATAGAGAGCAGCGGGGCTCTGACACCTCCCTCTCTGCACACGGAGCGGAGAGGGAGCTGTCACCTGCCTGCTCAGCAGGGATCAGTGTATCGTTCCCCCATTGAGCAGCACGGAGTCCGCAGACAGAGGCGGACCGTGTGAAAGGAGCCTAAAGGCCCGTACACACGTACCGATTGTCGGCCGAAAATGTTCGGCCGATTTTCGGCTTGTTAGTATGATGCTTCCGACAGCCGACAGCACACTTTCGGCCGAAAAGAATCTGTCGTGCAAGCATTAAAATTTTTGTTGGCCAACACCAGAACGGCCGATTGTTCGCCAGTCAGTACAGAATTCGGCCAACAGACAGCAGATTTGCAAGACTGGGCATGCTCAGAAAATAAAAAACACACGGAAAGTTAACCATCACATGACATCACTTCTGCAGTCGGCTGTTGTTGGCCGACAAAATTCGTGTGCAGTCTTTTGCAGTTTTCAACAGACAAGACAGAACCGGACAAAAGACGGCCGATCGTTCGGCCGACGATCGGTACGTGTGTACGGGGCTTTACCGGACCCAAAAACACGATCCTTTTTGCACCGCAGCTGCCCCAGACGTGTATGAACCAGCTGCATTTAAACCAGTCACACTCACATGTTATGCGAATTGGGGACCTAGAATTTGGAGTCTTAGAGAGACTTTGGGTCACAAAGAGCTTCTAACCCTGACTACGAAGACTGGAGTCCTGAAAAGGTTAATCCGCTTCTAGGATAGGCTTAAAGGGGAGCAGGAAACAGTCAGCATGTGCCTGTGAGATGAAGTATTGAACAGCAACAGTTGCAAGAGGACTGGAGGCTGTTGATCAGCTGCTGCTAGGCTCAGGCTGCATTCTATTGATGGCATTTTGAATGCACAGAGATACGGTGATGAGATCCTGAGGCCCATTGTTGTGCCATTCATCCACGACCATCACCTCATGTTGCAGTGTGATAATTCATGGCCCCATGTTGCAAGAATCTGTACACAATTCCTGGAAGATGAAAACATCCCATTTCTTGCATGGCCAGCATACTCACCGGACATGTCACCCATTGAGCATGTTTGGGATGCTCTGGATCAGCGTATACGACTGCGTGTTCCAGGTCCTGCCAATATTCAGCACCTTCGCACAGCCATTGATGAGGAGTGGACCAACATTCCACAGGCCACAGTCAACAACCTGATCAACTCAATGCGAAGGAGATGTGTTGCACCCCATGAGGCAAATGGTGGTCACACCGGATACTGACTGGTTTTTGGACCTCCTCCTCCCTCCCTCCTCCTCCCTCTGTCAGAAATCTTGCGAGGATCACCTGGTCGTGCCCAGTTTATGGCGAAATTATGTTCTTTACACTTCCCGATTATGGCTCCAACAGTGCTCACTGGAACATTGAGAAGTTTCAAAATCCTTCTGTAACCGGTGCCATTAGTATGTTTTCTGCAACCATAAGGTTTCAAAGGTTTTTTTTAAGAGGGCTGTTTGCTTTTACCCATCGTGAGATGTTTCTTATATGATACCTTGGTAATGAGACATTTTTATAGGCCATCAGTTGAGACTGAACCAGCTGATATTAATTTGCGCTGATAAGGGGCATGATTGCTTTCTAAGTACTGATAGATTTCATCGAGTGTCTTGGCTTTCCATGTCTTTTTGCACCTCTCTTATTTCATGTGTTCAATTACTTTTTCATTCCATTTTATCAAACATAACCTCATTTCTGAACGTAGTTGGTTTGGTTTCTTTGTATGTATGGCTTGCATGGGTTGTTACCATGAAAATTTCGTGTCGATAGCACCTTTATAAATATATTTACCTAGAAAAATGGTGTGTTTATTGCTCATTTTTTTTTCCAGTGTGTGTGTCTCATAAAAGTTAATTTTATTTCAGTATTTTAATTCAAAATATGAAACTGGTATATTGATGTGTTACACACAGAATGATATATTTCAAGCATTTCGCTTTTCATTTTGATGATTATGGGTTACAGCTAGTGAAAACCCAAAATTCAGTAACAATACCCCAAAGATTCTCTATTGAGTTTAGGCCAGGCAAGTTTGCTGGCCAGGTATTGGTAATTTTGGCAGTGTGGGCAGGTGCCAAGTCCTGCTGGAATAGAAAATCAGCATCTCTATAAAGCTGGTCAGCAGAGGAAAGCTTGAAATGCTCTAAGATTTCCTGGCAGAGGGCTGCCCTGACTTTGCACTTGATAAAACACAGTGAACCAACACCAGCAGATGACATGACTCCCCAAATCATCACCGAGTGTGCAAACATCACACTGGACCTGATGCACCTTGGATTCTGTGCCTCTCCACACTTCCTCCAGAGTCGGGGACATTGATTTCCGAATGAAATGCAAAATTTTTCCACAGTCAATGGAAAATATGAATTTCACTTTGAATTACTAAAATTAACTTTATTTCTAATTTTGTGTGTATATGTGTGTGTGTATGTATATATATATATATATATATATATATATATATATATGTATGTATGTATGTGTGTGTGTGTATATATATATATATATATATACACATCTATATATTTTTTTTTTAATTTGCTTAGAATCAAGATCACGATTCTCAAAATCTTTTATTTTAAAGTTATATATAATTTTTTTATTTTTTCTTTCCATTTGAAATTAATTTGTGAACCCCCCCCCCTTCCTCTGTCATGGATTACCCCTGGGTACTGCTGGCTGCTAGTACTGCAGGCTGGTGGGTACCAGATGTAAAAATGAGACAAAGATAAATCATTTCAGAACTTTTACCTTTTGATGTGACCTATAAACTGTACAACTCAGTTGAACAACAAACTGAAATCTTTTAGGTGGAGGGAAGTAAAAATATAAAAAAATAAAATAATATGGTTGCATAAGTGAGCACACCCTTAAACTAATTCTTTGTTGAAGCACCTTTTGATTTTATGACAACACTCAGTCTTTTTGGGTATGGGTCTATCAGCATGACACATCTTGGCAATATTTTCCCATTCTTCTTTGCAAAAACACTCTAAATCTGTCAGATTGTGAGGGCATCTTCTGTGCACAGCCCTCTTCAGATCACCCAGATTTTCAATCCGATTCAGGTCTGGACTCTGGCTGGGCCTTTCCAAAACTTTAATCTCCTTCTGGTAAAGCCATTCCTTTGTTGAATTGGATGTATGCTTTGGGTTGTTTTCATGCTGAAATCTAAAGTTCCTCTAAATGTTAAGCTTTCTAGTAGAAGCCTGAAGGTTTTGTGCCAATATTGATTGGTAATTGGATTGGTTCATAATTCCCTCCACCTTGACTAAAGCGCCTGTTCCAACTGAAGGAAAACCGCCCCAAAGCATGATGCTGCCACCAGCATGCTTCACTGTGGGTATGGTGTTCTTTTGGTGATGTGCAGTGTTGTGTTTGCGCCAAACACATCTTTTGGAATTATGGCCAAAAAAAGTTCTACCTTGGTTTTATCAGACCATAATACATTTTTCCACATGATTATGGGAGACTTCAGATGTTTTTTTTGCAAAATTTAGCCAGGCTTGGATGTTTTTCTTTGTAAGAAAAGGCTTCCCTCTTGCCACTCTTCCCCCATAGTCATATCTACCACACAGCCAGTACTTGTCAGATATTCCTGCAGCTTCTGCAGTTTTCTTCTTGTCTTTTCATCGATTTTGGAGGGACGTGCAGTTCTTGGTAATGTCACTGTTGTGCCATATTTTCTCCACTTGATGATGACTGTCTTCACTGTGTTCCCTGGTATATCGAATGCCTTGGGAATTCTTATGTATCCTTCTCCTGACTGATACATTTTAACAATGAGATCCCTCTGATGCTTTTGAAGCTCTCTGCGAACCATGGCTTTTGCTGTAGGATTGGACTGAGAAAATGTCAGGAAAGACCTACTAGAACAGCTGAACTTTATTTGGGGTTAATCAGAAGCACTTTAAATGATAGCAGGTGTGTACTGAGTCCTATTTAACATGAGTTTGAATGTGATTGCTTAATTCTGAACACCGCTACATCCCCAGTTATTATAGGGTGTGCACTCTTATGCAACCGCATTATTTTAGTTTTATTTTTACTCCCCCCCTTAAGAGATTTTAGTTTGTTTTTTTCAATTGAGTTGTACAGTTTGTAGGTCACAAAGGTGAAATTATTTATCTTTGTCTCATTTTCAACAGGGGTGTGTAGACTTTTTATATCCATTGTGTGTGTTCAGCATCCCGCTTCCATGGTCACGACAGAATACATACATTTATATAAACCTTTACATATATTTTTATATGTATAGATTTTCATTGCAAGATCACCAAATATTAACATGAAATCTACAAGTTTAAAAATATTAAAATAAAATGTATATGTTAAAGCCAATAGAAAATTTTAGTGATTGAGTTTATGTATGCTTTTAAAACTCATAGACATAAACCCTTTTATTAATTTTTTTTTTATTTATTGCAAGAATGTTATTTATGTTTAACACCAGAATGATTGTAGATGCCTAGCTCTGCGTCCTGTTTTGTGACATGTTTCTTTTGTTGTTTTCTGAGTACTCTTATGTAATATATTTTCAAATAAAGTGCTGCTAAATAACTCCAAAAATGCTTTTGTGTCTGACACTGACATCTGACATTTTACAGCAAGGTCATCATTACCTACAATTCAGTACACCAAAAGCTTATTCTTTTTATAGAGAAGTCATGTCACATATTGCATATTTTCAGAGCAAGGCTTGTTTTCAGAGGAAAGTTTGTAAAGCAGTGTAGAAAGCTTTTCCAATATGGCAAATAAAAAAGCAAAGAATGTGTTAGAGAACAGTCAGCAGTCTTACACTTCTGTAGGTGCGTGTTAACGCGATTGCATTATGGCAGCCTATTCATTGAATGGACTGTAAACACAATAAAAGAATCCTAAAAACTGCACCATTTTTGCAAATGCAGTGCACCATTTAGCGTCCATTGCTGTGCACTGTAATGCATGTGTGCTGAGAATGCATTGGTTTGTTATGTGGGGTGCCATTTAGAATACATGCATTGCAGTAATGCATTTACAGGTGACGCCAGCCTTCAAGTACCCATAGACAAGAAATGATGGTCCTACAACCTTAGTAATTAGATCAAGAAATTTCTGAATGTAACATCTGCAGATTACCCTTGGCCAATGGACCTTAAGCCTAGGTTCACACTGGTGCGTGTAAAACACCACATGTGATTTGACAGGAATCGAGCCGTATTCCTGTGCACATCACATGCAATGTCTGTGCAGTGCGATTTAGGCTGTACACTTTGTATGGCTCATATCGCATTGCATCTGCACCCAAAAAAATTTCCCGCACCTGATGCGCATCGCATGGGTTTCCACACCCATACGATGCGATTCTGGCAATTGCACTGCGTTTCAGGTTGTCATAAATCTAACATGGTCACCCGCAGCAGATCGCATGGATGCTATGTGATTGCTTTGCAGTGCGATGTGATGCAGGGAAACGCAGCCATACTTGTGCGTTTTCCTCATTGCATCAGTGTGAATCAGGGGTTAAAAACGGAAATGACCTGCAGTGGATTTTTCTGAATGATTGTACTACAGACTTGTGAATGTCTGTCCACAACTTAACCCCTTGTCTACCAAGATATGTTTGTTTATAAGCCTCCTGGTATTTAAATGGTTAAGGCAAGCGCAGGGTTGCTGCTGCACCTGTGAGCTTGGTATTGATTTGTAAAGCCAGCAAAAGGCTTTCAGCTAAAAGGGGTGCGGGCAGCTCTAGATAATTTTTATGGGTCTCTGAAGATGCATCCCCCGCCGGTGGTGCCCGCAGTGGTTCCTGGGCTTTCCTCTTCCTCTTGGGAGCCTGGGACTGTGTTAGAGTGCCAAAACTTTGAAAGCAGGAGTTGATTGGGGAACATGCATTCCCTGACCCCCCCCCCCCCCTCTGGCTAATAGACTCAAAACTGAATGCCTGTAAAGGCTTTGAAAGTGTTGCCTATTGAGAATTTTGAATACCATAGGTTTTTGTGATTTCAGAGGTGCATGCAATGTTAAGGCTTGACATGTTTGGTATCTTTTTGCTCGACGCAACTCTATCAATTACATTTTGCCAAAAAAATTCAGGTATAATTTTGTGGTTGCACTAAAATTCAACTTGGTTGTTTTTTCTGAAAATATATGTTTGGCTGAATCGGAGGTTGTAGATAGTAAGATTTTTTTTATCCCGCGCAGAGGAGAAAATGTTTCTAATACTGCAGAATTGATATCACTGGAGTTGCTGCCACCCCATCTTCTTCCCCAAAGGGAAGTCTAAATATGTATGGTAAATATATGGGGTTGTATACGATGAATAATAATAATTGTATTATTTTATTCATCATATAAGTTTATACAGAGTAGTGCCACAACCCCATATATCTATTTCATGTGGTCCTCACACCCAGGGCTTTTTTTCAGCTGGAATGAGGTGCAACTCCGTTCTGCCACCTCCGACTCTTGCAGATCCCTGCCCTGCATGCACTCACAGCAGGGCCAACCAATGATCTCCCTTCAAGTAAAAGAGAGACGCGGAGTCACCTAAACTGCCGGAAGGTACTAGAGCCAGGCAGATGAGATGTATGGAAGATTTTTGGGGGCTAGGGGAACTCTGTACTCTGCAAACTTCTTAACTCTACACACTGCACTTTGTACATAGCGCACCCATAAACCCTGTACTCTGTAGGTCATACACTCCTCAACCCTGCGGTCTGTACATAGCGCACCCCTGAACTCTGCAATCTGTATGTAGCACACTCATGAACTCTACACTCTGTACACTGCATACTTTTAGGTAGATGCATAGTCTTACAGATACAACCAGCCCTTTGAGGACAACACTAACACTAATGCTGATGCGGCTCACAATGAAATTAAGTTTGACACCCCTGCTCTACGGTGTTCCAGCTATGTGACCGATAGTCTCGGCTCGCACCCGGAACACAGCACAGCCTCAGTTACATACAGTTTACTGTATACAGCACATGCGGTGGCCTCATTTGTTAGGAGGGACATAGCTTGTTTGGGCCAAGCTTCCCCAAATGAATTATGTAAAGTGTATCCAGATATGGAACTTACACACAAAGTGACAGTGTGGCTGTGATTCATTCACAGAGACCATTCATCTGTTGATGTGGTGAGGAATTCATGGAGATCAACTTTAACTTTTTCCTGAAAGAAAACGCAAGTTTGAAATGTTAATAAATCCTTACTCAAACAGGCCAATGTTATTTTCTGAAGTGTTCCCATGTACATTCTGCCAACTAGCACATGCGCACTGTATGTTATTGTCAAGGCGTGTCACTGGCGATAACTGTCATTGTTGCCAGTGTATTTATGTAAACACTTTAAAGTGTTTGTTACCCCAGCATTTCATATTCCTGATATGTGCCCGTTGGACCATGTACTTTTATGAAAAACTCTCCTGTTCTTTGTATTGCTTCCTTTATGGGAAATTCCTGGTGTTCCTGCCAGTCCTCATGCTTTCCTGTTAAAAACTGACCACACTAAGCTGGAGAACACTCCATGGTCAGTTCTCTAGCTATACTGGGAACTCAGTGTACTCTCCTCCAATGATCAGACTTGTCCTGGCATACCCCACTGTGCAGGCTTTTGCTGGGAAGATCAGTGTGCTGCTGTTTCTCCTCCTCTCTCCAGCTTTTCTGCAGCTGAGAACAGACGGAATGTCATCACCTTATAAAAAAGGGAAAAAAGGTGTTTATAAAGTTTTTTTATATCTATACACAAATGTTTTGTCTTTCATTTCTATTTTAAACTCAATGGGTTATTTTACAAGGTAATCATTTACAATCACTTTAAAGCTATCAGATGGCTTGGGTCATATCTAATCACTGCACCATGGCAACTGCAGGTCTAAATAGGGGCTAAGATGGTGCCATCCTTGGCAAATAGAAGGGTTCAATTAGGCTTTAACACTTCTGAGTTTGTTTGTGATGTCCTTTTACAAAGGTACATTACAGGACTCCAAAGCATGCTGAGTTGGAAAAAGGAAATCCTGTTTGTAAGTCAGTTCTCCAAATAGTACACTGCATGTTCCACATCATAGCCTGCATTTTATGAATGAGGCATAAATGTAGGTGGTGGTGTGGATTAATGCTGCATTATCCAGCAGAATTTAGAAAGCTCTTGTCTATTGAATGTGCCATTGAGGCAGTAGGATGGAGTTTTAAAGGAAGGGCAAATCAGATCTCAGTAACAAAGTTAATCTAAATCAAATTGATTAAAATAATAGTGTATCCGCTGTTTAAGTTTAAAGTGGATCTTCACTGTGTCTGAGCACCACAAACAAAATATTATTTAATTCATTTTTAATATTCGAAGCAAACTCTCCCATCCGTCCATGTCTCCATGCTTTATTTTGTTGAAAAGGCAATTTGAAAAACACCCCCTAGCATTTATGGTCGTGACCATCTTGAGTAAGGGCAAATGATTCATGTAGCATTTTTCTTCCTGGAATTCATCTGCCCTTATCTCAGGCATGCAGTCAGTAGAGTGTGCTTAGCTGGGAAAATCCCTTCTCCTCTCCCCCCTTGTGAAGCCTCCATGGGATGTATGACATCATTTGCCTAGGCATGAAACCAGGCAGTAACTAAATAAAAAAAATACGTTTAAAACAGGTAAATATGATGTACAGTAATCCCCGCTCCATCGCGGTTCAGTTTTTGCGGTCCAGGTAATTCGCGTTTTTTTTTGTAATGTTATTTTACTATATAAATCATTAAAAATGAAATATTTTTGTGTTTTCCATAGCTCTTGCTATGTCTCTCAGTATCTTTTATGTGTTTAAATGAGTTTCTATTGTTTTAAAAGTGTGTTTAAAGACCTTAAAATGCTTTTACATGTACAGTAACAGTAAAATAAACATGCCTACAATGCATTTTATTAGGGTTTTTCTATTTCGCGGAATTTCACTTTTCGCGGCTGGGTCCGGAACGTAACCCCCGCAATGGAGGGGGGTTTACTGTACTTTACTATCTATTTACTAATGTTAGCAGCATAAGGATTAAATGTATTCAGTGTTGATTGGGAGAGTGAAGTTCCTCTGTAATCACTTTAAGACCTGGAAGGATTTGCCCCCTTAATAACCAGGCCCTATTTTTCGATTCAGCACTGCGTTACTTTAATAAACAATTGCGCGGTCGTGCAAAGCTGTACCCAAACAATTTACGCCCCTTTTTTCCCACAAATAGCTTTCTTTTGGTGGTATGTGATCACTGTGTGATTGTTTTATTTTTTGCGTTATAAACAAAAAAAGAGCGGCAATTTTGAAAAAAAAAAAAAATACAATATTTTTCATTTTCTGCTATATAACATCCCCCCCCCCCCCCCAAAAAAAAAATGTAAAAGTCAAATTTTTTTAACATTTTAGGCCAATTTTGTTTTCTGCTACATATTTTTGGTAAAAAAAATCGCAATTAGCATATTTTGATTGGTTTGCGCAAAAGTTATCGCGTCTACGGGAAAGGTTTTGTACTTTTTTATTGTTTTTTTTTTTTTTTTTTACTAGTAATGGCAGCGATCTGCAATTTTTAGTGGGGATTCGACATTGCCGCAGACAGATCGGACCCCTGACTGACATTTTTGACACTTATGGGGGTACCAGTGACATTACTGCAGTAATCAGTGCTAAAAATATGCACTGTTACTGTAATAATGACACTGGCAGGGAAGGGGTTAACAGTATAGCTGATCAAAGGGTTAAATGTGACCCTAGGGGAGTGATTCTAACTGTGGGGGGGGGGTGGCGGCTTCTGAGATGACCACAGAGACATGTGATCCTATATAGAAGGATCACATGAGCTCTGTGATCATTTCAGGGAGAAGGACGGTCGGCTGTTGTAAACACAGCCGACCGTCCTCTCTCTGTGTGGAGCGATTGCGGGTGTTAGGTGGCAATTGGAGCCGCCTGACCTGTGCCTCAGCTTCTCCGCTGACGATCGCGGGCGGGAGCGCGCTGGCGGTGGCACCCGCTCGCCCCCTAGCTCCTCCCAGGCGAGCGACGTAGACCTACATAGTTTTGCCTGTACGAGCCAGCCTGCCGCAGTAAATATAACATAAGCGGTCAGGAACTGGTTAAAGGCTGGTTCACACTAAATGCAGTCCAGTGCGTTTTTATTCTGTATCAAAAACACGTTTTCCAATACCCATAGTTCACACCAATGCAGTGCATTCCAGGGCAGTCAACAAAAGTAGAATATGCTGCATTTTTTCTTTATTGAAGGCTTCAAAGGCATCAAAAACACACCAGAATGGCGAACCCAACATGTCCCTAATTGAGATAAGGGGGAAAAAAAAAAAATGAGGGGAAAAGGCACCGGAACGCATCAAAATTGTGCATGCAGAATTGTATCCAGAATGCAGAAATTGTAGCGGGAACCAGGCCTTAAAATAGAGGACAGTTTTTTGCTGAAGCAATCAGAGCTAACTTCAAGAAATCACACTATCTAAGTTCAATAGAACATTTTACTCATACCATGAAATAGGACAGGTAGAGTGGTAATTTAACAGTATCTTTTTTATTCATTAATTAATACTGGTTTATGTTTTCCTGATGCAGGAATGAAGCGGTCTGTCAATGAGATGTAAAGATGTCAGCCCTTTGTCCTCCACCTTCTCCAGCAGTAGCCAAGACTTTGATAAGTATAGATGGCTATTCACCTCTGCTGGCTGCCACATTTGCTTACTGGGATAACATCCTAGGCCCAAGAGTAAGGCACATCTGGGCCCCGAAGAGTGATGAGGAAGTGCTTAGCGACGGAGAGATTACATTCCTGGCAAATCACACTTTAAACGGCGAGATCTTAAGAAATGCAGAGAGTGGGGCTATTGATGTCAAGTTTTTTGTGCTTTCAGAGAAGGGAGTGATCATTGTTTCGCTTATATTCGATGGAAACTGGAATGGCGATCGAAGCACTTATGGCCTCTCTGTAATTTTGCCACAAACAGAGCTGAGCTTCTACTTGCCTCTACACAGAGTCTGTGTGGCCCGCCTCACACACATCATCCGTAAAGGAAGGATATGGATGCACAAGGTATGGCCATTTTTTTTACATTTTCATACTTATGTGCACTTTAAAGGAGCAGAATGTTATTGCCATTCACAACTTGTATCTTAAATTACCCAGCTGCACAAAAACAAGATCTTTAGCTACATATTTAGTCTAAAGAAAGTTTTTTAGAGAATCGTGGAACCTGGCTATATGGGTTTGGAATTCTCCACTTTGTCGAGAGGCGTTAGTACAGCTGACAATGCTGGTGAGCAATCCTAATGGGGTGTTTTCCCCCAGTCGTCTTCCAGGACAGCTCTTGAGAAATGGAGCTCCTCCCACTGGACAGGAAACGCATTGCCACTAGCTCTTTAAAAGGCGGTCCTTCAGGCACCTGTTCAGTTTTTTGTGTTTCCTCACTAGGAGACATGTTGCCTGGAGGAACCATTTTTTGAAGAGAGGGCTGGATGAACTCCATCGCTTAAGGGCTGCCAGGGTTAGCCAGAAGTTCTCCTCACCTTGTTTATTTTAGGAGCAGCTTTTTGACCTCGGGTTCCCTCCGCAAGGGTTCGGAGATTCCCGCCCCCCCTCCCAAGTGCCCAGCTAGGGAGAGGGCAGTGATTGACACCCATCAGCGGCATCAACAGTTGGGAAGGCATAGGCATCCTCGCTGCAGCACGCCACAAACCGAAAGATGCTGGGCGTCATTTCCGGCGGATGTGAGGTCATCACTGCGCGCTGGAGGTCGTGGTTCCAGACCTCCAGGCGTAGAGAGCAAGGGGAGGGCTAAGCCGGTGTCTCTTAAAGCGCGACAGCACAGGCTTAAGGCACCAGCAACCTGGAGCAGAGGGACAGCATGGAAGCATCCCAAGCTCCAGGGGAGGCAAACACCGGCTCATCACAGGTAGGCTGGCAGTGGCCAGAACCATATTTCCTGTGCATCCCTTTTTGGATTAGTGGAGGTGGTTGGGCTTTACAGGGGGAGCGCTGAAGATCCTGGGGGGATCTTTTAGCAGCTATTTGGGCACCTTGAGCTTAGGCAATGTGGAGGGATCAGTCAGGGGGTCTCTTATTAAACAGATTCCCCTTATTTTCCATGTTTCCAAGTGTCCTTCCTGTGCTGCAAGGCTTTCATCTAGCTATACTAAAACCTTATGCCCCTCATGCATCTCAGCAAATGTTAAAAAGTGAGGAAGATTCTCCATTTTCAAAATTTCTCTGCTCTTTTAAAGATGAGGTGCAATCCACTTTTCAATTGTCCTGGAAGGTTATTGCGGATGTGCAAGTGCCAAGCACGGGTGGTAGTCAGTCCTATCAGGTGCCCACCTCTCCTACTCCTTTAGCTTCAGGCTCAGGAGAGCCTACAGAGAGTAGAGAGAACCCCCCTAAGATTACTGACTTGGATTCCTCGGGACAGGAGGAGAGTCAGGGAGATGCCTCAAAATCTACCAGGTTCAGACTTTCTTTGGAGGAAGAGAATGAACTTCTCAGAGCTATCTACGACACCTAGAGTTTAAGGAAGAAGAAGCTCTGCTATCAAGGCATGATAGAATGTACCAAGGGCTGAGTAAGAAGAAGCCCAAGGTATTCCCAGTGCACCAAGTCATGACGGATTGGTGCTCAGGGAGTGGTCAGAACCAGTGAAACGGCCCTTCCTTTCAAATAGCCTAAAAAGAGGGTTCCCCTTCAATGAGGACCCGAAGTCCGTCTGGAACCAGTGCCCAAAGCTGGATGCACTCCTAGCGAAGGTTTCAAAACATTCCTATTTGGCATTCAATGACATGGGGCACCTAGGGGACCCCATGGACAAAAGGGGCGATATAATCCTGAAAATATCATGGTATACCTCTGTGGCCAACCTAAGGCCGGCATTAGCTAAGACCTGCGTTAGCTAAGACCTGCATAGCAAGAAATTTAGAATTTTGGTTAAAACCGCTGCAAGAGCACCTGACAAAGGGTACCCCCAGGGAGGAGGAGTTAAGATATTTTCCCATGCTCTTTAAAGCAGTAGGCTTTATTGCGGACACCTCGGCTGAGTCAGTGAAATTATCAGCCAGAGCAGTTTCGCTGTGGGTAGCAAGGGGAGCACTTTGGCTCAAAACCTGGCCGGGGGATACAGCTTCCAAGTTACGCCTACGTATCGTTCCCTTTTCGGGCAACTTTTCTTTTCGGCCCTCAGTTGGATGAAGCCCTGAAGCGTACAGCTGATAGGAAGAAAACCTTCCCAGTTAAAAAGAGGTCCTTTCCTAGAAAATCTTTTCGTCTCCATCGGGGACAAACTAGAGAACAGGACAGAGGGAAACTGAAAAAGCATTGGTCTGGCCAGAAGGGGAGGCCAAGGGCAAATGTGCTCTTTAACCCAAATTAATCCAAAATGCAGTGATGCCAGATGCTAAGTGGGAGAAAGGTTGGAGAAATTCCTTCCCCAGTGGCAAAAATTAACCTCCAACAATTTAGTCAGGGGAGTAATCGAAAAAGGGTATGCCTTGGAGTTCAGCGAAAGGCCTCCCTCAAGAATGCTAATTACCCAATTATCCAGGGACCCAGCAAAAGCCCAGGCCTTGCCGCTGCTCATAGGGGAATTGGTAGACCAAAAAGTTCTGATACCAGTACCAAAACAGGAAGAAGGCAGGGGTTTTTACTCGCATGCATTTCTAGTACAGAAGCTTTCGGGAAAATACCACCTAATTCTAAATCGAAGACCATTAAACCGCGTCATACGGTACAAAAAATTCCGTATGGAGTCTATTTACTCTGTCATGGGTTTTCTCCAGAGGGATTGTTTCATGGCAATGATAGATCTAAAGGATGCCTATGGGGCCTTTCAGAGATACTTAGTCGAACACCAAACTACAGAGTTTTTTTCTCCCTAAATCCAAGGGATCAACCGTTGGCAGTAGATGCTGTACTACAGGCATGGACTTTCAGGCTTTGTTACATCTCCTCCCCCCTATACTTAATTCTAAAATTCCCGTCAAAATTTGGTACACAGCATACATCTCTAATCTTGATTGCCCCGTTTTGGCCAAAAAGGGCATGGTTTTCTCTGCTACTATCTTTAACAGATCAACCACCTTCGCTGTTACCCTCCAATCGAAACCTGCTATCGTGGGCCCAGTGCTCCATCCTAGACCAGCCATGCTAAACTTATTACAGTCATTAGAGAACCCTTTGAGCCATTTTTAGAGGCCTCCTTAAGACCTATTACCCTCAAAATGTTTTTCTCATCGTAATGACATCTGCCCGCAGAGTCAGCAAACTACAAGCTTTATCAATCGGAGAGCCCTTCCTACAGATATTGGAGGATAGGGTTATTCTCAAGACCGACCAAACATTTATTCCCAAGGTCGCCTCTACCCTTCACAGGAGTCAGGATATAGTACTACCCTCTTTCCGCAATTGACCATCTAATAGCAAGGAGAAGCAGCTACATTTGCTAGATGTCAGAAGAAGTCTTATGGCTTATTTAGAAGCAGCAAAAAGCTTTACAACATCAGAGGCCTTGTTTATTCTCTTCTCAGGAAAGCATAAGGGGAGACAAGCCTCTAAAGGGACTATAGCTAGGTGGATAGAGATGGTCATCTCCGAGGGATACAAGACTCTACACTTGGATCCTCCTCAAGGGCTGAATGCACATTCTACCAGAGCATTAGCCACATCTTGGGCAGAGAGAACCGGTGCTACCCCAGAACAAATATGTAAAGCTGCCATGTGGTCAAGTATGTCAAGGTTCAATCGACACTATTGATTGTACATTCTGGGTAGCCAGGATCAAGCGTATGGGAGAAAAGTCCTTCAAGCAGTGGTCCCCCCCTAAAAACTGAGTTACTACTTGTTTATTCTCTCAAGGGCTGTCCTGGAAGACGACTGGGGAAAAACCGTAGTTAGACTTAACGGTAACTCTGTTTCCAGGAGTCTTTCAGGACAGCAGAATCCCACCCTTTGTATTTATAGGATTAATTGGTGTACTGTTTGACTATTTTTCAGCTCTGTCCTTTGGTTCTTGGATAAACTGACTAGGTGCCTGAGGGACCACCTTTTAAAGAGCTAGTGGCAATGGGTTTGCTGTCCAGTGGGAGGAGCTCCTTCTCTCAAGGGCTGTCCTGGAAGACTCCTGGATCGGTAAGTTTAACTCCGGTTTTTGTGTGTTTACACCTAAAATTTTTCTACTGGGGCTACCATTAAAGTGGAATTTTGGCTATACACCTAACTAGTCTTAAAACTATCCCCTCCCCCTCCTAACACCTATGCTAACTAACCTGTGTAAGAGAGCTGTATGTACTTCCCTTTTTTCTGGCCACTCCAGTCTGGTCATGTGATAACCCCTGTGGCAGCCAGCGGCTGCCACAGGGGAAAGGAGAGAGCACTGTGACAATGGCAGGTAAAGCCTGGAGTGGGGATGTCACCCTTAGGCTTTATTGGTCCACTTGTTGTCCCTCCTCTCCCCTGAAGCCACACTGGATGATGCAGGGGAGCCAGGTCAGATGACTGAACTGGGGCGACCTGAAGACAGGTAAGTTTTTATATATCTTTCTTAAACAGGTTAGTTAGCGTAGGGGTTACGAAGGGGGAGGGAGTAGTTTTAAGGATAGTTAGGTGTATAGCCAGAATTCCTATAAGTTATTTGAAGAGTACCTCCACTTTATTTGAGGAAAAAAAAAATTCCCCTCTAGGTGATCAATGTATATTGCAATGATTTTAACAACCTTTGTTGCAGATTCCTACCTTTTTGTTATTCTGAAGGAATACCTGTTTGTTTTTTTGTCCTTTTCTATGCGCAAAGTGAATCCAATGGGAATGATTTTAGAAGTATAATTCAGCTGCTGCACTTGCAGGGCTCTAATGAGGAAAGTTGCTGGGTCTGCGTCCCTTTAGAGGTGATTAACCCTTGGGAATATCTCACCAAGAATGATATTTTTGTTGCAGTGGATGATCAAAGTCTGATTTGTATCTCAGTGCAGACTTCTGAGAAAATCAGTAAACCAATCACATAAGCAGGAAATTACATTTCTGAGGGGTGTTCTGTACACATTTTGTGTACAGAACTCCTCCAGGTTGTCATTTTGCAGTTTACAGAAAATTGCAGAGCTGCAGAAAAAAAGGTAATTTTAATTCACATTCAGTTACAATATGACTTGTGTAGCAATTGTATATGATTAAAAAAAAAAAAAAAAAAGATATACACACACACACACTATCTCACGAAAGTGAGTACACCCCTCACATTTTTGTAAATATTTTATTATATCTTTTCATGTGACAACACTGAAGGAATTACACGTTGCTACAAGCATCTTCCATTTGAGGATGCCCCACAGAAGCTCAATAGGGTTTAGATATGGAGACATGCTTGGCAAGTCCATCACCTATATCCTCAGCTTCTTTAGCAAGGCAGTGGTCGTCTTGGAGGTGTGTTTGGGGTCGTTAGCATGTTGGAATACTGCCCTGCGGCCCAGTCTCTAAAGAGAGGGGATCATGCTCTGCTTCAGTATGCCACAGTACATGTTGGCATTTATGGTTCCCTCAATGAATTGTAGCTCCCCAGTGCTAGCAGCACTCATGCAGCCCCAGACCATGGCACTCCCACCACCATGCTTGACTGTAGGCAAGACACACTTGTCTTTGTACACACAAGCCACATCACACAAACTTGACACCATCTAAACCAAATAAGTTTATCCTGGTCTCATCAGACCACAGGACATGGTTCCAGTAATCCATGTCCTTGGTCTGCTTGTCTTCAGCAAGCTGTTTGTGGGCTTTCTTGTGCATCATCTTTAGAAGAGGCTTCCTTCTGGGACGACAGCCATGCAGACCAATTTGATGCAGTGTGCAGCGTATGGTCAGAGCACTGACAGGCTGACCCCCCCACCCCTTCAACCTCTGCAGCAATGCTGGCAGCACTAATACGTCTATTTCCCAAAGACAACCTTTGGATATGATGCTGAGCACGTGCACTCATCTTCTTTGGTCAACCATGGCGAGGCCTGTTCTGAGTGGAACCTGTCCTGTTAAACCGCTGTATGGTCTTGGCCACCGTGCTGCAGCTCAGTTTTAGTGTCTTGGCAATCTTCTTATAGCCTATGCCATCTTTATGTAGAACAACAAATTTTTTCAGATCCTCAGAGTTCTTTACCACGAGGTGCCATGCTTAACTTCTAGTGACCAGTATGAGAGAGTAGGTGCGACAACACCAAATTTAATACACCTGCTTCCCATTCACACCTTGAACCTTGTAACACTTACGAGTCACATGACACCAGGGAGGGAAAATAGCTAATTGGGCCCAATTTGGACATTTTAACTTAGGCTCCATTCACACCTGGGCGTTTTTGAGCGTTTTTCAGCTCCAAAAACGCTAAAAAAAAAAAGGTTCCAAAACGCCCAACAAGTAAAACCCCATTCAATTAAATGGCCCCTGTTCACATCTGAGCGTTTTAACGCCTGAAGCAAAACGCCTGTAGCTGAAAAAAGTACATGAGCTTCTTTTTGGGCTGATTACTAGCGTTTTTGATAGATGTCAATGCCTGCCTCCAAAAAACGCCTGAAAATCATGGTAAAATCGCGGTAAAAAATGTGCAAAAACGGTACGCTCAAGTGTGAATGCAGTCTTAGGGCTGTACTCACTTTTGTTGCCAGCGGTTTGGACATTAATGGCTGTGTTGAGTTATTTTGAGGGGACAGTAGATTTACACTCTTATACAAGCTGTACACTCACTACTTTACATTGTAGCAAAGTGTCATTTCTTCAGTGTTGTCACATGAAAAGATATAATAAAATATTTACAAAAATTTAAGGAGTGTACTCACTCTTGTGAGATACTGTGTGTGTGTGTGTGTGTGTGTATGTGTATATGTATATATATATATATATATATATATATATATATATATATATATATATATATATAATATGTATATATGCGTGTATGTGTGTGTGTGTGTGTGTGTGTGTGTGTGTGTGTGTATGTATATATATATATATATATATATATATATATATATATACGCATACGTACATCTACTTTTTTTATTGTTTTACTATTTAGAGTCCATTCACACTGCCGCGACTTGTGATGCGACTTGTGTGCCCTCAAGTCGCCCCAAGTCGCTTGACATAACAAATCCCATGTAAACCAATGAGAGCCGTCTTAATTGGCACTACTGAAGTCGCTCCGACTTCAGAAAAGGGTCCTGTACTACTTTGAGGCGACTTGTACCCGACCTGTCCCAATAGACTTCAATGGGAGTCGCCTCCAAGTCGGATCCTTATCTTATTTGAAGCAACTTGTGATCCGACTTTGCAGGAAGAAGAAGGAAAATTAGCCAGGCATTCCCCACATTGCAGCCATGCCTACAGTTCCTATATACCATTATCTCTGCCTGGTCTGCGTGAGTGGCACTGGTGGACACTGATTCATGGCACTGATACGTGGCACTGGTGGACACTGATTCGTGGCACTGATGCGTGGCACTGGTGGACACTGATTCGTGGCACTGCTACATGGCACTGATACGTGGCACTTGTGGACACTGATTCGTGGCACTGATACGTGGCACTTGTGGACACTGATTCGTGGTACTGATACGTGGCACTGGTGGACACTGATTCGTGGCACTGATTCGTGGCACTGATTCGTTACACTGATACGTGGCACTGGTGGACACGGATTTGTGGCACTGCTACGTGGCACTGGTGGACACTTAGTGTGAGGAAAGGGATATGCAGTGTAGTTAGGGTACTATATACCACTATAGTTAGATTCAATAATCTAGTTTCTGTAGGGAAAGTGTTAAGTGTCAGGGTGACCGTAGTGTAGCTTAGGGTGAACTGACTCTGACTGCTATGCCAGGGTGACAGAACTCATCCATGTCAGGGTTACCGCCATAAGAAAAAAATCATTTTTCTTAGAATTATTATCAGAGCAGGGATGGGACTCTGCTCCTTTTATGCCAGGGTGACAGAACTCATCCATGTCAGGGTTACCGCCATAAGAAAAAGATCATTTTTCTTAGAATTATTATCAGAGCAGGGATGGGACTCCGCTCCTTTTATTGCAGGGTGACAGAACTCATCCATGTCGGGGTTACCGCCATAAGAAAAAGATAATTTTTCTTAGAATTATTAGTAGAGCAGGGATGGGACTCCGCTCCTTTTATGCCAGGGTGACAGAACTCATCCATGTCAGGGTGACCGCCATAAGAAAAATATCATTTTTCTTAGAATTATTAGTAGAGCAGGGATGGGACTCCGCTCCTTTTATGCCAGGGTGACAGAACTCATCCATGTCAGGGTGACCGCCATAAGAAAAATATCATTTTTCTTAGAATTATTAGTAGAGCAGGGATGGGGCTCAGCTCCTTTTACACCTGGGCGTTTTTTGTTTCAGGCGTTTATTGGGCTTTTTTGTGGACGTCTTTGGAGGCAGGCATGATATCTGAACTTCTGTGTAGGGGTATATATACACACACACATATATGTATTGTGGAGGTCATAGAGGTTGGGTCCTGGATGGATGTTACATTGCACCAATATTTGGACTGTGGTCCCTGTAAGGGAAGTATGGGATCTCAGAAAGGCAAGGGTTAAGCCCTCTCCCAGGGAGAACAGCTCTTAAAGACAGGAAGTTGTGTCAGTGGGTGTGGAGAGTAGGAGCTGGTGATACACCTGGGAGACTGAGCTGTGAGAAACAGGAGTGTGTTTGCATGCTGCATGGTGGCTGGATACAAGCTGCTGCTTGGGACGATATACCTGGGGTAAAACCCCTGCAAAGAGCTGGTATTGTTTTATAATTTCCATTTTGTGCTGAAGTTAAGCGGACTTTTAAGTTATACCTATTTTCTGGACTGTTGGCTGCTGGAAGCTTTATTTCTGTTTTGAAGAGAATAAAACACTTCTTACGTTTACCCGGCTTGTGCATGTGATCCCTTGGAGCTATCTCCCCCAAATATCACAACTGGTGTTTCGGATGCGGGCAGTGCATTTAAACCGAAAAAGCCAATTTGCAAAGTGACTTTAAAGAGACAGTGTACCCATTTGCATGTCGTGGGTGAAGTCTTTGCATACAGCAGAAAAAGACATGGAGGAGGTTATCAAGGCGCTAATGCAAGCCACTGTGTCCCAGCAGCAAGCCTCCATAGAAGCGAACCGTCGCCCTGAGGAGGCTATAGCAGCTCAGCAGGAGACTACCCGCTTGCTGGTCACCCATCTTACAGCCCAGCAGGAGGCTACACAAACGCAGGTGGCGGCCTTAAAGGAGGCAGTACAACAGCTAGCTCAAGGACGAGAGCAAGTAGCTGTTGGCTCTGGCAACCAAATAGCCGGGAGAGCCAGCCATGTTTTACAGAAACTGACTCCAAATGATGATGTAGAAGCCTTTCTGTTTACCTTTGAAAGGATAGCGGAGTGAGAGGGATGGCCCCGTGACCAATGGGCTGGCATCATCGCCCCCTTCCTTACTGGTGACCCGCAAAAGGCTTACTTTGATCTTCCAACGGAACACATCAAAGACTATGAGCGGCTGAAGGCTGAGATCCTGGCCCGCCTAGGGGAGACTACAGCCGTTAGGGCCCAAAGGGTGCACCGCTGGAGGTACCAGCCTGACCGCCCACCGAGGTCTCAGTTGCATGAACTGGTGCAGCTGGTCAAAAAATGGCTGCAGCCAGAAACGTTGTCTGGCCCACAAATGCTGGAACGGGTGGTGATGGACAGGTACCTGCGGTCCCTGCCGGATGACCTGCAACGCTGGGTAAGCCATGGAGACTCCGCAACAGTTGACCGGTTGGTGGAGTTGGTTGAAAGGTATACCGTGGTGGAGGATCTGCTCGGACCTGCCAGTCGACGGGAATCCACATCAAGGGCAGGACGGCCAGCTGCAGCATCCAGGAGGGGAGCCCTACCAGACCCGGAAACCTGCATCCCTACCTCAGTTTCGCCAGATCCGCGGAGATCAGCCCCTGACAACCGAATGGGAGACCTACAATGTTGGCGTTGTCGATCCTGGGGCCATACCCGGGCGCAGTGCCCGCTTCAGGAGGAGCCCATGGAATGTGGGGTGGGCAGGAGAGTCTCCTTCTATGCCCAACTAGCATGTACCACCCATCTCGATTTAACCGCAGGACAATTTGAATGCGAGATTTGGGTGAACCACCTTCCTGCCAAGGCGTTACTGGACTCCGGGAGTATGGTGACACTGGTCCACGCTAGAGTGATCGGGAGACTCGGCCCTGTGAGTAAGACTCTTCGGGTAGTTTGTATCCATGGGGACACCAGGGAGTACCCCTTGGTACCTGTGACTGTTTCTTATGGTTGCACCTCAGTGACACAGGAAGTAGGGGTGGTAAACAGCTTAATCCACGATATCATAGTGGGGCGGGATTGTCCACTATTCCTTGAACTATGGAACCAGGTGCAGAGTGGACTACCAGAGAACTAGAGACAGTGGGGCCTGAAGGGCTAAAGTCTCAGGGGTCCGGTCCAGAACTGCCCACAACACACCCCGTTAGCCTTGAAACACCTAAGGGTGGTACTGGTATAATAGAAAATGTTGATATGACTGATGACGTTCATGTTTCAGGTCTCAAACCTGAGTTGACCCCTGAGGGGGGGGGAAGACTCTCTGTTACAGGTCATGTTGGGGGGAGATGAGGAGGAACTCTCCCCACTGCAGATTCCCCTTGGGGAGGCTGAAGGGGAGGTTTCCCCTAGACCAGTGCACCCAGACCTGGACATATCCAAGGGGGCATTTAGCTCCGCCCAGTTACAGGATCCCTCTTTAGTCAATGCCCGAGAACAGATTTCAGTGGTGAATGGAGTCCCACAAATACCAGTGGCAGAACAAAAGTTTCCACACTTTGCGTTCATTGGGGATTTGCTCTATCGAGTGACTGAAAGCCGAGGGGAAATTATTGAACAGTTGCTGGTTCCCCAGTCGTGTCGGCGAAAGCTCCTTGATTTAGCTCACAATGACGCATTAGGCGGACACCTGGGGGCGGAGAAAACAGAGGCCAGAATAACTGACCGATTTTACTGGCCAGGCGTGAAGGCAGAGGTAAAGAGGTAGTGTGCTTCCTGCCCCACGTGTCAGTTAACAGCACCAGTGTCGCACTATAGGAACCCCTTAGTTCCTTTGCCTATAATTGAGGTCCCGTTTGAGCGGATTGCTATAGACCTGGTGGGGCCCTTAGTAAAATCTGCGAGGGGACACCAATATATATTAGTAGTATTAGACTACGCAACCAGGTATCCGGAGGCAGTCCCATTACGGAAAACAACCTCCAAGGCTATTGCCCGAGAGTTGTTCCATATGTTTTCACGCACTGGGCTACCCAAGGAGATCCTGACGGATCAAGGTACCCCGTTTATGTCTAAGGTGATGGCGGACCTCTACAAACTTTTTCAGATCAAACAGTTGCGAACGTCCGTCTATCACCCACAGACAGATGGCCTTGTTGAGAGGTTTAATAAGACCTTAAAATCCATGCTAAAAAGAGTGGTCCAGAGGGACGGCAAAGATTGGGACATGTTACTCCCGGCCTTGTTATTTGCCATCCGGGAGGTTCCGCAGACCTTTTTGCTAAAACCCTGGAGAGACCGAGATCAGGTATCCGCTGTGGTAGGGGGGTCACTGTAGAGGACCCTGCAGGAGTTGAGCTAGTGCAGGTCGCTGCCACCCTGACTAAGTCCCAAAGCCAACAAGTGAGAGAATTTCTGCAAAGAAATAAAGAGAAGTTTTTAGGATTGCCAGGTTTAACCAACATAATTGAGCATGACATTGTTACAGAGCCCAAGGTAAAAATCCGCTTAAAGCCCTATCGCATCCCGGAAGCATATAGGAAAGCGGTGTCTGAAGAGGTAAAGAGAATGTTGGAACTTGACGTCATTGAAGAATCGCAGAGTGAATGGTCAAGTCCTATCGTTCTGGTACCAAAACCCAACGGCACTCTGCGATTCTGCAATGACTTCAGAAAACTTAATGAAGTCTCAAAATTTGACGCATATCCGATGCCCCGGGTAGACTAATTGATTGAGAGGTTGGGTCCCGCCCGGTACATTACCACACTAGACCTTACCAAAGGGTATTGGCAGATTCCCCTCACCAAGGAAGCCAGGGAAAAAACAGCTTTTTCCACGCCAGAAGGCCACTGGCAATATAAAAGAATTCCGTTTGGTTTACACTCCGCCCCAGCCACGTTTCAAAGGTCTATGGACAAAACATTACGGCCCCATGGACGATACGCTTCAGTATATCTGGATGACATTGTCATTTTCAGCACTGATTGGGAGTCCCATCTATCTCGGGTCCAGGCTGTCCTAGACTCTTTGAAAAGAGCAGGGTTTACTGTAAATCCAGAAAAGTCAGCTGTTGGGATGGAGGAAGCGAAGTACCTGGGGTACATTGTGGGTAGGGGACTAGTAAAGCCTCAGCTGAATAAGGTAGAAGCCATCCAGAACTGGCCCCGCCCCCTAACAAAAAAACAGGTCCGGGCCTTTCTGGGCATAGTTGGTTACTATCGAAGGTTCGTCCCCAACTTTGCTACTATTGCGGCCCCATTGACGGACTTAACAAAAGGGAGGAAGTCCGTGATGATAACATGGAATGCAGAGGCCGAGGAAGCTTTTCAGAAACTTAAAACAGCATTGTGTGAGCATCCGGTGCTAGTAGCGCCAGATTTTTCCAGGGAGTTTGTAGTACAGACGGATGCCTCGAATGCTGGACTGGGTGCTGTCTTGTTGCAAGTGGTCAATGGGGAAGAGCACCCCATCGTTTTTCTCAGTAGGAAACTGACAGCGGCAGAGAGAAACTATGCTGTGGTGGAGCGGGAGTGTCTCGCCATCAAGTGGGCACTAGACTCTCTGCGCTACTTCCTACTGGGTAGGAAGTTTCGCCTGGTGTCCGACCATGCCCCGTTGACTTGGATGCCACAAAACAAGCAGACCAATGCCAGGGTGACGAGGTGGTTCCTGTCCCTCCAGGAATTCAACTTTATGGTAGAGCATCGGCCCAGGAGACAGCATCAGAATGCCGATGCGCTCTCCCGAGTCCATTGTATGGTGTCTAATGGTGCCTCCAACACCTCCGCTTTGAGGCAGAGGGGGGGGATATGTGGAGGTCATAGAGGTTGGGTCCTGGATGGATGTTACATTGCACCAATATTTGGACTGTGGTCCCTGTAAGGGAAGTATGGGATCTCAGAAAGGCAAGGGTTAAGCCCTCTCCCAGGGAGAACAGCTCTTAAAGACAGGAAGTTGTGTCAGTGGGTGTGGAGAGTAGGAGCTGGTGATACACCTGGGAGACTGAGCTGTGAGAAACAGGAGTGTGTTTGCATGCTGCATGGTGGCCGGATACAAGCTGCTGCTTGGGACCATATACCTGGGGTAAAACCCCTGCAAAGAGCTGGTATTATTTTATAATTTCCATTTTGTGCTGAAATTAAGCGGACTTTTAAGTTATACCTATTTTCTGGACTGTTGGCTGCTGGAAGCTTTATTTCTGTTTTGAAGAGAATAAAACACTTCTTGATTACATTTACCCGGCTTGTGCATGTGATCCCTTGGAGCTATCTCCCCCAAATATCACAGTATATATACACATACACACATATAGGTGTGAAAGGAGCGGAACCCTATCCCTGCGCTACTGAAATTATTTGCAGGGATGTGGCTCCACTCCTATCACACCTATATGTGTGTATGTGTATATATACATATATGTGTGTGTGTGTGTGTGTATGTATATATACCCCTACACAGAAGTTCAGATGTTATGCCTGCCTCCAAAGATGCCCAAAAAATGCCCAATAAACGCCTGAAAAAAAACGCCCAGGTGTGAAATGAGCGGAGCCCTATCCCTGTGCTACTAAAAATTCTAAGAATTATCTTTTTTTTTCTGGTTCTGGACATGCTACAGAGCTGAAACTTCACAGGTACACGTTTTAGACCCCCCAGACACGAAATCCAAAGAAATCTCTTTTTTTTTTTCAATAATTTTTTCAATAATTGGCTCTCTATTAAAAACGACAATTTTTAAGAACTTTTTTTTGTGTGATTGAGCATGACCCAGAACCATCATATTCTGATTGGCCAAATACAAAGTCGTACAAAGTCGTCTATCATACAAGTCGCACTGAATACGCGCTAAGTCGCGCTGAAGTCGTGCTAACAAGTCGCCCCTTATGAGGCGACTTAGAGGTCGCAGTAGTGTGAACCGGCTCTAAAGGGTAGGTTAAAAGTCCATGTTTGTTTTTTGTTATTTTTGTTTTGTTTTGAAGAGTAGAAAAGCAATTCAATTTTCTGTCAAGTTTTAGTCTGCTTGTGACCCTTCTGGAGACATTTGTTTCACCTTCTGTCTCTGTAATTCCCATAAAAGAAATGGAGAGAGCAATAATCACCAGGACTGGAAGGCACAAACCGTAATAAAAACATTGCCAACAGTTAAAAAAGAAACCATCAGTAGGGACACAGACAGTAATAAAAACCTGGCAGAGACTATAACCCTTTCCCACTCCATCCAACATGAGATAATAAAGGTTTTGGCAGGATTTGGACTTTTATTTATTTCCACTGGTCTTCATACCTGCCAAAGACAGTTACACATTCTGGTATTGCTGGCAGTTATATAGTATACTGTATCACAGTCACAGGTAAGAGAAGAGAGCGAGTACGCAGAAAGTGATTGACGTCTATAGAGACAAGTGAGTCATACAGATGGCAGTGGTGAAATGATGTTGAATCAAATTACTGTTCATTCATTGTACATCTCTTTCTCAGAGCACTTAAATGCTGTATAGAAATCTTTATAAAATGACTTTCTTTTTCTGCCAGGCTTCCTGTATACTTTTTACAACTAGCTATACAACATAACTTAAAATTATGTATTTGGATTGTTGTACCTCTTTAAAAGTGACATTTACCATTATTAATCAGCATGTGTGATGCATATTTCATTGCAGTATAACATCTTGTAAACTCATTGTCATTGATTTCCTGAAACTTTTTATATAAAAACGGGAATGGTATTACAATATATTTTAAATAATTGACTTATACTTTAAATTTAATGACTCCTTAAAATGATTGTTGCCAGCAGAGGAGCTTTCTGCTCATTCATGTCCTCTAAAAACAAATCATAACAGGACATGCATGGTAAATTCTGAAAAGGTTACAGTAAGCAATTATAATTTATCAATATTTGGTATAATATAATGTATGTGTTGTCCTGGCTTTTGAAATATGGAACAAAATCATAGATTTCAGCATTGTAGAAAGTAAATTGTATTAGTGAGATAATGCTGCCAGTGCAAGCAAATAATTCTTAGCATTTTCTTGCCAAGGGATCCATTCAATAAATTGCAGAGTTTTTCCTGCCATAGGGTCCATTCACCAAACTGCAGAAGATTTTCTTGTTACAGGATCCATTTACTAATCCATTCACTAAGCTGCAGTTCTTCCTGCCATAGTATCCATTCACTAAGCTGCAGTTCTTCCTGCCATAGTATCCATTCACTAAGCTGCAGTTCTTCCTGCCATAGGATCCATTCACTAAGCTGCAGTTCTTCCTGCCATAGTATCCATTCACTAAGCTGCAGTTCTTCCTGCCATAGTATCCATTCACTAAGCTGCAGTTCTTCCTGCCATAGTATCCATTCACTAAGCTGCAGTTGTTCCTGCCATAGGATCCATTCACTAAGCTGCAGTTCTTCCTGCCATAGGATCCATTCACTAAGCTGCAGTTCTTCCTGCCATAGGATCCATTCACTAAGCTGCAGTTCTTCTTGCCATAGGATCCATTCACTAAGCTGCAGTTCTTCCTGCCATAGTATCCATTCACTAAGCTGCAGTTCTTCCTGCCATAGTATCCATTCACTAAGCTGCAGTTCTTCCTGCCATAGTATCCATTCACTAAGCTGCAGTTCTTCCTGCCATAGGATCCATTCACTAAGCTGCAGTTCTTCCTGCCATAGTATCCATTCACTAAGCTGCAGTTCTTCCTGCCATAGGATCCATTCACTAAGCTGCAGTTCTTCCTGCCATAGGATCCATTCACTAAGCTGCAGTTCTTCCTGCCATAGTATCCATTCACTAAGCTGCAGTTCTTCCTGCCATAGGATCCATTCACTAAGCTGCAGTTCTTCCTGCCATAGTATCCATTCACTAAGCTGCAGTTCTTCCTGCCATAGGATCCATTCACTAAGCTGCAGTTCTTCCTGCCATAGTATCCATTCACTAAGCTGCAGTTCTTCCCTCCATAGTATCCATTCACTAAGCTGCAGTTCTTCCTGCCATAGGATCCATTCACTAAGCTGCAGTTCTTCCTGCCATAGGATCCATTCACTAAGCTGCAGTTCTTCCTGCCATAGGATCCATTCACTAAGCTGCAGTTCTTCCTGCCATAGGATCCATTCACTAAGCTGCAGTTCTTCCTGCCATAGGATCCATTCACTAAGCTGCAGTTCTTCCTGCCATAGGATCCATTCACTAAGCTGCAGTTCTTCCTGCCATAGGGTCCATTCACTAAGCTGCAGTTCTTCTTGCCATAGGATCCATTCACTAAGCTGCAGTTCTTCCTGCCATAGGGTCCATTCATTAAGCTGCAGTTCTTCCTGCCATAGGGTCCATTCACTAAGCTGCAGTTCTTCTTGCCATAGGATCCATTCACTAAGCTGCAGTTCTTCCTGCCATAGAATCCATTCACTAAGCTGCAGTTCTTCCTGCCATAGGATCCATTCACTAAGCTGCAGTTCTTCCTGCCATAGGGTCCATTCATTAAGCTGCAGTTCTTCCTGCCATTCAGTGCATTAACTAAGCTGCCGGCATTTTTCCTTCCATTGGGTCAATTTACTAAGTTGCATGAGTTACTATAACTGCATTTGGTACAGTTTGTCTTGATGAATGTCCTATTGATTGTCCTATTAAAAACCTAAATATCATTCAGGCCTCATTCAGATTGGGGAGTTTGCAATTGTTGGCATAAACGCCGCAATTCTGCCACCAATCCCAAAACACTCTGCAAAACTGACAAATCGCACCATGCTTCTTCGGGTGCCATTCTTTTTAAATGGCACCTTAATGCGAGTGCGATTCTGCCGCGATTGACTCATGACAAATTGCAGCCATCCTTGTCGGAGCAGAAGCTTCTCTTAGTCGATAAGCTTTGCATGAGGCGGTTTGCCGCTATTGCAGCGTGATTTATTACACGACAATCGCGGCAAAATTGCACTCGAGTTTAGGTGCCATTGAAAATGAATGGCACCTTAACCAGGGTGGTGCAATTTGTCAATTTTGCAGAGTGTTTTGGGATCGCAGGTGGAATCAGTGATTCTATCTGCAATCACAGATGCCCAGGTATGAACAAGGCCTAAGATATGCAGTCATTATTTTTACTCATGTTGGCAAAATCCCTCACTGATAAAGTTTGACTAAGGTTCCATTCACACTTGTAAAACTCCAAAGGCCAATTTGTATTCTGCTACATATTTTTGGTAAAAAAAATCGCAATAAGTGTATTTTGATTGGTTTGAGCAAAAAGTATCAGGCCTACAAACTAGGGGAAAGATTTATGTCGTTTTTATTTATTTTTTGATGGCGATCTGCGAGTTTTAGCAGGACTGCAACATTGCAGCGGACAGATCGGACCCCTAACTGACCCTTTTGACACTTTTGGGGGAACCAGTGACATTACTAAAGTAATTAGTGCTAAAAATATGCACTGGGGCGTGGCTCATGTAGACGGACGTGTTCTCCTTCGGCTCCGGCATCCTGACTTTAAATCATCCTGATTGTGGACCCTCACTCGCTGTAAACATCGCCCGAGTGCTCCGAAACCGTGTCTGCCCATCCACGGCACCGTCCGCAGCGTCCCAGACCGCATCGGCAGCCATGACAAGGAGGAAGGAGGAAAGCCTGCCAGCGCCCAAACAGGCCCAAGGACAAGGTGCCTGCAGCACTCTCCAGGCTGGAGTAGTTAGCTCATGTCCCGGCCTCACAGAGAGCGTAGTCCAAGCCGACCGCAGCTTCTCCGAACAAGCAGCCCAGCCACTCTCCTGCACAGCGGATCTCCTCTCCCGGGCAGGAAGATGCAGCCATGGCTCCCACTGAAAGCACAGTGAGTACTCCCACGGGGCTCCGGAGGGAAGATGACATTCCTGGGGGCTCTGAACCACCTGCCCCTACTATTCAGGATGTGCTGACGGCTGTGCACACCTATGGTGCCTCCCTAGCTGACCTGACTGTGGAAGTGAAAAGCATGAAAGAGGGACTGTTACATATGCGGCAGGATATGCAAAAGATCAGGGAGCAGGCCACGGCCTTGGAGGGCAGAGTTAGTGTGGTGGAGGATGAAATGCAACCCCTTATACATGATGTTAGAACGAACTCCTCGGGGGTCTCTGAGGCGGTGGCCAGGCTGGAGGACATGGAAAATCGGCTGCGCCGCAGTAACCTTCACTTGGTGGGCATACCAGAAAAGGCAGAGGGCAAGACGCCAGTGGAGTTCATAGAGCACTGGCTACTGGCGACCTTTGGAAAGGATAGCCTTTCTCCTTTCTTTTCAGTGGAGAGGGCACATAGAGTGCCATTCAGGGCTCCGCCACCAGGGGCCCCTGATCGCCCATTCCTGCTGAAACTTCTGCACTACAAAGATAGAGACACTATCCTAAGACTAGCCAGACAACAACCCCGTATGGAGATTCAAGGATCGCGGATTTCTATATACCCTGATTTTTCTGCGGCACTCCAGAAGCAACGCGCAAGATTTACTGAAGTTAAAAAGCGTATGCGTGCCATACCATTGGTATACTCCATGTTATACCCGGCCAAATTGCGAGTAGTGGCGAATGGTGCTGTCCATTTCTTTGAAAATCCCACCATGGCAGTTAATTGGCTGGATCGCCACGAACGCCAGCTGCGGGAGGCTGCGGCCTGAGGATGCGGGGCAGCGTGAGCCTCTATACCTTGCATATGGGTCACTACTTACCCTAACGGGAGCTGAACGGTCTCCCTTTTGTTTGCAACAGTTTGTATTTTCCAGTTTGCCGTTCTAACTGCAGCTTTGTTCGGAATGGCCTCATGTTCTGGACTGTACGAGTTTGGGCCCTCTTCACTTTACCCCCTTAAGCCCTACGGGCTCACAGATGTTTCCCTGCGGGGATTGGATGGGAGCCGCCCTTTGGGCTCCCCATCAACTGTGTGTTCTCTCATCGTTTGTACTTTGTTTGCTTCCTTTTTGTTGTTCTTGTCCTCATCCTTTTCCTACCATGGTGCATTTCCACGACCCGCGCTGCTCGGCTATGATGTACAAGACTCACCCGAGCCTTTGACTGCCCTCCCTGAGACGGTGTTACTGTCCCTCACTGGATTACCTTGCTGGCGGCTTTTCCCCTGGCTTGCTTGTGGAATGCAGGCAGCCCCTTCTGTGATAACCACCCACCATGGCTAGCCCACTTGGTACTCTGATCTCCTGGAATGTCCGTGGCCTGGGGGACCCTCGCAAACGTACTGCTATATGGACTTCCTTGTCACACCGTAGTCCTGCTATAGTCTGCCTGCAAGAAACTCACCTAATGACTCTGTGGGTTGTGTCCGTACCTCTACATTCCTGGTGCAATTTCACTCTTTTCATACCCAGTACTCTAGGGGGGTGTCCATCCTAGTGTCAGCCTCTACAAGATTTGAGACTCTTGACTCACTGATTGACCCTCATGGGAGATTTATTTTTCTTGTGGGGGTGTGGGATACTCTTAAATGTATTGTCACTAATATATATGTTCCTCCCCCATTTGCGTTTGAGGTGCTGGAGTGTCTGTCCCGGTTTCTCGGTGCTCACCCCCAACTCCCGGTGTTGGCTGTTGGGGATTTTAATAATATTCTTGATCCCACCCTTGACACACATAAACGGTTTTGCCCCGGAGGATCCAGGACTCCCACTCCCTTTGCTAGGTTTCTGGGGGAACTGGGACTTCTGGATATCTGGCGTAGCAAGCACCCCTTGGAGGCGGGCTTTTCCTGTCATTCCTTGTCCCACTCTACATTATCCCGTATTGACTTGGCTCTGGGCTCTGACCTGCTGTTCTCTTATGCACCCGAGGTCACCTATCTGGCGCGTGGACTCTCTGACCACTCCCCGATGTTGGTGTGTCTCGGGTTGCCGCGACCCAGTTTACCTAGGCAGTGGAAGCTGAATCCCTTCTGGCTTTCACTCTTTCCTGATCACGCCCAGATTGCCACACAACTTACTAATTTCTTTGCCGACAACAGACACTCCGCAGCTCCGGGGATGGTGTGGGATACCATGAAGGCCTTTGTTAGAGGTATTTGTATAAAGGAAATCTCAACTGTTAAATCTGAGTAGGCAATGGGCCCGGGATGCCAGTGAAGCGGTACTCCGGGCGGAGGGTGCCTTTCTGGCGTCTCCCACAACGGAGAACCAGGATTGTGGACTGGAGGCACAGAGATTTTTTCGCTCTATCCAGCAGCAGCAGGCTGAACACAAAAGTTTTTTCATGTCACAGGCATACTTTGAAGAAGGGGAAAAAACTGGGTATATGCTTGCAACTATATCGCGGGCGCAGAGGCCTCCTCCGATAATCCACAGATTGACGCTCCCCTCAGGGGATGTAGTTTCTGATACTCCGTCTATATTACAGGGCTTCAATACATTCTTTAGGGATCTCTACGCTTCCCAGGTGTCTTATGACCCGAGTGACTTGTTGGCATTTTTACAGGACCTCCAGTTGCCGCAGCTTGCCACAGCCGATAGGGCTCTACTGGATTCACCCATTAAGTTGGAGGAACTCCAGGAGGCCCTGGCGGATTATCCTAACTCGAAGGCACCGGGCGCGGACGGGCTTCCTATCGAGTTGTATAAGGCCTTCAGTGGGGTGCTGCTGCCCGAACTTCTACACACCCTTGAGTCCTCCTCGGAGGGGGGGGTCACTTCCCCCCTCTATGTATGAGGCAGTGGTAGTTGTTCTATTGAAGCCTGGGAAGGATCCGACCCGCCCTGATTCGTATAGACCTATCTCCCTCCTCACGACAGATCTCAAACTCTTTGCAAAGGTGCTGGCCAACCGCCTGTCCAAAGTGATCTCTAATATTGTACACGGGGACCAATCTGGGTTCATACCAGGGCGATCCACGGCAACTAATATACGCAGGCTGTACTTGAGCATGCAGATACCTCCAGACAACTGCAGGAACAGGGCTATACTGTCACTCGATGCGGCTAAGGCCTTTGATAGCGTTGAGTGGCAGTATCTCTGGGCTGTTCTGGAATGACTGGGGTTTGGACCTCGGTTTATAGCGTGGATTAAATTACTGTATAACGCCCCTATGGCATGTGTGAGGGTCAATAATATGCTGTCTCCGGTGTTCCCACTGCACAGGGGCACGCGGCAGGGCTGCCCATTGTCACCCCTGCTGTTCGCCCTGCCTGTGGAGCCTTTGGCAGCAGCAGTTAGGGCCAACCCGGCCATTCATGGGTTCAGAAGGGGGGAGGGGGAAGAAAAAATTGCATTATATGCCGATGATGCTTTGTTGTTTCTTGGTGATACCTCGGGCTCTTTGGTAGAATTGATGACTCTGATAGCTAAGTTTGGATCCTTCTCGGGTTTCCGCATCAATTGGGACAAGTCGGTGCTGCTGCCGTTGGACCCGTTGGGGGCTGCTCTTCCGCCCCTGGCGTCTCAGGTCCAGGTGGTGACCGAATTTCGGTACTTGGGTATTATTGTACATCCCGATCTGCGGCAGTATGTTAAACTTAATGTGACCCCACTACTAGGTAGGTTCAAGGAGAAACTGTCCAGCTGGGCCAGATTACCGCTGTTGGTGGTTGGTAGGTGCAATCTTATCAAAATGATTTGGAATCCACAACTATTGTATGTTCTACATAATGCCCCCGTATGGATTCCGATCCATATTTTCAAGCAGTTCAACACTATTTACCGTGCACTTATATGGAAGAAGCAGTCCCCTCGGATCCGCCTGGAGACGCTACAGGAAACTAAGGACAGTGGGGGTCTAGCGGTTCCCAACCCATTCTACTATTTTTTAGCTTCCCAATTACAGCATCTCACGGGTTGGTCCCAGGTTGATGATGGCGATCCGGTTCGCCGAATACTTGTGACTTGTCTGGTGGGGGAGTCGTTGGTGGAGTCCTTGGAGAGTGGGGAGCTGGGCACATTTCCTCAGCATCCGACTCTGCTTTTGATAGATAAGGTATGGCGTAGGGCTCGGGATCACTTTGCCTACCGGGGGTTCTCCAGGTTCTCCCACATACTGTGTAATGCCAACTACCCTGAGCTGGATAGACTCCGGGATACCCTACAGTGGGCTAGATATGGCATCCTACTCATCTCGCAATTGTATGGGGGGAGTACTCTCAAAGACTTCCAGACCATTCGGGCTGAATTCGGGCTACCTAACACCCTATTCTACCAATACTTGCAACTGCGGCATGCCATTATGGCACAGTCCAGGGAATCCCCGTGGGGCCTCTGTAACCCGGTTATACTCATTAGCCTAGTAAATTCTACGGCGAAGAAGGGACAAATTTCCTCCTTATATTCTTCCTATATGGAACAGGTGTCGAGAGCCATGACCTATAGGTGCAGGTCGGTCTGGGCAGACGAACTGGGTCTGCTAACGTCGGAGGAGTGGGCGGGAATTCTAGACAATGTTCCCAAGGTGTCCCTGTCGGCCTCACAACGCCTCACACAATTATTCATACTGCATCGCACATATCGGACTCCGCAACGACTGCATAGCTGGGGCAGGAGGGATTCTCCGTTCTGTCCCCGCTGTAAGATTCATGAGGGAACACTACTACACATGCTTTGGAGATGTCCAAAACTACACCGTTACTGGACTGAAGTACTTCGCTCCATTAACACTATATGGGGGCTGAAGCTTCCTCAGGACCCAAAGCTCTGCATCCTGGGCTGGTTGGATGAGGAATTGTATACTCCAGGGGTGTTTGAGGCAGTCCATAGGACCCTGTTTCTCGCCCGCAAACTGATCGCGAGGAAGTGGATTTCTCCGTCTGCTCCCACTCATGCGGAATGGACGGCAGAGGTTAAATCTCTGTTGGCCAGGGAACATTTGACCTATTTACATAGGGGGAGCCCCATGAAGTTTGAGCGCATCTGGGGACCATGGTTGGATGTGCCAGGCCTGGCTCCTCCACACCTGGTCACTAATAGATTCCTTGGGGGGGGGGGGGGTTGTTCGTTCAGCCCCTTGAGTCTGTTGCTGGCTTCATTCCTTATTTTAGATTGGGCCTGGATAGTCACGTTATGGGTGAGGGCAGACCAGATTATATACCCCTTTTTACTCGGTGGGAAGGTGAGATTGTCAGTGGAGGGGGGGGGGGCTCTTTGCTGTCCCCCCCTTATGCGTGGAGATTGCACCACCAAACTGCTATCTTTTTTAACTTTTTCTGTCTCTGGGTTTCTATCTTTCTTTCTTTTTCTTTCTATCTTTCTGTCCGGTTATGTTTTCCAATATGGCGTGGCCGGTTTCAAGGATGTTCCACTGGTTATAGATCCGGGTGCCGGCACTACTACGTGCACTGGTACATTCTCCTTGAACCTAGGGGGATCCCTGATTTAGAGGTATGTTTTACTTCATCCATTCTTGTTATCTCTGGAAGTGGGAATTTATACTTGTAGCCAATCCAGTGTCAATTACTGTTTGATGTTACGTGCCATTAACACCCGGTGGGGTCTCACTGTATTGGATGTATCTTTCTCTTCTTGTTTCTCTGTTGTTTGTAATGAAAAGTTTTTCTAATAAAAATTATCTGATTTAAAAAAAAAAAAAAAAATATGCACTGTTACTGTAATAATGACACTGGGAGGGAAGGGGTTAACCTAGTGGGTGATCAAGGGGTTAAATGTGAGCCTAGGTTTACTAACTGGAGGGAGGAGCTTGTGAGATGATCATAGAGACCTGTGATCCTATATAGAAGGATCACAGGTGCTCTGGGATCATTTCAGAGAGAAGCACAGTCAGCTGTGTTTACAACAGCTGACCGGTGTTCTCTCTCAGCGGGGAGTGATTGCGGGTGGCCGGCAGCAATAGCGGCCGCCGGCCCCATGCATCGGCATCCCCGCTGCCTAAAGGGGGCAAGAGCGTGCCGTGCGCTCACCCCCTCCCCCCCCCCCCATCACCACGCGCGCAACAGACGTAGTACTATGTCGGTTTGCACAGCCGAGCCAGCCTGCCGCAGTAAAACTGCGGCGGGCGGCAAGTGGTTAAATTGATTTTAAAGTCTTTTTTTTTTTTTTTTTTTTAAATAACAAACATATTTTACTTACTTGTTCTGTGCAGTGGTTTTGCCCAGAGCAGCTCAGATCCTCCTCTTCTCGGTCCCTTGCCGCTCCTGGCTCCTCCCTTCTGCAGGGAACCCCCACAGCAAATAGCTTGCTCTGGGGACACACAAGTGGGCGCACTGCCAACCTGCGGCTCTGTGTGTCCATTCACACACAAAGTCGAAGCTTGGCCCCGCCCCTGCTGTCTCCTGATTGGCTCACTGCCTGTGATTGACAGCAGCAGGAGCCAATGGCTTCCACTTCTGCCAAATGCCAATCAGGAGAGCGAGTCCCCAGAAAGGCAAGAATGTATGAAGGTAAAAAAAACTTGTGCCTTTACATCTACTTTTAACCTCTGTAAATTTCAAATCTCACTTCCTTCCAATTTGGCAAACCTGGAAGCTTCTGTAACAATTGCCCACAAAATCCAGGAAGTGAAGTGCAGTCTCCTCAATGGGACACAGATGGCGAAAAAAAAAAAAGATGGGTTAGAACCCTCCCTTACTCTATCCAAAGTGGGAAAAAAGTGTTGCCTATAGTTCTGCTTTTAAGTCTGTACTGAAATACAAATCAAACCATTTTTCTAAATGGTTTTCAACACTGCAGATTTCCTTATTGGAACACTTGGATTACTCAGGTGGTGATCCTTCCATTTCGAAATCAATCTGGAAAGGACAATGTTCAATTGGACAGTCATTTCTTCAGACCAGAGAGTGATATGAATCTGCTATAATCCTTGCAATGTATATGGATCCCCTATGGGGTGCTTTTCTCAACCAAACTGGAGTCTTGAAATGTTTTGTAACAGAATGAAGATGTGATAAATCCTATAGACATGTAGGCCTAGAAAGTCTCGTTTTTAAATTTTAACATAATTATTTGTAGCAGAATCTTATTGACTTATACATCAGGACAAAGCCTTCATTTTTCTCCTTTAAATTGTGCATCCTATTGAAAACAAACGTGAAACTGCTGTGTTTTTCCACAGGGTCAGAGTATAATTCCCATGCTGACTGGAGAAGTTATACCTGTAATGGAGCTACTGTCATCTATGAAGTCACACGGTGTTCCTGAAGACATAGATGTAAGCGTCTAAATCAGACTTGCTTGAAAAGAATATTTCCAGGTGTCTGGCAGCACAATGTTTGATGTATTTTGGTGTCACCTTGCTCATAAATCACAGCTGGGGTTAGATCTTAAAAATGTGTCTCTCTGCTGCCCCCTACTTTGTCTCCTGAATTTTATTACAAGCAGCAATGCTTACATGGCACTTGTGATATATCGAGGAATATTTATGTTCGAGATATGATCACTAAAGAGAGTAGGTTTTCTGATCATTTTTCACAGTGAAATAATTACATGCTCGGTTTATTATACTCTTGTGCTGGTACTTAGATTTATTACATGATCAAGCTTAGTTAATAAGGCAAAGACTTCCAGTTGCGGAAACAAATTATAGCCAATCACAAGCTGCTTTAAATTAGCAGACGGCATAATGAGTGTGCAGATCAGC
This sequence comes from Pelophylax lessonae, assembly GCF_965119305.1. Classification (NCBI taxonomy): domain Eukaryota; kingdom Metazoa; phylum Chordata; class Amphibia; order Anura; family Ranidae; genus Pelophylax; species Pelophylax lessonae. The sequence goes on from NC_138768.1 coordinate 398,448,273, forward strand.
ATTGCGTTTCGTACTCCCATAAGCAAAATAAAACACCAATGCAGTAAATGCCGTCAGACGTGTGTGTTCATGTATGTATCCTAAGACTACACCCAGAAACAAAATCAGATACTGGGAATCCATTTGCTAAAGCATAATTTAGGTTCAAGTACAATTTGTTTGGAATATTTGTCACGTATAAGGAACATTGTATTCAACATTGTCATATACAGATAAGACACAATGCAGCAAGCAAGTGATGCATTTAACTTGTTAGTAAATAAATAAAAAAAAAATCTAGCTCCTTTTAGTTTAACCAGTTGGCCTCCAGAAGATTTACCCCCTCCTCCTGACCAGGCCATTTTTTCCAATACTGCACTTCATTACTTTAACCACTTCTGGACCGGAAGGATTTGCCCCCTTAATGACCAGGCCAATTTTTTTTGCGATTCAGCACTGCATTACGTTAACTAACAACTGCGCAGTCATGCGATGCTGTACCCAAAAAACTCTATGTCCTTTTTTTTTTCCCCCTCACAAACAGGGCTTTCTTTTGGTGGTATTTGATCACCTCTGCAGTTTTTTGATTATGCGCTATAAACAAAAAAAGAGCAAAATTTTTTGAAAAAAAAAAAAGCAGTATTTTTCACTTTCTGCTGTATAACATTCCCAATAAAAAGAAAAAAATTAAAAAATCACAATTTTTTTTCATAATTTTTAGCCTATTTGTATCTTGTCACATATTTTTGGTAAAAAAAAAAAAATCCTAATAAGTGTTTTTTGATCTGGTTTGCTCAAAAGTTATCACGTCTACAAACTAGGGGAAAGATTTATGTAATTTTTATTTATTTATTTTTTACTAGTAATGGCGTGAGCTGCAATTTTTTTTTTTTTTTTTTTTTTAAGTGGGACTGTGACATTGCGGCAGACAGATCGGACCCCTAACTGACATTTTTGACACTTTTGGGGGGCCAGTGATATTACTACAATAATCAGTACTTAAAATATGCACTGTTACTATAATAATGACAATGGCAGGAAAGGGGTTAACACCAGGGGTGATCAAAGGGTTAAATGTGTACCTAGGGAGTGATTCTGTGTGGGGGCCAGACTTGGTGGATAGAAACAGGGCTCCTGTGTTCTGAAATAACAGGAATACAGGAGCCCTGTTTCACTCAGTGACAGATGAGCAGTGTGTCGTGTTTACAAAGGCACACCGCTTCTGTCAGTCCCTGCAGCGATCGCTGGGTTTGCTAGCGGCCATCGCGGCCGCCATACCCATTGCTTAGCTGCAGGGCCAGAGAGCGGGCACACATACAAGACCCGCTCCCGCGAGCCGCCTTACAGGTAAGGCGGTTTGCGCAGGAGAGCCAGCCTTCCTCAGTATGTCTGCAGTGGCTGGTCTTTAAGTGGTTAACTGACAAATTGCACAGGTGTGCAATGCTGTACCCAAATAAAATGTATGTCCTTTTTTTTTCACAAATTGTTTTGGGTGATATTTGATCGTCTCGGCAGTTTTTATGTTTTGTGTTATCAAAAAAAAAGGACAATTTTGAAGAAAAAAACAATATTTTTTTACTTTCTGCTCTAAAACATAGCCAATAAAAAAAATGTAAAAAAATCGAATTTCTTCATCAATTTAGGCCAGTGTGTATTCTGCTACATATATTTGCTTAAAAAAATCCCAATGAGCGTATATTGATTGGTTTGGGCAAAAGTTATCGTGTCTACAAACTATGGGATATGTTTATGCATTTTTTATTTATTTAACTAGTAATGGCAGCAATCAGCGACTTATAGCAGGACTGCCATATTGTGGTGGATAAATTGGACACCTGACACCTTTTTTGGGAACCAGTGACACTACAGTGATCAGTGCTAAAAATAAGCACAGTCACTGTACTAATGAAACTGGGTGGGAAGGGGCTAACATCAGGGGCGATCAAAGAGTTACATGCGTGCCTAGCTGATGATTTAGTGTAGTGGGGGAGGTGCTTTTACTAGTGGAAGGCATGGATTGGTGTTTCTGCTTTGCAGGAACACAGGATCCATGCCTTCTGTATTGACAGAAAAGCAATCTTCCTACATAGGCCTGTGTACAGGACAATCAGCGGGTGCCGAGGGACATTGGACACACTTGGGCCCGATACCCGAAAGTGCAGATTTATATGTGTATATATATATATATATATATATATATATATATATATATATATGTGATCCTGTGCAGCGCAGTCTCCTGTAGCAGTAAATGTCCCATAGGGCAGTCGGCAAGCAGGTAAAGCTTAACTCCAGGCAGTGCAAAAATAATTAACCCTTTCCCCAAACTGAACAAGGCTTCGGCCAGAGTCCTTTCGGATCCATGCGGAGTTGAATCTTTGACCCTTGTTTGTTTGATTTTTTTGGACCTATTGACACTGTTCTGTTTGTCCTGTTTTTCACCCTTCTGTTGCTTGGGGACATCACAAGGGGTGTATGAATATCCAGTGTCCTTTACTGTACAGCTAAGATAAATGGAATTGCGCCTTACCTGTAAATTTCATATTTTCCAGCTACAAAAACTGTAGCTGCAGACTTTTAGGGCCAGTTCACACCAGTGTATTTTTGTGCAGCTGTAAAACGCAGATAAATGGAAGGACACCTATAAAACAATTTCCAATGTCTTCTATTTACACCATAACGTTGTACTTTGCGCTAAAATGCAAAATGTATATCAACAGATGCCAAAGCGTATGTGCATAGATGTCAGCACGTGTTAAAGACCAATTCACACTGACCTGCTCAAAAATGCAAGTACATTTCCATGCATCTTAGTTGCATTGACATCTGTTGACCTACATTTTGATGTCTGCTGGCCTAAATTTTGCATTTAACACAATACAACATTATGGTGTGAATAGGACATATTGAAAACTGTTTCTCAGATGTCCTTCTGTTGATCTGCGTTTTACAGCTGCGCTAAAACGTACTGGTGTGAATTGGCCCTAAAACGCCACTAAAATGGATGGAAATGTACATGCATTTTAGTGCACATCAGTGTGAATTGGCCCTCAATAAACAGACACTCTCACCTATACCAGGGTCCAGCGAGCTCCGTCTCTTCTCCCCAGCGCTTGCAGCGCGTCGACACCTGGCTGTGACTGCTTGCGGCTCCACATCCGGGTGTCTACTGTGGATTGTGAATGATCCCGCAGTCTTTTGGAACATGTGACTTGTCCCAGAAGACTGTGGGGAGGGAGAGAGGAGAACTTCTGCTGGCTGCCCTTCCATCCCAGTGCTTTCTATTGTGACCAACACCAGTGCATATGAACTTTTTACCATGAACTCTTATTTATGTGCATTTCTTACATGCCTATAACTACTGTTCTGTACTGATCCTTTCTTAATATAATGCTTATCATCGTTTTATCACATAATGTTACCTACCTGCAACTTTCCCTCTACAGCGCTTAACACATATATACGTATTCTTCTGCTCAGATCCCATAGGTGACTTGAGCAGAAGTGATAGTGGGTACCTGTCAAAACCAGATACCTGCGCCCCTCCCCAGATAAAAATGTGCCATGTGGTCAAGAGGAGGGGGAAGGAGGCCTAAAGGAACTTCCCCTTTTGGGTGGAGCTCCTCTTTACCTACATTAGAAAAAAAACTCAGGTTTGACTATGTGCTCTGGCAGGGTGTGTACAAAGTGGAGATGGATTAGAATGCCTATTATGTTTTTATTGCTGTCTGTACCCCCGTTAGGGAGATTCACCCTTTCTGCCCGGTTTACCATTATCATTGAAAGTAAAAGAAAATCCAGAATTTTGGGTTGTCCCTAGAAAAGTAATTGAGAGGAGATCTTCCAATGGGGACACTAGTTCTGGTGATCTGGGGGGGGGGGGGGGGCAAGGAATTCCTCCCTAATTTGCATGGATTTCCTCTCACCTTCTGTTTTGGCTATGAGACAGGAAGTGAAGGGAAATCTCCCCAATGGGACACAGATGGCAAAAAGAAAATATAACAGGAGTAATAACTCTCCATTACTGTATCCAAAATGGAAAAAAAAAGTTTTGTCTATAGTTCTATTTAAATGTAATGTATGCATATCAATGGTGTGTTCATCTTTTTGCTTGAAGTTCAGCTTTAGAACTCAGCTGAATACTGTTTTTCATGTAGGATGATGTTCCTATAGCTAAACTCCAAGAAAACCGATAAATACAGCACATAGATAAAATAAATATAATCTTGATTGAAAAAAAAAAAAGCATTTTTATTGAAGGTTTTATTAGGTTACGTGTACAATTGACAAATGACACATACCAAAATGACATACAACCCTCCTGTAGTACTGCCATTTACCGATTGCATAGCAGTACAGGGTAATACATCCAAAACCAAACACATTGCAGATAAACACTGTTGGGATCATAAATACCAAGAGGAGACGAGACTGTTCTGATACTGCAAAATTGTCCATGTACTTAGTAAATATTCCTAAAATATACATTGCTCTGCCAACACAGGACAGCCCTGTCTGGCAGGGCAGAAAACCTGTTGTATCTCTGATGCAGTTAAGTAGCACTTACAGGTCAGTGTCCCAACCCCCTCCCTATGACAGGACAGTAAATGGGGAAACAGCATACTGATGGTCTCATCTCTCTGACATTCTGCTCTCTTCTCCTGTAAGCATTTTGTATGATAACACATAAATGCTACAGCACAACTGATTTGCTCTCAGTGCTGCCCCTTCCTCTACCAGCCTGAGCTCTGTTGTTCTGTAGACTGAAAGAGACTAATACCAGGTCAGGTTCAGGTGCTGGTTACTGCACTGGTGCCGCTGGGTATAGGGGAGGGGGATCAGTGATCTTGCGTTTGCTGATCCCCCGTTCCTGCTAATGACCCAGAATCGACTTGTAAATTGTAACTTCCAGGTCCTGGTGCCACTGGCTGGGGAAGAAGTGATAGGGAGTGCAATCTGCGCTTCATTGGGGGACAAGCGAGACATCAGGAGTAAAGAGAACCTTTCACCGAAAAAGGGGATTTTTTTTGTCCCCCGTAATGAAAAAAATAAGTAAAAAAAAAAAATGTGAAAGTAAAAAAAAAATAACACACAAGCGCACAAAAGCCCCACCTAAACAAAATGTGTTTAGCCCACCCCACCCCCACATACATTTGAATGTAAATGCACACTTCGGGGCGCCTTTACATGAAAACCTTGATTGCGCTACATGTGTTGCATATCGGTATGCACACCAGAGTGAGCGCAATAATTCTAGGCCCACTCTTCAAAGTTAACTCTAAACTGATAAGCTGTAGGGGCTTTTAAAGTGTCATCTATGGAATATAAAGGGTACTGAAATTTGTCGCTGTTTCATGGGTACACGCAGTTTTACGGCTTGACATGTTGGGTGTCCATTTACTTATATTACTAATATTGGGAAATACAGTGCCTTGCGAAAGTATTCGGCCCCTTTGAACTTTGCGACCTTTTGCCACATTTCAGGCTTCAAACATAAAGATATAAAACTTATTTTTTGTGAAGAATCAACAAGTGGGACACAATCATGAAGTGGAACGAAATTTATTGGATATTTCAAACTTTGTTAACAAATAAAAAACTGAAAAATTGGGCGTGCAAAATTATTCAGCCCCTTTACTTTCAGTGCAGCAAACTCTCTCCAGAAGTTAAGTGAGGATCTCTGAATGATCCAATGTTGACCTAAATGACTAATGATGATAAATAGAATCCACCTGTGTGTAATCAAGTCTCTGTATGAATGCACCTGCTTTGTGATAGTCTCAGAGGTCTGTTTAAAGCGCAGAGAGCATCATGAAGAACAAGGAACACACCAGGCAGGTCCGAGATACTGTTGTGGAGAAGTTTAAAGCCGGATTTGGATACAAAAAGATTTCCCAAGCTTTAAACATCCCAAGGAGCACTGTGCAAGCGATAATATTGAATTGGAAGGAGTATCAGACCACTGCAAATCTACGAAGACCTGGCCGTCCCTCTAAACTTTCAGCTCATACAAGGAGAAGACTGATCAGAGATGCAGCCAAGAGGCCCATGATCACTCTGGATGAACTGCAGAGATCTACAGCTGAGGTGGGAGAGTCTGTCCATAGGACAACAATCAGTCATATACTGCACAAATCTGGCCTTTATGGAAGAGAGGCAAGAAGAAAGCCATTTCTTAAAGATATCCATAAAAAGTGTCGTTTAAAGTTTGCCACAAGCCCCCTGGGAGACACACCAAACGTGGAAGAAGGTGCTCTGGTCAGATGAAACCAAAATTAGAATTGTTTGGCAACAATGCAAAACGTTATGTTTGGCGTAAAAGCAACACGGCTCATCACCCTGAACACACCATCCCCACTGTCAAACATGGTGGTGGCAGCATCATGGTTTGGGCCTGCTATTCTTCAGCAGGGACAGGTAAGATGGTTAAAATTGATGGGAAGATGGATGGAGCCAAATACAGGACCATTCTGGAAGAAAACCTGATGGAGTCTGCAAAAGACCTGAGACTGGGACAGAGATTTGTCTTCCAACAAGACAATGATCCAAAACATGAAGCAAAATCTACAATGGAATGGTTCACAAATAAACATATCCAGGTGTTAGAATGGCCAAGTCAAAGTCCAGACCTGAATCCAATCGAGAATCTGTGGAAATAACTGAAAACTGCTGTTCACAAACGCATCCAACCTCACTGAGTTCAAGCTGTTTTGCAAGGAGGAATGGGCAAAAATTTCAGTCTCTCGATGTGCAAAACTGATAGAGACATACCCCAAGCGACTTACAGCTGTAGTCGCAGCAAAAGGTGGTGCTACAATGTACTGCACTGAAAGTAAAGGGGCTGAATAATTTTGCACTCCCAATTTTTCAGTTTTTTATTTGTTAAAAAAGTTTGAAATATCCAATAAATTTGGTTCCACTTCATGATTGTGTCCCACTTGTTGTTGATTCTTCACAAAAAATGACAGTTTTATATCTTTATGCTTGAAGCCTGAAATGTGGCAAAAGGTCGCAAAGTTCAAGGAGGCCGAATACTTTCGCAAGGCACTGTATATTGTGTTTTATTGACATAAGCAACAAAGTGGGATAGAAAGCGCAACCCCTAGCCAGACAGAAAACTAACTTGCATAAGTAAAAAAGTCTTAGTTTATTGACAAGTGGAAACTTCACAGTAGATGATCCAAAACCTGAAGGATGCTGGCCCCCATGTATAGTAGCACAGATGGATGGAAACAGTACCTTCAGTGGAGCCAGTACAGATGATGGACAGCTCCAAAATCCCAGGATAGGGATGTAATGATGGATGGGCAAAGCAGCCAGGCGGAAGGTAGTGAGAACCCAAATGAAAGGGCTCTGCAGTGGAAGAAGGGGGGGGAAACACCATGCCAGCCATGTCAAATGGATATACCAGCAGCGGCCACAAGGTGCATCAGCCGTCTCCTACTGCAAGGGGAGCCCCTGTCGGCGCATGGAAATGACGTCACGGGACGGGCAAGGCACAGATGGATAGACAGACTACATGTTTTGGAGTAAATCCCTTCTTCAGGTCTGCTTTTAGACCTGAAAAAGGGGTATACCCCGAAACATATAGTCTGTCTATCCATCTGGCGTTCTTTTGTTCTTCCACAGCAGCTGGCCGCCCTCTGCCCTTACTGTCATTTCCGGGTACCGGGCTCCCCCTGCAGGAGGAGACGGCTGATACCGTGCACCTTGTGGCAACCGCTGTTATACCCATTTGACCTGGCCGGTGCCTCTTCACTTAAGTGGAGGACTGCTTTCCTGGCGTTTCCCCCCCCCTCCTCCCCTGCGAAGCCCTTTCATCTGGGTTTTCACTACCTTCCGCCTGGCTACTTTGCCCGTCCATCATTACATCCCTATCCTGGGATTTTGGAGCTGTCCATCATCTGTACTGGCTCCACTCAAGGTACTGTTTCAATCCATCTGTGCTACTATACATGGGGGCCAGCATCCTTTATGTTTTGGATCATCTACTGTGAAGTTTCCACTTGTCAATTAACTAAGACTTTTTTACTTATGCAAGTTAGTTTTCTGTCTGGCTAGGGGTTGCGCCTTCTATGCCACTTTGTTGCTTATGTCATTTATCTCATTGGGTGTGAGTGTGGGACGGCAGCACCATTTACTAATTGTTTTCACTGAAGGATAGTCCTTCAGCGCCTGGTTTTCTTTTGCGTTTTATTGCCCTATATCTAAAGTTTAGTGTATTTTTAACTGTAATTTTGCATTTTATAAACTGTTGTACTAACATTGTGTAACTTAAAACTACCACTATTTTATTCTCTAGGGTGCCTGCTTTCAGAAAAAATATACTGATTGGGAATTTTGCATAGTCTTTAGACCTAAAATGATCTTTTAAAGCAGGGATCCTCAAACTACAGCCCTCCAGCTGTTGCTAGGCATGATGAGAATTGTAGTTCCTAAACAACTGGAGGGCCAAAGTTTGAAGACCCCTGTTGTAAAGGATATGTTCACCTCAAGGAACACGTTACACCCATATTTAGGGTTCCAGCTACTGCCCCCCCCCCTCCCCCTGCACCTGTTTCCCTGTAACAGTGGGCAGGGAATCCTCTCCCACACAGCCGTCGCCACATTTAAAATCATTGCAGTTGTGCAGGGCTTTGTCATCGATTCACAGACCTCTGTGAATGAAAAAAATGCAAATCTTGTCTGCCTCTGTGGCAGACAGACTTGTAGTTCTCAGTGTTGATAAGTGCAGTCCATTTACTCTTCCTCCAGCTTTCTAGCAGGAGGCCTGTACACGGGTACATGCAGAAAGCTAAAGGGAGAGTGTGAAGGAGCCTGATGTTGTACCCGCCATCCACTGATACAGGTGCAATGCTTTGCAGGCTCCTGTACAAAAATAATAGATGCACATTTTTGTTTCTGTAAAAATATGCTCATTTATTATTCATTTATTTATTTTTTACAAAAGATGAACTGAAAAATGAAAAGATAATGGCCGGGAGCGAGACTTTTGATGATCTGGGTGGACATCATATTGGCTTCCTTTCATGCCATCCGTTGTGCACAATTGTGTTGCTAGCTGTGATTAATCAATGTGATCACATGGTCCAGACATGATCACAGCCCATCTGCACCTTGTGATTAGCTCTGGCCAATCACAGCTAATCACAAAAAAAACAAACAATCCGTTTCATTCAATAAAATGCTTGCTTATAGTAATTAAATTCACTGGTATAAACAACGGTGGATTTGATTTTAATCATAATTTTTAAAGAGCAACTGTCATCTCTGTCCCACAGCAGCGCCTCCTCTGACCCGCTGTTGACTCACCGACAGTCCCATTAACTTTAATGGGACGGCTTGTGATGTGGCAGTGACACAACAAGGTGAGGGACATGGCGGCAGCAGGTGAGTGGATGACCACTAACAGGCTCTGCCATGATTGATCTGAAATGACAGGTGCTCTTTAAATGTAAGGACTCATTCTTGCTGGTAGTTAGAATATTTAATATTTGCAAACAAAATGAAGGTTTCCTATTTAGAATAATAAGCTGTCAGGTAAGTAAAACCGCAATATCCGAACCGATATTAGGTTAATCACACATAGTTGGAGAACTACTCAAATTCTTTTATTTAAATAAAACAATTAGGGCTCTTTCACACGGGTGTTCCGTATGTCCGTAAATCACCCCATCCGTTTGCAGGTGATATACGGACATAATGAATGTCTATGGGATTGCGGATGTCAGCGGATGACCATCCGCTGACATCCAATTTTCGTCCTTTCAGTTCTGTTCCGTTTTTTGGAACGGAAAAGAACCCTATTTTTGTTCCATTTAAAAAAACGGAACGGATGCAAAATCGTATGTCAGCGGTGTCATCCGCTGACATCCGCAATGCCCATAGACTTAACATTATGTCCGTATATCATCCGCAAACGGATGGGATGATATGCGGAAATATGGACCGGATGACACAAATGTCATCCGTGTCCGTAAAAAAAAAAAAAAGTCCCGGAGCGGATCGCAATACGGTCCACTCCGTGTGAAAGATCCCTTACACATTCTTGTATTTGCTTAAATGTCAATGTTTAGTAAATGAAGTGCATAAACAAAATATCTTTGAAAAAAAAAAAAAGAACCTAAACTGAATATATCAGCTGGATCCACATAAAAAAAACTTCAAACATGGTCCTTTCATCACAGCCTGTCTTCTCATGATGTTTCATTTGGGCCACTAGGCCTTGCATCTCTTTGTTGCATTGTTTGCAATTTTGCACGCACACCTGTTTTACCCATAGGTAGAAGAACTTCATTAAAATATTCCCAAACTGGGTCTCTTTTACAGACTGCTGTCATTTTGCTCCTCAAGGGTGATCAAATCACTTAAAGCTATGTGCAGAAAGATCAGAAGGTTTATAAGCTGCTTAGAAGGTTTCACTTTCATTTTTACTGCTTGCCCTTCCTCCTCACACTTAGAGCCTGGTACAGATGCATTTATCTTCCGACAATCATACAGTTTGTAGTGTACATAGATTTGCAAAACAATAAGATAAAAGAATATCCCTAACTTTTTATCTCATATTTTAGTTCTATCTCATGGTTACTGTAGAATTGTGTGAATGCATCAATGCAGTGCATGTTAACCCAGCTTGCAGAACTTGGATTCATTGAATGAGTTTACCAAAAATGTAAATATTGCAGAATATACAACCTCATGGTATAGAACTAAGCTCCAATTCATGCTGAATAAACTTACTTTGTAATGTATCTTAAACAGAAAAATATCTTTAGATGGATTTTTACTAGCATTTTATTAAAATAATTTTGATGATAAATTTAAAAAAAAAAAATTAAAAAAAAATCAAAAAAATCTGATTTATTTATTTTTGATATCATTGATATTTATCCACCCTGATAACCAATCATAATGTGTGTAAAAAAAAATCCTGATCATTTTTCCAGAACAGTTCAATGTTAGTCGCAGTTTGTTAAAAAAAAATCATATTTTTACCAGTTAGTGTCCCTTATCACCGCCACACCAGTTATATGATGATGCTGTACTGCACTGGTGACCGTATGTGAAAGAAAAAAAAAATGTGAAAGTTTTCCAAAAACTCACAAAAATTACAACTTCAAAAAACTTTGCTATGCCTCTTACTACCTACCTTGGACTGTCTGCTTTCTAAATAAAAGGGTCATTTGGGGGATATCTGTACTTTCTAAAGTACTAAAGTGCTAAAATGTTGGGGCCTCGAGAAATGATGTCCATCATTACGTCAGGATTGATCAATTTTAAGATTAACACCATAGTTTGTGGATTCTATACCTTTCCTACAGACTAAATAATATACACTGATTTGGGTTATTTTCACCAAAGTGCAGAATACATATTGGTCTAAATGTAGGAAAAACATATTTTTTTATTTTATTTTTTTTTACGTTTATTTAGCTGGAATTAAAAAACCCAGTAGTGATTAAACACCACCAAAAGAAAGTTGTAGTTGTGTGAAAAAAATGATAATATAGTCTGGGTATGGTGTTGCAGGACCATGCAATTGTCATTCAAAATGCAATAGCACTTTGAATTGACCTGGGCAGGAAGAGGGTAAAAGTGCCCTGTATTGAAATGTTTAAACATGTGCGCAAAAAAATGCAAAATGGCCCTGGCAACAAAGGGGTTAGAAAAAAACATTTATTGATGCATTAATGAACACAAGCTACATTAATTTGTGTCTTTTATATCTGCCTGGAACTCTTATTGCATAAGGTTACGGTCTCAGGAGTGGGGAAATCTATTCAGTGTACAGGAGAACTTCAGCATCTCTAGAGGACTGAACCCTGCCCTGTTCCACCCAATACAGAATACTCTCTTTTAATCCTCTATGGAGTAATGCTTTGGTAATTCATAATGTCAGACAAATGTGAATATTGTTGGTCTCTGCTGAGAAGAGGAGGCACCGTTTTCCATGTGTTAGTCTAATTTATTGCCACAATAGTCACTTCAGCCTTGGTCTTTTTTCAAGTCCTTACAGTTGCTAAAAGGAAATGACCTTCTTTTTCTTTAGCACAATAGTAAGATCAAAGGTAATTTCTCACAATTTTGTGTTCCATTTTCTTTTTCAGATTGCTACTACTGTCCTTAACGATGATGACATCGGCGACAGCTGCCATGAAGGATTTCTCAGCAAGTAATATTAAATCATTTTTTGCTTATAAATTTTACTTGCTTTGCAACGTTGGGCTTCCATTGTTCAACTAATAAGAAAAGTATAACTGCTGATCCTATTAGATTCAATTATTTAAATGAAGGTTAGAATATGACAACATGACTTGATTGTTTGACGGATCCAACAGTTTTTCTTTTCTCTTAGTTTCTAAAATGAGCCCCCACTAATCTGGAAATAAGCTACAAGCATTGTTGAAATCTGTTTAACTTTTTTTCTGTATGTAAATAGCATTTGGTTACTTCCAGTTAACATTGTTCTACCTATTTTCCTTTTTAGTAGTGCTATTGTAGAATCCCATTTTAGTGATTCAGTGACACAGTGGGGTTGATTTTCTAAAACTGGAGAGTGCAAAAACTAGTGCCAGCTGTGCATGGAAGCCAATCTGCTTCTAACTTCAGCTTGTTCATCTAAGCTTTGACAAAAAAAACCTGGAAGCTGATTGGTTTGTATGCGGAACTGCACTAGATTTTGCACTCTCCAGTTTTAGTAAATCAACCCCAGAATCTGCTGTAACCAGCTGCTAGATTTGTGTTAAGCTTGACAGCAAACATGTCCTACTTCTCTGCTCTGTGCAATAGTTTTGCACAGAGCAGCACCCATCCTCCTCTTCTAGGGGCCCCCGCCGGTGCTTCTGGCTCCTCCCCCGCCGAGTGCCCTCATAGGAAGCTGCTTTGTCCTACAGTACTCCTGGTTCATTCATTCATTCACAGAACTCTGTGAATGGATGATGTGGGTTGAGCCCTGCACCGCTGCACTGTTTTAAAATTGTGACTGCAGGTGTGTGGGGAGGATTCCCTACTCAATGTCAAAGAGAGAGGGAGAGAAGAGGCAGAATCTGGAACATGTTACATGTTCCACTCTAAATACAGGTGTAACATGTTCCTAGGGTGAACTTAGCCTTTACTGCAATTCTTTACCTAGTCACAAGTAAAGAAAATACCATTGCATTGTGGTAGCTGATAGTGCTTGCTCGCTTACCCTTCCAGTATTCCCCCTGCCTCTCAGTCCAACCATTTTCAGCCACTTCCTGTTTACATGCACTAGCTCTGCAATGGTTTCCTGATAAGAACAACAGTGGCCAATGTTTGCTGCATGTGTCATCACAGCCGCTTGTAATCTCTACCAAGGCCATATGTGACAGGGTGATGAGGCAAGAGTATAAGTACAGACAATTGTCATCCCTTAAAACCCAGGTCGGCAACTGGTGGACCACGATCTACCAGTCGGTTGTGGCTAGATGGCTGGTATATTGCTTGGGCTTGCTGACCTGCCATCACATGCCATGGATTAAGTGCACTGGCGAGCACAGGGAAGCATAGGAACTACTTCCAGGCACAATAGGGCAGCCTGCGAATGGAGCAGGGCCGCGGCTGCAGCAGTTCCACAGAGGCATGAGCCAGCTGCATAAGCCGATGCCCCTTCTAAAGTTGCAGCAGGAATGTCAGGCAAAGTGATGCCTACAGCACTCCGCTTCTTATTCCTGGTAGTCATGGGATTCACAGCATGAAGCAGCACTGCATGCAAGGTCAGTGTCACTGGGCTTAAGAATACTGGACACAATAGCATTTGTATGGGCACAAAGGCATATTTATGCTATTTAAACTCATATAGATGCTATTGTGCTCATATAGATGTTGTTGTGCCCAAAAATATGCTATTGTGCCCATATAACTTCTAGTGTGCCAAAATAGATGCACACAACAGCAGCTAGATGGACACAACAGCATATAGATGCTATTGTGCCCATATAGATGCTATTGTGGCCCTATACATGCACAATAGCAGCTATATGGGCACAATAGCATAAAGATGCGTTTGTGCCCATATTGCTGCTGATGTGCAGCTATATGGGCACAATAGCCGCTATATGGGCTTAACAGCATAAAGATTCTATTGTGCTCATAAAGCTGCTGTTGTGCATCTATATGGCACAATAGCAGCTATATGGGCACAACCGCACCTATAACGGGGCTATCAACTATTAGACTGTTTTCATACTGAAGAGCTGCACTTGCAGGGCAGTGTACCTGCAGCTTTCCTGTGGGTTAGCTGCACTTTAGTAATGGACTTCTACTATATCCTGCGGGTTTGGTGCGCTTTCTGAAAGCACACCAAAGCCTAGCTAGGTTATCTCGCTAAAAGGACCCTGTGCCTGGTGATCTTTGATTTTTCCCATGTTGTTCAGGTAGATCTCCACCGCTCGAAGGTTGCCTACCGCTGCCTTAGAAGGTAGTGTGTGAGCTAGGACCTTTTGTGGCAGGACTAATTGATATTATTTTAATGAAAGCTGCATTTATTTAAAAAGAATTTTAATTAAAATAGAATTTAAGAAGCATGCAGAGGACAAAGAACTTGTCACCAGGATTACCTGTGTCTCCCTGCAAGCTAATCTTTTCGTGTTAGTTACTTATTTTCTGCACTGGTGAGGCAGTCATCTTGGTAGAGACATGTTGTCAAGGCCTCTATCGGTGAGAACAGTGAGCTGCACAGTAATGGCCTTACCAAACTGCACTCCAGAGTACCTGAGACTAAAAGTCAGACAACAGTGCCTTACATCTCTTACCTCCGATATACAGCTATTAGGGTGTAGGCTCAGGAATGCGTAGGCACCCTCACATGTTTAGATGTGCACTGCTGTATATGCTCATTTTTTAGGATACTGCTTAGAAACAAAATCTTTTTTAGATGTTCCCTATAACATAGCAAATTCTTCACTTTTTGAGTTCAGGTTCATGGTGCTAATGATGTATGCCTTGTGTTGTTTTCTCAACAGCGCCATCAGCTCCCATTTGCAAACATGTGGCTGCTCTGTGGTGGTGGGTAGCAGTGCAGAAAAAGTGAATAAGGTAATTTTGACTGAGTAGCTTAAAGACAGTTGCATAATTTAAATTAATGTAAAATGCATGCAAGAAAACAGATTTATATGTTATCTAGAGTAAGATGCGCTGTTAACATAAAGGTGGAAGAGGAGATAAAGGTGAAAGGCGATAGAGTTAAGTTTTATTTAAAAAAGTATGAACAATTTGGCTACTATTATAAATGTTGTCACTTGCAAGTACTAAATATCCATGTCTTTAGTTGTTTGTGAATGAAAAGAAGATGGCTCGCATTACACAGATAACTTTTGTGTGGTTTACATCAAATAAGAAGATTGTTTATTATAGAAAATTCTCTTCTTGTATTTATATTAGTTTGTGACTTGAACCACCTCAAACCCAGGCCCATTCTGACATTTCTCAAAAACGTGTAAAAATCAGAATTGTTTTTTTTTTTTTGCTAGAAAATTACTTAGAACCCCCAAACATTATACAGGTCCTTCTCAAAAAATTAGCATATTGTGATAAAGTTCATTATTTTTTGTAATGTACTGATAAACATTAGACTTTCATATATTTTAGTTTCATTACACACAACTGAAGTAGTGCAAGCCTTTTATTGTTTTAATATTTGATGATTTTGGCATGCAGCTAATGAAAAACCAAAATTCCTATCTCAAAAAATTAGCATATCATGAAAAGTTTCTCTAAACGAGCTATTAACCTAATCATCTGAATCAACTAATTAACTCTAAACACCTGCAAAAGATTCCTGAGGCTTTTAAAAACTCCCAGCCTGGTTCATTGCTCAAAACCGCAATCATGGGTAAGCATGCCGACCTGACTGCTGTCTAGAAGGCCATCATTGACACCCTCAAGCAAGAGCGTAAGACACAGAAAGAAATTTGTGAACGAATAGGCTGTTCCCAGAGTGCTGTATCAAGGCACCTCAGTGGGAAGTCTGTGGGAAGGAAAAAGTGTGGCAGAAAATGCTGCACAACGAGAAGAGGTGACCGGACCCTGAGGAAGATTGTGGGGAAGGACCAATTCCAGACCTTGGGGGACCTGCGGAAGCAGTGGACTGAGTCTGGAGTAGAAACATCTAGAGCCACCGTGTACAGGCATGTGCAGGAAATGGGCTACAGGTGCCGCATTCCCCAGGTCAAGCCACTTTGAACCAGAAACAGCGGCAGAAGCGCCTGACCTGGGCTACAGAGAAGCAGCACTGGACTGTTGCTCAGTGGTCCAAAGTACTTTTTTCGGATGAAAGCAAATTTTGCATGTCATTCGGAAATCAAGGTGCAGAGTCTGGAGGAAGACTGGGGAGAGGGAAATGCCAAAATGCCTGAAGTCCAGTGTCAAGTACCCACAGTCAGCGATGGTCTGGGGTGCCATGTCAGCTGCTGGTGTTGGTCCACTGTGTTTTATCAAGGGCAGGGTCAATGCAGCTAGCTATCAGGAGATTTTGGAGCACTTCATGCTTCCATCTGCTGAAAAGCTTTATGGAGATGAAGATTTCATTTCTCTTACGTCCTCCGACAGTCGCCGCCCCTTCCCAAGTCTTCACCAATAGGTATTGACCTTTGCTCCGCAGGAGTAGCTAGGCACAAGATTTGTTAATAACAAAATCTTTTAGCATAGACACACCCCTAGGGGCTGTCCCCTTAGTCAATACCTCCCTGCACCAGCATTCCCAACTCAGTTTGATCTTGCCTAGCTTAGGAGTAGCAGGCTTTCCTGTGCTGGGGCTTCAGTCTCAGCCTTCTACCCTTTTTTTGATTTTATTTCAAGTATTTTTTCTTTCTTTACTAGCTGTTATTTTGTCAGCTTTAGTTTAGGGATCTTCGGATGAAGATGATCATGCGGAGCTGGGTCTCGGACTGGCCGCCCTGGATCCCAGGGCTGAGGGCCAGATGGATCCCCAGCCTGCCATCGAGCGTTCAGCTATGGTTCGCCCTGGCGCCATGAACGACCCATCCCTGTTCGCTGCAGGGATGCTGCCTGTGAGGTGGCTACCTCACTGGACGCCATTCTGCGGTCTCGTGCTGCAGTCCACTGCGTCCTGGCTGCGGCACTCCCTGTCATCCTGATAGCGGTTTGTCGCTTGAGACGGCTCCCCACGCCATCCGGTACGGTAAGCACCTTCTGTGTGGGGACCATCTGTGTGGGTGTCAGTCTGTGGCTGTGTGTACCCCCATGTCTGTGTACTATGCGGGCTCCCTGTCAGATCCCTGTATGGATGCATGCCTTTGTGGGCTGCGAGGGGGGGGCCCTCCCGCTCTGCTGTGAATTCTGTGGGGCAGATTGGACGGACATGCTTGAGCGGCGACCGCTGTTGCGGCCCGCCATTTTTTTGCAGAAATTGCTATGGACGACCCTGTCCCTATACAGCGCTGTATTTTTGGCGCCAATCACCGCCATTTTGGCGGGCCGCGCTCGTTCGAGCACATGTCGGCGCCATTTTCTTGTAGCCTCAATCCCTCAGCCGAGCGGCCATTTTTGCGGAGCCTTCATAATTCAGCCGGTTATTGCATCACTTCCTCTTTCTCTGGGACAGCGATCGGTGGCAGCAGCCTGTTTGTGCTCTCTCCAGGTTTTTCCTTCATTGTCCTGTCATTCCTTGCTCAGTGTTCTCTATCCCTGCGGGATCGGTGCATACAGTAGTGTACGGTGGACTGCGCTCGCCGTGGTGTTAAAGGGACAGTACCCCTTTTTTTCCTTTCATTGCTGTGGGCATGGATTCTCAGGATAGCAAGTTTCCCCCCGCCCTGGTGGGGGACCAGGGGGCTGCTGCACCCCCCAAGGGGGCTGATCTGGCCACGGTAGTGGCATCATTGGTGTCTCAGGTGCATATGCTGATGGCTGAACGATCCGCAAAAAGGGCCAGGTTATCCATTTCCTCTGATTCAGAGGGCGATGTGGCTGCTGTGGCTGGCGTGCCCTTCTCAGGGTCTCGCTCATCTCTGGACCTCATGGGGTCTGAGGGGGAGGCGGAGGTGGCAGGGGTTGATGCTTCTCCCCCTGGCTCGCCTGAAGAGCTTGCACTCATGGATGAGCTGATCGCCTCCATTAAGGATACTTTGCACTTGGAGGATGAGCCCACTGCTCCTGCTAGGGTGTCCTCCTTTGGGACGCAAAGGACCCGCAAATCAGCGCAGGTTTTTCCCTGCCCTGCTGAATTTCACCATACTGTTAATGAGCAGTGGCGCAATTTAAAGAAGCCCTTTACAGTGCCGAATAAGTTTAAACTGCTTTATCCATTTGCGCCATCCACCGACGAGCGTTGGTGTGTGGCGCCTCAGGTGGATCACGCGGTAGCCATTCTAAACAAAGCTACTGCGGTTCCTTCTGAGGATACCCCGGTTTTCCGGGACCCTACGGACAGGAGGTTGGAGTCTCTTGCCCGTCATGCCTATATGGTTGCTGGTTCTATGCTAAAACCTATTTTTGCTTCGGTTATGGCGGCCCAGGCGGTTGCCGATTGGACGAAGGTGCTCAGGCGCACCCTGGTGGCTGATTCGGCTCCTCCTACCACATTGGCCATGGTGGATCAAATCCATCAAGGCGTCATGTACTTGTGTGATGCGGACTTGAATTTAGCTTCTTTGGCTGCACGCCTGTCTGGCGTGGCGGTGCTCAACCGTCGCCTGATATGGCTGAAGAATTGGTCGGTGGACCAATCTTCTCACAAGACGTTGGCGGATTTTCCCTACGTGGGATCTCGCCTTTTTGGCGAGGCTTTGGATACTTTGATTAAGGGTGTTACTGGGGGCAAGAGTACTCTCTTGCCCCAGAATCCCAAGCACAAATCTTTCCGTGGCAAACGGAATTCCTCGTTTAGGCCCTCCCAGGGGTCCTTTGGTGCCTTTCGGTCACAATCCAAGGGCAAGCCCTTCAAGGGCCAGGGCTCCCAGAAGAAGCCGTGGGCGGGTAAGCAAAAATCCGGCCAGTCCGGTTCGACAACCCATGCCAGTTCCGCCTGAAGGGGCGCCCTCACCCGTTTCTGGGGTGGGGGGACGTCTGCGCGGTTTCCTCCAACCTTGGCTGATCCGCATTCAGGACAGATGGGTTCAGGAAATCGTTCGATCTGGTTACAAGATCGAATTTCTCTCTCGGCCAGCGGGCAGATTTTTTCCCTCAAATCTTCAGCTGTCTCCGGAGCGTTTGCAGGATCTGCATCTGGCGGTGCGGGACCTGCGGGCCCAAGGAGTGGTGGTTCCGGTGCCTCATCGGGATAGATTTCGGGGGTTTTACTCCAATCTGTTCACTGTGCCCAGAAAGGAGGGCAAGGTGCGTCCGATTCTGGATTTGAAAGCTCTGAACCACTTTGTGCGGGTTCGCAAGTTCCGCATGGAATCCCTGCGCTCAGTGGTGGCTGCCCTGAGTCCGGGGGAGTTCATGGCCTCTATCGATCTGAAGGATGCGTACCTACACATCCCCATCTTCGAGGGTCATCAACGGTACCTTCGTTTCGCCATTGCGGAGGAACACTACCAATTCGTGGCGTTACCTTTCGGTCTCGCTTAGGCTCCGCGGGTTTTTACCAAGGTGCTGGCGCCGGTCCTGGCCCTGTTGCGGGCACAGGGCATTGCGGTCTTGGGGTATCTGGACGATCTCCTCATACGGTCCAATGCCAGCCAGAGCCTGATGGCCGACCTGTCCACCACGGTGCAGACGCTGCAGGAGTTCGGTTGGACCATAAACATTCCGAAGTCGACTCTGTGTCCTTCGGTTCGCCTTCCCTATTTGGGGATGGTTCTGGACTCTGTTCAGGCGAAGGTTTTCCTTCCAGAGGACAAACTCCGGACGCTTCAGGACGAGGTCTGGGCCCTCAGGGACAACCAAAGCTCGTCCCTCCGGACATGCATGAGATGTCTGGGGTTGATGGTCTCGGCCTTCGAGGCGATTCCCTTTGCCCAGTTTCACACGCGGGGTCTCCAGGCGGAGATTCTGGCCAAGTGGGACGGGCGTCCGCAGTCCTTGGATCTGCGGATCTCGTTGAGTCACCGCACCAGACAGAGTCTTCTGTGGTGGCTCCAGTCCCCGACGGTGTCGGGGGGCAAGTCTTTCCGTCCGTTGTTGTGGACGGTAGTCACCACGGATGCCAGCCTGTCGGGCTGGGGTGGTGTCCTGGGCGTTCTGTCCGCCCAGGGGACTTGGTCGGAGGAGGAGTCCTCCCTTACGATCAACATTCTGGAATTGCGAGCGATAAAGCTTTGCCTTCGGCATTGGTCGGAACGGCTTCAGAACCGTCCAGTTCGGGTTCAGACGGACAATGCCACCACGGTGGCCTACATCAACCATCAAGGGGGCACCAGGAGTGCCCGAGCGGCTCGGGAAGTGGCCGACATTCTGTCTTGGGCCGAGACGCACGTCCCGGCGATAACGGCAGTTCACATTCCGGGGGTGGGGAACTGGCAGGCGGATTATCTGAGTCGCCATACACTGGACCAGGGAGAATGGTCCCTTCACCCGGATGTCTTCCAGATGTTGTGCGCGAAGTGGGGTTCCCCAGTTGTGGACCTGTTCGCGTCTCGTCTAAACAACAAGGTGGAAAGGTTCGTGGCAAGGACGCGCGATCCTCAGGCGGACGCCTCAGACGCGTTAGTGGCGCCCTTGCATCAGTATCGTCTGATGTATGCCTTTCCACCGATTCAGCTGCTGTACAGGCTCCTTCGCAGGTTAGCCTCGGAACCACACACGGTGATTCTGGTGGCACCGGACTGGCCTCGCCAGTCTTGGTACGCAGACCTCGTCAATCTGGCAGTCGACGCTCCGTGGCGCCTGCCGCTACGAGAAGACCTTCTGTCTCAAGGGCCGATATTCCATCCTGCTTTACAGTCGCTGGCTTTAACGACCTGGCTGTTGACAGCCAGGTCCTGAAGGACAGGGGTCTCTCCCCTGAGGTCATTCCCACTTTGATCACAGCTAGAAAAGCCTCTTCGGGAATGATATACTACCGTACTTGGAAAGCATACTTTGCCTGGTGTGAGTCCAGGGGGTTTTCCCCTCGCTCATACTCGGTGTCCAGAGTGTTGGCTTTCCTCCAAACTGGAGTGGACCAGCGTTTGGCGCTGGCCACGATTAAGGGCCAGATTTCTGCGCTGGCCGTTCTTTTTCAGCGCCCTGTGGCGTCAAACTCGTTGATCCGCACCTTTGTTCAAGGGGTGCGCCATTTGGCCCCTCCATGGAGGGAGCCTTTGCCTCCGTGGGACTTGAACCTGGTTCTGTCCGCATTGCAACATGCTCCCTTTGAAAAGATCAGGGAGATCTCGTTGCCTCTGTTGTCCAAAAAGGTGGCCTTTTTGGTGGCGATCACGTCGGCTCGCAGGGTGTCGGAGTTGGCGGCTTTGTCCTGCAGCTCTCCCTACTTGGTGATCCAAAAGGATAAGGTGGTCTTGCGACCTAACCCGTCCTTTCTGCCGAAAGTGATCTCGGATTTTCACCTTAATGAGGAAATTATCTTGCCTTCGCTCTGCACGAAGCCGAAGCATCCTAAGGAGGTTGCCTTACATTCCTTGGATGTTGTCCGGGTGATCAGGGTTTACCTGTCGTCCACTAAGCCTTTTCGCAAGTCGGATTCCCTCTTTGTCCTTCCTGAGGGACCTCGGAAGGGCATGGCGGCGTCGGCCGCGACTATCGCCAAATGGATTAGACAAACCATTGTGCAGGCCTATGCCTTGAGGGGGAGGGTTCCTCCCTTCCCTGTTAAAGCGCACTCTACCAGGTCTTTGAGTACGTCTTGGGCTTTCCGGCATCAGGCTTCTGTGGCCCAGGTGTGTAAGGCGGCGACTTGGTCGTCCGTTCACACCTTCTCAAAGTTCTATAAGGTGGATGTTCAGGCATCGGCCGATGCCTCCTTTGGCCGTAAAGTTCTCAGTGCGGCAGTGCCTTAGGGACCCTTGTTTTTGGGTCCTTGGCTGTTGGGGTGTTTTACCCCTGGGTTACTTGTTTTTTCCTGGGTTGTTGCTCCTGTTGAGCACGTTTTCCTGTTGCCCAGTTGGTTCTCTTACTGTGTCTAAGATTCCTTTCTCTGATGTGGGTACTGCATTGCTTTTTCTGCGGCTGCGTCTCCCACCCCTCAGGTCTACACTGCTTTGGGACATCCCATTGGTGAAGACTTGGGAAGGGGCGGCGACTGTCGGAGGACGTAAGAGAAAACAGAATTTTTGTAAAATCTTACCGTAAAATTCCTTTCTCTGAGTCCTCCGACAGTCGCCGCCCCCCGCCCCTCTTTTGGGGTTTTTGTGTACTCTTACTGCTATGCTACCAAACTGAGTTGGGAATGCTGGTGCAGGGAGGTATTGACTAAGGGGACAGCCCCTAGGGGTGTGTCTATGCTAAAAGCTTTTGTTATTAACAAATCTTGTGCCTAGCTACTCCTGCGGAGCAAAGGTCAATACCCATTGGTGAAGACTTGGGAAGGGGCGGCGACTGTCGGAGGACTCAGAGAAAGGAATTTTACGGTAAGATTTTACAAAAATTCAGTTTTTTCAGCACGACCTGGCACCTGCTCACAGTGCCAAAACGACTGGTAAATGGTTTACTGACCATGGTATTACTGTGCTCAATTGGCCTGCCAACTCTCCTGACCTGAACCCCATAGAGAATCTGTGGGATGTTGTGAAGAGAAAGTTGAGAGACGCAAGACCCAACACTCTGGATGAGCTCAAGGCCGCTATCGAAGCATCCTGGGCCTCCATAACACCTCAGCAGTGCCACAGGCTGATTGCCTCCATGCCACGCCGCATTGAAGCAGTCATTTCTGCAAAAGGATTCCTGACCAAGTATTGAGTGCATAACTGAACATAATTATTTGAAGGTTGACTTTTTTTGTATTAAAAACACTTTTTTTTTTTATTGATCGGATGAAATATGCTAATTTTTTGAGATAGGAATTTTGGTTTTTCATGAGCTGTATGCCAAAATCATCAATATTAAAACAATAAAAGGCTTGCACTACTTCAGTTGTGTGTAATGAATCTAAAGTTAAAAAAATGGACAGACAGGAGATTCTGTTCAAGAAAGATTCCTTGAAAGATGACACCACCACCCAACCAACAAGAATAATCATGCGATATTCAAATGAACACCGATCCATCAAAAATATTTTACAAAAAAATTGGTCCATCCTTACCGAGGATCCCATTATAAAAGACCTAATCTCGGAAAATCCCATGATCACCTATAGAAAAACTCACTCGCTACAACAATCTTTAGTACACAGTGAATTAAAGAATAGAAGAGACCCATGTAAAACAAAGGGCACCTTCTCATGCGGATCATGTGCACAGTGCACTGTTATAAAAAAAATCCACGCAAAAAATACCTAATGGAGAACTTTTTACTCCTAAACACTACTCCAATTGCAAAACCAAAGACGTAGTTTATCTCATGGAGTGCGAATGTGGCAGTTTCTATGTTGGTAAAACACGACAAGAATTTGGCCTCAGGGTGAACCAACACTTGCATAGTATGCATATAAGTAATTTTTATCTCCCATTAGGCCGTCATGTGGCTAACTACCACAAAAATAGGATGCCAAAAGTTACCTTTTTCTATATTAGACAGAATACATGTTCCAGTAAGAGGGGGGGACTGGAATAAGACCCTCCTCCAGATGGAACTAAGATGGATCAAAAAATTGAATGCCGCCCAACCACCGGGCCTAAACGAGAACACGAGTTATTGCCCATTCCTGGAAGGATTCTCATCGGGCAAAACCGATTGAAAAAATTGGAACAAAATTGCCCATTTAAAATTCAATAATCATGGATTCTCAAAAAATCCAAAAAGAACAAAAATTGCCTATTACCCATCTCCAATTGGGTATTCATACACTAGGGGTCTATATAGCACCCAGCTCAAATCAGGGTCCCATACCGATGCCATAAGAGGCTCCCCTTTAGTTGATCCAACACCTACCTATCAAATATTTTATTGCTGTTTAAAATATATAAATACATGTATTACTGCCTTTATACAGAACTCATGTAAAGACGATCCCCGGATCCGTCTCTAAAAGAAAAATTGTAAAAATCCATTTACTATATACTTTATTTTTATTCAATATATTGTACTATGTTTCAGTTAGGATAAGATCAAAACTCTGGGCGATCTCCACCTCCTCACTTCTCACATCCGGCACAGACAACCCCGGTATTGCAAATAACCGGGGTCCCAAGAGGCCAGCAGTAAGTTCCATCCAACTGCCAAATCCCCTCCGAGGGATCAGCCTCCTCTCCTGTGTCGGCGGCCGCCTTGAAAATAGCTTCGTAACATTATGACAGGATGCGCGCGCACCCGCGCCACGTCATCCAAACAAACCCGGAAGCAACGTCACTGCGCTCATCTGCGCATGCGCACCGCGGCATATAAATAGGCCGGGAATCAAACAGGGCGCCACTTCCCTCGGACCGAGGGAGAGTGAGGACGCCCGGATCCTGCTGCCTGGAAACATTTTTGGAACATTGCTGCCAGTAAATGTAAGTAACCACAATGCTATTTTCAAGCATTGTTGGTACTGGATTACTTGCAAGTATATTTATGTTCTCCCCTTTCTATCCATCTAGATAGAAAAGAAGGGGATCTGCAACACTACAGCGCCACCTAGTGGCCACCTTGGAAAATACAATACATATGCACACAAGTAAGTGCAAAAAACTAGAGAAACCAAACATGTGAATATGCACTATATTATTAAAAAACTAAAAGCACACTCACACTTCAATGCAGATTGGACCAGACCTGGGATAGCATTACCTTCCCTCCCTTGGCCAAAAGAAATACATGAATTGACCAAGTAAGTACCTAACATATGTGAAATTCACTAAAACCTTACAATTTTGAAAATAAACTTACACCCCTCAAAATTATACTCCAGCAGCAGCGGCAATACGATTCTTATGTGATAAGATAAGGACCGGAGGCAGAAACCAGAGGCAGAATCTTTTTCCTAACAAGTATGTTTCTTATTATATGACCAAAGGAAAACAAACATTCCGATTGGTTCAAATATAATATATACTCAATTATTGATTTACTATACTTACAGATGTGGTGACATACCTTCCTTGATAAAGGCCTTATGGCCGAAACGCGTAGGACATTGAACACCCTCCCTATGGATCCGACGCTACATCCAAGCGTGGAACAATAGAGAGACAGTGATTGTCACTTTACCACATTGTCACTTCTTCTTATTTTTTCCTACTTACTCACAATCACCAATGGGTCTATAACCCATACACTATATATGATTCTTGAAATACTTTATTGAATTTTTGTAATAATTCTGTTAATACATTATATGTGGCAATACATATAATAAATTATCTTTTATGTAAAATCAATATTTTCTATGAATATATATCCTAAGCCCATAAAGTCCCAATTTTGACCTGAGGCACCAACCCCATACGCAAAATTTCTCCCGGGATGATGGCTAAACAGAACTGAAAAGTTCTTTACTAATCACACACCTACACAAGTGTGTAATGAATCTAAAATATATGAAAGTCTAATGTTTATCAGTACATTACAAAAAATAATGAACTTTATCACAATATGCTAATTTTTTGAGAAGGACCTGTATATTTTCTGAAAGCAAAGGCCCTGGAGTATAAAATGTCTGTTGCAATTTTTATGGCATACAATATTTGTGCAGCAGTTTATTAAATGCAAGTTTTCAGGAAAAATACAATTTAATGAATTTCGGTGCACAAAAACACAATATAATACACAATTTTAAATATAAAAGATAATAATAGAAATCTAACATGTCATGCTTCAATATTGTGCACGTCTGTGGAATGGTGGCAATCTATGGTACATTCAATTATCCCTTCCATGCCCTGTAGAAGTGATTGGGTGGCTGTAGAGCTGCTCTTATCGCCTCTATAGGAAAGGCCTGGCAAAAAAAAGATACCCGGATATGGCTGCAGCTGTGGCAATGATTCTAGTATCCCAGCTACCCGACAAGGAGGTATATATATACACAGTACTTATGACAGTCTGGAAGCAGTTACTTGCATAAATCCATGGTCACATGATGTGCTGGGTTCCCAAGTCGTCACTGCAAAGGATAGTCCTTGTTCAGTTTTCCATGTCACTGCCTGAGTTATGGAGACAACAGACTATTGGCTGTCTGTAGATTGATTTCAGACTTCAGATTAGTGGAGTGAAGTGATGAGGAGAACAGCAGAAAGAGATGGGAAGAATGGGAGGTCATTATGGCTGGAAAAGGGCTTTAAGGTTCTGGTAATTTGTCCATCTAATTACACATACATATATATATTTAATTTATAAAATAAAAAATGCTGCACTATTGTCTCCATGACAACCAAGGAAAAGTGACCAAATATCACATCAATCAAGTGCAATTAAAAATAAAAAGTAAAAAATTTAAAATATAGAGAAAGTCCCACAAGATCCAAAGTATCCAATCCAAAGGTGATCAATAATTGATCAGCAGAGTAGCACAACTCATCAAATAAGGTGTACTGTAATCCAAACCTCCACCAGTGACAGCATGCAAGGCTTACCAGAAGACATTATTCATTTGTTACAGATAGGTCAATTTTAAGCATGAGGTATACAGATAGCAGATCATCACAGGCAGCTGCAGTATATCCTCACTCCAAAGTCCCTCCACATGTCAATTTGTTAGGGATAAAACAAAAAAAAAACCCTTTTATTGAATAAAACCATTACACTCACATGTCATCCAATGTAAAGGCACTTTTCTCAACATAGAACTCCAATAGATACACCAAGATGGCTTCCCGACCACTTCGGACAACAGCGTAGTGACATCACAGGAGGCTCCTCTCTATGCATTTTGTCACAACTGACATCATCTGGGGCACTGTTACTTTACACATGTAGCACCCTACAGGTAGGTGCTAGATAAAGGTATAGTGGGCCTTGTCTGCCTAACAGCAGGGCGGTGATTTATTTAGTCAGGGTGTCATGGTTTCCAGGTAAGCCTGCTGAAGGGGGAGTCTCCCCACTGGCTCCTGTGAGAGGTTTCTCATAGGGCTGTGGTGGAAACCCAATCAGGGGACGCATCCAGGCTTGTAACTACCCCAGAAGGCAAATTGTGCTGCAAAGGATTCTGGGAGTGGGTATAAGTTTGGGGGTGGCACATGACACAATGTCTTTGGCGGGAGCAGAGTCCCAAGATGGAGGGTGCAGCTGTCTCTCCTCCGGTCTGAGGAAAGAGGATGTTTAGAGGTGTTGCCTGAGAATCCAGAGAGTGCTGAGTTGAGCTGAGGGGATCCGGTGTGCCGAGAACCTGCGGAGGCAGAGAGGAGTTCAGTCCCAGGAAAGCCTACACAGGTCGTGAGTACTGAGGATTGCCCCTGGGGGTCTGCCAGAGTTGAAGGGGACCACTCCGGAAGAGGTTCTGGGATACAGTGCCAGCTAGCGGAAAGGGGGTACCTAGGTTGAGGACCCTGAAGTTACAGAGGGGGGTGCATAGACAGTGAACCCCAAAGAATTAAAGGTTAAAAGGGGCACCTTCTATTGGGCCCTGAATTGTACAGTGTGTGCCAGTTGGGATTTACAGTTTTTCAACATACTACCTCAAGCCAGAGCAAGGCGGGAGGGAAGTATTCAGTGACTTGTTGCAGTGTAATAGTGTCGGTGGTTCTACAATTTCACAGTCCTGGATCTTTTGGACTTTTAAGTCAAGGATTCAGCACTTCTATTAAGCTACAGAGTATTCTCAGAGTTAGTGGGTGTTGGCTGGCGCCGGCTGGCGTCAAGGAAGCACCAACGGCATTTTTCAGGAACCAAGTCCCAAGTGTAGATAGTTGAAGCCTAAAGGAGTATCCCACTCATTCCCTTCTCCCATCCCCTTTATCTACAATAAAACAACAAAACCAAGATGCCGGAGTTGTCCATGTCTCAGTCTCTACATCCAGGGCCGCAGCTCACATGGGCTGGAAGGGTAACCAGTAACATTGGCAGACCCACATCAGACCACAGGCCTGGAAAACCTGCTACACACATATCTATATAAACACATGCAGACTTTAGCACTTTCTGAGTTGTTGACCTGCAACAAGTATGCAGATCGGGAATGTTAGAAGTCCTTATTTACATGTTTGTTCCAGGTTCTACTAGAGAGCTTCATTTTAAAAGTTTACTACCACTTTAAGACAATTAGGTTTGCTTCAGTTTGCAGGCTATTTTCATACAAAAGCCGCTGTCAGCGCTCCTGCTACACAGAGTGGACCTCTTCTTTCAAACTGAATCCCAAAACTCAGAGGATCATGAGTAATCTGTTGAAGTGGCGGGGTCCATGGTCCCAGCCAGGGCCGCTGATGGGGGGGGCACCAGTACTCCTGTAGTGGGCCCGGGCACACGGGGGCCCCAACAGCACAGGGAATCAGTGCAGTCGGGCAGAGAGGCAGTTACAGAAGGAAGCCCTGTGCGGCTTTCTGCAGCAGCTGAAAACCAGTGTCTCCCCCTCCTGCCATCTTTCAGCTGTAGCTAGAGGCATCACCCCGGTAACGGCGTCCATAGCAGGCGGTCGGCTGTCTTGTAATGACAACCGATGCAGCTGAGAAGCCGCTCGTCTATCATTACAAGAAGTGGGAGGGGACGTTCCCAACCACCCCTCCCGCTGCCTTCTGCGGCTCGCCTGGGTCTCCCATCCCACCAGGAGACCTGGGCATCCTACCTGTATGGCCGCCGAAGACCAGAGCCGAATGCGGCTTTGATCGGATCGGGTCTTCATGGAAAAAACTTCCGGGTACTCGGCGCCACATTCAAAAAACTGACCGCATTCAAAACAGCCAAACTTGGCGTTTTGAATGCTTTTCAGTGCCAAGGAGAGGTTTGGGGTCTTTTAGACCCCCATATCCCTCCACAAGGAGTACCTGGGAAAAAAATATAAAATAAAAAAATATACATTTTTTCATGTCTGTAAATATCGGCCAATACCCATATCCGATGACCAAAATATTGGTATCTGCATTAAAAAAAACATATTGGTCGATCACTAGCTACAATACAGCGCATATTGGTGAATAGCTGGTTGTTAAGGACACCGTCAGGTACCAACTCCTTTACAATCAGCTGTTTGTTGGTTGTTAAGGAGCTGGAACCCACCGGCATCCTTAAACAACCAGTTATAATGCTTCCCCCTCATTGGCCAGCATTCTCCAGCTCTTGTGCAGGAGCAATGCTACACAACTGGGAGGGGGTAGAGAGGCAGCGGGATAGCCTGAGACCATCAGATTTGAGGGGAGAAGCAGGGTGGCTGGGTGGGAGAAGCTAGAGGGATAATAAAGATTCCAGAACTCCCGCACTACCTCGCCAGGGGGTGGGGGGAATGCAAGGGGCAATAAGGACACCAGTGGGTGCCTGCTTCTTACCAACCAGCATAGTGACCTCAAAATTTGCACCTAAAACGAACTTTGGGTGCGTTTCCCATTGACCTCAAAGGAAGGTGTATTGTTGGTGCACTGTTTGAAAGCGCACTAAAGATGCAAACGCAGCACAGGGATGTGAAAGGTCTTAAATTTAAAGGGAAATAATTTTGATGTGCTTTTGCCCCCTGGAAAGGTGCATTCTAGCGCAGCAAAAGCCCATCAATGGAAAAGGAGCAGAGGGTTGTACACCACCTTAATTGGCATAGTTCTGATCTCTGGAGTCACAAGGGTTTTCAATCGGCCCAACTACAGCCTGTACAAATCATTGGCAGGTTGCCAGATGCCATGGCTGTGTGGATGTAACCTCCCATCCAAGCAGTGTCATGCAATCAGGATGGACGAAGAGCTGCCCACCCACCCCCCTGACAGATGTAGTTGCTCAGATGTGCAATTACAGGCATACAGCCGCAGCACCCTTCATCATGTCGTTAATTAGTAAAATCTGCTGGTCCTGGCTGTATGCAGAAATTTGTGACTACTGGGAACTTAAATCTGATTCATTCTGGTGGTATACAGCCCCTCTACACCGCTAATGTCAAAATAGTTTAAATGAAGTGAAGAAATGGTGTTGCTTGCTGTTGGAGTTGTCTGCTCTTTAATAGAAAAATTGACATAGCTGAATAGAGCTGTTCTGTTCTGTAGTGAGCACGAGTTCATGTAAATAACACATTTCTTGTGACAACATTGCTTGTAAAGTCGTATACCAGCAGCGCAGCACTTGATCTCTGCGAAATGTTCCCTTTTATAAGAAACGATTTACAAGTGTTCTCACAAAAGAGTGATTTATTTGTCATAGCAATCAAAGCTACACAAGCTGAGGTCTGCTAGACAGGCGAAATGACTCTTCTTGACAACTGTATTTTAGAAAAGGTTCTAATAAATGATAGCGGTTTGGAGCAGCACCCATTCAAATAAATAGGGACATGACAGGCTAGACTTTACTTAAACTTCAATTACACCTTTTTTGTAGGTTTGTTATTGTTTTCTTTTGTTATTTTTCTTTTGGAACTAATAAGTCATGATTGGATTATTTTATTTTAGGTAGATTTCACAGAAAGCAGTAGACATGCTTTATTTTAAGTAAATAAAAGTGCAGCGCTAAAAACCAACAGTGGTGCAATAAACATATATACAGTGGGGGAAAAAAAATTTTTTATCCCCTGCAGATTTTGTAAATTTGCCCATTTACAAAGAAATTAAGGGTCTATATTTGTTATCATAGGTGTATTTTAATTAGTTATATTTGAGGCACTAACTTAAATATCAATGTGTGTCCACATGAAACCCAACAAATGCATATATAAACAAAAACAGTGCTGTTACTTTAACAAAACATTCTATGTTTAATTTCAATTAAGACTGAAAGATTTTGCCTCATGGGATAGGATGATCATAAGAAAAGTGAGGGATCAGCCCAGAACTACACAGGAAGAGCTTATGTATGATCTTAAAGAGGTTGTAAACCCACATTTTTTTTTTTTCTCCCTGCAAGAGAAACACATAATGAGCTAGTATGCATCAAATACTAGCTCATTATGAAATACTTACCTTAGAACGAGCCCCTGCCGTGCCGCCCGCTTACCTCTATGACGGGCGACATGTCCATCTGATTGGCCGGAGCCGTGGTGACATCACTCCCGCGCACGTGCGCGGGAGCCGATGGTCACTGCGCAGCGGCTGTTCCTTCAGAGCGCATGCGCCAGTGACGTCACTGGCTGCATGTAAGGTAAATATCTCCTAAACGGTACATGTTTAGGAGATATTTACAGTACCTATAGGTAAGCCTTATCATAGGCTTACCTATAGGTACAACTTGCAGAGGAGGGTTTACTTCCTCTTTAAGGAAGTTGGGACCACAGACACCAAACAAACCATTGGTAACACATCACGCCGCCATGGATTGAAATCCTCACGAAGGCCCATTTGGCTGAAGTTTGCCAATGAACATCTAAATGATTCAGAGAAGGATTGGGAGAAAAGTGCTGTGGTCAGATGAGACCAAAATTCAGCTCCTTGGCATTAATTTGGCTCACCGTGTTCGGAGAAAGAAAAGTGCTGACTATGACCCTAAGAACACCATCCCTACAGTCAAGCACGGAGGTGGAAATATTATGCTTTGGGGCTGTTTCTCTGCTAAAGGTACAGGCCAGATTTGCTGCAGCAAAGATGGGTCTTCCAGCATGACAATTACCCAAAACATACCCATAAGGCAACAAAGGAGTGGCTCAAGAAGCACACTAAGGTCATGGAGTGGCCTAGCCAGTCTCCAGACCTTAATCCTATAGAAAATGTATGAAGGGAGCTGAATCTTTCAGTTGCCAAGAGACAGCCAAGAAACCTTAAAGATTTGGACAAGATCTGTAAAGAGGGAGTGGACCAAAATCCCTCCTGAGATGTGTGCAAACCTGGTAACTAACTACAAGAAACGTCTTATCTCTGTGCTTGCCAAAAAGGTTTTCTCTTCCAAGTACGAAGTCATGTTTTGCTTGAGGATCAAATACTTATTAAACTCAC
Source organism: Pelophylax lessonae (assembly GCF_965119305.1). Taxonomy (NCBI): domain Eukaryota; kingdom Metazoa; phylum Chordata; class Amphibia; order Anura; family Ranidae; genus Pelophylax; species Pelophylax lessonae. The sequence goes on from NC_138768.1 coordinate 398,480,234, forward strand.
TGACCTCCATTTATACTATTCGCACCGTGTGTTTTTTCTGGATTTTTAGTTGATATTCTGTTTCTATCATTTAAAATACACCTATGATAAAAAATCATAGACCCTTAATTTATTTGTAAGTGGGCAAACTTACAAAATCTGCAGGGGATCAAATAATTATTTTCCCCACTGTACATAATACAGCCACCAAAAAAAAAATGTAAAGTCCACACGTGGCCACTCACTAAAACTTGAGGAAAGGCGGTTTAACCTTAAAGTGCGTAAGGGGTTCTTCACTGTAAGAGCGGTAAGGATGTGGAATTCTCTTCCACAAGCAGTCGTATCAGCGGGGAGCATCGATAGTTTCAAAAAAACTATTGGATGGACACCTTAAAGACCACAACATACAGGGGTATACAATGTACTTTTAAAAGCAAACACACACACACATCATAGGTTGAACTGGATGGACTTATGTCTTTTTTTAACCTCACTAACTATGTAACACATTACTGATTAAAGCAAAGGGCCCTTTCCCACGGGTGCACCGCCCGACGGAGTCCGTTCTGCTCAGCAGGGGATCGATCCGCCGATCCCCGCCTGAGCAGGCGGATAACAGCTCCGTCTCTGCTCTGTGTTTAGAGACGGAGCTGGCAGATCCCCGTTGTCCTCTATGGGAAGATCGGATGGGAACGGACTCATCCAATCCGATCCTCCAGAGGGAAGGGAAATGGGGTTTCCATCTGTCCGGATTTCAGGGACAGGATCGGATAGCAGCGCGTGTCAGCGGAGATGTCTCTGCTGACGCCCGCTGCCCCATAGGGATGCATGGAGCATCCGATCAGGTCCAACTGAAAAACTGACAGGCGGATTGGATCGGATCGCTCGTGTGAAAGGGGTCTTAAACCAATAACTAGAGCTGCACAAATAATTGTTAAAAAATCGTGATCTTGATTCACCTCCCCTCACGATCTTAAAACGGCATTTCCTCGATTCATACACAGCTTTTCTCTGCTCACTCACAGCTGTGAAAAAAAGAGCCTCAGGCAAATGGGCTGAAGGAAAAATAAAAAAAGAACATTGCATGTATGCCCATCATTAGAAGTCGGTGGATTCTGGGAGGTCTAAGGCTGGCCATACACTATACAATTTTCTTGTTCAACTTTGCTTTAGATTTACCAAAACCATGTGATATAGGGTCAAACCTAAACACTTTCAATTAGTATGCAATCTGGCAGGCCCTTGCACTACATAGTTTAAGGTAAATCTAAAGGAAATTGAATAAGAAAATTGTATAGTGTATGGCCAGCTTAATGGTGGGCATATCACACACTTTCTGGCAGAGATTTCTAAATCCACATCGATCAATGTGAATGGAGGAATCTTTAAGGTTCTCCTTTTTTTTTTTTTTTTTCGTTCAGCCCACTGGCTGCATGACAAAAAAAAAGAACTTTACAATTATGCTCAGAAAGGACCAGCAACGTACTGGTACGTCGCTGGACTTTGAATGGTCATACCAAGTTGATGCCAGCAGATTTAGGCATCATCTTGGTATTGTTTCTTATAGCCAACAGTCGGCTTTCATGTAAAAGCGATCCTAGCGGATAATTATGGCTTTGGAGACTTGATAATTGTATTATTATTTAACCACTTGCCTTCTGTGCACTTAAACACCCTTCCCATCCAGGCCAATTTTCAGCTTTCAGCGCTGTCACACTTTGAATGACAATTGCGCGGTCATGCTACACTGTACCCATATGAAATTTTTATCATTTTTTTCACACAAATAGAGCTTTCTTTTGGTTCTATTTAATCATCTCTGGGTTTTTTATTTTTTACAAAAAAAAAGAATAAAGACAAAAAATTTTGAAAAAAGAAAAAAGTTTTTCTAATTTTCTGCGAGTAAATTTTGAAAATAAATTTTTCTCCTTCACTGATGTGCGCTGATGAGGCGGCACTGATGGGCACTGATAGGCTGCACTGATGGGCACTGATGAGGTGGCACTTATGGGCACTGATGAGGTGGCACTTATGGGCACTGATGAGGAGGTACTAATATGCCGCACTGATGAGCACTGAGAGGCAGCACTGAGAGGCGGCACTGATGAGCACTGATAGGCGGCACTGCTGGGCACTGATAGGCGGCACTGCTGGGCACTGAGAGGCGGCACTGCTGGGCACTGAGAGGCGGCACTGCTGGGCACTGAGAGGTGGCACTGCTGGGCACTGAGAGGTGGCACTGCTGGGCACTGACAGACGGCACTGCTGGGCACTGAGAGGCGGCACTGATGGGCACTGATAGGCGGCACTGATGGACACTGACGGGTGGCACTGATGAGCGGCACTGATGGGCAGCACCATCAGTGCCCACACTCAGTGCCCATAGTGCTGCCAGTCAGTGCTCATCAGTGCCTAGATGAGCAGGCACTGATGGGCACTGACTAGCAGCACTATGGGCACTGATTGTGGGCATTGATGGGGGGCACTGATGGCGGGCACTGATGTGGGGGCACTGTGTGTGTGTTTTTACCTTTTAGTAATCAGGGCACTGGTGATCGGTGCCCTGATTACATTGCTGTGTGTCCCCAGCGGCTGTCGGCTCCCCCTCCTTCCTCACACTGCAGGCTCCGTGTGAGGAAGGAGCGCCGGCGATGAGAGATGATCTCATATGTTTACTTATGAGATCATCGCTCATTGGACGGCCAGATCACGTGGTGAATGGCCGCTGTGATTGGCCATTCACCACGATCTGTGATCGGCTGTGTCCAAGGGACACGGCCGACACAGATTTTCCCCGCAGCGCGCTCGCGGGAGCGCGCTGGGGGCGTGTCACTGGGAGGCCGTTTAAAAACGGCCTCCCGAAAATTCGAGTCCGCGCTGCAGCCGTATATAGGCTGTAGCGCGGACGGGGGGAGGTTAAATTCAGTGTTGGTAGTAACTGCGTTTAAGTAAACGACGTTACTTAACTCAGTTACTTTTCAGGGTAACGAGTAATCTATCTGATTACCCGTCCTCTCCCTGTAATGCTGTTGCAGCAATTACATCTACCGCCACTAGATGGCAGTAGATGTAATTGTATTCCCCCTCTCCTCTATGACCGCTGTCCGCGGTACTGTAAACTGGAGAGAGAAGAGGAGGAGACTCAGTCTAGTCACGAGAATCGAGTCGGACAGCAGCACAGAGCGCCAGGAGGAGGGCATAGAGTCCGGCAGGCGGCGAGTCGGCGACCCTACCATATCCAAAAATATATAGTCCACGACTCCACCACCACCACAGGGCAACAGGAAGTCCACCACCACCAGTCCACCAACGCACACAGCCAGCCCAGAAGAGGAGAGAGGCACAGACAGGCAGGCCTGAGGCCTGGAGGACGACGGAGCCAGAGGGACCCGGACAAAAGTGTGCCAGTGCCTGCCAGGCCACGCCTACCAGTCCACCACCACCAGCATGCCCAGCACAGCAGCTACCAAAAAAAAAAAAAAAAAACCTCACAGACTCAGTCAGTCACAGACAGTCAGGACTCAGACCCCCACCACACCGCCACCAGTGTGCCACACCACCACCACCAGTGTGCCACACCGCCGCCACCACCAGTGTGCCACACCGCCACCACCACCAGTGTGCCACACCACCACCATCACCAGTGTGCCACACCATCACCGGTGGGCCACACCGCCACCACTACCAGTGTGCCACACCGCCACCACCACCAGTGTGCCACACCACCACCACCAGTGTGCCACACCGCCACCACCACCAGTGTGCCACACTGCCACCACCAGTGTGCCACACTACCACCACCAGTGTGCCACACCACCACCAGTGTGCCACACCGCCACCACCAGTGTGCCACACCGCCACCACCAGTGGGCCACACTGCCACCACCACCACCAGTGTGCCCCACCACCACAACCAGTGGGCCACACCACCACCACCAGTGGGCCACACCATCAGCAGCCAGCCACTCCAGGCATCAGGTACCAAAAAATAAAAAAAATACAGTTACTCACACAGTCAGGAGGACTCAGACCCCCACAGTGTGCCACACTGCCACCAATATTAAAGATCTTACAGAACGTAATTGCATTATAGAATAGTAAAAAAAAAAAGTCACAGTTACTTTGTAAAGTAACTAATTTCTTTTTCAATGTGGTAACTGAGTCACTAACTCAATTACTTTTTGGGAGAAGTAATTTGTAACTGTAACTAATTACTTTTTTAAAGTAAGATGACCAACACTGTTTAAATTTCAATTAATCTGTCTTTTCTGTGCTATGAAGTGACTTGAAATGGGGAGGATCTTCCTGCTCACTGAGGGCATCTTGTGGACTCTAAGAGGTATTACTTCAATAAATACATGGAAACTGCACACGTGTCCAATCAAGGCCCTACATAGAGCAAGGCTTTGGAAGCCTACCCCTAGCTCTGAGGAAACCAACGCCACCTGCTGGTGAAACGCGTCAGCATCGCGTCACATCCCCGCACTAAGCAGAGGAATCAGCTGTGTCTAAGTCCTTCCTGTCTGGAGAGTGCAAGTGTGGAAGTCACAGCTGTGATGGCTTGCGGCTCGCCCCTCCCCAAACAAACTCAGCTGAGTGTAGGAGGTGGAAGAGAGCCTCTGCATCGTAGGAAACATGCTGGAGCTGCAGACCATGGATGTCTACTGGGAATAGGATCAGATGCACCTGGAGGACGGGTCCGCCCTATTCTTAAGGAGATGAATACTACTATTGGAACTTTCCTAATCTTATTACTGTGCTGTCAGTGTCAACAGAGCCTCCATACACCCTGGGCTGGTTCCCAACACCCACAACCAAGTGCCTATTGCTCTGACAAGTGACTCCACATACAATTACTGTGTTGGACACTCCAGGTGATCCATCCCGGATGAGTCCGGTCCCAGAGACTGCTCTACTTGCCTAGTCTAAAACTGTATTCAGGCTATTATCCATTCACCGGTGGTGGTTACTATGTTTTCATGCCTATAATACTACACTATCAGTGCAAGTATAGAAACTGGTTACTGCAGACGTCCCTATTGCTGTTACCTTGATTTTAGTGTGTGGTTCTTTTCATTTGGAATCAATGATACCTTCACAATTAAAGTTTTTTTTTTTTGTTTTTTTTTGCACTAATACACCCAGATGTCCATAGTTGACTTTCTTTGAGGAGAAACTTTCTTCCTCCCCTTTTGTGTTGTATTAGTATGCTTGTCAACGGACAGCAGCAGGTGGTTTACCTGACTGCAGGGGTGATTAGGGAGTAGGCTGTACAGTCCAATAAGATCTGTTTTGTGTGAGAAACCCTTGAGTTTTTTTCTATCCATAGCTCAATGCCTGACGCTTGAAAAGGTACCAGAGCTACTTTTCATAAGTGGTGCATTTTTGGCCCCATTGACATCGATAGGAGCGTGTGAATATTTGCACCAAAGATTACATACATTTTCAGGCGCTCTCGTAATTTAAACACTATGAAGCCAAAAATGCACAATCCTACCCCAAAAAAAAGCAATTTTTTTATCCCCCCTTAATGACTTGTGCCTATAGGTAAGCCTATAATAAGGCTTACCTATAGGCACTGTAAATATCTCCTAAACTTGCACTGTTTAGGAGATATTTATATTGAATACAGCCGATGACATCATCAACGCATGCACTCTGAAGAACAAGTGACTCCACAGTAGGCCGGCCGAAAATGTCTGCGGTGCTACAGGTGAGCGGGCGGCACTGCGGGGGTTCTAAGGTAAGTATTTCATAATGAGCTACTATGCGATTCATACTAGCACATTATGCCTTTGTCTTTCAAGTTTTCTTTTTTACATTTTTTTTTTCCAGAGGTTTACAACCTCTTTAAAATTTACCACTTGCTGACCAGTCGCCGTAGTTTTGGTGTTGCAGTTCGGCTCTATTACGCAAAATTAGGTACCTGTATGTCGCTTCATCTGATAGTGTGGGGCGCCAGCCAACTGCGATCGCTCCCCATGGAGGCAGAATTGCCGTCTGCCTATGTAAACAAGGCAGACTGCTGTTCTGTCAGACATGAACACAGGGATCCTGTGTTCCTTCTATTTATGAACACAGGTCTCTGTGTTCATCCAGTGAGTCAATCCCCCATACAATTAGAAAACACTCCCTAGGAGCACACTTAACCCTTTGATCGCCCCTGGTGTTAACTCCTTCTCTGCCAGTGTCAGTACAGTAGCATTGCATATTTTTAGCACTGATTACTGTAGTAATATCACTGGTCCCCTCAAAAGTGTCAGTTAGGTGTCCGATCTGTCCACCGCAATGTTGCAGTAATGCTAAAAATCGCTGAACGCTGCCATTACTAGGAGAAATAATGTCATAAATCTACTACTTGGGATTATTTTACAAAAAATATGTGGCAGACTACATATTGGCCTGAATTGATGAAAAAATCTTTCTTTTTTTTTTTTTTTTTTTTTTTTTTATTGGGAATGTTTAATAGCAGAAAGTAAAATTTTTTTATTTTTTTTTCGTTTATAGCGCAAAAGATTAAAACTGCAGAGGCGATCAAATACCACTAAATGAAAGCTCTGTTTAGATGAAAAAAAGGACATCAATTTTATTTGGGTACAGCGTCGCACAACCACGCAATTGTCAGTTAAAATAATGCATTGCCGTATCGCAAAAAATGGGCTATTCATTAAGGGGGTAAACCTTCCGGTCCTTAAGTGGTTAAGAACATTTAAAACCTTCAGTGTCTATATAAGTGCATTTTAAGTTCTAATAGTGCAGCTTTATCTCTCAGGATAGATATTTAGTTATATTCTTCCCCAAAACGAGCAGAAATGTAATCCCTGTGAAGGCTAATCTGTCTTCTGGCGTATTACTAACAGGGTGCCAGAGAAGCCATTTTTTACATCTATGCTGCTTAGATGTGTAAACCTGTACATCGGAATTTATATGTAGACCTTGACATTTCCTGTAAAAGTTGGGCTGTTAGCTTCCCAACCTCCCTATTTAACAATGTGGGCACCCCTCACATTTAAAAACCAAAAGGAAAGCTTAGAAAGTGGTAGGGATTTGAACTAACTTGACAGTCACAAGTAAAGTCAAGATTTTCACATACTTTGAGCTTCCCGCACATCCCTTTTAATGTGTGTGGTTTTTTTTTATAGACAGCAAAGTCCACCTATTAAAAAGAAAGCATTCATAATTTTTTTTTTTTTTTACATAGAAGGCTAGAAATGCACAGGGTCCTGCAGACTCATTCTGTAGCTGCTAGTTAATACCAAGGTACAAACCTTCGGTACGTGGTTGCAGGAAGTGTCAATGGACTAAGAGTGCAGTGATGCCAACACATTTGTATTACATTGAGAGCTATGAGTCCCTCTGCCACAGTAGTAGAGGGCACTCTTGGGGCCCTTTCATATGGGTGGACCGATGAAGTCCGCCTGTCAGTTTTTTAGGCGGACCTGATCGGACCATCCACTGCAACGGGTGTCAAAGGACATGTCTCCTTTTACACTTGCCAACATCATATCCAATCCTGTCCACTAAAAACAAGCGGATGGGGATCCATTCCCCATCTGTCTGGCAGATTGGGTCGGGTGTAAACGGACAGGTGGTCCGTTTACATCCAACTGCCCATTAAGGAGAGTGAGCTGTGTCTGTGTTCTCCAGCAGAACTCACCCTGTGTGAAAAGAACCTAAAGCCTGGATCGAAATTTGGCTAGTTCAGCAGGGACCAGCTACATTTCAATCCATGTATAGGCAGGCTCGTTGTAGACAAGTTGATCTATAGATCCACTAGTGTACAACCAGCCTGTCGGGTTTTTCCTTAATAATCAGTGCCACCGGCTATCAGTGGCGGCTGGTGCTCAAAATTTTTTGGGGGGGGGGCGCAAAAAGAAAAATGTAATGGGTATTGCTTCACGCCAAAAAATGCAGTAAAAAAATTGCGTGACTTTGAAGTCATGGTACAGGCATGGCACAGGTGATGGTATAGGCATGGCATAGGTGATGGTACAGGAGATGGTATAGGCATGGCACAGATATGGTATAGGCATGGCACAGGTCATGGTACAGGAGATGGTACATGCCCCCTTTCAATGCAGAGACCAGCGTACATGCCTCCTTTCAATGCAGAGACCAGCGTACATGCCCCCTTTCAATGCAGAGACCAGCGTGCGTGCCCTCTTCAATGCAATGAACACTGTGCTGTGCCCCCTTCAATGCAATGAACACTGTGCTGTGCCCCCTTTCAATGCAATGAACTGTGCTGTGCCCCCTTCAATGCAATGAACACTGTGCTGTGCCCCCTTCAATGCAATAAACACTGTGCTGTGCCCCATTCAATGCAATGAACACTGTGCTGTGCCCCCTTCAATGCAATAAACACTGTGCTGTGCCCCCTTCAATGCAATAAACACTGTGCTGTGCCCCCTTCAATGCAATGAACACTGTGCTGTGCCCCCTTCAATGCAATGAACACTGTGCTGTGCCCCCTTCAATGCAATGAACACTGTGCTGTGCCCCCTTCAATGCAATAAACACTGTGCTGTGCCCCCTTCAATGCAATGAACACTGTGCTGTGCCCCCTTCAATTCAATAAACACTGTGCTGTGCCCCCTTCAATGCAATAAACACTGTGCTGTGACCCCTTCAATGCAATAAACACTGTGCTGTGCCCCCTTCAATGCAATAAACACTGTGCTGTGCCCCCTTCAATGCAATGAACACTGTGCTGTGCCCCCACAATGCAGAGTTCAGCGTGCATGCCCCTTTCAATGCAGAGCGCCACAGCATTGTCCCCGATCACTGCAGAGCGCCACAGCATTGTCCCCCAATGATTGCAGAGTGCCCACAGCATTGTCCCCCAATGATTGCAGAGTGCCCACAGCATTGTCCCCCAATGATTGCAGAGTGCCCACAGCATTGTCCCCCAATGATTGCAGAGTGCCCACAGCATTGTACCCCAATGATTGCACAGTGCCGCAGAATTGTACCCCAATGATTGCAGAGTGCCCACAGCATTGTACCCCAATGATTGCAGAGTGCCCACAGAATTGTACCCCAATGATTGCAGAGTGCCACAGAATTGTACCCAAATGATTGCAGAGTGCCCACAGCATTGCCCCCAATGATTGCAGAGTGCCCACAGCATTGTACCCCAATGATTGCAGAGTGCCCACAGCATTGTACCCCAATGATTGCAGAGTGCCCACAGCATTGTACCCCAATGATTGCAGAGTGCCCACAGCATTGTACCCCAATAAATGCAGAGTGCCACAGCATTGTACCCCAATAAATGCAGAGTGCCCACAGCATTGTACCCCAATAAATGCAGAGTGCCACAGCATTGTACCCCAGTAAATGCAGAGTGCCACAGCATTGTACCCCAATAAATGCAGAGTGCCACAGCATTGTACCCCAATAAATGCAGAGTGCCCACAGCATTGTACCCCAATAAATGCAGAGTGCCACAGCATTGTACCCCAATAAATGCAGAGTGCCACAGCATTGTACCCCAGTAAATGCAGAGTGCCCACAGCATTGTACCCCAATCAATGCAGAGACCAGCGTGCGTGCTCCCTTCAATTTAAAGCACTTACCTGGCGGCGACGGGTTCTTCCCTCCTCGATCGTCCTCTCTGCGGCGGCGGCGGGAAGGTGAGCGGCTTCTCCCTCGTCCTCCGAGTGACGGTGAGTGACTGACTCACGCACCGGCACCGCCCCCATTGTGACGTCAGGGATCGGATGTCCTGGATGATGATTGGTCCAGGCTGGAGACTAGACCAATCACAGCCAGGATATCAGAAAGTGGGGGTGTCCAATCGCAAAGACTTGCGCCCGGGTTACGCCCCCAGAAGGCAGCCAATCGACGCCTCTTCTGGGACGTAAACCCCCCCCCCTAGCCACCAGTTCCATCACAGAGGCCGGCGAACCCAAATTTTTATTTTTTTTTTACAACTTTATTTGTTCGCTTTGTAATTTTTTTTTTTTTTTTTTTTTTTTATTATTTTTAAGGGGTAGGGGGGCAGCGCCCTGGCGCCCCCTATGCACGGGCCGCCACTGCCGGCTATAGACAGCAACATTGTTCATAGTGTTCAGATGAAAGGGAGGGCTCCCTGCTGTTGGAATACAATGCCACAGCAGGCATCCCCCATTCACCTCGGATGTGTGGATGGAGAAACCAGATCATCGCTGGCTGAATAAAAAATATCCAATGCATGTGCTCCCTTTAGATTTTCTTATTTTAAACTTTTGGTGGATGAAGGCAATATGAGGAACCCCTGGCTCCTGGAGGAGAGGGGCCAATTTGAGGGTGAGCGGCTGCACAGTTTTTCTATTATATGGCAGGAGCACTGTTTGACCATGTGAAAACTAGCGCTTCATCTGCCTGGAGCAACCATTTTAGCATGCAATATCACATAATGTACTTAAGAACTGCCCTCAATATAATGCTTTATTTAGACCCAATTGAATTTTCAGTTTAAATACTTGAGCTCTCACACCTGTACACACCCTATAGACCACAGTAATCTTTTCATTTCTGCTATGAACTAGCAGTATAAAAAGGCCTGAGGGAGTGGAGGATTAGTTAAGCAGAACTCCTTTACCTGGTCCCTGTAGATAAAAATGAGCAGTTACCCCTTGCAGTGTGGGGTAATAAAAAAATATAGGTTTTATTCTGTCATTTGTTTTGCTTATAATGAAAATAAAATTGTGATTCTAGTACAAAGAATTTACAAATTAATTTTTTTTTTTTTTTCCATTTAGCACTGCTCGGCTATTCACAGGAATCTTTTTATTTTATGAATAAATACAAGGCTTCCTCTGAATGACTGAGGTGGAGATTGTGACAATATCTTCCCACCTCAGCCAGTCAGGAAATATTTAATTTACACATTAGTGCGACCTCTGTACGTGCTGCAATGTACTGTAGTAGTGTTAGCTCCAAACAGTAAGCTTTGCTGTGTTCTGCAGCAGTACAAGTGCTGCCGGAACTGAAAAGAAGTCACCCTGAGTGCTTCTCCACCATTCAGGTTAAACAATTTATTGTCAAGTTATTGTTACCAGTGGATACAAGTTTTTCGTTTAATTGGCCGAGGTGGGTAGATGGCATCATGATTTCCAATTGAAGAGACAAGAACTCACTGCTCAAGGTGGTGAAATTGCCTGATGACTCACACCGGTGCATGCCCCGGCTCGCCTCCGTGAAAACTTGATAAAGGAATTGGCAGCACTCCAGGTTGAGTCAAAATCCAGATTTATTGACTGGACATCCAAATATGACAATCGTGACAAGGTAGATGCGTTTCACACACTGACTGTGTGCTTAATCATTAAGATTAAGCACACAGTCATTGTGTGAAACGCGTCTACCTTGTCACGATTGTCATATTTGGATGTCCAGTCAATAAATCTGGATTTTGACTCAACCTGGAGTGCTGCAACTCATACAGTGGGTCACACCAATGTGTAATGAAATCTTTCCTCTGAATGGATGAGGTGGGAGAATGACGTCACAAGGAAATCTTGCATTTATTCTTAAAATACAGTAGTGCTTAGCCCCTTTTTTTTTTTCTTTTTTTTTTTTTGTATTTATTTTTGCAACTGTTCCACAATTGGTCATTGGTCATTATTATTTATGTTCATTTAATTTGACCTAATTTTCTAATTTAATCAAGAAACCGCTAAGACGAGGGTCAAAAATTCTTTTTATTTTTCTAATTTTGTTTAGATTTGCAGTAACCTGGATTTAAGCTCATAATTGATATTCATGTCAAAACCTGACTTTGGTTACAGTGCAGTTCCCAACTGCAATAAAGCCCACCTGCTGCCATATTATTCTCTTTCCTTTTTTTTTTTTTCCTTAATGAAGAGCTGTCATGTTCTATTAAATGAATATTGCATAAAGTTTGTTTCGAAACATTACAGATATGCATATTTTGATGCATTAGGTGTTACCTTTCATTTTTATTCTGTCTTACAGATGGTGCGGACGCTGTGCCTTTTTCTTTCTCCTGCAGAGCGCAAGTGCTCCAGGTTGTGCAGGTCTGAATCATCGTTCAAGTATGAATCTGGCTTGTTTGTGCAAGGCCTACTGAAGGTCAGTACATAAAGGTATAACCGTTTCAAAGGGGTATGATTTGTGCTGGTGTCATTCATTGATCTCTCACATCTGCTGCCTTTTTATCTGCTGATAGCTCAAAGGTTCAATTTCAGAGACACAACTTATACTATTCTCCTGTTTTTCAGAGTTGCTCTCTGTTATTTTTTGTAAGAGGTCACTAAATTAATCTTTATAGGATTCAGAAAATACAGGAAGTATGATTTTTTTTTTTCCCAGTAAGATATGAAAGGGCTGGCCTTCCCGGACTGAGATTTCATGTTCAGTTGGATGACAGTAAATTTAATTGTTTACTTGCTTATGTTATCTCTGGAGGATTGTAGCACTGGTCAGCATCCGAGTTTTCAGGGCCTGCCCGGTGTGGTGTCCATAACAAGGGGATATGGCTCTTTCGTTTTTAGTTTTTCTCTCAATATTTTCATTGGCTTTCGCAAGAAAATAAAACCATTGCAGGAAAAAAAATCTTTTACAGCATACATTTTTTTGTGATTGCGTAATAATTAGAGAATTGTTTGTAAGGTAATAGTTGCCAATAAAATAAAGTAACATAATCGTACAATCAGCATCGCAAAGACATAAAATGTTCTTATATCAGCATCCATTGGTTTCATGCTATGTTTACCGAAACCCACCTTGTCTTTCAATCCAATATCAGTCAGGTGAAAAAAAAAAATATATATATGGGGTTTTCAATGTGCCTTTCAGAGAAAATACATAACTTTTTTACAAAAAAATAACTTTATTACAGAAAATGGCCAACAAAAGCAAAAAGTTTTGGTAAAATCAACATACATTTTGGCCATCTTTCACAACAGAATACTGTAAGTCTTTATGTGTATGAGTATCTGTTTAAAATATTAAGGATCAACGCGTTTTGTGATTGATTTGCTTCTCCTAAGGGACGCCTGGTGTCTTAACAAAATCTCCCTACCCTGCGAGACAACCCCAGTGAAGGAGCAACCATTGGCTCCAAAAGGAAACCATATTCCAAAATCAGATCATAAGTCTCTTGGTTGGAAGCATGGTACAGATTTTAGCAAGCTGGACAGTATCTCTGTATGGTAGTCTCAGTTGGGTCGCCTGGAGAGTGCTGCATGCTGTGCAGGGAAGAGGTGTCAGTAGCTTCAGGGAATAGCTGCAAAGATGCTAGTTCAACCTTGCTTATGTAGTGAAGCTGCCATCTTGGGGACATTTGCTATCTATGGCTGATCTTTCCTTAGATCTTTTGACTCTTTACTTACCAGCCTTTTCCCCCAGAACTACTGTTCCAGTTGAACATGTGGTCAGGAGCAAGAAGCAGGAAAAAGCACTTCTTGATCTATGGTGTTTACACTAACTTCTCCACTGCATAAATGGAGGCACCCGTGGTTTTCACACATTCTGCACTTAAAAATGTCTGCCTTTGTTTATGTCCAAAGTGACAAGTACAACGCATTTCACAATCAACAGGTATTTTATGTACATGCTAATTCTTTCTAACTAACCAAAATGTAAAAACTATTAGGTGAACATACACTTTGTCAAACTTTGTTTCCCTTTGTCTCAAAAAAATGTGAGACTCCTGTCTATGGATAATTTGACTGTTTAACCAGCTAACTTCAAAAGTCTTAGGCAGGCCATATACAGTTTGAATCTCAGCTGGTTCAGCAGGAGCCGGCGGAGATCTAAACCGTGTATGGGCAGGCTGAATGTACCAAGTTGATCGATCTATTAACTTGGGTACAACTAGCCTGCTGGGTTTTACCTGCGATTATCGCTAGTAGCTGCTATAGCCCCTAGCAATAATGACTGTCTTCTCCTGACAGGGATGGCTTCCCCCGCTGCAAGAAGACAGTGGGCCTGCCGGCAAGAGGGATTCCCGCATCAACACGGACTGTGTTGATGGGGGAATTGAGCAAATTTTTGCAGGAAGGAAATCCGCTCCATGTATGGCCGGCCTTAAATAGAGCTCTTTAAGCTGGTCAGTTTGACAGAATGAGAGCTTATTATGACTAGGGCCAAAACAACTAATCAATTAATTGACTATGAAAATAGTTGTCAACTATTTTCATAATCGATTAGTTGGTAAGACGATTAGTTGGCCTGCATACATAATGCATTATTTGTTTTACATATGAAATACAGCTCGGGACACCATCCATACCTGTCAGAACACAGACAGCAATCTACACCATCCATACATGTCTGTGCCTGAAAACGTGTGAATGTGTGAGGAGCAATGCCTCATGAGACATGTAGTCCTGGGCAGGAACTTTTTCTTGTATTGTGCATTCTATTTAAAATGATCTTATCCATGGGAGAAAAAAAAAAAAGTCTCTGCTTTTAGTACTACTTTAATATAAAAGATTGATATCTCTCTTCCACCCTTCAAAAGCTTCATGTCTGACTCCTACTTAAAATTCCCATATATCCTATTTCTGGGTATATTTATTTTTAAATATATGAGATATATATATATATAATTACTTTTCACTCACTGTTTCACAATATAAATGATTCCCCTTATAGTAGCAATTATCTGCTCTTTTTGTACGGTAAAGGGCTAATTTTAGTTTTTTTAACCCCATGATGACACGTGAGGCAAAAAAGAGCATGCTGCTGCTACTAAACGTCTTAGGCCTGGTTCACACTTATGCGTTTTTTTGCAGAAACATCTATGCTTTTTTCAGCCTCTTTGATTTGGAAAGGGTCAAGGACTTTTTTCAACGCTAAACGGTGCTTTTTTGGTTCAATAGACTTCAATGGAGAAGCTGCAGAAAAGCACTGCAGAAACGGATCAAAAGCAAACTGCATCGGTGTGAACCGAGCCTTATGCTGGCCATACACATGGATTTTTGGACAAGAATATCCATACGAAAAATCTGTACATTCGCTGAATGAAAGAATGTTTGAATATTTCACTTGCTTTTAACATTGTTTTAAAATGAATGTAACTTCTGAACGAAAACCACATACACTGAAAATTTCTTTGACTAAGATGTTTTCTATTCTGCGCCTTCAAATTTTCCTGTCACTGAGTTCGAAAACCAACGCTGATTTGACCCCATTAAATAAACGTTCTTAAAATGAACATTTTTTTTGAAGGAAGACATTGTTTTTGTATGGCCAGCATAAGTGACAGCAGGCGCAGGTAGCTTTTATCAAGCCACCTGCCTATGACAAGGGGGTCTGTCATATGTAATATATTACACTTCTGTCTGAAAATCAGCAAAACATTAAATTTTTTTTTTCTTTAAATAAAAAATGTGATCTTCGAGTCTGATGATATTTACCAGATTCAACCTCTAACATTATATGCAGTATATCTCTTATGTCTGTTATTCTCAGAGTGGATTAGAGATTTTGCTCCCTAACCATATAGTTGGTTATTTACATTTACCACTGCATATAGATATTTAAAAATAAAAATAAATTGCCTTTTTTTTTTTTTTAACTTTACATTTTAACTAAATTATACACCACACTTTATTGAAGGGGTTATTATCCGATTGATCGAAAAAAAATAATTGGGCAACTAATCGATTATGAAAATAATCATTAGTTGCAGCCCTAATTATCACCTTTCGCTGACCTCATTTCACATCATTGTTTAGTTTGTTGTAGAGTTCTCTTTAAATGGAAGTGAATGTGTGTATTAAAACTTTTGCTTATATTTAGGATGCAACAGGAAGCTTTGTGCTTCCATTCCGCCAGGTGATGTACGCTCCTTACCCTGCCACTCACATTGACGTGGATGTAAACACAGTTAAGCAAATGCCTCCGTGTCACGAACATGCCTACAACCAGAGACGCTACATGAGAGCAGAGTTGGCGGCTCTGTGGAAGGCCACGTCAGATGAAGAAATGGTGGCAGATTCAATCATCCACACAGATGAAAGTTTCACTCCTAACTTGTAAGTAGAGCTGGTGTTTCAAGTCAATTTTCCTATTTAATAATCATCTTTCTCTAGAATTTCCTTTTAATAGACGAAGTTCCTGCTGTGAAAACTCATATTGTCAAAAAGCTACATCTTTCTTGTTGTCTAGAATACATTAGCTGAGTGACAACTTAAGTGTATGAAAGCTAATTTGGACATCTTGTCAGAGAGGGCTGGAAAATAGTATTAATAGAGGTATGAAAACTACAGTTAACTGCTCAGTTGAGCAGATGAATGGATGAGTGCAGCAGGGTTGCTGGCAGTACGCGAGTGTCTTGTGAAATGCTAATTTGATTATCTGCACAGAACATCCAATTCCTCTGAGATAAAGTTGTCACCTCTCCACCTTAGCTTAGCTAGCTGCTGGGAAAGGGTTAGATGATTTAAATGCTCATGTATTGCTTATAGTAATATAAATATAGAAAAACTGTTAAAGATTGAGCCCAGCGGATGCTATAAAATTAGCAACGTTTGGCTTTCGTAGAATGTTTTCTCTTTAGGCTTGACCAAACACAGTCAAGTTAAAAGCTAGGACTGGTTCAGACATTGGTTGTGACAATTACATTGAACAATATGACTGATTATAAACTCAGTGCCGGTTCACATATGTGCGACTGCGGAGATCGCATGTAATTCGGAGCGCACTGCTCCTTCATTACATGCGATCTCCTGTGCGGATGCGAATTCAGCCATACACTTTGTATGGCTGAAATTCGCACTGCACCCGCACCAAAGACGCACAGGAGGCATTTTCTTCAGCCGCATCAGGATCGGATCGCACAGTGGTTCACACTTGTGCGATCCGATCCTGTGCGAACTGTCAGATTGCACTGCGATATGCGATCAAACTGGGGGTGTCGTTAACATTTAGTTGACACCCCCTGCGTATCGCATATGGCAGTGTGAACTGCCTCTTGTGCGGATGCGATGCGGGAACAGGCTGCGTATTCGCAGCCTTCCCGCATCGCACAAGTGTGAACCGGCCCTCAAAGTCAGTCAAAAAGTTTTACAGTGTGCTGGTAAACATTTACAGCCACATTCTGTTTTCCAAACAAATACTTAACATTGTTCATTTGCCACCCTAAACATTACACATATTGGTTTCATTGTCTTGCCAAACAGTGCCATTAAGAAGTAGAGCAAATGTTATTTTTCAGGCCAGGACAAATCTCACCTAGAGCTAATCTTAAAAAATAATAAAACTGTAACAGAACCGCTACCCACGTTGTGTTTGTGGGCTTCTGTCAGTATACGGCTTCCTACAGTCTTGAACATAGATAGCAGGTTTTCCAGCCACCCTACATACAAAACTAGCCTGAACTTAGCGTGTATGTATCTGAAAACAACGAACTCCTTTATTGAACAAGAAACATACATTTTATACACTTAAGTATGTCAGTCTCTGCATGAACAATGACCCAAATATTTACCCAAAACATCGCACAATGGTTAGATAACGAGGTACAGCTGACTCGTGGCTAATCCCATCTAGACAAGGTTATCATTCACATGCTAATTAACCCAGCGCACTTAAACCAGACTGGAAGGCCAGACTGCCGGCAACAAGGCTAAAACAAAATGCAAAATTGCACGTTATTAGAAGTGTAAACACAGAGTAAATCAGCATAATTACAATGTGTGGAAGACAGGTGGTTGAGCTGATGATATTAGCATCTGCTATGAGTCTGACTGTGTGAAGCCTTATTGGCAATAGGCAGCTAGGCCTAGAGTCCCAGAGTCTTCATATATTCTTTGAGAGATATTGTTGACAAATATTACTGTCCCATTTGAGTAATCCACACAATATTCTCAGTGTCCATTAAGTCCATAATTGTCTTGGCCACCCTATGCCCATAATAGACACAGGGTGACTTACACATAAGAGGGGCCTAGGGACCTGAGAAAGGGATTTCCCAACCTCTCTAAGGTAAGCTGGGTTCCACAGGCCCCCCAACCAAAGTGACTCCCGTCACAAAAACAAAAAGAGTAGGAATAAGCACTACTCTGCCAGCCAATACAGTTACATTAGCTGCTACATTCTTGTGCAGCAGGAATGTAGATAATTGTTTTTTACTTGGGGGAGCACAGCTCTAACACATTATAAGATAGAAGAAGTTTATCTGGCTGACATCCCAAGGTTTGAAAAAATTTGGGGGGCACTCTTGGGCACCCAGAGGAGAAAAATGCTGCTGTGCGTGCCACCCCAAAATCTGGTTTTGCAAAAATGTGCTTAAAACTTCAGCCCATGTATTGATTGCAGGGATCACTTAGCTGCTTTTGGGGGATTTTGGCTCCGTACACTTTAACCAGCTCTTGTGACAAAGGTGGTTAAAGTGCTGATTGGTAATTACGGTAGTGCCCTTTATTTACGCTGACGGGTAATTACGGTAGTGCTCTTTATTTACGCTGACGGGTAGTTACGGTAGTGCCCTTTATTTACGCTGACGGGTAGTTACAGTAGTGCCCTTTATTTACGCTGACGGGTAATTAAGGTAGTGCCCTTTAATTATGCTGATGGGTAATTACGGGGTAGTGCCCTTCATTTACGCTGAGGGGTAACTAAGGTAGTGCCCTTTATTTACGTTGACGGTAGTTACGGTAGTGCCCTTTATTTATGCTGACCAGTAATTACGGTAGTGCCCTTTATTTACGCTGACGGGTAATTACGGTAGTGCCCTTTATTTATGCTGACCAGTAATTACGGTAGTGCCCTTTATTTACGCTGACGGGTAATTACGGTAGTGTCCTTTATTTACACTGACAGGTAATTACGGTAACGCCCTTTATGCTGATGGGTAATTACGGTAGTGCTCTTTATTTACACTGACGGGTAATTACGGAAGTGCCCTTTATGCTGATCGGTAATTACGGTAGTGCTCTTTATTTACACTGACGGGTAATTACGGAAGTGCCCTTTAATTATGCTGACAGGTAATTACAGTAGTGCCCTTTAATTATGCTGACGGGTAATTACGGTAGTGGAGAGAAAAATATACAAAGTATATTCCCGCTCCAAATGGAGAATCCTAAAGTTTCTGAATGAATAAATAATTGGATAATTAAATATGTGTTGCAGCTGCTATAGTGAAAGTGCCAGTGCTCAAATATAAGTGAAGTAATTGAATAAATGATTACCTATAGCGCTTGCAAAAAAATGGTTGAATGTTTGACTAGTGATCTGTAACGCTGTAACTTCAAACAATAAAGTGCATATATATCCCCGTGATCTCTAATCTAATAAATAAATGCACTTAAAATATAAATAATTAAATATAGTATACAATAATCAATAATTCTGCAAATTCATAAAGTGCCAAAAAGTTCATAAAATCAAGTCCATATACAAAAAGTTAGTTATTGAAGTGAAGTGAATCCTTAATAGTGAATATTATTAAGTAACATAAAAGTGCACAGTGAAAAGTGCTGTGATGATGGATCTTCCACTTTATCCCTGATTTCAATCCGTGTGCTCCTCTGTGACAAAATAGAGAGATTTCACACTCACCAGATTGTGTGGGCCCTATGGAATAAACCTATTGGAAAACAGTATTACACTATCCAGACTCTCTTCTTTTTTCCTCTCAAACACCCCTGACTGGAAGTTGGCGGCAGGAGGAGCGTTCTTAGAGGAGAAAGTATCCACTTGGAGGGAACGCACCCAGACCCTGGGGGTCACAAACCTCTGGTGGTCCTACTGTGGTAAGGCATATAGGGCCCACACAATCTGGTGAGTGTGAAATCTCTCTATTTTGTCACAGAGGAGCACAAGGATTGACACCAGGGATAAAGTGGAAGATCCATCATCACAGCACTTAGCACTTTTCACTGTGCACTTTTATTTATGTTACTTAATATTCACTATTAAGGATTCACTTCACTTCAATAACTAACTTTTTGAATATGGACTTGATTTTGTGAACTTTTTGGCACTTCATGAATTTGCAGATTTATTGATTATTGTATACTATATTTAATTATTTATATTTTAAGTGCATTTATTTATTAGATTATAGATCACGGGGATATATATGCACTTTATTGTTTGAAGTTACAGCGTTACAGATCACTAGTCAAACATCCAACCATTTTTTTGCAAGCGCTATAGGTAATCATTTATTTGATTACTTCACTTTTAAATTACGGTAGTGCCCTTTTATTACGCTGACGGGTAATTATGGTAGTGCCCTTTATTTACGCTGACGGGTAATTTCAGTAGGATATCAGAACAGAGGATCACCTGTTTTTTCCTGTGAATTTTTGGGATTTTCGTTTCATTCAGCCACATATTTTATTACCATTGAACAGTGAGCATCCAAGCGTTCATCATTTTGGAGTCCGCAGTGTCTTATCTTGTATAATTTTATACATCAGCTCATTGGAGCGCATTTAGTCCATGGTCATTCAGTATAATGTATCTGTTTTTATAGTGATTTTACGGTTTTGCTGTGCCACATTTTGTCACTTGTATCATCTTGCTCTTTTTCTTTTTCAGGCACACGTGCCTAATAAATTATATTGTTACATAATCACACTCATTGCCTCATTACACAGGTAATTACCGTAACGCCCTTTATTTACGCTGACAGATATTTACGGTAGTGCCCTTTATTTACACTGACTGGTAATTACGGTAATGCCGTTAATTTACGCTGAGGGGTAATTACGGTAGTGCCTTTTATTTACGCTGACGGATAATTACGCTAGTGCCCTTTAATTATGCTGATGGGTAATTACGGTAGTGCCCTTTTATTACGCTGACGGGTAATTACGGTAGTGCCCTTTATTTACGCTGACGGGTAATTTCAGTAGTGCCCTTTATTTAAGCTGACGGGTTAATGCAGTAGTACCCTTTAATTACGCTGACGGCTAATTACGGTAGTGCCCTTTAATTATGCTGACCGGTAACAACGGTAGTGCCCTTTAATTATCCTGGCGAGTAATTATGGTAGTGCCCTTTATTTTCACTGACAGGTAATTACGGCATTGCCCTTTATTTACGCTGACTGGTAATTACGGTAGTGACCTTTATTTACGCTGATGGGTAATTACGGTAGTGCCCTTTAATTACGCTGACAGGTAATTACGGTAGTGCCCTTTAATTATCCTGACGGGTAATTACGGTAGTGCCCTTTTATTATGTTGACTCGTAATTACGGTAGTGCCCTTTATTTACGCTGACGGTTAATTACGGTAGTGCCCTTTAATTATGCTGATGGGTAATTACGGTAGTGTCCTTTTTTTTTACGCTGACAGGTAATTACGGTAGTGCCCTTTTATTATGTTGACGGGTAATTACGGTAGTGCCCTTTATTTACACTGACGGGTAATTACGGAGTGCCCTTTATTTACGCTGACGAGTAATTACGGTAGTGCCCTTTAATTATGCTGACGGGTAATTACAGTAGTGCCCTTTATTTACGCTGACAGGAAATTACGGTACTGCCCTTTATTTAAGCTGACGGGTTAATCCGGTTGTACCCTTTAATTACACTGACGGGTAATTAAGGTAGTGCCCTTTAATTATGCTGACCGGTAACTACGGTAGTGCCCTTTAATTATCCTGATGGGTAATTACGGTAGTGCCCTTTTATGTTGATGGGTAATTACGGTAGTGCCCTTTATTTACGCTGAAGGTTAATTACGGTAGTGTGAAAAGAAAAAAGGTAGTAGCGCTCAACAGAATATATCAATCAATTAAATAAATCAAATAACATTGTGCAAATGAAATCGTGCAAATAAAGTCTCTAGTGTCCAAAGCAATTGGATCAATCAAAACGGCCAATGTTGAAAACACAGACTTGATAGGAGTGATTCCTTTAATAAAGCCTTCACCTCCACACGATCACCCAGTGAGATGTATATAAATACCGCTTACCAGATCCACTGGACCCCTTAATTACAGGGGGTCAAACACGCTGTGTATTTCAGATCAAAATCTTGTGCATCCCATTTCCATAGGTGTACACACAACAGCCAGAACGATGCCACAATCAGGAAGCCAAGCCATAAATAGGGACACAAAGAACGCTCTCATGGTGCAGTAATTCTTAATAGGTATTCATTTATTTAAGATATAATGCACTTACTACAATTTAGTAGATAGAAAGCCTTCAGGTTAAAAATCGTTGGCTGGGAATAGGAGACGCCGCTCCACGCTGCGCTCCTCAGACCTCAGACCCGGAAGTGTATGGTCTCACGTTCCCGACGTACGTTTCGTCAGTCACGGCTGACGCCATCAAGGGATAATTACGGTAGTGCCCTTTGTTTGCGCTGATGGGTAATTACGGTAATGCCCTTTAATTACGCTAACGGGTCATTACGGTAGTGCCCTTTAATTATGCTGACTGGTAATTACGGTAGTGCCATTTAATTATGCTGACGGGTAATTACGGTAGTGCCCTTTAATTATGCTGATGGATAATTACGGTAGTGCCCTTTAATTATGCTGATGGGTAATTACGGTAGTGCCCTTTAACCACTTGCCGACCGCTCACATTGAGCGTACTGCGGCAAAGTGGTTTGTTATTGTCCAGCAACGTAGTACTACGTCGCTGGACTCCTCCCCCTGTAGGCGGCGCTTGTGCGCCGCCGGAGGCGCGCTCCCGCTGTTTTCAGTCACAGCGGGAGTCGGGCCAGGGGAGGAGCGGCGGCGATCGCCGCTGCTCTTCCCCGATCGTCTGGGAATCTAGTTTGGTGATCCGCCCGCCTGTGTAAACAGAGCGGGCGGATCTCCTAAGTGACAGGGAGTGACAGATTGCAGTGTTCAGCATAGCTGAACATCCGATCTGTCCCTGACTCACTCAGTCACCTCCCCCCACACACGTCAGTAAGCACCAGGCATACATTAACCCCTCCCTCTCCAATAAAATTAACCCCTTCCCTGCCAGTGTCATTTTTACAGTAACAGTGCATATATATAGCACTGATTACTGCAGTAATGTCACTGGTACCCCCAAAAGTGTCAAAAATGTCAGTCAAGGGTCCGATCTGTCCGCCGCAATGTCGCAGTCCCGCAAACAAAATCACAGATCGCCGCCATTACTTGTTAAAAAAAAAAAAACACAAAAAATGACAAAAATCTTTCCCTTAGTTAGTAAACGCAATAACTTTTGCGCAAACGCTTATTGCAATTTTTTTTTACCAAACATAGGTAGCAGAAAACAAATTGGCCAAAAATTTTAAAAAAATTTGATTTTTACATTTTTTTGGGGGGGAATTTCATATAAAAAAATGTTAAAAATAGTTATTTTTTCAAAATAAACGCTCTTTTTTTGTTTATAGCGCAAAAAGTAAAAATCGCACAGGTGATCAAATACCACCAAAAGAAAGCTCTGTTTGTGGGAAAAAAAGACGTAAATTTCGTTTGGGTACGGCGTCGCACGACCGCGCAATTGTCAGTTAAAGTCGCACAGCGCCGAATTGCAAAAAGTGGCCTGGACGTAAGACGGCAAAATCCTCCGTTGGTAAAGTGGGTAATTAAGCTAACGGGTAATTACGGTAGTGCCCTTTAATTATGCTGACCGGTAATTACGGTAGTGCCCTTTAATTATCCTGACGGGTAATTACGGTATTGCCCTTTATTTACACTGACAGGTAATTACGGTATTGCCCTTTAATTATCCTGACGGGTAGTTATGGTATTGCCCTTTATTTACACTGACAGTTAATTACGGTAGTGCCATTTATTTACGCTGACGGGTAATTATGGTAGTGCCCTTTAAATACGCTGATGGGTAATTACGGTAGTGTCCTTTAATTACGCTGATGGGTAATTACAGTAGTGCCCTTTATTTACACTGACGGATAATTAAGGTAGTGCCCTTTATTTACGCTGACGAGTAATTACCGTAGTGCCCTTTATTTACGCTAACAAGTAATTACGGTAGTGCCCTTTATTTACGCTGATGGGTAATTACGATATAACCCTTTTAATTACGCTTATTGGTAATTACAGTAGTGGCCTTTATTTATGCTGAGCGGTAATTACGGTAGTGCCCTTTAATTATGCTGACGGATAATAACGGTAGTGCCCTTTAAGCTGACGGGTAATTACGGTAGTGCCCTTTATTTACGCTGATGGATAATTACGGTAGTACCCTTTAATTACGATGACGGGTAATTACGGTAGTGCCCTTTAATTACGCTGACGGGTAATTACGGTAGTGCCCTTTATTTATGCTGATGGGTAATTACAGTAGTGCCGTTTAATTATGCTGACGGGTGATTAAGGTAGTGCCCTTTAATTATGCTGATGGGTAATTACGGTAGTGCCCTTTAATTATGCTGAGGGGTATTTATGGTAGTGCCCTTTATTTACGCTGACCAGTAATTACGATAGTGCCCTTTATTTACGCTGACAGGTAATTACGGTAGTGACCTTTACGCTGACGGGTAATTACGGTAGTACCCTTTTAATTATGCCGACGGGTAATTACTTTAGTGCCCTTTATTTACGCTGACGGGTAATTACGGTAGTGCCCTTTATTTACACTGACAGTTAATTACGGTAGTGCCATTTATTTACGCTGACGGGTAATTATGGTAGTGCCATTTAAATACGCTGATGGGTAATTACGGTAGTGTCCTTTAATTACGCTGATGGGTAATTACAGTAGTGCCCTTTATTTACACTGACGGATAATTAAGGTAGTGCCCTTTATTTACGCTGACGAGTAATTACCGTAGTGCCCTTTATTTACGCTAACAAGTAATTACGGTAGTGCACTTTATTTACGCTGATGGGTAATTACGATATAACCCTTTAATTACGCTTAGTGGTAATTACAGTAGTGGCCTTTATGCTGAGCGGTAATTACGGTAGTGCCCTTTAATTATGCTGACGGATAATAACGGTAGTGCCCTTTAAGCTGACGGGTAATTACGGTAGTGCCCTTTATTTACGCTGATGGATAATTACGGTAGTACCCTTTAATTACGCTGACGGGTAATTACGGTAGTGCCCTTTAATTACGCTGACGGGTAATTACGGTAGTGCCCTTTATTTATGCTGACGGGTAATTACAGTAGTGCCGTTTAATTATGCTGACGGGTGATTAAGGTAGTGCCCTTTAATTATGCTGATGGGTAATTACGGTAGTGCCCTATAATTATGCTGAGGGGTAATTATGGTAGTGCCCTTTATTTACACTGACTGGTAATTGCGGTTAGTGTCCTTTATTTACGCTGACGGGTAAT
This sequence comes from Pelophylax lessonae, assembly GCF_965119305.1. Lineage (NCBI taxonomy): Eukaryota > Metazoa > Chordata > Amphibia > Anura > Ranidae > Pelophylax > Pelophylax lessonae. The sequence goes on from NC_138768.1 coordinate 398,505,424, forward strand.
TACGGTAGTGCCCTTTATTTACGCTGACCAGTAATTAGGATAGTGCCCTTTATTTACGCTGACAGGTAATTACGGTAGTGACCTTTACGCTGACGGGTAATTACGGTAGTACCCTTTAATTATGCCGACGGATAATTACTTTAGTGCCCTTTATTTACGCTGACGGGTAATTATGGTAGTGCCCTTTATTTAAGCTGACGGGTTAATGCGGTAGTACCCTTTAATTATGCTGACCGGTAACTACGTTAGTGCCCTTTAATTATCCTGACGGGTAATTATGGTAGTGCCCTTTAATTATGCTGACCGGTAACTACGGTAGTGCCCTTTAATTATCCTGACGGGTAATTACAGTAGTGCCCTTTTATTATGTTGACGGGTACTTACGGTAGTGCCCTTTATTTACACTGACGGGTAATTACGGAGTGCCTTTTAATTATGCTGACGGGTAATTACGGTAGTGCCCTTTATTTACGCTGACAGGAAATTACGGTAGTGCCCTTTATTTAAGCTGACGGGTTAATGCGGTAGTACCCTTTAATTACACTGACGGGTAATTACGGTAGTGCCCTTTAATTATGCTGACCGGTAACTACGGTAGTGACCTTCAATTATCCTGACGGGTAATTACGGTAGTGGCCTTTAATTATGCTCACGGGTAATTACGGTAGTTCCCTTTAATTATGCTCACGGATAATAACGGTAGTGACCTTTAATTATGCTCACGGGTAATTACGACAGTGGGTATCCCTGGGCTCATAGGTGGGCATCCCTGGGGTCATAGTGGGCATCCCTGGTGGTTCTAGTGGCATCCCCCCCCCCCCCCGAGGGTCTTCACTGGTAATCAATGATCTGATTACCAGTGACGACCCCCCCCCCCCCCCCCCGTCAGGGGAGCCGCCGATCGGCGCTCCTTTACTTGTGCCTGTCAGGCACGAACTAAAGAAAGCCGATCATCGGCTGTTCCTGTTTACTATGTGACCATCCGTGATTGGACATGGCTGGTCACATGGTAAAGAGCTACGTCAGTAGTCTCTTTACCGAGATCGGAGATGCAGGGTGTCAGACTGACAACGCCGGGGGGCACGCAGAGCTGTATTATCCTGCCGCCGTCATATGACGTCCGGTCAGGATAATACAACCACATTCCCGCCGTCAATCTGTTATAGGGCGGGCGGGAAGTGGTTAATTATGCTGACGGGTAATTACGGTAGTGCCCTTTAACTATGCTGACGGATAATTACGGCAGTGCCCTTTAATTATGCTGATGGGTAATTACGGTAGTACCCTTTAATTACGCTAACGGGTAATTACGGTAGTGCCCTTTAATTATGCTGACCGGTAATTACCGTAGTGCCCTTTAATTATCCTGACGGGTAATTATGGTAGTGCCCTTTATTTACACTGACAGGTAATTACGGTAGTACCCTTTAATTATGCCGACGGGTAATTACGGTAGTGCCCTTTAATTCCGCTAGCGGGTAATTACAGTAGTCCCCTTTATTTACGCTGACGCATAATTAAGGTAGTGCCCTTTATTTATGCTGACAGGTAATTACGGTAATGCCCTTTAATTATGCTGACGGGTAATTACGGTATGTGCTTCTTGCAATATACGTAATAAATAATATTGCCAAAACTCCAATAATAATCAATAAAAATATCAAAACACACATATATATCACTGGTGCATAAATAAAAAAGGTGCCGTAGATATAGTGCATAGAACGTGCTCAAAGGTCCATAAGTGTCCACTTGTGCAAATTCAGCATATAAAGTGCTTGATAGGGTAGTGCCCTTAAATTATGCTGACGGGTAATTACGGTAGTGCCCTTTATTAATGCTGAGGGGTAACTACAGAAGTGCGCTTTATTTACGCTGACGGGTAAGTACGATAGTGCCCTTTATGCTGACCGGTAATTACGGTAGTGCCCTTTATGCTGACCGGTAATTACGGTAGTGTCCTTTTTTTTTTTTACGCTGACAGGTAATTACAGTATCACCCTTTTTTACGCTGACGGGTCATTACAGTAGTGCCCTTTAATTATGTTGATGGGTAATTACGGTAGTGCCCTTAATTTACGCTGATGGTTATTTACGGTAGTGCCCTTTAATTATGCTGACGGGTAATGACGGTAGTGCCCTTTACGCTGATGGGTAAATACGGTAGTGCCCTTTATTTATGCTAAAGGGTAATTACGGTGGTGCCCTTTATTTATGCTGTTGGGTAATTATGGTAGTGCCCTTTATTTACACTGAGGGGTAATCACAGTAGTGCCCTTTATTTACGCGGACAGTTAATTACAGTAGTGCCCTTTATCTACGCTGATGGGTAATTACGGTAGTGCTTTTCATTTACGCTCACGGGTAATTACGGTAGTGCCCTTTATTTACGCTGACAGGTAATTATGGTAGTGCCCTTTAATTATGCTGACGGTTAATAAAGGTAGTGCCCTTTATGCTGACGGTAATTATAGTAGTGCCCTTTATTTTCGCTAAGGGATAATTATGGAAGTGCCCTTTAATTATGCTGACGGGTAATTACGGTAGTGCCGTTTATTTACGCTGCCAGGTAATTGCGGTAGTACCCTTTACGCTGACAGGTAATTACGGTAGTGTCCTTTATTTACGCTGACGGGTAATTATGCTAGTGCCCTCTATTTACGCTGATGGGTAAATACGGTAGTGCCCTTTATTTACGCTGACGGCTAATTACGGTAATGCCATTTATTTCCTCTGACGTGTAAATACGGTAATGCCCTTTATACTGACGGGTAATTAGGGTAGTGCCCTTTTTTACGCTGACTGATGATTACGGTAGTGCCCTCTATGCTAATGGCTAATTACGGTAGTGCTCTTTATTTACACTGATGGGTAAATACGGAGGTGCCCTTTATTTACGCTGACAGGTAATTACGGTAGTGCCCTTTAATTATGCTGACGGGTGATTACGTTAGTGCCCTTTATTTACGCTGACGGGCAGGGCCGGTGCTTCCACTAGGCAAACTAGGCAGCCGCCTAGGGCGCATTGCAACCTAGGGGCGCAGCCATGAGTCGGCACTCTCTGTCCATCATGAATGATCCTTGTGAGCTGAGGGGAGGTGGCGACAGTGGGGGAGGAAGAATGGACAGAGGAAAATGCCAGGTGTCTGGGGCAGTGGCTGAACTACCAGGCCCTGGCTTTCCACCACTGTTGGGGGGGGGGGGGTGGCCAAGAGGCAGGAAGGGAGCCCACAGGAGTGCTGCCTGCATGATGATCCTCTTTGGCTGGAGCTGAGTGGTGTAATCCCTGGGCAGGAAGTGACTCTCTGCACTGAGCTGGTGGCCAGCCGTTCATTTCCCTGGGTCGCTATTAGCAGGGAGCGGAGGAGAGCTGAACCTGACCCCAAGCTTGACACTGGAGGGCGGCACCTTTACTGGAGCAGAAACGACGAGGCACCAGAATGGTCTGAGGAGGTTGGGGATTAGGGATGTGCGGAGTTCTCTGACTGCTGCTTCCCCCTTCACCAGGAGCCGGTTGGAGCTGTGGTGAGCACTGTGTTCCAGAAGAGGAGCATCCTAGGAGAAGGAATCGGCAGTATCACGGTGAAGGAGGGCAGAGTGCGGGCCACTCTCTTCATACCGCCCAGTGAGTGTCCCCAGAACAGGGGATCAGGGTCCCTGGGTGTGACATGGAGGTTCCCTGGTGTGAAAGGAAATCAGGGTCACCAGGTGTGCCATGGGGGATAGGGGTCACCGGGTGTAACAGGGTTTCGGGGTCACCAGGTGTGCCATGAGGAATTTGGGGTCCCTGGGTGTGCCATGGGGGACTGAGATCCCCAGGTGTGCAATGGAGGAACATCAGGGTCCCCAGGTGTGACATGGAAAAACATCAGGGTCTCTGGGTATGACATGGAGGAACATCAGGTGCCCCTGGTGTGACATGGAGGATCATCGGGGTCCCTTGGTGTGGCATAGAGGGACATTAGGGTCCCCAGGTGTGACATGGAGGAATATGGGGGTCACTGTGTATGACAGCATAACATAGAGGAGCCATTAGATCAAGGTCACTGGGTATGACATGGAGGAGTTTTTAACGGTTAATTACGGTAGTACCCTTTATGCTGATGGTTAATTACGGTAGTGCTCTTTATTTACACTGACGGGTAATTACGGAAGTGCCCTTTATTTACGTTGACGGGTAATTACGATAGTGTCCTTTTTATTATGCTGACGGGCAATTACGGAAGTGCCCTTTAATTATGCTGACGGGTAATTACGGTAGTGCCCTTTATTTACGCTGACGGGTAATTACGGTAGTGCCCTTTTATTATGCTGACGGGTTATTACGGTAGTGCCCTTTAATTATGCTGACGGGTAATTACGGTAGTGCCCTTTATTTATGCTGACGGGTAATTACGGTAGTGCCCTTTACGCTGACGTGTAATTACGGTAGTGCCCTTTATTTACGCTGACGGGTAATTACGGTAGTTCCCTTTAACCACTTGCCGACCGCCGCACGACTATCTACGTCGGCGGTCAGCCCCTCACAGGCAAACTAACGTAGGGCTACGTTGCTTGCTTGTGAGGGTCTAGGGAGCGAGCGCGCGCCGCCGGAGGCGCGCTCCCGCGTGGACACGGACCCCCCCGCGCGTGTGACCAGCGGACCCGATGTCTGCCGGCCACTCGGCGATCGGCGGGGGAGAGGGAGAATGTCAGGCAGCTTGTGTAAACAAGCCACCTGTCATTCTCCTCGCTGTAAAGACACTGATCACATGGATCTACTATGTAGATCCGTTGATCAGTGTCCTTACAGCTCAAGCCACAGCCAATCACAGTAGAAAGCACGCCCCTAGGGACACACACAGCCCCTCCCTCCCAAATAAAGTTAACCCCTTCACTATTTTTACAGTAACAGTGCATATATATAGTACTGATTACTGTAGAAATGTCACTGGTAACCCCAAAAGTGTCAAAAATGTCAGTCAAGGGTCCGATCTGTCCGCCGCAATGTCGCAGTACCGCAAAAAAAAACGCAGATCGCCGCCATTACGCGTTAAAAAAAAAACAACAAAAATGACAAAAATCTTTCCCTTTGTTAGTAAACGCGATAACTTTTGCGCAAACCAATCAAAATACGCTTTTTGCGATTTTTTTTTTTTTTTACCAAACATAGGTAGCATAAAACAAATTGGCCGAAAATTAAAAATTTAATTAGTTAAAAAATTTTGATTTTTACATTTTTTTGGGGGGGAATTTCATATAAAAAAATGTGAAAAATATTGCTATTTTTGCAAAATTGACGCTCTTTTTTTGTTTATAGCGCGTGATCAAAAAATCGCACAGGTGATCAAATACCACCAAAAGAAAGCTCTGTTTGTGGGAAAAAAAGGATGCCAAATTCGTTTAGGTACAGCGTCGCACGACCGCGCAATTGTCCGTTAAAGTCACGCAGTGCCGAATCGCAAAATACTCCCTGGTCGGAATGGGGGTAAAATCTTCCGGGGCTTAAGTGGTTAATTATGCTGATGGGTAATTACGGTAGTGCCCTTTATTTATGCTGGTGGGTAATTACGGTAGTGCCCTTTATTTACGCTGACGGGTAATTACAGTAGCGCCCTTTACGCTGACGTGTAATTACGGTAGTGCCCTTTATTATGCTGACGGGTAATTACGGTAGTTACCTTTAATTATGCTCATGGGTAATTACCGTAGTGCCCTTTATTTACGCTGACAGGTAATTACGGTAGTGCCCTTTATTATGCTGACGGGTAATTACGGTAGTGCCCTTTTTCTTTTTTCAAAATTGTGGCTCTTTTTTGTTTATAGCGCAAGAAATAAAAATCACACAGGTGATCAAATACCACCAAAAGAAAGCTCTATTTGTGAGATAAAAAGACATCAATTTTTTTGGGTACAGCATCGCACGACTGCGCAATTGTCAGTTAAAGCAACGCAGTGTTGTGTCGTAAAAAATGGCCTGGTCATTAAGGAGGTAAAACCTTCTGGAGCTGAAGTGGTTAAGCTGGCGGGTAATTACGGTAGTGCCCTTTATTTATGCGGACAAGTAATTGTGGTAGTGCCCTTTATTTACGCTGACGGGTAAATATGGTACAATACAGTACCACCAGCCTTAATGATTGCAGTAAGAGGTTCCTGTCTAGATCTCTATAATCCTTAAAGGGAATAGCCTGGGGAGGAGTCCCATTCACAGTACCCGGAGCTCCATATTGGAAGAGAAGTGTGGAACCTTCCAGCTCATGCACACAGCATCACCCTCATTGTGGGGTTCACTTGGAGCACTCTTCCCTGCCAAGTTCTCACCCTTGCTGTATCCCTAGGCAGCAGAGAAACATGAGCAGCTGCTTTGGATCCAGGGGCACCAAGCAATGACCTGGTTCACAAGGGTTTTTCTCTGTCGCTCATTGACAGACGTAGTCCTCGTTGATTAATAACAACTCGGGTTATACTGCCCTCTACAGGAGTAGGACTAGACAGGAAAGAAAACGTTCTGGCCACACCCTAGGGGCAGTCCCAGAGGGTATATCCTCTCACTTCCTGCTACAGCAAATCAGTTTTTTTCTGTCTAGTTAGGAGTAAGGACCTAGATGCCTTGCTAGGATCTTCGGTCCTGGCAGGATTTTTTTCTTAGAAAGATTTTTTAGACAGCTTTTTTCTCCAGTGTTCCTGTGAGATCTTCAAGCAAGAAAGCTGGAACTGGGCGACGGGCTGGATGTTGAGATCCAGTGGTCACCCCAGTTCAGCCTACGAGCGCGTGCAGGCCATAGCTCCGTGCTGGGTCGGCCGCGACATAGTCCCACTGGACGGGGACTGACCCTGCGAGTTAAACGTCTCGTTTAAACGCCAATGACCATGAGTCACGGCGTCCGTATTGGTCGACAGCCCTCCCACCCCGGTGGAGAGGGGTACTGTCAGGAGTTGGCGCCCGCCTGGTTCCGGTATGGTGAGTAGTATGTTCCCCCTTTTCCCCCTGACGGGTTTGTGGTGAACGCGGGCCCCTCTCTGAAATGGTAAGGATGGGTCTCCCCTCTATCCTATAACATGTCACAGATCCCCCTATTTGAGTGTGATTTTTGTGAACAAGAAACCAGGAGGCTTGGTTTGGGAGCTGACAATCTAATGTCATTTCAAAACTGTAAAGATGACTGAAGTCAGTGGCAGTACTAGAATATTACTGTGGTAGCATAAGGTATCCTACCTGTCAGAGGTTCACAGGGCGATGTCTATGCATGTATAACTGCAGTCCAGATCGCACGGACCGCATGCGGCCCGCCAGGGTCCGGTACCGCCGGCCAGGCTGATCACCATCCAGGGTGAAGTTTGGGGGGCCGATGCACTCCCGCAGGCCGCTAAGCCGAATACAGCATCCCGCAGGCCGCTGCTAAGCCGCCGCTATCCTAACAGGCCGCCGCCATTGTCTTGCAGAGCACACGAGGCCGCCATATTGGCGTAGCCTCGTGTCTCCAGCATGGGGGCGGCCATGTTTGAGGTGACCAAACACCTCGTGGAGCCAGGGGGAGGCGCCGGAAGGCGTGTTAAGGGGCGGAGCCGCCTCCTTTACCCAGGAAATAGGGACAAAGACTTCCTGTCTGTAACAGGACAGCACTGAGCAAGCTGATGAAACCTTCTGTGCATCAGGGATGAGCCTTGGGGTCTCTCTCTCTCTCTGTGGAGTCCAAAAAAGGCAGGTAACACTGAGGGGCGCTGTTGCGACTGGGGGATACAAAAAAAAAAAAACGTTTTTTACTTTGTCATTTTTTGTCGCTTGCAAATGTCTTGTATAATCATTGACCCTGCCGCATAGGTATCCCCACCTGATCCCTTCAAGGTGGCCCCAGGACCCTCCAGTACCCCACTTGTTTTTAATGCATTATCGGCAGTTTTGGAGTCTTTGGTATCCCGGGTGGAGGTGGCCTGTCAGGGACGGGGGTCAAGAAGCGACCCCCGCCTACCCCTATTTTTTATCTGATACTTCAGATACGGATTCGGAGCTGGTCAATGCAGCTGCAGGTCCCTCTTATGGGGCTGTTGTCTCAGGCAATGTCTCCTCAGCAGTGAGGAGAACGTTTCTGCCTCCGCCATAGCACAAGAGTGGTGGATGCACTAGTTGTGTCCGTCCGGGAAACCTTTAGTCTTGAGGTTACACCGGCAGAGGTAGCTGAGACTGAAATTCTTTTTTGGTACTTGTTAGCCTACCAAAAGGGCGAAGGATTTTCCTTTACCCAAATGGGGTCGTTTTGAAACGAACCCCTGTTATTTCCTAACGCATGGAGGGCGGGCGATAAGGCGAAACCCTCCAAAGCCCCTTCAGAGGGTTTTTCAAAGGGCGCTAGTCGGCTAAACAAAAAGTCCGGCTCAGCCAAGCCTGAAGAATACAGCCTGATGCGCCCCTACCCATCTCTGGGGTGGGGGGATGTCTTCACCGGTTTCCGGATCCATGGCTTGCCAGAACCCCGGACTAAGGGGTTCGCGAGGTCATACGGTCAGGATACAGGCACATCGCGGCACATCGCGGATCGGGTGAACAGATTATTGGGTGGGGCTGGGGAAGACCCAGCTGTCATGGTACACGTGGGTACCAATGACATAGGCAGAGGAAGACGGAGAGTCCTTAACGATTTCAGGGACTTAGGCGCTAAGTTGAGGACTAGGACCTCCAAGGTAGTATTTTCCGAAATACTACCGGTACCTCGAGCCACACCAGAGAGGCAGCGGGAGATTAGGGAAGTTAACGAGTGGCTGAGGAGCTGGTGTAGTAAGGAGGGTTTCGGGTTTCTGTAGAACTGGGCCGACTTCTCAGTCGGTCACCGGCTCTTTGGTAGGGACGGATTGCACCTAAATGGGGTGGGTGCAGCCGTACTGGGTGAGAGGATGGCCAAAAAGTTAGAGGGGCTTTTAAACTAGGGAATGGGGGGGAGGGTACAGATGTAGAATTAGCCAGTGGAAAGCAAGTTTCAGAGGGCAGAAATGGGGGCATTAGCGGTAGGGTGTTCGGAGCCCCTATACCCAGGGTGGGTACGGGGAAAAATCAAGAGAGCAGCCTAAAAACATCAAAATTTCGAGGCTTATATACCAATGCCAGAAGCCTGGCCAACAAGATGGGAGAGCTGGAGCTGCTGATGTTTGAGGAGGACTTAGATTTTGTGGGGATAACTGAGACTTGGTTTGACAGCTCTCATGACTGGATGGCGACCATTCAGGGGTATTCCCTTTATCGCAGAGATAGAGAGGGTAAAAAAGGGGGAGGGGTATGTTTGTATATTAAGAACAGTATACAGGTAAATATGAGGGATGATATTAATAATGGAGCTATGGACGAGGCAGAATCCCTATGGGTAGAGCTTCAAAGGAAAGGCACGGTGGGGAAGGTAATATTGGGCGTATGCTATAGGCCCCCCAACCAGAGGGAGGAGGGTGAGGCGGACCTCATGTTACAGATAGGATTGGCAGCAAGGATGGGAAATGTCATTATAATGGGGGACTTTAATTATCCTGATATAGACTGGGCAGAAGGAACCGCGCATTCAGCCAAGGCTCAGCAGTTCCTAAATGTTTTGCAGGACGATTTCATGGGTCAGATGGTGAATGCACCGACAAGAAACAATGCGGTACTTGACCTACTGATTACCAACAATACAGACCTGCTCACGGATATAGAAATACGGGACAACTTAGGGAACAGTGACCATAGGTCAATTGGTTTCAGTATTAATTACAGTAATAGGAAACACAAGGGTAATATAAGGACACTGAATTTCAAAAGAGCCAATTTCCCTAAACTGCGCTCGCTGCTAGAAAATATCAAATGGGATAGAACCCTGGGAACAAAGAACACGGAGGAAAAATGGGAGTGCTTCAAGAGCATACTTAACAAGGGGGTGGGCCAGTGCATTCCACAGGGAAATAAATTTAAAAGAGCAAAACTAAACCCTGGGTGGCTAAACTCCAACATAAAAATGTATATTAGAGCTAAAGAAAAGGCCTTCAAAAAATACAAGACTGAGGGGTCATTGGCAGCATTTAAGCATTACAAAGAGTGTAATAAGAAATGTAAAGATGAAATCAGGGCGGCTAAAATAGAACACGAGAGACATATAGCGGAGGAGAGTAAAAAGAACCCCAAGAAATTCTTTAAGTATATAAACAGTAAGAAAGCGAGGCCAGAACACATTGGCCCCATAAAAGATGATAAAGGAAAAATGGCCACTGAGGACAGAGAAAAGGCGGAAGTGTTAAATAATTTCTTTTCTTCAGTCTTCACAAAGGAATCGGAGGGCTACACGAACCCCGCTTGTAAGGCCGAACTAAATAATACACCTCAGGAAGTGCCGCCATGGCTAACAGAGGATAGACTTAGAGCTAAACTAGAGAAACTTAACATAAATAAATCCCCGGGACCGGATGGCTTGCACCCAAGGGTTCTAAATGAGCTCAGTCAGGTGATTGCCAGACCATTATTCTTGATCTTTAAGGATAGTTTACAGACAGGTATGGTGCCAGCTGATTGGAAAAAAGCCAACGTGGTACCAATATTTAAAAAGGGGCCGAGATATATCCCGGGTAACTATAGGCCGGTCAGCCTAACATCAGTAGTCTGCAAAATTTTGGAGGGGATGATAAGGGACCACATACAAGACTTTAGTAATGAAAACGGTATTATAAGTAGTAATCAGCATGGATTCATGAAAAATCGTTCATGCCAAACCAATCTATTAACCTTCTACGATGAAGTGAGCTGCCACTTAGATAAAGGTAAGCCTGTGGATGTGGTGTATCTGGACTTTGCAAAGGCCTTTGACACCGTTCCCCACAAACGCTTACTGTACAAACTAAGGAAGGTAGGTATGGACCATAAGGTGAGTACCTGGATAGAGAACTGGCTCCAGGGGAGAGTACAGAGGGTGGTGATTAATGGGGAGTACTCGGATTGGGCGGGTGTGGAAAGTGGGGTCCCCCAGGGTTCTGTCCTGGGACCAATCCTGTTTAATTTATTCATAAATGATCTAGAGGAGGGGATATCTAGTACAATCTCAGTATTTGCAGATGATACTAAATTAGGCATGCCAATATCTTCTATGCAGGATGTGGAAATCTTGCAAGCAGACCTGAACAAAATAACGGGGTGGGCAACTACATGGCAGATGAGATTTAATGTAGAAAAATGTAAAGTAATGCACTTGGGGGCCAGAAACCAGAAAGCAAGCTACTCACTAGGGGGGGAACCTCTGGGTGAGTCTAGGATGGAAAGGGACCTGGGGGTACTGGTAGACAACAGGCTTGGAAGTGGCATGCAATGCCAAGCCGCTGCAAGCAAAGCCAACAGAATACTGGGTTGTATAAAAAAGGGGATTCACTCCAGAAATAAAGAGATTATTCTTCCACTCTACAAGACTCTGGTCCGGCCACATCTGGAGTATGCTGTCCAGTTCTGGGCACCGGTCCTCAGGAAGGATGTGCTGGAACTGGAGAAAGTCCAGAGAAGGGCAACAAAAATAATTAGGGGAATGGAGGACATCGGCTATGAGGAAAGACTACAAGCACTGAACCTATTCTCTCTGGAGAAGAGACGCTTGAGGGGGGATATGATATCAATGTACAAATACTGTACTGGCGACCCTAGCATAAGGAACAAACTATTTAGAGTAAGGGAATACAATAAGACACGTGGCCACTCACTAAAACTAGAGGAAAGGCGGTTTAACCTTAAAGTGCGTAAGGGGTTCTTCACTGTAAGAGCGGTAAGGATGTGAAATTCTCTTCCGCAAGCAGTTGTATCAGCGGGGAGCATTGATAGTTTCAAAAAACTATTGGATGGACACCTTAAAGACCACAACATACAGGGGTATACAATGTACGGTTAAAAGCAAACACACACACATAGGTTGAACTGGATGGACTTGTGTCTTTTTTCAGCCTCACTAACTATGTAACTATGTAAGGATCGAGTTTCGATCACTTCCACCGGTACGATTCTTCCCTTCTAACATTGAACGGTTTCAGGGGTTCTATTCGAACCTGTTCACAATGCCCAGGAAAGAGGGCAAGGTGCGTCCAATTCTGGACTTGGGGAAAGATGGAATCCATCCGAACAGTGGTGGCCTCCCTGCATCAGGGGGAGTTCCTGGCATCCATAGACATTTAGGAGGCCTATCCTTATATCCCCATCATCGCAGGACATCAGCGTTTTCTTCGCTTTCCCAAAGATCATCCCTGGTTCCCACCAGGAGACTGAACTATCTGGGCCTAATGTTGGATACATCCTGGGCAAGAAAGTTTCTCCTTGCGGAGAAACTCCAGAAGGTTCAGTCAACGATTCGGATGTTGCTGTCCGTCAATTGGCTGGGACTGATGGTGGCCTTCTTAGAGGCAGTACCGTATACCCAGTCTCATACCCGAATTCTCCTGAAGGAGATTTTTTTCTAATGGAATCAGAATTCCGATTTCCTGGACAATCGGATCCGGTTGAGCGAGCGGACCAGGAAGTCTCTGATGCTCAACCAGGGGAAGTCATTCCTTCCGATAGCATCCAGGTTACCAATAGGGTATCGGAACTGAGAGCGATCAGATTTTGTCTGATTTACTGGACCGAGCAGCTCTAGAGCAGCCCGATTCGGATCCAATCGCACTATGCCACGGTCGTGACTTATGTCAAGAAAGGGGCACTTAGAGTGTCCTGGTAGCCATCGAAGCGACTAGCATCTTTCATTGGACGGAACAGTTTGTTCCGGATCTCCCAGCAGTGTTCACTCCGGGGGTGGGAAATCGGCAGGCAGATTATTTCAGCCATCAGATTCTGGATCAAGGGGTATGGCCTCTTCATCCAGAGGTTTTTCACTGGCTGTCCCTTCATTGGGGCACCCCGGATGTGGATCTGTTGGCACCTTGGCTCAACAGGAAGGTGCGGAGGTTTGCAGCTCACACCCGCGATCCTCTAGCGGACGCAGCAGAAACGCTGATCGCCCCTTGGGAGCAGTATCAGCTACGGCATGCCTTCCATCCTCTCAAGTTACTGCGGGAACTTCTTCGCAGGATAGAGGTGGAGGGAATTCCAGTTATTCTGGAAATTCCGGACTGACCTCGTCGAGCCTGGTACGCCGACTTGGTGAGGCTAGTCGCAGACGCCTCTTGGAGACTTCCTCTCAGGGAGGATTTGCGGTCTCAGGGACCGATCTTCCATCTTGCTTTACAATCGCTTGCTTAATGGCCTGGCCATTGAGACCCAGGTACTGAAGGACAAGGGAGTGTCAGCTTCAGTTATTCCTACCTCTAGTTAAAGCAAGGAAAGCGACTTCCAGCACAGAGAAGTCTTATATGGCGTGGTGTGAATCTTTTGGATTTCCCCCACATACCTATTCGGTGACCCGAATCTTGGTCTGTCTGCAACAAGGGGTTGAGCAGAAACTGTCCTTGAGCACTATCAAGGGTCAGGTTTCAGCGTTAGCAATCTTCTTTCAGAAACCTTTGGCTAATCATTCCTTGGTGCGGAATTTCATCCAGGGGGTGCGACATCTGGCTCCGCCAGTGCGCGCACCCTTACCGCCTGGGATCTTAATTTAGTGTGGTCGGTTCTTCAGAAACTTCTCTTTGAAGATATTAGGGAGATTCCCTTGCTTACATTATCCCAGAAGGTGGCCTTCTTGGTGGCCATTACTTCTGCACGCAGGGTGTCAGAACTGGCCGCATTATCTTGACGTTCCCCATATCTGGTGGTTCATAGGGATAAGGTGGTTCTTCTTCCAGATCCATCCTTCCTTCCTAAGTGGTTTTCAGAGTTTTCATCTGAATAAAAAGATTGTGTTACCTTCCCCGTGTCCTAAGACTAGCCATCCTTGGGAGTTGGAATTACACTCCTTGGATGGGGTTCAGAAGGATACACTTGACTACTACGAACTTGTTTTCGTAAGACGGACTCACTTTTTGTGATCACGGATAGCCCTTGAAGGGGGTTGCCTGTGTCTGCCGCGACCATATCTAGATGGACCAGTCAGACGGTGGTACAGGCTTATTCTATTAAGGGTCGGAATCCTCCGTTCCCTGTTAAGGCGCACTCTACTCGGGCGCCTAGTGTCTCCTGGGTCTTCCGCCATCAGGCATCAGCGATCCAGGTTTTCAAGGCGATGACTTGATCGTCGGTTCATACCTTTACAACATTTTATAAAGTTGATGTGATGGCATTGTCAGATGCCTCTTTTGGCCACAAGGTTCTGCAGGCTGCAATCTGAGGAGACTGTTGGTCTACCTCAAGGGTTTGTTGGGTGTTTCACTTAGGTCTCATCTTTTTGCTCGATGAGTCCTTGATGCTTCTGGTTGGCTCCGGTTGGGCCTTCTGGATTTTGATTTCTGTTATCCCACCCCTCATTTGTGGTACTGCTTTGGGACGTCCCGAGTTGTTATTAATCAACGAGGACTACGTCTGTCAATGAGCGACAGAGAAAAATTGATTTTTGTAAAATCTTACCGTAAAATCCTTTTCTCTTAAGCTCATTGACAGACGTAGTACCCGCCCCTCTGTTTTTGAGTTGGGTTGGGTTAAATTCTCTAAACACTGCTTTGTGACATAACTGATTTGCTGTAGCAGGAAGTGAGAGGATATACCCTCTGGGACTGCCCCTAGGGTGTGGCCAGAACGTTTTCTTTCCTGTCTAGTCCTACTCCTGTAGAGGGCAGTATAACCCGAGTTGTTATTAATCAACGAGGACTACGTCTGTCAATGAGCTAAGAGAAAAGGATTTTACGGTAAGATTTTACAAAAATCCATTTTTTTCTTCAGTTCCTATGATTACCTGGCCACCAGGGATTGTTAAGCCTAGCCTTGTTTGCTTATAAAATATGTCCATAAGTGACCAGTGAACATCTAAGAAATGTCAGGCTCCCCTACGGTAGTGTCACTGAAGTAGAAGCTACTTTGTTCCAAATACAAACAAGCTGCCAGGACACCCCACCTTGAATCTGCTCTGCGCTAATTGGGTTTCACCTGAATTAGTTAATGTTTAGAGACCATAAATGTGCTTTGATCTGAATTTTGGCATAATAGTAATCTTTTTAAATAATTTTTTCTTTATCCAGGAATATTTTTCAAGACATCCTACATAGAGACACATTTGTCAGAAACTTCTTAGAGCAGGTAATATTTCTAAGAAACCTCTTTTTGGAATAGGGGGGCGTGGAATTTCTTATTGTCCATCATTTATGCAGTATAACACCGTCATCTCTTCTGGTGCCTTGGAAATTGTGTGGCTTTGCTGTAGCATGAACTAAAGATGTGAACCTGGTGTGATGTTACCCACTCCTAGGATAGGTTTGAAAACAAATGGCATACTCTGCAGCAGACTACGTTTAAAACTTAAGGTGATAATAAGAACACACTGTTTAATTTACAGTGTTCCTTCTCTTTCTGTATGGTGATGATGGCACTGTAATAAATTATTTTAATTAAAAAAAAAAAAATCGAAGTACCTTTTTACTAATTGATATACAGCTGTCACATGACTCGGCTCTTTCCCAGCCTGTCTGCAGGGAAACATAAACCGGAGGAGCTTCTAGCCCTCTGCTGCTGGTCACATGTTCAACATTTTTAAAAACAGTCTTTGGAATACAGAGTAAAAATAAATATCAATAAACCGTTTTAGAGAAAAGGAGGGAACCCCCGATTGTTTGGGACTATGAATGCCACTCGACACTACAAGACAAGACTAAAGAGTAAAAAATATCAAAACTTTATTTTTATACAGAGGAGGAAAAAATATATATAACAAATAAACAATGGTACACAGAAAAAGCTAAAAATTGCATGCAAGGACAGATCACCCTCAATATGGAAGACTCCAAGGTACAAATGGTGAGGAGAACCGGAAAAGACCCTACGCGTTTGGGTAAATACCCTTCTTCGGGGGTCAGCCAGAGTTCAAAACACGAAATGTGCCATTAGGGTCTTCATAAGGATGGGGATGAGCTGTCGTTTAAAAACCGGTAAGTATACCAGTAGAGAAGAATGCCTGATTTCCAATAAGCACATAGTTTAATGGTTAAGTATACTTAGAAAGACCAAAGATGGCTACAGTGCCGTGAGCCAGTTGGCGCCACAATGATCCACAAACGGTCCAATAGGGACAACCCCAGTGGATTCCTTTAGAGGGGTGTATAGAGGAGTATTATAAACCTGTAATATACGAGTAGACACATGGCAAGAGGTCATGCGGATGTGGAAAAGTGGTTGTCTGCCCGGAATACGAAGTATATATTAAAGTGTGGACATCTGTAATCTATGCTGCCATCTCCAGCACGGATTACAGATGTCCACGTAATGTGTGCTGAAATGGCCAGTTGCAGTTTCCATCAGAAGCATATGTGACAGGGTGAAAACGGGGACGAAGCATTGTCATCTTATATAGAAGTGTCTGAACAAGGACCTTCATGGCTAGTTTAATGAAAACAGCAGGAAATCACATTAGCATGTTAAAGATTTTATGAGATTTTAGAGCTCTGGTTTAATAATTCCCTAATATGTCTAATCTGTGCTGTTTTAACATGAGAATGCAGCCAATTCTTTTTCCTAGTTTCCAGTGGCTTATAAATAAAATGCATCACTGGGTATGCTTTTATTCTGTGCAGTTCACTAGGATATTCTAGAGGGCTTCCTTTTATCTCCAAGGCTCTTTCTGTTATTAAAATTCATTTAATTTATCTTCTCAAACTTGCATGTTGTCGTAGGCTTTTCTTTACCAATGTTATTTTCAATGCATTTTGTGAGCGTTTAATCGACCCTGTCCCTAAAATGAAATGGCAAAAATATTTTCCTCATAAAAGAAAATTGTAAATATTCACCTATCCTACGCCTGTGACATCAAACTCTACTCTTATACTAAAAAGAAATTGTCCATAGAAGTCTGCTGAGGACTGACTCTTTTAGGAGCATTGATCCCTTGGTCCCCCACAGTGCTCGGTGGTTGAGTTGGTGTCATGGTTCCCCACAGTGCTCGTGGTTGGGTTGATTTCATGGACCCCTGGAGTGCTCGTGGTTGGGTTGATTTCATGGACCCCTAGAGTGCTCGTGGTTGGGTTGATTTCATGGACCCCTAGAGTGCTCGTGGTTGGGTTGATTTCATTGACCGCTAGAGTGCTCGTGGTTGGGTTGATTTATGGACCCCTAGAGTGCTCGTGGTTGGGTCGATTTCATGGTCCCCTCACAGTGCTTGTAGTTGGATTGATTAAATGGTCCCATCACAGTGCTCGTTGTTGAGTTGATTTCATGGTCCCCTCACAGTGCTCGTGGTTGGGTTGATTTCATGGTCCCCTCACAGTGCTCGTGGTTGGGTTGATTTCATGGTCCCCCACACTGCGTGGTGGTACTTCCACATCACTGTGGTCGCCACTCCCAGAAGCGTTTCTCAGTTGATGACTCCTATTCTTCAGCAGAGTAGGACGTGCCGCAGGAAAGGTGAATATTTACACTTTCCTTTTACAGGGGAAAGCTTTTCTGTCATTTCATTTTTGTGACCGGTTGTTTTTTTTCATGCCATGAAATTTCCATGCCTACATTGTATTTTGGCCACTTTTCTCTCTGCCGTTCACCATTCATTTATTAAAGCAGAACTAAACTGAGAGAAGTACTCACCTCCTCATTCTTGCGATGCAGTGGTTAAACTCCTTACCAGCCATTGTTATCTTCTCCCTGGCTATTTCTGTGTGGCTGGTTTTCTCTTGATTGGCCACTTGTGGAATGGCGTCATCCGTACATTTGTTCGGGAGTTCGTCCTCCCAGCACAGCCGGAGTGTGCCGAGAAAGTAAACTGAGCTGTACATTCAATAGAAGATTGTATGCAGGCAGGTAAGTGTTTTTTATTACAATAAAGATCTGCTTGCTTGCAGTTTTCTTTATTGTTTACCTTTGTTTCCACGTTAAGTGTGGTGGTCTGAAGTTATGACAAAATGAATGTATTAATATATAGATGGATATACAAGATATATTTTATTTGTTGAAATGGTCAATGAGGCATTTCATCTGGAAGAAACGCTCTCTTTTTTTTTTTTCTAGGTATTCCATTTGAAACCAAACTTATCTCTAAGAAGCACTTTTCTGGCACAGTTTTTACTAATACTTCACAGAAAAGCTCTTACTCTAATAAAATATATTGAAGATGACACGTAAGTTTTCCATGTTTGTCATTGCTACCATAATAATGCCAGTAATGGTATAGTGTATAGTCCATCAATTTGACAGGTAGCCTTACCAACCAGTAGTAAGGTATGGGATGTGGGAGGGGCTGGGTCAGAGTCGGAGACCATAGGGACTAGTTGTCATTTTCTTATCAATGCCCCGATTTTCCACTGGGTGGAACACTGGTAAACCACAGACACAAATGCAAGCAACTGGAGCAGAGGGCTAAAGAATGTAAGAGACAGTTTGTCTTGTTTTCTGAAAATTTTCAGTAGGATTTTAAATGCTTTCTCAATCTCTGATTTCTCTTCTGTTTGATCTGGACAAGAAGTGAGAAGAAATCCTAATAAGGACACAGGGAGAAAAAAATTACTGACAGAGGTTCTAAACCTTCCTTAAAGTGGAGTTCCACCCGAAAGTGGAACTTCTGCTCATTTGCTTCCTCCCCCCCTCCGGTGCCACATTTGGCACCTTTCAGGGGGCAGGGGGGAACGGGTACCTGTTTATGACAGGTACCCTTCCCCCACTTCCGGGAGACAGTGCTGCGGTGCTGTTCCCTTGGAAGTTTGGCCCCCTCCTCCTCCCCCCCGCCGCCGAGCCAATCCGAATGCGCAGCGCGCTTCGCGCATGCGCAGTAGGGACCCGCCCGTGAAGCTGCAAGGCTTCACTGCCGGGTTCCCTTACTGGCAATGGCGGCGGCAGCACCCAACAGCCGATGGAGACATCGGCTGCGGTGCTGACATAGCTGGACTCCAGGACAGGTAAGTGTCCTAATATTAAAAGTCAGCAGCTACAGTATGTGTAGCTGCTGACTTTTAATTTTTAAGGGGGGGGGGTGGAACTCCGCAGAACACCGCTTTAAGTCTAGTACACGGCCCGAATTTTGGGCAGAATCGCCGGTTCAATAGAAATTGGCCGACATTCGGCCTGTGTGTACTGCAATCGGTCCAACAGGAGCTGGCAAAACAGTTGATGGGGCATGACTGAAAGGGTCTGTCGATCAGCTTCTGATCAGCACTCTCAGCCAATAACAATCCCCCTGCCAGGATACAATAGAACAGCAGGGGAGATCGCTGTACTAATGTTGGAGCACAGCGGCTCCTCCTGAGCTGTCAGTTTTTTTTGTTTTTTTTTTGTTAAGCTCTGCAGGGTTGAACGACAAAAAAAACTACTAGTGTCTACCAGGCTTTAGTCCTGGAATTTGCGTTTTATTGCTGCTTGTGGCCCCATTGCAGAATTTCGCTTCATTTCCAATTCTAAAACCATACAGGAAGGAAGGAGTGTCTTCCTCACTTCCTGGTCTCTCTGACACCAATTTAAGCAGACATATTTAAAATAGGGGACTCGGAAAGCAATTAACATTTGACAGGATTTGTAGCTTTTTTTTCAGGTTTTGGAGGGGTCAGTGGATGTCTGGGCATTTGCTGAGCTTTTCCATTTACTTGAATGTGTAGCATTCAGCGGGTGACATTTCATGTCGTGTAAACATTGCTGCAAGTGTGCAGCATCATGCCCGCAGCATGTAAACACCCCCCTCTGCGCCTATTGCAGCTTGGCCGGCATTGAAATTGTGGCTCAACCGTGCTTTTGTGCCATCCCATCCCCCCTCTCTCCCCCCAACTGTAAGTCTGAATGAAGCCTTATTGTGCCCTGCACAGAGAACCAGAAGCACTTTGTCAGAAGAAGTTGATTCCTCAGGTTATTAAATTCAAATACAAAATATTTGACAAGTATTAAACAGACTATTTATTAAAACTATGTACTAAATAAAAATGTAAAAAAATAAATAAAAACTGTGAGGCCTTACAGCCCATTTACACTGCCGTGACAGGATTTTGTGGGGCGACCTGTGAAGTCGCGGTGCACAGCGTGCACCGTGACCTCGGCGCGACTTGCACGGACTTCATATAATTGTAGTCAATGCAAGTCGCCTCCAGGTCGCTCCTATTAGAACGGGTCCTGTACTATTCAATGGCGAGCGACCGACCGCGACTTGTCAGGCGACCAAGTCGCCTGACAAGTCGCACTAGTGTGAATGGACCCTAAAAAAGAAAAGTTAAATATTTTTAAATAGTCTAATTGATCAATAAAGTCAAATTACCTAAAGCTCATCGATCCTGCTAAATTTTGCCTGAACATCAAAAGGGTTAAAGGAGTCCAACTGTTTTTTTTTTTTTTTTTTGTCAATTTAATAGAAAACATTTACGCAACATTTACGCAGACTATTTATTAAAACGTTGTACCAAATAAAAATAAAAACTGTGTGAGGCCTTAAAAAGAAAAATATTTTTAGATAGTCTGATCAAATAAAGTCAAATTACCTAAAGCACATAGATCCTGCTACATTTTGCCTGAACATCAAAAGGGTTAAAGGAGTCCAACTGTTTTTTTTTTTTTTTTTGTCAATTTAATAGAAAACATTTACGCAGGCTATTTATTAAAACTATGTACCAAATAAAAACTGTGTGAGGCCTTAAAAAAAAAAATATTTTTAAATAGTCTGATCAAATAAAGTCAAATTACCTAAAGCACATAGATCCTGCTAAATTTTGCCTGGACATCAAAAGGGTTAAAGGAGTCCAACTGTTTTTTTTTTTTTCTCTCTCTCTCCCATGTAGGGTTTTTTTTATTCATTATTTCTTCATGCATCTCTTCAGCAAATGATAATTTCTAATAGTGGTCTATTGTTCCCTGATATCAGCAAACAATACATTATTATTGCAGTGGCTTTTATACTGAAGATGAAGGGCAAAGCAGAACTGGATTAGCTTTGCCATGCTACAAGGTGACCATCTGAGCTCATAGGAAATCTCAGAGATGCCACAGGGATTTCTCACACACTTGCGATGTGTAAGCTTCCATGGTGTTTCATTGGAGAGGCACCGCGTGAAGCCACGATGTACACGGTAAAGGAGGAACACAGCAGATAATAAAAAGGATAGTAGAGAATGTGCTAAATAAGCAGGTGTCCTGTCACAGTGTATGTATGTATGTATGTCTGGTGATCCTCCTGAAAAGCTATCCCTATATGCACCTGATAAATAATAGGTAGACATGGCAAGGTATTACTTCACTGACCAGCAGACTGATATGCATCCAGTGCTAATATTGATTTCTTGAATAAATATGCTCTGTATAAGAATTGTATAAAACCCCTTGTGAAATCTATTTCTTGTTATCTTTTATAAATTGTTATGTGCATCTATAATTAAGATATTGGACCAATCCTAACAGAAAATGACGAATGTGTTGATATTGTATAGGCGTTCATTAATGGAACACCTTTGGTACAGCGCTAGAAACACAAATGTCTGAAAGCCCTGACTCCTATTTTTGTTTTTCTGTGTTCTGATGTTTTGTTCTTTGTTTTCTAGACAAAAGGGGAAGAAAGTGTTCAAATCTCTGCGCAGCTTGAAAACCGATCTGGATCTGACAGCAGAGGGCGATCTCAACATAATTATGGCTTTAGCTGAAAAGATCAAACCAGGACTTCACTCGTTTATTTTTGGGAAACCTTTTCACACAAGTATGCAGGAGCGTGATGTACTAATGACATTTTAACACTGAATCCCCACTTGAAAGGACTTTTAGAATTGCGCAGTATTCTGGGAAAGCTGGGGCCATTGTCTCAAGGAAGAAGATATTTTTACTTGCTCGAAGTGGTTTATGCAGTTATGCTGCCTTCTTGTTATGTAGATTTACCAGTGATTTTTAGTGATAGTAGCTACTATCTCATTTTTTTTCCCTTTTGTGAAGCATGCATAGTTTTTGTTGCATCTAATGCACACTTTAGATATCTCTAAATCTGTGCATAATCGATTAAATGTGAACAAACGTGACTACTAAGTTAAAGCTGAAATCCAGGAAGATATAAAACACACACATGCAGTTATGTATTTTTTATTACGTCATTAAATGTATGTCTTTTTAAATGCAGACAGCTTAGGTATCCTGGTAGTGGCCTCCTGCAGTCCCTTCCCTGTGCAGCGAAGCTCAGACTGGGTGAGGTAGAAGCAACACAAGAGGTCATTTAGGTGGGTTGCAGTGCTAATATGCCAACATGAAACAAGCCAATATGTGCAGAGAGATTGGGTCATTCACCTGCTGTTTTCCCTTTCACTGCCCAGTCACAGAATGGGGAAGGGACAAGACCTGTAAGTACTAAGGAACTGAAGCATAGAAAAAACCTGCCAGGCATGTAAATCTCTAAAATTGATGGATAGAAATGTAAATGTTTTGGCAGGTAAAGCAGATCCCCTGTATAAATGTTATCTGTATATTTGGCTGTTTGCCTGATGTTCAGCTTTGAAGTATATGTGAACCCTCATCTTGTAAAATAACCCATTCAGTTTAAAATAGAAATGAAAAGCAAACATGTAAAAAAAAAAACACACCCTCTGTTCTCAGCTGCATAAGGCGCTCAGGGGGAGGAAACAGCAGCTCACCGATCTTCCCAGTGAATGGGTGTATGGAGGGGGGTTAGCACAAGCCTTATCGTTGGATTAGCTCTCAGCACAGCCAGAAAACTGACTACTCTGTGCTCTCCTGCTAGTGTGGTCAGTTTTTATTATGGAAAGCAGAGGGACCGACAAACACCAGGGATTTCATACAATAAAGCAATACAAAGAAGAGGTTACTTTCTCATGCAAGTACATGGTACAGCAGGCACATATCAGGAATATGAAATGTTGGATTTATGCATTCTTTAATGAAGAATATTTCTGTGAAACAAAGACTTATTTGCACTTTTTCCCGGGAAACATGCTACCATTGCTAACTAAAGAACTGGTTGTGACTCAAATTCTGCTTAATGGGCTAGCGATCATACCACAATAATAAATAAATAAACCCACTTGTTGTGAAGGGGTTAAAAGCTAAATGCATGTCGTATATTTGTATATTTTCGCAATGCGACCACTTTTGTGAAATCAACCTCACAGGGTTTATTGAATAAAGACTGCTGCTCCTTCTCCAAAGGTGAAGGGCTGGACTTGCTGACCTCAAGTTTTTTTTTTCTAGCAGGGTAAATTCCTTATTTTCCATTGAGGGATACAATATTGTAGAAATGTCTGATATGGGTTATACTGCTGCCTCATTGATGTTTGGATACTGGCAAAACTAAAATGGTAAGCAAAGCAAGTATCTAGCACAGCATAATCCTTCAAATCTTTCCTTAAGGCTCCGTTCACATCTAGGCGTTTTGGGGCGTTTTTGGGGAGTTTTTCTGCTCTAGGATCAGCTCTCAAAACGCCCAACAAGACAAATCCTATTCATTTCAATGGCCCCTGTTCACATCTGAGCGTTTTGACGCTGTATACAAAACGCCCAACGCTCAAAAAAGTACATGAGCTTCTTTTTGGGCAGATTACAGGCGTTTTCCATTGATCTCTATTCAATCTAAAAACGCCTGCACAAAAATCGCGGTAAAAATCGCGGTAAAATCGCGGTAAAAACCGCCGCAAAAATCGCAGTAAAAAACGCGCGAAAAACGCTACGCTCAGGTGTGAATGTAGCCTAAAGCCCCTTTCACACGGGCTTTTCGATCAGGTCCGCCTGTCAGTTTTTCAGGCGGATCTGATGAGATGCTCCATGCATCCCTATGGAGCGGCGGATGTCAGCGGTGACATGTCCGCTGACATCTGCTACTCTCCGATCCTATCCTGTCCGTGAAATCCATCCGCCTGGAGGATCGGATAGGATCAGATGAAAATGGACAAGCGGTCTGTTTTGATCTGATTTCCCATAGAGGAGAGAAAGGATCTGATAGGTCCGTCTCTGGGCACAGAGAGCGGAGATGGACCTGTCATCTGCCTGCTCAGCAGGGATCGGCGAATCGATCCCCGCTGGGCAGAAAGCCCGTGTGAATGGACCCTTACTGTAACCGCATTAAAAGCAACCCATTCATATCTCTGTTTTTTCACTTTGGTAAAGTTGTTAACCTGTGGATATTTTTCTTCAGTATCTTCAATTGAGACATCAAATATGCTTCTTGAGCTGGTTTCTTTAAAACATCTAGATCAGCATACCCTCAGCAATAGCTTTGGAGGCTAAATCCCATGAAACCTAAATGTGCAGGGCTAGCCTGGAATGTGACTTGGACACTTGGCTCTGCTGGTGGTGCTTTCAAACCTTAGTGTATTGTGTTCGTTAACCGCACAGCACCCTCCAGATCCAGAGCTTTAGCACAGCCTCTGGTGTAACCCAGTTGCTGCAGATTCACTTTGTAAATCGGCATACAGTTGTAACAAGGATAAACCTGGGAATTACCTCAGTATAGCTTCTTCGACTCTTCAATAACTGTATTCATATCTCTAGGTCTGTATGTATGTGTTCAGTCATTGGTGGTTTTGTCTTGAATGTGTCTTTGGGCACCTGACTTTGTTTCTGACATTTCACAAAACCATTTTTTTCCAAATTTAGAACATGGCACAATATTTGTTATGCCTAGTCTCTAAAAAAAAACAAAAATAAAACTACACAGAGAATGGACCTGGGTGGACGAATACCTTAGAAGTTACATCACAGTTGAAGAAGTTGTGCATATTTTTTTACTTTAAATATGTTTATTATGGGTTTTTAAGCTCAAAGACATCAAAGAATCAAATGTACAAAACACAGGTGAATTGTGGGGGGAAAAAAGCACACTACTAGTTTAATTATGTAAGATATCCACTGACAAGCAAACATTGTTTGAAGAAAATCATCAAAATTCTGAAATCTCAACTGCAGTTTAAGAGACATCACTGTTATCTAGAAGAAGCATCCATCATCAGTGGACTACAATACCATGATCCGCACAGTATGCGAATATGAGGCAATCCCTAAAAAAAGAGGGAAGCCTGAGAAAGCGGTAAAGTACCAGAAAGAGAGAGAGAGAGCGCGGGGGGAAAGAAGGTAAAGGGTAAAGGGAAAGTAGGGAAACCCAGAGGACGAAATAAGTGGCTTAGTGACCACAGCATGAAGCACTATAACCATTAAAGAGCAATTTGCACATAGCTAGCCCATGGACACTAGACCTTCTCAAACCATATACTATTGTCATTAATTATACTGGTAAGTTTTTCATTAAGCATAATCCAGGAAACATTTTGCCTTAGCAGAGAAATGGGTGCAGTAGTATTGTTCCATGAGCAAGCTATGGTCAACTTGGTTGCCAGGGGAACAAAACAGAACAGTTTTTGCATCGTGTGATGGACCTTTTCAATTAGCTCATTCAAGAGAGTGATACGTGGGGATTGTGAAACTAGGTCCCCAGTAATCTTTCTTAATAAAGCAAAGATCTTATTCAAGAATCCCCGTAATATAGAGCATTCCCACCAGATGTGATACATAGTACCATAGGAATGACAACCTCTGAAACACAATGGGGAGGAGGTCGGGTAAAATTTAAATTTGCTCCATGTTCTTTCTCCTGCTTTTTTTAGCCTGGAAAAACTGTCCTGGAACTGTCCAACTATGTCGCCCGCCCGCTTTACCAGAACTTGTCTGTAGTGATTTAGTCACCTCTGGCCATGCGACACTCCTCAACCCAGTTTGCTTGGGTTCGTGAGCATGTGAGGAATTGCCTCACTTTGGGCTTGGCTATTGGCTATGTGGTGCAACTTGTCTTTACAAAGGCACAAAGAGGATAGTTCCCCTGTTATGGGTGACCTCAGCTCTCTCCTATTATACCAGTAGCAGCAATTTCTCGATTCTACTAGGAGGGAAGATACCTGCAACAAAGATCCTGGGACCCTTTTAATTGAGGCAGCAATACACACACAGTAGGCAGCTTCCAAGATACACACTTACAACCTGGAATTCGAAGAGCCATCACCTTATTTGCTGAGCCACAGATGGAGTTGGTAAGAGTCATTTTTTAAGCAAGTTGTAAAAGACTTGGCTTTAAAAGAATGTATTGTTCCTCTGATTTATGTACTTCATTTTACCCTGCAATTAGGAGATCACCAAGATCTTTCTGTTAACAATATGTTGGTAAAACTTTCCTTTGTGTAGACATGGAATTTATCTATTAATGTAGTGGATTGTTTTCTGTTTCCAAGGGAATTTATTAACTAGTCTTTACCCATTGGGAACGATCAGCAATGAGCTTTAATGAACATACCACCAAATAGGTTGATGATGCTTCCACCTTTCTGGATTTTACTGATTTCTACTTGAATTGTGTATTAAAGGCCAAGTTCACATTTTGAGTGAAATGGGCTATGCAGTCAAAAGGAGTCTTAGTAGATTAATATACTGTACCTTTGCAGTTTTGTAAAATGCTGCTTAATGTAGCCGGCATTCCTGCTATTTGTCACCTGCAAAGCCTAACTGGGAAACTTCCACTTTGTTTCCATTGTCAAGTCCTGGATATCTGTCAGGAATAAAATATGTTGGCCACTCACCCATAACAACAAAGGAGCAATTCCACTTCTGTGCTCAAATGCTCTTTCTCTTGTAGCAGCCATTGAGCACATCATTTCCAGGTTAGGAAAGAGAAAGTACACTGCACATCTACTGTATGTGAACATGGGAGCGCAATTACTGCTTTGTTGCTGGGAGCGAGTGACTAAGGAATTTCTTGCCCTACCATTTATCCAGAATGGAACAATCCAGACAATGCGGGAGTTTCAGCACGGCTTTGGTGCTGTCCTATATGGCCTGCAGCTATGCCAGCTACATTACCACTTCAATACTGGGCACTTTCACCCCTTTCCTGCCCAGGACAATTTTCAGATTTCAGCGCTGTCACACTTTGATAATTGTGTGGCCATGCAACACTATACTGAAATTAAATTTTTGTCTTTTTTTTTTTTTTATTTTGGTTGTGTTTACTCACCACTGGGGTTTTTTTCTCTTTTGCTTGCTAAACAAATTAAAAAAAAAAAAGACAATATTTTGAAAAAATATTTTTTTTTTTCTTTTCTGTTATAACATTTTACAAATAAGTAATTTTTCTTCTTCACTGATGGGCACTGATAATCGGGGCATTGATGATCAGTGCCCTGATTATTAGTGTAAACAAAGAACTCACTGTGCCCTGTCAAACTTGGAGGTTATCGGCTCTCCTTTCCTCACAAAGAGACAGCATGAGGAAAGGAATGCCAATAGCCGGCAAGTCTGTTTACATTTGGCCAGCTGTGATTGTACACAGCTGATCACATGAGGCCCTCTGTGATTGGCCCCTTACCGTGACTTGTGATCCGAAGGACCGATTCATGCACGTGGGAGGACATGGACGCCACTAAGTTTGTCTCTTACATGGACTTAATGTCTGTTCACATGTGTACAGTGCTTTCGCAATGGGACTGGGAAGTTATTGATGCCCCTAAAATGACTGTAAACCTTTATTTGTTTTATTTTTAATTCTTATATTGTATATACTGTTATACAGTACTTGCCTGCTCAGTACAATGGTTTTGCAGAGAGCAACCCTAATTTTCTTGTCCCTTGCTGGCGCTCCTGGGTACTCCCACCCCTCCCATGCCCAGTGCCCTCATAGCAAGCTGCTTGCTTGGGGGCACTCCTGAGGGCTCGATCCTGGCCTGTGCTCTGCGTGTCTATTGGCACACACACAGCGCGGTTCGGCTCCACCAACCACTCTTTGCTCACTAGCTATGATTAGCAGAAAGTGCCAATGGCTCCTGCTGCTGTCTCTCTATCCAGTCAGGAAAGTGAGATGCTGCTCTTGGGCACAGCGCTGGATCAATATTAGGCTCAGGTAGGTATAAGGGGGGTACTGGCAGGGGAGCTACATACAGAAAGATTTTTACCCTAATGCAGAGAATGCATTAGGGTAAAAACCTTCTGCCTTTAGAACCACTTCAAGGAGCATTTAGTTGACTCTCAGGTGCAGATGCCTCTTCGGCACCATCATTGACCATGTTGTTTCAGACTCTTTTTGTTGGTGGGCTCTTGCAACTTCCCCAACACGAGGGACTGTAGATGGGTTAGAATGACTTTATTCTCCCACTGTTTCTTCAGCAGTTCCCCCGAGAGGTACATTGCTTTTTTATTATTCACCCTGGGACACAGTGTATCTTCATATCCATTGCGAGGTATGCAGCCACCTTCAGGTGATTGGGCACAGGCAAAAAAAAAAAAAACAGTAAAACCCCTCCCCCAGTTAGGCATAGCTTTATTTTTTTTTTTTAGTTAATTTCGCCTTTGTTTAATATTGTTCCACCTGTATTTTCTTCAGGTGAATGGCTGGTTGTCCTCAACATTGCTGGTAGAGGCCATTGCTCCTTCAAGTACCAATTTCTTCTTGGAGTTGGTCAATTGTGTTGTAATATTCCAGGTTGATCCTACAGTAAATAGCTTCCCTTGATACTGTCCTTATCCAGATTCAGTAACTTGTTGATCAAGCTTCCATTCAGTTGTTACTTGTAGTAAACTTCCACATCTGGTTTCCCTAATGACTTCACCTACCCCTCTGTTGGATTGCATTTTGGATGTCCAACATGTCATAGACTCTTCTACAATCCTATGTCTTCTTGCTTACAAAACTTGTTAGAATTGGTTATAACAGGGTGTTTTAATGGGGGTGTTTTAATGGGGGGGGGGAGTTGTCAGTGTCCAAATAGTCATAGACTATTTTAGGATTCTGTATCCTCGATTGACTCCAAGAAAAAGATTTAATGGTAAGTAATAAAACCTAATTTTTCTTTCATTCATTGACTGACACTGCTTCAAATCTTCATAACCATTGGGTTATAATGCCCCCTACAGGAGTTAGACAAAAGGGAGAAAAAAGTCTGGCTAAGTCCCTGGGGGTATACTCCCTCTTTCTGCCTAGTCAGGTGTAAGGACCTAGTTCCTTGCTGGGATCTTTAAGCCTGTCAGTTTTGTTCTTTTGTAGATAGAAATTTTTTTTCTTCTGGATTTTCCCTGTGAGATCTACAATCAACTGCCGAACTGGGCAAAGGGCTGGATAATCTATATCCAGTGGTCACCCCAGTCTGGCCGGCGAGTGCACGCAGACCTCCGCTCCATGCTAGGTCGGCATCAACACAGCCCCACTGGACGGGGGCTGGCCTGCGAGTTGCAGCATTCCTACAGGCCGACAGCCTCCCCCCCCCCCCATTTAGATGGAGAGGGGTTCTGTCTGGAGCGGTTCCCGCCTGGTTCTTGGTATGGTGAGCGGCTGTCCACCCCTCTTCCCCTGGAGAGTTTTGGGGTGAAGGTGGGCTCCTCCTTGGTACAGTCGGACCCCCGGGTTCCCCTCTTTCCCATCAGGCACCCCTCATCTGTCCCCCATCCTACCCCCCCCATATATGTTGGGGCTGTTTGGGTGGTCTGGTCCACCTCCTGAGGTGGAAGCAGGGCACTATGCTGGCGATGGGAGGCCAGGGGGTGTGCGACCCGGTGATCGACTATGCGAGGGGAGGGTTTACCTGGCGGGGGCTCCTGCCAGGGCCCCCGGTCCTGCCTGGGTCTGTCCTTGAGGCCTGGGTTCCCTCCTGGGTCCCTGAAAGCCTTGTGGTGCCGCGTGGGGCCGCCATTTTGTTGTAGCCTGTGTGTTTCTATACATGGCGGCCATGTTTGTGTTGTCTGGTGGCCATTTTGGGGTGGTTTGCCATTGAAAATAGTTGAGGCTATGACAGTGGAGGCTTGTGGGTGGCGATTTCGGCGGTGGGAGCACCACCTCGTTCCCTGGTGCTGACTCCTGGATCCTTTCACTTCCTGATCGCCACACGTGGAGTGCAGATTATCCTGGTGGCTGCAGGTGTTTGTTTCTGCTGGGTGGTGAGTCTGGTGGGGGTTCTCTCCCTCTCCACTAAGGATTGCTTGGTGCTTGTGCCTAGCGACTGGGTGGTGCTGCCAGCACGGTGGGGGTTGTCCCTTGCGGTTTTACACCTTTTGTGGCATCCCCCTGATGACTCACGGAGTCTTTGGAGCACATCTCCCCACCTGATCAATTTTTTTCTGAGGCTACGGGGCCCTCTGGGTCCCAACCATCCATCGATGCACTGACGGCGGTCCTAGAGTCCTTTGTGTCTCGGGTGAAGGTGGTCTTCGGGCAACGGGCTAGCCTTCCCCTGTATCATCATATCCTGAACCTAAATCGGCAGCCGCGGACGTGGGTCATTCTGCTGGGTCTGCAACCACGCGCCCGGAATCCTCTGATAGTGAGGGCGATTCCTCCACGTCTGCAACAAAGGTGCTGGTAGAAGCACTGATTGTATTTGTGCATGAGACATTGAAGATGGAGGATGAGCTGCAATGGAAACGCAGGTTCCCTTTGGCACTCACAAATCATCCAGAGCGGCAAAGGTGTTTCCTTTCCCCGCCTATTTTGACAGAATTGTAGCTAAAGAGTGGGGACGACTAAAGCGTCCCAGTGGAGTCCCCAAGCGCTTTATGAGGCTTTACCCCTATGAGGAGTCCCTTCTTAAGTCGTGGGCTGTTCCAACGGTGGTAAACCCTCCCGTTTCCAGATTGAACAAGGCAACCATGATTCCGGTTCCCCTGTCTCATCATATCCTGAACCTAAATCGGCAGCCGCGAACGTGGGTACTCTGCTGGGTCTGCAACCACGCGCCCGGAATCCTCCGATAGTGAGGGCAATTCCTCCACGTCTGCAACAAAGGCGCTGGTAGAAGCACTGAATGTATCTGTGCATGAGACCTTGAAGATGGAGGATGAGCTGCAATGGAAACGCAGGTTCCCTTTGGCACTCACAAATCATCCAGAGCGGCAAAGGTGTTTCCTTTCCCTGCCTATTTTGACAGAATTGTAGCTAAAGAGTGGGGACGACTAAAGCGTCCCAGTGGAGTCCCAAAGCGCTTTATGAGGCTTTACCCCTATGAGGAGTCCCTTCTTAAGTCGTGGGCTATTCCACCGGTGGTAGACCCTCCCGTTTCCAGATTGAACAAGGCAACCATGATTCCGGTTGAAGAGTCCCCGGCTTTCAAGGATTAGGCTGACAGGAAGGCGGAGGCTGTGGCCCTCAATATGTACACTCTGGCTGGTTCAGCATTGAGGCCGGTATTCAACATTGCCCTGGTGTCGCAAACTCTGACCGAGTGGGCTAAGCTTTTGCGCCATAACATGGAGGGAGAACAGCTCCCCCCTGCCTTTGCTGAGCTGGACAACCAGCTGGTCCAAGGGCTGCAATTTATTTGTGATGCCACTTTGGATGCTGCTCCCCTAGTGGCTCTGCTCTCTGTTTTGGCAGTGGTCCTTCGGCGTGTCTTTTTGCTCAAATGCTGGTCTGCGGACCAGACTTCTAAAAAGGCCTTCCCTTTCAAGGAGATCGCCTATTGGAGCTACCCTGGATGACATCATAAAAATTTCTCACGGGGGGAACAGTTCCTTTCTTCCACAGGCTTCTAAGGGCAAGGAACCTTGTTGTAGATGTGGACCTTCCGTTTCGGCTCATAAGAAGATTTTTCATTCCTCGGGGTCGACTGACAAGGGCTCAAAGCCTTTCAGGGCCTCCCCTAGAGGATCCAAACGAACCTGATCTGGCAAGCAGAGAGCGGGCTTCTCCAGACCCACAGACAAGACTCCTTCAGCATGAAGGTGCGCCCTAACCCGTCCCTCTCATTGGGGGGTGAGAGGATGTCTTTGCTGGTTTCCGGACCTGTGGACTTCCCTGGTGCAAGACAAGTGGGTCCACAAAGTAATTCGGTCTGGCTACAAGATCAAGTTTTGCTCTTGTCCCCGGGCAAGGTTCTTTCCCTCCAACTTGTGCCTGTCCCTTACAGGTTCTGTTTGGGGTGGTACAAGACCTGTTACATCAAGGAGTAATTGTCAGTTTTTAAGGTTTAAGGGTTTTTACTCAAACCCGTTTACAGTTCCCAGGAAGAAAGGCAAAGTGCGTTCAATCCTGGACCTCAAGGGGCTGAACTGCTTTGTGCGGGTGCAGAAGCTCAGAATCCCTGCGTCAGGGGGATTTCTTCACCTCTATCGACATCAAGGATGCTTACCTTCACATTCCAATATGTGCCAGTCTCCAGCGCTTACTCTGCTTTGCCGTGGGAGAGGAGCATTATCAGTTTGTGCCGTTATCCTTTGGTCTTGCCTCTGCTCCTCGGGTCTTCACAAAAGTGTTAGTCCTGGTGCTAGCCTTGCTACGCCAAGGGGGGATCGCGGTACTGGTCTACTTGGACGGTCTCCTTCTGCGAACGGAATCTCCATATGCTCTGGTGGAAAACGTGGAGATCACAATACGAACTCTGCGGGACTGCGGCTGGATTCTGAATTTTCAGAAGTCTGCTCTGGTTCTGTCCACAAAGCTGGACTATCTGGGTCTGTTTCTGGATTTGGCCTTAGTCAGAGTGCTCCTTCCTCTGGACAAACTCCAGAAATTGCAGGCTGATATTCATCTCCTGCTGTCCAACAGATGGTCATCCCCCTGGACTTGCATGCGGGTGCTGGGTCCGATGGTGTCTACCTTCGAGGCGGTTCCATTTGCACAGTTCCATATGGTGCTGAAGGATAGAGGTTTATCTGAGTCGGTAATACCTACACTGTTAAAGCTAGGAAATCGGCTTCTAGGAGGATCTACATCCTTCTCGGTGGCTCGGATCTTAACCTTCATTTAACGGGGGGTTGAACAGAACCATCAAGGGCCAGGTGTCGGCTTTGGCAGTCTTCTTCCAATGACCTTTGGCCACACACTTCCTGGTGCGTACCTTTCTTCAGGGTGTCAGACATTTGGTTCCTCCAGTGCGGACTCCGTTGCCACCTTGGGAACCTCAGTTTAGTGCTTTCGGTCCTCCAGAAGTCTCCCTTTGAGAATCTTGAGGAGATTCCCCTGCTTACGCTGTCCCAGAACGTGGCCATCACCTCTGTGTCCGAACTGGGGGCGTTATCCTGTTGTTCCCCTTACCTGGTAATTTGCCAAGATAAGGTTGAAACCTCTGATTGAAACTGCCTTGCATATGGTCTGAGCAACTAGGGTGCACCTGGCAGCTACGGAGTCTTTCAGGAAGTCAGTCTCTTTGTGCTCACGGATGGGCCTCGTAAAGGGTTGTCCGCTTCCTCTGCGACCATTTCTAGATGGATCAGACAGACAGTGATTCAGGCCTATTCCATCAAGGATCAGGTTCCTCCTGTCCCTGTTAAGACGCACTCTACTTGGTCGCTTAGTGCCTCCTGGGCTTTTGGTCCTCAGCCTTCAGGTTTGCAAGGCGGCCACTTGGTGTTGGCATCTGAGGATGCTTCATTTGGCCGCAAGGTTTTGCAGCCTGCTGTTGAGAGGACCTGATCCTCTTTGAGAGTGTATTGTTTTTTTCAGGTTGGCTCCAGTTTTGGTTGAGCTCCTGTTGCCTGGTTGGCTACTGTTAGCCTTGGGAATTTTTTTTGCTGTTCCCACCCCTCATGTTTAACACTGATTTGGGATGTCCCAACGGTTATGAAGATCTGAAGCTGTGTCCGTCAATGAACAAAAGGGAAAATTGGATTTTTGACTTACCGTAAAATCCATTTCTCTAATGTTCAGTGATGGACACAGCACCCAACCCTCTGTGGAGTTGTAATTCTTCTGACACTACTTGTAACTAAACTAAGTGTCTATAGCAGAGAGCGGGAGTATACCCTCTAGGACTGCCCATGAATGTAGCCAGTCTTTATTTCTGCCTAGTGTCCTACTCCTGTAGGGGGGAGTATGGACTCAGAGAAATGGATTTTACGGTAAGTCAAAAATCCAATTTATTGTTCTTGCCATCGGGTGAATTTGGTTGGCAATGGCCCCTCTATAAGAGGAGGTCACCCATTTATTTTCCCACAGGTTGTGGTGTGAGAATGACCGGATCTGCATGAGATTTCAACTCAAATTTTCTTAAGCTTCAGCAACTATTTTGGCTGAACATAGTCAGTTCAACTGTATGCAGTTGCTGTTCATATTAGTAGCATTTGTTCTACAGTTTAAAGGCAACATCCAGATTCACAAAACATCCAGAGGCACACTGAGCACTTTGTAGTGCTCATCGGGCACCACACCAGCATCATGGGATTCTTACTGGGAGAGGAGGTCGTCTTCAGGTGTTGGAGATAAGCTTTACAGGAGAAAAGGTAACTACTTCCTAGAACTTTTGTGATGCATTTCCCTCTGAGCCATCAGTTTTTTAGGCGGATCTGATCGAATGCCCCATTCAGCCCTATGGAGCAGTGGATGTCAGCGGTGACATGTCCGCTGACACCCACTGCCATCCGCATCCGATCCTGTCCGTGAAATCCGGATGGATGGAAACCCTATTTTCTATCCGTCCTGGGGATCAGATCGGATGAGAGCAGACAGGCGGTCTGCTCTCATCCGATTCCCCATAGAAAGCAGCAGGGCTTGGACACCTCTCTCTCCGCACACAGTGCGGAGACAGAGCTGTCATCTGCCGGCTCAGTGGGGATTGGCGGATCGATCCCCGCTGAGAAGAGTGCGGTCCGCAATGGAATGCGGACCGTGTGAAAGAGCCCCAATTTGTTTTTTTCCCCTCAATCTGCAAACTCACGATTGCCCAGGAGAAATCTGCTGCATAGAACAGTCGGACCGCCCTATTATTGGCACAGACAAAAGAAGTTAACCCATGCAGCAGGACCTGGCCGAGATTTGAACCATGTATGGGCAGGCTGAATGTACCAAAGTTGATTGATCAATTTGGGTTCAACCAGCCTGTCCAATTTTACATATTATTGCTAGAGGCTGTTTTAGCCACTAGCAATAATCACTGTGTTCTCCCGGTGGGGGCGGCTTCCCCCACCAGGAAAAACACAATGGCTCCACGGGAGGGATTCCCCCATCAACACGGACTGTGGTTGGAGGAAAGAAAATCACTCTGTCTATGGCTGGCCATTTGTGGTCTTTTCTATCTGCAACTATACTACATCTGGTGCTATGTGTAGTTAGCATCTGATAAGAAGTAATCGTTATCTTGGCCTCCAAACTTGTCAGTCTCCAACAAATAAAGTAGGCAGACTGCAAGAGCAGCTCTATTGGAACCAGGGACTAGCTGCACAGAAATATACATTTTTTCCCCTCAAAATTGTCTGTCCTTTTTTGTTTAACAAAAAAATAAAAAAAAAACCCAGTGGTGATTAAATACCACAAAGATGCTCTATCTTTTAACAAAGATGATAAACATTTAATTTGAGTACAGTGTTTTAAGACCGTGCAAGGCTGAAAAGGCAGGAAGGGGGTGAAAGTGCCCAGTATTGAGGTGGGTAAACAAAAATCCAATTTTCCCTGCTATTTACACCTTCTTCCCTGCATCGTGCCCCAAAAACACTGCTCAGTCCAACAGCTCCACTGCTCCTGGTCAGAGGTCATGTGAGTGCTTGGAAGAAACTTTTAAGGTAAATAGATAGAATATTTGTAAAGAAAAACAGCACTTTGTGCAGGGAAGGATGTTAGCTGATTATTAAATCTAGAAATTGGTATTTAAATAGGACACAAGTCCTAAGTGTTAATATTAGTTATCAGGATTGTATTCACTATTTTAGACTTTGTTTTAAACACTAAAACCCCAGTGCTGAGTACAAAGTTCTTTATGCTGAAAACTGGTGTAAGGCAAATGTCAATATTAAAGGTCGTCAGAGGGGCCAGGTAGCTACATTCCTGTTCTCTTCCTAAAGCCGTTGTATTGTACTGCATGTTTCCAAGTCCCTGACCATAAGAATTTTAGGGGAAGCTATAGTTGTTTTTTCGCTAAACATACTGCAAGTTTGTTAAAGTTAAGAAATCTCTAAAAAGCCAACAATAAAAGGGTCTTTTTAAAACTAGATTATCAGAGGGCCGGTTCCCACATTGGTTTTTTCCTGCAGTCTGCGCCCTTGTTGGAGGTTTTTCCTACACTTCCTATCAAGGTGAATCTCAGATAGCAATATTAGAGAAAGAAAGAGAGAGAGAGCGCATATTCCTAAAGTTTACATGCTTGTGTACCATATTTCATATACTTTACTACATATACAGACTTTTTCTAGTGAACACCTGTATTTCACAGCAATGACTGAATTATACTGATGTCTTCAGTAAATCAAACTTGACCAGTAGACTTGCACTAAAAGAAACAGGATGGAAATGTGTATATATATATATATATATATATATATATATATATATATATACACACAGTATCTCACAAAAGTGAGTACACGCCTCACATTTTTGTAAATATTTTATTATATCTTTTCATGTGACAACACTGAAGAAATTACACTTTGCTACAATGTAAAGTAGTTAGTATGCAGTGTAAATTTGCTGTCCCCTCAAAACAACACAAAGCCATTAATGTCTAAGCCACTGGCAACTAAAGGGAGTACACCTCTAAGTGAAAATGTCCAAAGTGAGCCCAAAGTGTCAATATTTTGTGTGGCCACCATTATTTTCCAGCCCTGCCTTAGCCCTCTTGGGCATGGAGTTCACCAGAGCATCACAGGTTGCCACTGGAGTCCTGTACCTCTCTTCCATGACATCATCACAGAGCTGATGGATGTTAGAGACCTTGCGCTCTCCCACCTTCTGTTTGAGGATGCTCAATAGGGTTTAGGTCTGGAGACATGCTCGGCCAGTCAATCACGTTTACCCTCAACGTCTTTAGCAAGGCAGTGGTCATCTTAGAGGTGTGTTTGGGGTCATTATGTTGGAATACTGCCCTGCGGCCAAGACTCCAAAGGGAGGGGATCATGCTCTGCTTCAGTATGTCACAGTACATGTTGGCATTCGTGATTCCCTCAATGAACTGAAGCTCCCCAATGCCAGCAGCACTCATGCAGCCGCAGACCATGACACTCCCACCACCATGCTTGGCTGTAAGCAAGACACACTTTTCTTTGTACTCCTCACGTGGTTGCTGCCACACACGCTTGACACCATCTGAACCAAATACATTTATCTTGGTCTCATCAAACCACAGGACATGGTTCCAGTAATCCATGTCCTTAGTCTGCTTGTCTACAGAAAACTTTTTCCCGGCTTTCTTGTGCATCATCTTTAGAAGACGCTTCCTTCTGGGACGACAGCCATAAAGACTAATTTGATGCAGTGTGTGGCGTATGGTCTGAGCCCTGACAGGCTGACCCCCACCCCATTTAACCTCAGCAGCAATGCTGGCAGCACTCATACGTCTATTTCCCAAAGACAACCTCTAGAAATAACGCTAAGAACGTGCACTCAACGCCTTTGGTCAACCATGACAGGGTCTAACGAGTAACATGACACCAGGGAGGGAAAATGGCTAATTGGGCCCAATTTTGACATTTTTACTTAGGGGTGTATTTACTGTTGTTGCCAGCAGTTTAGACATTAATGGCTGTGTGTTGAGTTATTTTGAGGGGACAGCTCATTTACACTGTTATACAAGCTGTACATTCACTACTTTACATTGTAGCTAAGTGTAATTTCTTCAGTGTTATCACATGAAAAAATATTTACAAAAATGTGAAGGGTGTACTCACTTTTGTGAGATACTGTATATTATAAAGATTGGTTTACCATTTAGGGCAATGCACACATCAATGCGGTGTTCATTCTCATAATTTGGTAACTTATGAAAAAATTAAAAAAAAAGGCTTACTACACAGGAAAAAGTATAATAGTGGTTACATACCTATAAATTAGTTTTTCTGTTATAAAACTTTGCAAATAAGTTATTTTTATTCTTCACTGGTATGTGCTATTGAGACTGCACTGATGGGCACTGATAAGTCTTTACTGATGGGCACTGATAGACACTGATTGGCACTTATAGGGCTGCAATAATAATCAGGGCACTGATTATCAGTGTAAACCATGTACTGTCAGACTTGCCGACTATCATCTCTTTCTCTGTTTGAGGAATGAAATACCAATAACCAGCAAGTCTGTTTACATGGGACCAGCTGTGATTAGATACAACTGATCACATGGTAAAGGGCCACTGTGATTGGCCCTGTACACAATCTATGATTAGCTGTATCCAAAGGACACAGCGGTCCCCCCTGCATAGACAATTCTTCCTTGAGCTCCAACACTTATTGACGTTTGTTTGGAATGGCAGAAAACAACTCGTAGCCATGGCAGTATTAAAAAAAAACCTAAACTGCTAGGAGGCCTTGGTATACCCAATATGAAAAGATATTAGAGCAGTTGTTCTTTAGTGGATTCTGAATTGGCAGTTTAATTTCTCCTTCAACATGGCATGGGTCCCCCTGGAGAAAACGTTGGCTGGCTGCAATTTATCATATAGCTCATGGGTTTCTGCGGAATATAGAGGTCTGTCAGTTTGGGTGTCCCCCTTAACTACACACACCCTTAAGGTGTAGAATAAACCGAATAGCTCTACTTTCACTAGCACCCTTGGTGTCCCCATTGGCCCCTAGTCAGAGGTTTCCCCTGGTTCCTTCTTTGAGAGAGCTTGACCTCCCTTGGCACTTGGGTGAGGGATGGGGTCATTAGCCTGGGTAAATTTACAGACAGCTGCACTCTGGTGCCTTTAGATTCCTTGTGGGAACGATATGGTCTCTCCCCCCCTGGACTTCTGGAGTTACCGCCAGCTCTGTAACTTCTTCCTTGCCCAGGGCCGTCCTTCCCAGGTTAGGACCACCTTATTGGTGTTTGAACACCTCTGGGCAGCCAGTGAACCCACAGCCTGTGCGATCTCGGTCCTGTATCAGTTGCTCCTCTCCACCACCCCCCAATCCAAACTGGGCTACATCGGATTGGGAATGTGACTTACAGAGTGGGTTCACTGAGGAGCAGCTGCTTCATCTATACCAATTGACCCACTCCAGTTTGCTAGACTTCAAAACACAAGAAAATAACTATAAACTATTGACCAGATTGTACAGAGTGCCTGTGACCCTTCTGCCTCTGATCTTTGTTGGAGGGACTGCGGCCAACGGGGCACGCTTTTGCATATATGGTGAGAATGCTCCCAGATCAGACCTTTCTGGAAGGAGATTAAGGACTGTATAAATGATATTTTGAGATTGACCTGCCTCTCCAAAGGCCCCACTCCTTGCTCCATGTCCTCACTGTCCCTTTAATAAGATTTAAACACAGCGTTCTCCCCTATCTACTTAACGCAGCTAAATGGCTAATATTGATTCATTGGAGGAGCGCCCATGTACTTATCCATGGGGACTGGATCAAGAAAGTAATGCAATTATGGAGGCAGAGGAGTGGATAGCCACATATAGGGGAGACCAGGGCTGCTTTGACTCCATTTGGGCACCTTGGAAACTATATACTGTTGGGTTACATACGTTCTCCTCTAGTTTGGATAATGCTCTCCTAGAACTAGCTGACCCCTCATTTTTGCATCTTTTCCAAGCAAACCAACAAGCCTGAACATCTGAACCTTCTTACCCTAAACACGGCTGTGACGGAAAAACCACGTGTTAGAGGAGCTTGTTTTTTTTGGGGTTTTTTCTATTTTTGTTTCCTTGGCCCTTTAAGGGGAGTCACACCCCCCCTTTTTTTTTTCTTATTTCTTTGTATCTATGTTTGTTAGAGTTTTCCGGTTTTTGACCAATGGGCATCACTCCCTCGGCTGTGACTTAGTTGGCACATTTAATGGCCAGTCATGGTAGTCAAAGTATCGCTCACTTGAGTGTACCTAAGAGTGGTTTTCTGGTAGCTAGGTAACCTATGAATGGCATTCGGCATGATTATATATGTCTCTCTAGAGTTGTTTTTCTCCTTTTGTACATTTGAAGTTATTGAGATGAACGCACTTGTTGTTTATATATTATTTTCACTGATTTTAATGTGCTCTTCTTTTTTTTTTCCTCTTGTTTTTGAAAAACTAAAATAAAGATTATACAAAGGACATGTGGGTCACAGAGCGCGCCTGATGCGCAGTTCTGGGAGGACGTACATGGATGCCCTCCCAGAACTGCAGAGCCGCACTGTAGCTGTCTTTTGGCTATAGAGCAGTCAAGAGGTGGTTAAAGAGGGTCAGGGAAATTAAACATTTTTACTTTGAAATCTGGAGTTGGGCTAAGTTGATCTGAACTGAATAAAATGAACATTTCCTATATTAGGCACCTTTCACTCAGGCATTCTGGTCATGTGCACCTGTAAACGAACCCCTAAATTAATCCTTAACCCAACCCAGAAAAAATGTTAAGTGGACCCTGTAAAGAAATATATTGGTGCAGATTATGCCAGCTGTCCTAATTCTGTCAACATTGCATAGTCGGCAGCCACAGTGCCGGTTCACACCAGTGCGGCTTCGAAGCCGGCATCCCTGCGTGACTTCATCACAACCTGCACATGACTTCTTTAACAGAAGTCAAAGCAAGTCATGATGAAGTCGCCCCAAAGTATTGCAGGAAACTTTTCCTAAGTCGGAGAGACTTGAGTTGCATTGATTAGAACTGTTTCATTGCCGTTAATAGGGTGTGACTTGTCATGCGACTTTGGCAGTTTCCTTGCTTTTTTGTGACACATTCATGTTAAATTTACAAACACAATGTAGCTGGTTTTCTATATTCTTGCAAAAAAAGCAATTTGTTTCTGTTTGGAAGAAAAAAGAAAGCATTTAGAAACTGGTAATGTAACACGGTAATAAAACTGGGTGGGTTATTTTATCCTTTTCTTGTGCCGCTGGTTATTCTCTAGATTGCTTGTTTAGTCTTTTTCACAGAAATCAGTGAGTTATTCATTAACTGCCTTGCTCGGCACTTAGCATAGGCTGTTTCTTATTTGAAGGTGCCTGGCAGGATATAAAAGGTTTGCCTTTCCATTAGACTTGGATGCCTATAAAAAAAAATACCAGAACCAAATAATTCAAACCTATTTTGACATGATGGTATGGAATGGACAATCACGCAGTATTCCATAATCAGCTGAAAAAAATATTCACTTTGAAATACTAGAAAAAGAGTAGCGTACTTTGTAAATCACATTTTTTAAACAATATCCTATATTCCACTTCCGGACTGCCCCACTGTCTATATACGTCATTACTTTGACGTTCTACCATGGTCTGCTGCCATAACCCTGGTATTTTTTTTATACAGTGGGCGATCCTCTTCCACATAAAAGGGGTCCCGGTGGCAGATTCGCCACAGGATCACTTTCATGGGCAGCGGGAGAAGTGCCAACCCGACGCTTCCAGGTCGTTTCCCTGCTTACTGGAGCTGTCGGTAGCGGCGGAAATGATCCCGTGGAGTAATAGGGGCAAGATGCCCCTGGAGGACCAGAGTGACATCAGACATCACTTCTGCCTAACTGCCTTAAAGGGCCCATCTGTTTTGTAGGCAAATGTAAAATTACAATTTTTTATTTATTTTTTGCTTTTAAGTGTAAATGTAAGAACTGAGATCTTTTTGACCCCAGATCTCGTATTAAAGAGGCCTGCTTATTTCTATTGTAAGGAATGTTTACATTCCTTGTATTCGGAATAAAAGTGATAAAAAAAAATGTAATGTAAAAAAAAAAATTTAAAGCGCCCCGTCCCTCAGTGCTTGTGCGCAGAAGCATACGTATATGCAAGTCGCACCCATGTATGTAAACAGTGTTCAGACCCACATGTGAGGTATCGCCGCGATTGTTAGAGCAAGAGCAATAGTGCTAGCATGAGACCTTCTCTGTAAAGCCTCGTACACACGTACCGATTGTCAACCGACCGTTAAGCCGTCTTTTGTCCGGTGCTGTTTTGTTGGTTGAAAAGTGCTCTAGACTGCACACGAATTTTGTCGGCCAACAACAACCAACTGCAGAAGTGATGTCATGTTCTGGTCTACATTTCGTGTGTTTTTTCTTCTCTGAGCATGCCCAGTCTTGATCATCACATTTTTGTCGGCCGAAATCTGTACTGACTGACGAACAATCGGCCGTTCTTTGTTGGCCAACAAAAATTTTAAAGCCTGCACACCAGATTTTGTTCGGCCGAAAAGTCGCAGTCGGTTGTCGGAAGCATCATACTAACAAGCCGATAATTGGCCGATCGGACGTTGGACGATTATTTATGGCCAACAATCGGTGCGTGTGTACGGGCCTTAACTCTAAACAGGTAACCTGTAAACTTCTTTAAAGCGTTGCCTGTGGAGATTTTTAAGTACCGTAGTTTGTTGCCATTTCACGAGCGTGCACAATTTTAAAGCATGACATGTTGGGTATCAATTTACTCGGCATAACATCATCTTTCCCATTATTCAACAATTTGGGCTAACTTTAATTTAAAAAAGTGTATTTTCTCCCCAAAAATTGCATTTGGAAGACAGCTGTGCAAATACTGTGTGATGTAAAGTATTGCAATGATCTCCATTTTATTCTCTAGGGTCTCTGCTAAAAAAAAAAAATATAATGTTTGGGGGTTCTAAGTCATTTTTTAGCAAAAAATACTGATTTTAACTTGTAAACAACAAATGTCAGAAATAGGCCTGGTCTTTAAGTGGTTAATGTTACTTGGTTTTTGTTTTCAGGGTTTACAGCTACACTTCTATGTTTATTGTACATGTAGTATTCATTTGCCAAATGTGCCTGCAAACCCATAAGACTGTAAATTTCACTTACCTAGCAATTCCTCTTCTGCAGACCTTCGACCAGCACATACCAGCCTCAGGAGTCAATTAAACTACATGGAAACATTCATGTGTTTACAAGCAATACCTGAGCTAATTATGTTTATAGTACAAACTTGATAACAAGAAATTAGGCAGGCCGCTTCAGAAGAAAAACCCGCCTGGAGGACTAAAGCAAATGGAATTGCTGAGGAGGTGAAATTGACACTTTCCACACTAGCCCCTGAAAAATATAGAAGGAATGTACTCTAAAGTCTGCTGTACTGTAAATTGTCCTCCCCATAGAAAAAGTATATAGTGAGGTATGAAAAGCAGAA
Source organism: Pelophylax lessonae (assembly GCF_965119305.1). NCBI lineage: Eukaryota > Metazoa > Chordata > Amphibia > Anura > Ranidae > Pelophylax > Pelophylax lessonae. The sequence goes on from NC_138768.1 coordinate 398,548,330, forward strand.
AAATCGACACAAAAGCACCCAGGACTCCATCTTAAAGTGTTACTAAACCCAGGACCATGCATTTACTATATCTGGTCTCCCACAGAACATGGAAATTCAATTATTTTGGTAAATATAAACTGCTAAATACCTTTTCTCATCAGCGGTATATAGCAGTCTTGTGACTTCTATCAGTGTCTGGTTAAAGCTTCTAGGAGGAGTTTTAACTCGCCTCTGACTGTCCTATGAGGCTGCATGACCCCTGACCCTCTGTCTGGACAGTGCTGATTGGCCCTGTGCTGATCACATGAACCCTCCCAAAAAGAAACTCTACCAATACACGTAAAACAGCATGTGCAGAGTGCTACCAAAGGTTCTGTTCTATCAGGAGATGGATTGGGGACTGTGGAAGAAGGGGAGGATCACAGAAGACAGAATTAAGCAGTCTTTTTACACAATGCAGAGGATTAACCCCTTAGGTTCCACAGTGAGTATAACAAGCATGCTTTACTGCATATACAGACTGATTTTACTGTTATGGCTTTGGTAAGATTTTAAGAGACGATACCAGTACATCTTTATGTTTTCATAAGACTTTATGTTCATTTGATGTATTTCATGCATGGTATGCGCCTGTAAAATCTTCCCTTGTGTAGACATCCAAAATCCCTGAGACTGCTGCTGGAAGCCACTGTCTTGGATGTAATTTCAGCCGCCCCAGCAGACTGAGAGATGTCACTCAAGTGACATTCTACAGCATTGATCCTCAAACTACGGCCCTCCAGCTGTTGCAGAACTACACATCCCATGAGGCATTGTAAAACTCTGACATTCACAGATATGACTAGGCATGATGGGAATTGTAGTTCCTGAATAAACTGGAGGGCCAAAGTTTGAAGACCAAAAAAGAACAATATCTCTCCTGCGCTCGAGTGGTATGCGGGAAGGTTAATGTTCTAGGCGGTTTTATGTCACAAATGAAGTGGTCTTGCTGCCCCCCTCAGGACCAAGGGTATCCAAAAGGCACTACAAGAAAACAAGGGTAGCGTACAATATACTCACAAACGTAGCATATGAACAAGCATATAGGAAATGGGCACCGCTCGCTTCCAGGACACTTCTCTACTGCTGGATAGCGTGATGGCGTCCTCAAAACCTGATGTGGCCTATGCGTTTCGAGCAAGGACCCTCTTCCTCAGAGCCAAAATCGCCACTCAGTCCTCCCTCGAAACGCGTAGGCCACATCAGGTTTTGAGGACGCCATCATGCTATCCAGCAGTAGAGAAGTGTCCTGGAAGCGAGCGGTGCCCATTTCCTATATGCTTGTTCATATGCTACGTTTGTGAGTATATCGTACGCTACCCTTCTTTGATTTTGATAAACTTTTAAGTGGTAATGCACAAGGTCGGTGCGCCCTTCTCTTGTTGTTTTCAAAGTTTGAAGACCCCTGTTCTACAGTATTCCCATTTACTTCTCTAGCAAATACATAAGGCTGAGTTCATACATATGCGAATTGGATGTGGGTTTCTCCGCATCCAATTCGCATGACAGGCAAGAGTGAACGGCTCTCAATGGAGCCAATTCACACATGTCTGGGGCGGCCGCGGTCCGGATTGAAAAAGTGTCCGGTATGTCTTCTGGTCCGATTCAGGTGCGAATTCAGGCTAAAATTCAAACCTGACTCACACCTGAACCAGTGAACAAGGGCGCACCGGACCCCAGGGCACGAGCCCGCGGCCGGAAATGTGTGAACCCGGCATAACAGATTATGTAGAGGGGACAATGTACTTAGGCCAGTAGAGTGACAGACTAGTCAGTTAGACACCCCCCTAAGAGCAGAGGGCTATAATGTGCAAGGAGGTTGGGCTGTGAAAGGGAATTGACTCTTCCTGAAGAAGTCAAATTTTCTGGTAGGTTCAGAGACACATTGGGGTGATTTACTGTAACTGGAGCAGTCAGAATCTGGTGCAGCTGTGCATAGTAACCAATCAGCTTCTAGGTTTTATTGTCAAAGATTAATTGTTCAAGCTGAGGTTCCTAATAGATGAAAACCTCAGCAATAGCATGCAATGCCAAGCTGCTGCAAGCAAAGCCAACTGAATATTAGCATGCATAAAAAAGGGTATATACTCAAGAGATAAAATGATAATTCTCCCTCTCTCCAAGACTCAGGTCTTGGCTGCATCTGGAGTATGCCCTCCAGTTCTGGGCACAGGTCTTCAGGAAGGATGTGCTGGAACTGGAGAAAGTCCAGAGGAAGGCAACAAAGCTAGTAAAGGGATTTGAGGGCCTCTGTTATGAGGAACAACTACAAGCATTAAATATATTCTCTCTGGAGAGGAGACACTTGCGAAGACATATGATAGTGATATAATGACCTTAATGGTGATGATTCTAGCGTAGGGAAATTACTTTTCAGTGGGAAGGAATTTTTAAAAGACGCAGCTATTCATTGAAACTGGAAGAGAAGTGGTTTAACCTTAAACTGCATAGAGGGTTCCTTACTGTTAGAGCAGGAAGGATGTGAAACTCCCTTCCACAAGCAGCAGAGAGTGTCAATAGTTTCAAAAAACTTTCAGATGGGTATCATAATGATTGCAACATATGGGGATATGGGATTTTTTATTGGTATAAACTCACAGACCACAGGTTGAACTGAATGGACTGGTGCCTTTATTCAAGGTTACCAACTATGTAACTATATGAAGTTAGAAGCTGATTGGTTACTATGCACAGCTGCACCAGATTCTGTGTGCACCAGTTACAGTAAACCTCCCCCATTGTAAATGAATAAAAATTTGTTTATATAATGTAGTTATGAAAAGCCATTTTTGAAGTTGGTGACAAGGTCTATTTAAAGTGGTTGTAAAGTGCCTAATTACTAGAATCCCCTCTGCAATATGAAGCTATGTTGCACAGTCTCTTTGTTTTATGACAAATAAAAAACACAAAAAACACCGACCTAGCGCATTATCCTCAATATTGTCTTTATTGTAAAAACATAAAAATGGCTACTCACAAACACAGGTGAAAATCGATCATATCGAACTCAAGAACTTGAGTATCAGGAGTAGTCCATACGATTGTCCATTGTCCTATTTGGATGACGGCTGATGCGTTCTTCAGAGCCACTCTTTGTTTTATGATAATTATGCCGCACAAAACCTTATTTCACAGTGCCACTGTGCAGTCACATGACGTTCCACCACTCTTCTTCCCCAATCTGATGACTACAGTGGGAGGACTGAAATTTCCCTCTGATGTCAGCCTGGAGGAGAGGAAGACAGCAGCAGGTGGTCACATGACCGCTCAGCTGCGCTCTGAAATAAGGTACTGAGCTGCATCATTTTTATAAAGACACTGTGCAACATAGCTTCATATAACAGAGGAACTTCTAGTTATTAGGCACAGTTACTTTACACAGAATAGCGTGGGGGGGGGGGTCTGGGAGAAAATCGGCACTGACTCAATAGCTGACAGGAAGGGAGGGAGGGGGAGAGACTGCGGGCTGAAGGAGGCACATAAACTGACCACAGTATCAGAGATCAGTGGCCATGATTATCGTGGTCAGCACACACAGGGAGACACAGGAACAGGTAGGATCAACCAGGTATTTTACAGCATAGAGTGGGACAAATAACTCAGCACAAGCACTATCCTGTATATCGTGCTTTAAAGGAACAGGATGTTTTTTTTTTTCTTTTTTTTTTTAGGATTAAGACAGATGCAGGCTTACCAATTGATACCAACCCATCCTCCACACCCCTTCTAAAGTATAATGGATGAATTCCTTATTTACCTCTTTTGTACCGCCATGAACCAGTGTTTATAGTACATCTTCATTAATTAAATGCTCATGTCTGCACACTAAGTCCCCTACTGACCTGCATAGTGCGTGCCAAGGCTGGAGATCCTCAGATTCCTAACTTATCAATAAATGTTAAAATACCTTCTAATCCCTTCCATTCTATCCTCACCTTATCTAGGGATGAACTGAACATAGGGTTTTCGAATATGACTGTTTCCTTTTGTAAATAGTTGTTAAGAAAGCAGTGGGTCTTGCACAACTATATTCTCGTCCACATAAGCAAAGGGATGGAGATAAGGGGTGACATCATTGCCTTATTATGGCCATGTTATTGCCCACAATGGGCAATTGTGTCTCCACGATGCCTAACCCTTACCTTATATTGCCGTTGACTGCTCGGGAAGTGGCTCGGGAATGCAGTTGACTGCATTCAGTGAGTGGCGTCGTTGTGTTCAGTAGACGGGGCTTTTTCTTTAGATGCGTACTGTATATGTTATTTGACAAGGTCTGAGGCAAATTTAATCTGTTTTAGTGCTCCAGCTTTGGATCTCCCTGGTGCACCCATGATAAAAGTATGGACATCAAAGTATCTAACATGTGGAGCCCTAAATGCCCAGTATATGGTGCGATATACTATGAGGTTACATACTGTCCTGCCATGATCGCAGTGAGTGAACAGGAGGTCCTGTGGAACCAGCTTATACTTGTGTAGCAAGGTTTCAAGGCCTATGGCCTGGTGTGGGTCTGCCATTAGTACCGGAATCCTCTCCAGCCTCTGTGAGCTGAGTCCCCAGGTGTGACAACTGAAGCAGTGACAACTCCGGCATCTTTGTTTGTAGTTTTTATTATTAATTAAGGGGATGGGAGAAGGGAATGAGTGGGATACTCCTTTCGGCTTGAACTAATTACAATTGGGACTTCGATCCTGAAAATGCCCGTTGGCGCTTCCTTGACGCCAGCCGGCGCTAGCCAACGCTCACTGACTCTGAGAACACTCTGTATAACAGATGAAGTGTTGAATCCCCGACCTGTAGTCCAGTAGATCCAAGACTGAGAACTGTAGTACTCCTGACACTGTTTCACTGTGTAAGTCTCTGAATACTTTCCCCCGCCTGGCACAGGCTGAGGTAGTATTTTGTAGATCTCTGAATATCTAACACTGTAACTGGCACACGCAATACAATTCAGGGCCCAGACTGCAGGTGCCCCCTTTACTCCTTGAACTCTTCAGGGTCCACTGACTATATACCCCCTCTACAACTTCAGGGTCCTCAACCTAAGTACCCCCTTTACAGCTAGCTGACACTGGATCCCAGAACCTCTTCCGGAGTGGTCCCCTCTGACTCTAGGCAGACCCCCAGGGGCAATCCGCAGTACTCACGACCTGGGTAGGCTTTCCTGGGACTGGACCCCTCTCTCTCTCTCCGCAGGCTCTCGGCACACCGGATCCCCACAGCTCAACTCAGCACTCTCTGGACACTCGGGCAACACCCCAAGATATCTACCTTCCTCAGACAGGAGGAGAGACAGCCGCACTCTCCTTCCTGGGACTCTGCTCCTGCCAAAGACACCTTGCCACGCACTTCCCCCCAAACTTATCTCCACTCCCAGAATCCCTTACAGCATAATCTCCCTTCTGGGGTAGTTACAAGCTGGGATGTGTCCCCTGATTGGGCTTCCCACACTGCCCTATGAGAACCCTCTCACAGCACCCAGTGGGGATACTTCTCCCCTCAGCAGGCACATCTGGAAGCCCTGACACCCTGACTAGATAAATCACAGCCCTGCTATTAGGCAGACAAGGCCCACTATAGTTTTACCTAGCACCTATTTGTAGGGTGCTACACTTGCAAAAGCTTTTTTTTACTTCTCTGTAATGGGGGGGTCATTATTATCTGGTAAGTTCCCACCTTGTCCTCACTGTGGTGACTCACTGGGATTTACTGGGATACATAAGTTTGCCCCTTGTGGGATTCACCTTTGCATCGTGTGAATAGATTACCAATCACCTGGGATTTTTTACCTTGTAGTGGACTTTACACTCACTCGCGTTTATCTAAGCAATTAAGAAGGTTTTACATTTAGCATGGACTTTTATTTATTTTTTTGTAAGTGTGTTAAACTAAATTTGTGGCGCACTTCCTCTGCCCAGGCAGCCTAAGTTTAAAGTACAGCCTCCCATTGGAAGGAATGGCTGTGCGCTGCTGTACTCTTACTGTATATACAGTGGTGCCATTGTAAAAATGAGTACAGTGTATGAGTGTATGCAAATAAAATTGAAAGTTGACAGCCTTTTATTGTCAACATTAAGGCTAGGTTCACACTGTGCGGGGTGTTTGCTGGTGCTGGAATCAAAGCTGTTTCCACAGCCAAAAGGCGCTGCTCTATAAAGACACGCAGGGCTGCCATTCATTTTTAATGGCACCCCCCAACCCCCCACACATCTCAAACCATAGCGCATTTGTGTGTGCTGGAACAGCAAGGAAATTGCATAGTGTCCGCGCAAACACAGGCTGCAAACCTGCACAAGTGTGAACCCAGGGCAGTGATGGGTAACCCCAGATGTTTTGGAACTACATTTCCCATGATGCTCATGCACTCTGCAGTGTAGGAGAGCATCATGGGAAATGTAAAACATCTGAGATGCCAAGGCTCGCCATCACTGACGTAGGGTAAGCAGTTACACAGTAGCTCCAGATATCGAAGAGGGTTTGCTTTAGAGCTCTTTTATTGCTTGTTAAGAATATATAAATATTCTAAAGAGGAAATAAACCAAAGTTTTTTCTTTTTTTATGACCCGCAAAGTAAAGGCATAATGTGCTAGTATGTGAAACTTACCTGCAAACGAAGCCCTTCTTGTCATGGCTGGAGGCCGCATCCATTGTCACCCGTCTTTCTTCTGGGTCCACAGACTCCAGCTGTGTAACTGATCAGAGTCGCGTGATGTCACTCCCTCGCAAGAAACGGCACGGGTGGCCAATCCTTAACAGCACGTGCAATGATGACGTCACCTGCTGCATATACAGTAAATATCTCATAAATGGTGCATATTCGGAGATATTTACAGTACCTATAGGTAAGCCTTATTATAGGCTTACCCATCGGTACAAACGATAGATGGAAGTTTACTTCCTCCCTAAAGCTGAGTACCAGGAATAGCAAATGTTGTTTAAACACAAGAGGCTTGTGTATTCGTGGTGCCTTTTGTGTACAAGGTGTAATACTTCCAGATCTGAGCAGTAATCCAGCATGAAACTTTGCCTCTTTTGAGGAGTTTCCTGTCATAAAGACCAGTCTCTTTCTCCTTGTGCAGGATGACTGGTCTTGTATCTGCCTCCCTGCAGCTTTCTACAGACAGTCTGTAGTGGGTGGATGTTTTGTGCCCATAGTTCAGTTTTAATGTCCATAGCCTGGAATCAGGTGCATTTTAGAGCGTAACTCCAGTTTTGTTGAGAAAAAAAACATTCCCCTCTGGGTGATATATGTACATTGCAAGGATTTTAACAAACTTTGTTGCAGAGTCCTACCTTTTGTTATTCTGAAGAAATCCATGTGTGTCTGTGTCCATGTGGGAAATTGTATCTAATGGGAGTGGTTTCATAATTATCAATCAGTTGTGCACCTGCAGGGCTCTAATGAGGAAAGCTGTTGAGTCTGCATCCCTTTAGACATGATTTCCTATTGGAAGTATCTCACCAAACATGACATTTTTGTTGCAGGGGGTACCTGAAATCTGACTTGTATCTTAGGGCAAACTTCTGGGAAATTCAGCGAGCCAATCACACAAGCAGGAAATTATGTTTCTGAGTGGCGTTCTGTACACAATCTGTGTAGAGAAAACCTCCAGGTAGCCATATTGCATTGCATTTTACAGAAAATTACAGAGCTGCAGATTGAAAAGATGTGGATGTGGTGTATCTGTAGTTTGCAAAAGCATTTCATACAGTTCCCTACAAACGCTTACTGTACAAACTAAGGTATGTAGGTATGGACCATAGAGTAAGAATCTGGATAGAAAACTGGCTCCAGGGGCGAGCCCAGAGGGTGGTGATAAATGGGGATTGGTCGGGTGTGGAAAGTGGGGTCCCCCAAGGATCTGTCCAGGGATCAATCCTGTTTAACTTATTCATAAACGATCTGGAGGATGGGATAACCAGCACAATCTAAGTATCTGCAAACAATACGAATACTAATACCTTGCAGGGCAATATCTTCTTCACAGGACATGGAAACCTTACAAGAAGACCTGAACAAAATAATGGGGTGGGCATCTACATGGCAAATGAGGCTTAATGTTGAAAAATGTAAGGTAATGCACTTGGTTGCCAGAAATACGAATGCAAGTTACACGCTAGGGGGGGGGGCCTTTGGGGGAGTCTAAGATGGAAAAGGACCTGGGGGTCCTAGTAGACAACAAGCTCAGCAATGGCATGCAATGCCAAGCTGCTGCAAGCAAAGCCAACAGAATATAGGCAAGGCATAAAAAGGGGATTCACTCCACAGATAAAACTATTATTTTCCCACTCTACAAGACTCTGGCCCTGCTGCATCTGGAGTATTCTGTCCAGTTCTGGGCACCGGTCCTCAGGAAGGATGTGCTGGAACTGGAGAGAGCCCAGAGAAGGGCAACAAAGAAAATTAGGGGAATGGAGGACATCAACTATGAGGAAAGACTACAAGCATTGAACTTATTCTCTCTGGGGAAGAGACGCTTGGGAGGGGATATGATATCAATGTACAAATACTGTACTGGCGACCCTAGCATAGGGAACAAACTTTTCAGCAAAAGGGAATTTAAAAAGACACACGGCCATTCACTAAAATTAGTAGGGAGGAGGTTTAACCTTAAACTGCGTAAAGGGTTCTTCACTGTCAGAGCAGCAAGGATGTGGAATTCTCTTCCACAAGCAGTGGTATCTGCAGGGAGCATCGATAGTTTAAAAAAACGACTAGATGGGCACCTTAAAGACCACAATATACAGGGTTTTTCAATTTACTGTTAACTGCAAACACACACACACACTAATCATAGGTTGAACTGGTGTCTTTTTTCGACCTCACCTACTATGTAACTGGGTCATTTTTAATAACATTCAATTACAATCTGACTTGTGTTACATAGTTACATAGTTACATAGTAGGTGAGGTTGAATAAAGACAATAGTCCATCCAGTTCAACCTGTGTAGGTGTGTGTGACTGTAATCATCTAACATAGCCCTCAATCTCCTGATCCTTGAGATGTAAGTCTAAGAGTCTTTTGAAAGTCACCATACTACCCGCAGAAACCACCTCTTGTGGTAGACAATTCCACAATCTTGTAGCCCTAACAGTAAAGAACCCCCCACGTTGCCTGAGGTTAAAACGCTTCTCCTCTAATCGCATTGTATGTCCTCGAGTCCTCATGCAATTCCTTCTAATGAACAGCTTTTCTTCTAAGCTGAGATCCCCATTAAGATATTTATAAATTGCTATCATGTCCCCTCTCAGACGTCTTTTCTCCAGGGAAAATAAATCGAGCGATTGCAGCCGCTCTTCATAGGTAAGGTCCTCCAACCCCCTAATTAGTTTAGTTGCCCTTCTCTGGACTTTCTCCAGCTCCAACACATCCCTCCTGAGGACTGGCGACCAGAACTGGACAGAATACTCCAGATGCGGTCGGACCAGAGTTTTATAAAGTGGAAGGATTATAGTCTTATCTCTGGAATACATCCCTTTCTTTATGCATGCTAATATTCTGTTGGCTTTGGAAGCTGCCGCTTGGCATTGCATGCTGTTGCCTAATCTATCATCAATTGCAATTGTATACGCTATATTATTTTTTCTTTCTTCCCTTTAAGCATCTCTGTCATTTCCCCAGTGTGTATCGGTCATTGTAAAGAGGTTTTGCCAAAACATGGTTGCCACATCTAGTGCTGCTTTCTGGTTTCTAAATTGCCTTCATTATTTAAATCCCCACTTGCGCTTGATCTCTGGCTACATCCTTTGTTCCTCATTGCTGCAGTGGCAGTGGTTTAAGCACAGGAAGAAACCTCACCATCTGTTTTTCTCAGGAAGAAAATTGCCACTCTATGACAAGCTAGGGATGGGTATAAGGTTGTACATTTCTGGAAAATGATTCATTTGGATATCAGAGATATGATCCTGTAAGCTTATAAAGACCTTTCAATCTTTTAAAGGTGGATATTATGTCTGAGGAGCAAGCCTCAAAACCTCCACTTTTACCTCTATTAGCCATATAAGCCTCTTCCCTGTGCCCCTTGTATTCACTATGCTACTGAGGGCTTTCCTTCTTGAATTTTGGTGCTAAATTCCAACCCTTGGTGAGCTTACCCAACCTTTGCCTCCTTAGTTGCCAAAGGATGTGTTTATTGGACAGGGGTGGGTGGGTTTAGTAATAGGTGAAACAAGGATCAGATGGGCACACCAAACTAAAGTGAACAAAGTTCTAGCTGTCATATGCAATATCGGCTTTCTCAGCTGCTCTCACATTGTACAGTTCCCTTTAGATTGACAAACAACTATGTAGTGTCAAGACCTGCCTACATAACCTGCTCAGTTATTATCAAATCAGGTAGGCAGTTCTGCTACAACTAGTTTGTAACATTGTAAGCATTTTACCTTTATTTTTATTTTTTTTACATTTCTGGAAAAAATGGCATCCCCCCCCCCCCCCGCCTCTTTATGACTGACCAGGATATTGTTTGTGATATGGCACTGCATTACTTTAACTGACAATTGCACCATCATGTGATGCTGTACCCAAATAAAACGTATGTCCTTTTTTTTCTTTTGGTGGTATTTGCTCACCTTTTTTTTTTTGGGGGCTATAAACAATTTTGAAAAAAAAACAAACAAAACGTATTACTTTCAGCTATAAAACATATCTTATAAAAAAAAAGGGCTCTTTCACACGGCCGCTCCGCTGCTTTTGTCCGCTGCGGGACTTTTTTTTTTTTTCACGGAGCGGATGACATTTGTGTCATCCGCTCCGTATGCCCGCATATCATCATATCCGTTTGCGGATGATATGCGGACATAATGTAAGTCTATGGCATTGCGGATGTCAGCGGATGACACCGTGACATCCGATTTTCCTTCCTTCCCGTTTTTTGAACGGATGAAAAAATAGGGTCCTGTTCCATTCCAAAAAACGGAACAGAACTGAAAGGAGGAAAATCGGATGTCAGCGGATGGTATTCCGCTGACATCCGCAATGCCATTGACTTGCATTATGCCTGCAAATCATCCGCAAAAAAATAGGATGATTTGCGGACAAGCGGAGCGGCCGTGTGAAAGAGCCCAAAATCTAATTTCTTCATCATTTTAGGCCAATATGTAGTCTGCTACATATATTTGGTAAAATAAATCCCAATCGTATATTGATTGGTTTGCGCAAAAGTTATAGCGTCTACAAACTATGGGATAGATTTATGGAATTTTTCTTTACTTTTATTTTTTTACTAGTAATGGTGGCGATCAGTGACATATAGCGGAACTGTAATATTGCGGTGGACAAATCGGACACTAAGTGACACTTTTTGGAGACCGGTGACACTAATAGAGTGATCAGTGCTAAAAATATGCACTGTCACTGTACTAATGACACTGGCTGGGAAGGGGTCACCTTTAGGGGCGATCAAAGGTTTAATTGTGTTCCCAGGGAGTGCTTACTAACTGTTTGGGGGTGCCTGTACTGTAGGAAGGCAGAGATCTGTGTTCCTGCTTCATAGAAACACAGGATCACAGCGTTCCCTTGTCACGGAACGGCAATCTGCCTTGTTTACATAGGCAGATCGCTGTTCTGCCTGTCTCCCAAATGATCGGCGGGTCTCGGCGGACATTGCGTCCACAGGACCCACTGTTTGGCTCCTACTGTGTTCAATCACAGTGGAAGCAGGTTGCCAAGTACGTGATTCTGCACAAGGGAGCCGCTTTGCCATTGTATATGTACAGTATACGGTTGGAAAGCGGTTAAATACATTTTCTTTTTTTAAATAATACATATTTATATTTACCATTCTTCTTTTGGGCCTTTTAGACTCCTTTGTATGTTTTCTAGATACTCGTTCTGCTTCTTTGATGTAAAGACTGTTGTTCACAGCTATGTAAACACGCAAACAGGTCAGAACAATGACTAATGCCTAATACAAACGGAGAATATCAAACAAATGATCATCCGTTTTTTTTGTTTTTTAACTGAGTTTATTGAGGATAGACCATAAATGAACATGCATTCACAAAAGCGGCACATTATTCATAAATGTAGACAGGTGATATTCTACACAAAATCAACAAACGTGGTACGAACTTTTGGAAAATAATCAGGCAAACAACAAACAGACCCAAATTAGTGTACCTTTGGAGAAATATCCTGCATCATACAAGGAAGGAACTCATCTGTTTACAGTATCTCACAAAAGTGAGTACACCCCTCACATTTTTGTAAATATTTTATTCTATCTTTTCATGTGACAACACTGAAGAAATGACACTTTGCTGCAATGTAAAGTAGTGAGTGTACAGCTTGTATAACAGTGTACATTTTTTGTCACCTCAAAATAACTTAACACACAGCCATTAATGTCTAAACCGCTGGCAACCAAAGTGAGTACACCCCTAAGTGGAAATGTCCAAATTGGGCCCAAAGTGTCAATAGTTTGTGCGGCCACCATTATTTTCCAGCACTGCCTTAACCCTCTTGGGCATGGAGTTCACCGGAGCTTCACAGGTTGCCACTCGAGTCCTCTTCCACTCCTCCATGACGACATCACGGAACTGGTGGATGTTAGAGACCTTCCGCTCCTCCACCTTCCGTTTGAGGATGTCCCATAGCTGCTCAATATGGTTTAGGTCTGGAGACATGCTTGGCCAGTCCATCACCTTTACCCTCAGCTTCTTTAGCAAAGCAGTGGTCATCTTGGAGGTGTGTTTGGCGTCGTTATCATGTTGGAATACTGCCCTCTGGCCCAAAGGGGATCATGCTTTGCTTCAGTATATCACAGTACACGTTGACATTTATTGTTCCCTTAATGTACTATAGCTCCCCAGTGCTGGCAGCACTCATGCAGCCCTAGATCATGATACTCCCACCACCATGCTTGACTGTAGGCAAGACACACTTGTCTTTGTACTCCTCACCTGGTTGTCGCCACAAACACTTGACACCATCTGAACCAAATAAGTTTATCTTGGTCTCATCAGACCACAGGACATGGTTCCAGTAATCCATGTCCTTAGTCTAATGGTCTTCAGCAAACTGTTTGCAGGCTTTCTTGTGCATCATCTTTAGAAGAGGCTTCCTTCTAGAATGACAGCCATGCAGACCAATTTGATGCAGTGCGCGGCGTATGGTCTGAGCACTGACAGGCTGACCCCCCACCCCTTCAACTTCTGCAGCAATGCTGGCAGCACTCATACATTTATTTCCCAAAGACAATCTCTGGATATGATGATGAGCACGTGTACTCAACTTCTTTGGTAGACCATGGCGAGGCCTGTTCTGATTGGAACCTGTCCTGTTAAACTGCTGTATGGTCTTGGCCACCATGCTGAAGCTCAGTTTCAGGGTCTTTGCAATCTTCTTATAGCCTAGGCCATCTTTATGTAGCGCAACAATTATTTTTTTCAGATCCTCAGAGAGTTCTTTGCCATGAGGTGCCATGTTGAACTTCCAGTGACCAGTATGAAAGAGTGAAAGCGATAATACCAAATTTAACACACCTGCTCCCCATTCACACCTGAGACCTTGTAACACTAACGAGTCGCATGACACGGGGAGGTTAAAATGGCTAATTGGGTCCAATTTGGACATTTTCACTTAGGGTTGTACTCACTTTTGTTGCCAGCAATTTAAACATTAATGGCTGTGTGTTGAGTTATTTTGAGGGGACAGAAAATGTACACTGTTATACAAGCTGTACACTCACTACTTTACATTGTAGCAAAGTGTCATTTCTTCAGTGTTGTCACATGAAAAGATATAATAAAATATTTACAAGAATGTGAAGGGTGTACTCACTTTTGTGAGATACTGTATTTTTTTGGTTGCTAGTCTCATATGGAAAACCAATAGGATACTAAAGCTACAAAAATTCTCATACAACAGAATACAACTTTGGAAGTGTAATAATATATTGTATTGTAATGTATTCTTTTGTTTCTGAGCATACATGGTCTTGGTCACACAATTTTTTTCCTACAAATACCATACTAATTACTGGAAAATTGTTTGTTCTGGTATTGTATGAGAAAATTTTCTTGCTTGCCCCTTCAGATATTTTTGCATGAACTGTCTTAATCGGCTTTTGAAAGCTGTTTACTAATGATCAGATTATCAGACAATTGCGCCGAAAGCTGTATTTTTGGTCCTATTTTCTCATCATGTGTAATAGGCATTATTGTACTGACTCATGCATCATCAGAGTACTCAGTCTGAAGATTCAATTAAACAAACTACACCCCCAAAGCAGGCATTATTAGCCGTGTTGTCTCTTTAGGCAACCTTTAGTTTTCTTGTAATCGTTTGTCGTGTATTGTTAAATAAATCCTACACTAAAAAAAAAAAAGAAAATCAAGTAACCCAAGGCAATTGACAGCCTCTCCTTAAAGTTGATCTCTATGCAAGTATAAAAAAGACCTGACTGGATGCTCTTGGAAACAGTTGCACCACTTTAAACAGCTTGCTTACTGGGCACTTATACCCCCTTCCTGACCAGTCCAATTTACAGCTTTCAGCCTGTCACACTTTGAATGACACTTGCGCGGTCATGCAACACTGTACCCAAACAAAATTGTCATTTTTTTCACACTAATAGAGCTTTCTTTTGGTTGTATTTAATTACCACTGGGTTTTAACTTTTTGCTAAACAAAAACAGACTTAAAATTTTGAAGGAAAAAAAAAAAGAACATTTTTTTTTCATAGTTTGTGATAACATTTAGCAAACAGGTAATTTTTCTCCTTCACTGATGTGCTGATGTGCGCTGATGAGGCTGCACTGATGGGCACTGATAGGCTGCACTGATGAGGTGACACTCATGAGGCTGCACTGATGGGCACTGATGAGGAATCACTGATGAGGCTGCCCTGATAGGTCGCACTGATAGGTGACATTGATGAGCACTATTATGGCGCTTTTCCACTGCATGGAACCGTACCGGTTCGGCACGCTTTTGTGCTTTTCCACTGCTGGTACCGCATGGTATAGGGTCGGAACGGTTCGGTACGGTACGGTATAGATTTGCTTTTCCACTGCATGGAACCGAACGGTACGGTACGGCTCTGAAAAAAACAGTACCTACTCGATTGTGGTTCCAACAGGTACCAAACTGGTACCATATCCCACAATCCTTTGCATGCAGTCACTACTAGCCACTGATTGGTCAGAGAATCCCACCCACCCCGTTGTTATCCCACCCACTTAACTTTAGTACTACTTTAGTGGAAAAGCAAACCTATACCGTACCGTACCGAACCGTTCCGACACTATACCATGCGGTACCAGCAGTGGAAAAGCAAACCGGGCCAAGCAGGGCAGAGTAGAGCCGAGCTGGTACGAGCCGGTACTTGCAGTGGAAAAGTGCCATTAGGTGGCACTGATGGGCACTGGTAGGTGACACTGATTATGATTAACTGATTGGTACTGATAGGTGGCACTGACAGCACTGGTGGGCACTGATAGGTGGCACTAGATGGCACAGATTGGGCTGATGTCCCTGTAACAGAATCCGGTTACCAGCTTTCTTCTTTTCTCCTCACATTGATCGTGAGGGGGAAAATAAGCTGATAACTGGCTTCTGTTTACTTCATGTGATCAGCTGTCAGCCAATGATTGGCCCCTTTACCCTGTTCTGTGATCAGCCGAGTCCAAAGGACTCGACAATCACAGAGTGTGCCACCCATGTGCCGCAGGAGGCATGCGAGCAGCGTGATCATGGGAGGACGTCTATAGATGCCCTCCCTGCACTGGAAGCAGTTGCTGTAGCTGTCTTTTGACTATAGAGCAGGCTAAAAGTGGTTAAATCATGCAAGATTCCTTGCTTCACATTTCTACTCTACATATTACTATTCGTTCATAAGACAAGCTATGAAAAGAAACAGCTGCGCACGGAGGCAAAGGCTTCACCCATTGATAAATATATAGTATCTGTGCTATACAAATTCAATTGGCCCCTTAAGTAGAAAAATTCATCTCCTTGCTCAGCAAGACAGAACTAAACGGTAGAGCAGGCAGCAGCCATCACATGCAAGAGCACCAGCCCAGTACTGGCTGTAATTGACTCAAAACACTGCAGAGCGTAGAAGGCAGCCGTTCCAGGCTACTGAAGCGCATAATAGGTTTTGGTTAGGATCAACATCATCTTAGACTACGGGACAACAGACACTTTATCCACTAGAAAGCGGATCAGCTGGGTGCCTGTATTATTATTTTTACTCTGCGTTGTCTCAGGTGCTCTCAGCTTGTTTGTTTTCTCTGGAGATATAGGCAAACATTGTAGTACAACAAAATGTTGCAGCTGTTATGAAGCTATTATTACGTTAGAACTCCTAATGCTACATGATGTCTGCTCCAGTTAGCCTGTTCAGCCAAGTGTCCAAAGACATTAATGCAAGGAAAAAAAAAAAACATTGGTTCAGAAGTTACTCTGAATCTCAGTTCTTTTTCAAAGAAAATAAGCCCTTTGAGGTACTCAAGCCAGGGGTGTCAAGGTGCTAGGAAACCAGACCACACAGGAATGCAGGTAAAATAAAGCAGTTTATTGAAGTAAACAACAACAAACACACAGCAAGAGCGAGGAAGCGAGATCAAGAACAAGCCGGGGTCAAGTCCAGAAGCGGGTAGTCATCCAAGCCCGGGGTCGAGTCCAAAAGCGGGTAGTCTTGATGATGCCGGGTGGTCTGCCGAAGCCGGGTTGAGAGTCGGGAGAGTCGTGAGCCAAGCCAGGTCATACACAGAGGAACACGGAGAACAGAAGACTACTAGCAGAGATGCACCTTGGAGCACAAACACAAGGGCAAGGACTGCAATTCATCAGGTGATAAGTATAGTCAGGTGTGCAGCATCATCACTGTGCGACACCCAGGCAGCAGGCAAGTGATGATGCAATCAGAGTTTATAAGCAGCCGCAGCAGTCTGCACATGTCCAAGATGGCTACCAACAGGATGGCAAGGTAAGACCTTGACAGAACCATCCTCTAAACAGCCCCTCCTCTGCCAAGCAAAAAACGGTTTCTAAAGAAGGCGAGCCTGGAAAGGGCGGAGAAGGGTGGGAGCATAAACATCAGCAGAGGGAACCCAGGAGCGCTCCTCTGGACCATAACCCTTCCAGTGCACCAGGTATTGAACTTAAACTCAGGACAGACAAGAATCCAAGATGCTGCTAGCCTCATACTCCTTGTTGGAGGCAACATGTAGTTGTACGTCTTCTGTTATCAGATGTTTCTGGATGATTGAAACCTGACCACACCTGGCCTGGAATGCAAAGTACCCAACGGGACATTCCTGACAAGGAGTCATAAATGGGAATTCATATCCTCACAGGATGTTCTCGCATAGGCCTCCTGTTGTGCGGTATGGGTGTAGAGGAGCCTCAGATAAGATCTCCTGGGGAGGTTATACCAACATCAAAGGCCAGCTGTTACTGGAAGATGACCCAGGTCAAAAACAGTGATTCATGGACAGATGGCGCCCCTAGTCAAATAATAGAACATGCTTCCTGGAAAGATGAGATGCTTCCTGTTGATTAGGAAGGGGGCATCTTATGAGCTGTCATTGGACAAGCAGACAGTGGGTGTTTATGTGGGTTTTTATGTGGGTGGTGTCTGGGTGGACTTTTGAAAGCAATTACCAGCTAGAATTCTGTCTTTTGGCTGTTGACTCTCTTGGCTGTTGGCTACCATGGCTCGTGTGCTGCTCCTTTCTGTCTTTCTATGTGTGCTTCAGACCAGCTGAAGGATATCAAACTTCAAGGACAGATTTGTAAAGTATTATCTGTGATTTTTTTGTCTTATATGCTCTGTAATATTCTTTTAGTGTTTTATGTTAGTATTTCTACTTTCTTTATAATAAATTAGATCCTTGCTTATTTAAGCAGTGTGTTTAATTTTTACAGCTAGCATTGTCATTATACCCTCCAGTAACCTTATCAGAGCTTTGATAGACTATTATAGGAATAGACAATAAAATACATGTTTATAATAAATAGGGGAGGTACAAAACCACCCCATATTTATTTTACTCCTCATGATTACCCACAGGAATGGGATGAGGGAGAGGAAGTGAAGAAGCGTAGTGATTGCAAACCAGTGGCTTCAAAAGTTACATGTGAAAGACATTGGAAATACGCATGCCAGGGGGAAGACCAAGGGCATAGGCCACCGTGTTCACCTTACGGAGGATGCGAAAAGAACCAACCAAACGGGGTGCCAGTTTTGGAGTGGGCACCCTGTGGTTGAGATTACAGGTCAACAACTACACCCTCTCCCCAACCTGGAGCTTCTGACACTGTGCAGAGACCCATAAAGACTCTTGAATCTGCACCCAAGAGGAACGGAGGGCATGAAGATGATCCTCCACATCTGGGATGTCCTGTGGCGAGAACGACACAGCGGGTTGGAACCCATAATTGGCCATGAATGGAGACATTCCAGAAGATGAATTGATGGCAGAGTTCCTGGCAAACTCTGCCCAGGGTAGCAGATCAACCCAATTGTCCTGATGGTTAGAGATATAGCAGCGGAGAAATTGCTCCAGAGCTTGGTTGGAACGCTCAGTAGTACCATTGGACTGGGGATGGTAGGCCGAGGAGAAGAAGAGTCGAATACCAAACTGGGAGCAAGAAGGAGCGCTATATCCTGGAGACAAACTGGCTCCCATGGTCCGAGACAATCTCTTTAGGCAACCCCTGTAAACACTGAGGCAAGCTCCTAAGTGGTATGCAGCCTCCTAAACGGAACACAGTGGCACATTTTGAAGAATCGGTCGACAACCTTGACAATAACCGTGGAACCTCAAGACAGGGGAAGTTTCACAATAAAATCAATGGCCAGATGAGACCATGGACGCTCCCCATTGGGAATGGGATGCAGTAGGCCCAAGAGAAGGTGCCGAGGAGATTTGTTCTGGGCACAGACCAAACAAGCAGCCACATATTCAGCAACATCAGTGTGGAGAGATGGCCACCAGAACTGATGGGAAATAGCCCAGGACATCTGGTTTTTACAAGGATAACCGTCATTCTTGGAATTGTGGTACGTGCGCAAAAGTCTGATGCGCAACCCCTCAGGTACAAACAATTTGCCAGCAGGTCTCTCTCTGGGAACATCAGGTTGGGCAGCAAAGATTTGTTCCCTAAGAGGAGAGGTTAAAGCGGAGTTCCGGGCACAAAAACAATATATTTTTTTTTGTGCCCCTCCGCTAGGTATGCCTCACCTGAAAAGGAATTGGATAGTTATTTTTTTTTTTTTTTGTTTACTCACCTCAGAGTACTTCCTCCCTCGGAGCCGTGGCTCACCCCGTCACTTCCTGCCCTCGCTATGATTCCTGGGAAGCTGAACGTCACAGCTCCCAGGAATCAATGCGACGGCACCGGCCCCGCTCGTCAGTTCCGGGAGATGCCGCACCGGAAGTGACGAGAGGGGCCGGTGCAGGCGCATTCTGGGACAAGAAGACGCAGAAGAAGACACAGAAGAGGACCGCGCCGGCTTCAGCTGCCCACAAGAGAGATGGAAACGCTGTGGAAGAAATTTTATAAGTAAGTATTTCTTCTAAAAGGTAAGTGCGAACCGGGACAGATCAGAGGCTAGCCATTGTGGAATGTGCTAGCCCTGACTGTCCCGGGGGTATGTTTAGTAAAAAATGACTCCTGTGCCCGGAACTCCGCTTTAAGTTGGTGTGGATGGCAGCCAGGATATGATCTGAAGGTATGTCGGCACGGAGTCCTCCCTGGATAACTCAGAATACTGGTGAGACATGGCATCAGCCTTAACAATCTTGGAGCCTGGCAAATAGGTGACCACATAGTTAAAACGAGACAAGAATAAGGCCCATCTGGCCTGACATGATGTGAACCTCTTGGACTCAGAGAGATATGTCAGTTTCTTATGATCGGTGAGAATGAGAACAGGAACCACAGAACCTTTGAGCAAGTGCCTCCACTCTTTGAGAGCCAGGATAATTGCCAAGAGCTCTCTGTCTCCAATCTCGTAATTACATTCAGCTGGAGACAGCTTCTTGGAGTAGAACCCACAAGGAAAGAAGGGTCCATTAGGTGTCCGGCACTGAGACAGGAGGGCACCTACTCCCGTTTCAGATGCATCCACCTCTAGGACAAAGGGCAAACCAAAATTGGGATGAAACAGAATTGGAGCCGAAGAGAAAGCAGACTTGAGGGCCTCGAAAACTTGGATAACAGCAGGCATCCAATTTGGCGAATCGCTACTCCTCTTGGTCAGGCCCAATGCTGCAACATATCAGGAAAGACATCATTGATGACCGGTTTTGGCATTAAACGCGGCCTTCCACTCATCGCCCTCCTTGATCCTTGCAAGGTTAAGCTTGGTAAAGACCGCTGCTCCCTTGAGGCGTTCGAAGAATTCAGTAATCAACAGAATTGGGTATGCATTCTTGACCGTGATGCGATTGAGGCCCCTATAATCAATGCAAGGTCTCAACTCACCCCCCTTTTTCTTTACGAAGAAAAAACCGACACCCGCTGGAGAAGTGGACTTGCTAATGGGCCCCTGGGCAAGCGCATCCGCAACATACTCCTCCAAAGCCTCGTTCTCCGCAACCGAAAGAGGATAAACCCTACCACCAGGGGGAATGGCACCAGGTTGCAAGTCTATAGCACAATCGTACGGACGATGAGGAGAAAGAGCACGAGTGCGCACCTTGTCAAATACATCTTGATATTTACGATATTCAGTAGGCAACACTGAATCCAAGGAGGTACAAAGTACCCTAACAGGCCCATGGATACAAACAGCGCCACACTGTGGAGATCAAGAGAGGATCTTGACTGACTGCCAATCAAAGGTCCGGTTGTGTTTCTGAACCAAGGGTACCCCAAAACAACGTAGAAGTGCGGGGACGAAATAACCTGGACACAGATCGACTCCCTGTAAACAGCCCCTATCGCTATATCAACCGGAACAGTCTCGTGGGTAACCTGTGCTGGTTGCAGGGGTCTGCCATCAATCACCTCAATAACTAGTGGAGAAACAGGAGGCTGCAAAGGTATGGAATTTGCAGCAGCAAACATACTGTCAATAAAATAACCGCCAGCACCACAGTCTACCAATGCCTGAGTAACCACTAAACCCACTGCCCAGGAGAGGACAACTGTGATTAGCAGTTTATCATTACAGGAAACTGGGGACAAGGAAATTCTAACTAAGATCTGCCTCCGACAGGACCTTAGGTACGAACAGTTCCTGGATGGGTCGGAAAAGATTTCAGGAAATGGCCACCAAGACCGCAATACAGGCAGCAGCCCTCCCTCCTCCTAAAGGCCTGCTCAGCCTCAGAAAGGCGAGTGAACCCCAGCTGCATGGGTTCACAGCCAGACGCATCATCCCCAGGAAGTGAGGGAGGAACGGGTGGGAAAGAAAACGTAAGAGCCAATCTGGTAGGTGGCCTGCGCAGGCGCTCCTTAAATAGTGGTCTCTCCCTGAGCCTAGTATCGATCAAAATCAGGAAGGAAATGAGTGCCTCAAACTCGTCCTTCAATGCCTTGGAGAGACCATGAGAGAAGACAGCCACCACAGCCTCATTTATCTAGCCCACCTCTGCTGCCAGGGCACAAAATTCAATGGCATACTCTGCAACAGTTCGTATACTCTGCTGAATGCACAGGAGCTGCTTTGCAGCAGAGACAGAGCGAGCAGGCACATCAAATATCCTACAAAAGGAGGCAACAAAACTCGGGTAATCAAGTATCACAGGATTATCGTTCTCCCATAAGGGATTCGCTCAGGCCAAGGCCTTGTCCGAGAGCAACGAGATTAGGAAGCCAACCTTGGATCTATCAGAAGGAAACACCTAAGGAACCATCTCATAATAAATGCCCACTTGGTTTAGGAAGCCACGACACTGACTCAGTTCACCCCGATAGCACTGAACCAGTCCTCCCTCTGGTAACAGCGACTCCAGCTGCAACTTCAGGAGCGGCAACAGGGGCAGCAGCAAGAGCAACAACAGGATGGACCACCAGCCTAGCAGCACCAGGAGCAAGGTGCGCTGTGCATGCAAGCAACGTCTGCAACGCCTGAGCGAACTGACCCAAAAGGTGATCTTGTTGATCGAGCCTGGTAACCAGCAAGGGGAGCATAGGAGTACCTGCATCGTCAGGATTCATGGCCCTTGCATATTGTCAGGGTGCCAGGAAAGCAGACCACACAGGAATGCAGGTTAAATAAAGCAGTTTATTGAAGCAAACAACAACAAACACACAGCAAGAGTGAGGAACCAAGATCAGGAACAAGCCAGGGTCAAGTCCAGAAGCGGGTAGTCATCCAAGCCAGAGTTGAGTCCAGAAGTGGGTAGCCTGCTGATGCCGGGTCATCTGCCTATGTCAGGTCGAGAGCCAGGAGAGTCATCAGCCAAGCCAGGTCATACACAGAGGAACAGGGAGAACAGAAAACTGCTAGCAGAGATGCACCTTGGAGCACAAACGCAAGGGCAAGGACTGCAACTCATCAGGTGATAGATATAGTCAAGTGTGCAGCATCATCACGGTGCGACACCCAGGCAGCAGGCAAGTGATGATGCAATCAGAGTTTATAGGAGGCAGCAGTCTGCACATGTCCAAGATGGCTGCCAACAGGAGGGCAAGGTAAGACCTTGACAAGGGGCCTTTACTATGAACATTGGATGTGTTTGATCACATGCTAAAGTGGGGTACACACCATAAAAAAATCGGGTGAATGATTGTCCCATTTTCCTCGTTGTTTCAAGTCAGTACTAAGCAAGGAAATAATGAATAATGTACGAAAATTCTCATACGACAAAGGCTTTTTTTGTTTATTGCTTCCGTTCATGCACCAGTCTTTTGCTTCTGATTATTCTTTTACGAAAATCGTATGAAAACGGTACACGTTAAACAAAATTTTTTTCTTCGGGTCCCGTACGAGAAAAATTTTGGGGGTTTGTTTCTCCAAAAATTTTCGCTCAGAAGGTGGAAATCAGCTGTTGAAAGTTGTGTACAGACTTTCAGAAAATCGATGATTCCTCGGATGGAAATGTATGCCTGATTTTCTGATAGTTTATATGAGCCCTTAAATAACATGATAATCATAATCTTTCACCTTTCTATAAGTGTAGAGTTTCTAATATGCAAAAAGGATAAGATTGTCTTCCAAAGCTCACCAGAACATATTACATAGAACTTTCCTCCCATACAATATCTGAAACTCTGAAGGTAAAAAGTTTGTGGTTGTCGCAGTGCTGCTTGGACTTGATCTTAGGACCTGTGCAATGCTGGTATTTTCTTTTCAGTCAGAGCCTCAGCTAATACCACCGGGCTCAGGTAGTACTATAGTTTCCAATGAAACTAGAGTCTAATGCCCCGTACACACGTACCGATTGTCGGTCGAACGATCGGCCGTCTTTTGTCCAGGGCTGTCGTGTCTGTTGAAAACTGCAAAAGACTGCACACGAATTTTGTCGGCCAACAACAGCCGACTGCAGAAGTGATGTCATGTGATGGTTAGCTTTCCTTGTCTTTTTTCTTTTCTGAGCATGCCCAGTCTTGCAAATCTGCTGATTGTCGGCTGAATTCTGTACTGACTGGCGAACAATCGGCCGTTCTGGTGTTGGCCAACAAAAATTTTAATGCCTACACGACGGATTCTTTTCGGCCGAAAGTGCACTGTCGGCTGTCAGAAGCATCATACTAACAAGCCTACAATCGGCCGATCGGTCGTCTGCCAAATATTTACAGCCGTCAATCGGTACGTGTGTACGGGGCATGAGTCTCACACCTGTTCAGCCTTTGTTGGTCTTTTAATTTTCAACAAGCACTTTGAAGGAATAGGAACATGTCAAAACACTCTACTGTTTACCTGGCTTCATGCTTCAAAGCTTCAGTATTCCTATATGTCCAGATGACCTTTTCACAATTTTCTCCCGGAGCTGCTAATTATGAATTTAAAAAATATAACTTCATAAGAAATGAAAGTGGTTGTAAAACCCCATTCATGAAATTTGACCTAAGCACATATATCTGTAGTGTTTACTTCTCTTTCTCCAAAGCTCTAAGTCTAGCGTCTTTCTTCTGCTTCTTTCCTCTGTTATCAGCATGAGTCACTTCTGACAAGTTCTCTAACACACAAGATAACAGTAGCTGAAAATTTGTGTGCCTGAGGAAGATTAGAGGGAGATTAGCAGAGAGCAGGTCTATTCAGACTATGGCTCTGCATGTTCCTTTGTTCCCCTCCCTGTGGAGGGGAAGGGGGTGTGTGCCTTTCCTCCAATCAGCTCTCACACAGTGTAAATCCAGACTCCACACCCACTGCTGAAACAGGAAGAAAGATTTCTAACACAATGTGCACTTTCTAGAGAGTGTAGAAAGGGGAAAGCAGCACATCTACAAGTACTTATGTAGAGAGAATTGTTTCATCTTTGTGTATCATCTGAGGCTATTCACTTTACTGGGTATAGGAGAGGGTTTACATCCACTTTAACTATGTTTTGCATCCCTGACTCTTCCTATGGAGTAGTGATGTACAAACTGGATTGGATAGAGTATACCTGGATTTCACTTTCCCTCCCAAAAGGTGTATATTTGAAGTATGGGTTATCCGTGGATGAATGCCATTATGCAAAATCAATTTCATAATGGCATCCTGGCTTTTCTTCTACTGACTGGCAAACCAACCTTGGACTACTACTGTACAGCTAAAGTGTGCTATTATTAATGCCAAAATACAGTAACTACAGTTTTCACTGGTAATGGTTCAGCTAACTCTCACATTATAGTAAAATTTCCTCTGTTGTGATTTGATTTAGTCCACTTAGGATATCAAACAGCACTTTCATTTAAGTATCCATTTCCTGCAAATTGCAGACACAGCCATTTTCAATAAAGCAGAACTTAAAGTGATACTAAAGTCTCAGAATGTGAAAAATATATATATATTTTTTTCAGAATTGTCGCTCTTTTTTTGTTTATAGCGCAAAAAATAAAAACCGCACAGATGAACAAATACCACCAAAATGAAGCTCTATTTGTGGGGAAAAAAGGACATTCATTTTATTTTGGTACAGCATCGCACCAACGCGAAATTGTCAGTTAAATTAACAGTGCCGAATCGCAAAAAATGGCCTGGTCATTAAGGGTGTAAAACCTTCCGGTCCAGATAAAAAAAAAATAAATAATTTGCCACGCTAACTGTGAAAATATGCAAAACATACAAACTCAATGCAATTGTGAAAATTTAGAAGACATAAAAATAAATAAATTAAAGTCAACTTTGTGTGTCTACAATAAGGGTGACAGTCCCAATCAAGTAATATAACACCACTGTGTTATGAAATATATCTTGTTGAATAAAATCCCGTAGTCATCACCTGAACCATCACCACCTTAGGGAATGGACTCTTACCAGAATGTACAGACCCTATTACAGAGTCAAATCAGCCTGTAAGTGATATCTTGTCATGAGATGCTATGATCCATGCTACTTTGTTGGACTACCCTGATGTCCCCAACTTCCCAATGTATAATACAAATGTGTGGTAACCATATATTTCTCAAAAATCCACCATGAAATCAGAATAGTGCAAATCTGTATAAAACTTTTATGAAAACCAAACTAAATAAAACTACTCATATCATACAGTGGCGGCTGGTGCTCCATGGGCCGGGGGGGGGGGGCAGACGGACCGCACCAGGCCGCGCACCATACCCACCCCCCAGGACCACAGCAGGACCCCCCTGGCTCACTCACCCTGCCTGGACACCTGGACATGTGCAGCTGCAAGCTGCGACGGCTTCGGCTTCTTCCCCCTCGGTCTTCTGCGTCTCCCCCCTCCTCCTCTATGCCCAATGGCATGGCTTCTCCTTTCGGCCAATCAGGAAACAGGTCTCAGGACCCGTTCCTGATTGGCCAGGAGGAGGATCCGTGTGACAATAGCGAATTTTCATTCGCTATTGTCACACAACTGGGTGGGCTTGGCGCGCAGTGCTCTGCGCCCCCGAGCCCACCCTTTTTTTTAGCCTATTAGAGCCTCTTGCTCTAATCACATGCTAAAAAAAAAAAAAAAAGCCCAATTGAATTCCATGCCTCCGGCTCCCTGCATGTAGATTAGGGGGCCGGACGCATGGATGGGGGGCGGCCACAATGCACCAGCCCCTACTGCTCACATATGAACCATAGAACAGTGCTTGGCCTTTCCATTCTGATTTTATCGTGGGTTTTCGAGAGATATATGTTTGCCAAGCATTTGTAATATACATTTGTAAGTTGGAGATATCATGAGAGTCCAACCAAGCAACACAGGTCGTAGCACCTGATGACAAGATATCACTTACAGGCTGCAATCATTCAAAATAAATATTGTAATTTTCTGAATTCAGAGTAAATTCGGGTTGGAAATCCAGGTTTACGAAAAAAAAACTTTTTTTTTTTAATAAAGCTGGAATTTCTTGGTGAATTAATGGCCTATAATTTGGGTTATTCTTATTCGATAACAAAATTGGAATTCCAGGCTAAAAGATAGCTACCTAATCCAGATAAGATAACACATAAAAAACCAACAAACGTTTTATATTTTGCAACTTACCAGTCCCTAGATGTGCTGGCTGCATTAGGGTTTTTCAGACTTTTTCATTTATTTTCGCCTGGTAGTTCTGGGAATAACACACTTCTGTCTTAAGATGGCTTTGCTCACTCCTCCATTGTATCTATGAAAGGAGTCATGGTTTTCACCCAAGCTGAACTTCAAACATGTCTGCCTTTTGTTAATCTCCATTACATGTGGAGTGATGGAATTAGTAGTTTACACTAAAAAGAGAAGGTTGTTTTTGCTTTCATTTCATCTCACAGGAAGTGACAAGGACACGGCACGTTAAAGCGGAGTTCTGGCCTCGGGGGTCAATTTGAGCTAAAAATATCCCCCGGGACAGTCAGGGCTAGTACATTCCATAATGGATAGCCTCTGAACTGTCCCGGGTCGCATGCCCAGAAGCTGTTTAGCAGTGAATGCCGCGCCTGCACCGGAAGTGACGAGCGGGGCCGGTGCAGCGCATTGTGGGACTCCGACATCACGGAAGAGGACACGAAGAGAAAAAATGCATTTGTTAATCTTTTTTTTTTTGTTTTTTTGTTTTTTTTGTTTTTGTTTTAAAGAAAAAATAGTTTTACAGCATACTTTTCTATAAATAGTCTTGTTACAATGACACTAAAATTATGTTTCTGGTGCAAAACATTTCAAAGTTATTTGCAATTAAGAAAAGGGCATTTTTGTTTTTTCAATTCTGCAACACTGAAAAAAATAATACACAAAGCGAATGAAAAACAGAAAATCAGTTAATTACAGCTGATTAGGGTTAGCTAAGGATTAATAGGGGCCTAATTTTAATAAGCAGAATACATTTTTTTTTAAATGTTTTTTACTTGTAAGGTTTCTTCAACTGATGTCCTAAGCAGCTCAAAGGTCACACCTTTGATCTACTGTGGGTATAGAAAAGAATCACCCCCCTTTAAAAGAATCACATCAGCCTGAAATAAAGACACAGTTTTTATTTTATCCTGCTGTTTTTACTCAGTGTGACTTATAACATCCAAGTGAAAGATATAACACCAATATATCAGAAAAAAACGATCCTGGAGATCTTTTGACAGTGCCTTGCCACTCATAGTTGATTGTTTGCTTCAGTTGCACTACAGAGACTGAAATGCTCCAGGAAAGCTCTTTTCATGCTGAGCTAATGAAAATGACCACAGCTGATCACAGTTGAAAGTAAAATGGCTTTGTGTGCCATTAGGAAGGTGTTCACCTGATTGAGTTTACAAATCATTTTTAAGAGGGGGTGATCCTTTTTCCAACTCATTGATGCTGTTTTTGATGATGTTTTTTTATTTTTTTCTGATATATTGGTGTTATATCTTTCACTTGGATGTTATAAGTTGCACTGAGTAAATACAGCTGGATAAAACTAAAATGGTGTCTGTCTTCATTTCAGTCTGCAAAGCAACACAATGTGATTATTTTAAAAGGGGTTGATTCTTTTCTTTACCCGCTGTACATATGAATGACATAGTAAATACTGTAGATTAATGAAGCAATACACTGTGACATTGAATTTTCCCAATGCCAATTGCAGACAATCTACAAGTGTCATTTTACTCAGAAGCAACTATATTTTAACAGCAGCTCCTGCTGTGTAATACAAAGCAATTTCTGGCTGTCGTTTTAAAAGCTGGTAAAAGCAATGGGGGAGCTGTGACAGGGTAGAGAAGCTGGACATAACAAATGCATCCTTAAAACCATGTTGAAGAGTTTTAGGACATATTCCTTACTTTAAAAATCCTCCAGTTATTAAATATGCAAATAAAAAATATTTACTCTTGTATTATTTGCTGTCTGCCTGTGTTCTCATAGAGTCTATTTAGCCCTCCCAGTTTCAGAGGACTACAAGGACTACAAGTCAATTATAAGTCAAGTCATTTATAAGTCAAGTCAGTTTTTCCCCTGTACAAATCATTAGTAAGAACTCTGGAATATGCAGTTCAGTTTTGGGCACCAGTTCACAAAAAGGATATCGGGGGAACTGGAGAAAGTACAGAGAAGAACAACCAAACTGATAAGAGGCATGCAGGAGATCAGCTATGAGGAAAGATTAGAGGAACTGGATTTATTCTCTCCTGAGAAGAAGAGATTAAGGGGGGGATATGATCAACATGTATAAATACATGTAGTAAGGCCCTGTTCACACCTGAGCGATTTTTAGCTTGTACAACGCTCAACTCTGAACTTCCAAAATGCCCAACAAGCAAAATTCCATTAATTTCAATGGCCCCTGTTCACATATGAGAGTTCCTTTCCCTACAGCAAAACGCCTGGAGCTCAAAAAAGTACATGACCTTCTTTTTGGCAGATTACAAACTTTTTTGGCCCCATAGAATTCAATAGAAAGGCCTGACTTAAGCAGAAAAAAGTTTCTAAAACGCTGCTAAAATGCTCAAATAGCAGCTCTCCACCCCCAATTTTCTCTCCCTCTCCTCCCCCTAGTGCTTTCTATTGTAACGCTTCTGCGTTTTTGTAGTAGGCTGGATTTGCAGCTGCAGAATCTCCACTCAGTAGTCATGTAGAGATGTGTTGAATAACCAGATCCAACTCTCCAGACTCATCATTGTGGGCCTGTCAGCTTCAACATACAGATATACACACTCAATAAGATGTTCCTGGAGTGATAGGATGTATATGATAGTATGAAGATGATGTGCTGAAGGGACAGGTGTGAACAGTGACAGAGATGGTAAGCACTTGATAGAAATGTTCAGGAGAGTATTAGATGGTATTAGGTAGAATGCAGATAGGTTAGTAATCGAGTATGGTAATAGGTGGTAAGGACAGCAGATGACAAATACAGGATAGACTAACCCAGTGCAAGGATAGATGGTAGTAGACTCAAGAGCTAGCAATCTATGTAACAGTGCAGATGATAGAATTAGTATGCATAGATAGTAACAGTCCTTAATGTGCAGAGGTAGATAGTGTAAGTAAGGTTATGGAGGATTCCCCTGTGGGGTACTTATCACTAGTAAGGTTAGTAGTAGAAGGGTCCAGTAGTGAGGGAGTGATCCAGTAGCGAGATACAGGGATCAGTAGCGAGGTTCCGGTCTGTTCCAAGTAAAAGAGAATAGCTGGAGGTTCCGGCAGCAAGACAAACTTGTAAGCATGTGGACACACAGGCAGGTTGAACGAACAACGTGAGAGAGAACGCCGGCGGTTGAAATAGCCGCTCTGCGGCGCTCGGCGATGACGTCATCCGTCTTAAAGGTGTATGCGTACCACCTAATTAGAAAGGTGGGACGCATATTGAAAGAAAATGAAAAATAAGGGTACCAGAGGTACCAGAATCTTACAGTATCCCCCCCCCCCTTAAGGCCGGCTCCGGAAGGCCTATAGCACTGGTTTCTCCGGGTATTTCGAGTGAAACCTTCGTATAAGCCTAGGTGCGTGAACATCAGAGGTATCCAACCAGGTGTCGTCTTGGGGTCCATAGTTCTTCCATCTTATGAGATACTGGAGTCTTCCTCTGTGGATACGAGAATCCAAAATCTCCTTAATCTCATATTCTTCTCCGCCTTCAACTAGTACTGGAGGTGGAGGCAAGATGGTAGGCCTTATTCCTTGATTAGGAACATGGGGTTTCAGTAGCGACACATGGAAGATGGGATGGATCTTGAGATCTGCTGGTAAGGTGAGCTGTACTGCAGCTTTTCCAATAAGTTTCTTAATTGGGAAGGGTCCCAGAAATAAAGGTCCAAGCTTTTTGCTAGGGATCTTTAATCTTAAATTTCTTGTCGATAGCCAAACGAGGTCCCCAATAGCATACTGAGGAGAAGGTCTTCTACGTAGGTCGTAGTACCTTTTTTGTTGGCTATGGGCGTGTGAGATAGTGGTATTAAGTAAGCCCAGAGAGTCCTTTATTTGGGTAAGATAGTCTGAGGCTACTGGGTTACTTGATGGTAGGATGCGTGGTGGAAGAAGTGTGGGATGAAACCCATAGTTCAAGTAGAACGGACTTTGCTTAGTAGTACTGTGGGTTGCGTTGTTATAAGCAAATTCCGCCAGAGGGAGAAGGTCCACCCAATCATCCTGTAGGTATGATGTGTAGCAACGCAGATATTGTTCTATACACTGGTTGACTCTTTCAGTCTGTCCGTTGGTCTGAGGGTGGTAGGGAGAAGTGAGCTTTCGCTCAATCCGTAATATTTGACAAAGAGCTTGCCAAAATTTGGAGATGAACTGTGAACCACGGTCGGATAAAAGAGTCTTTGGAATTCCGTGTAACTTGAACACATGTTTCATCAGTAGTTCTGCTGTTTGTTTAGATGAAGGTAGTCTACGGATAGCGATGAAATGTGCCATCTTTGTCAGGTGGTCCACTGACACTAGAATGGTATTAAATCCTTTAGAAGGTGGTAGTTCTACTATAAAGTCTAAGGACACAACTTCCCATGGAACCTGGGGTATTGGTAGACTGCAGAGTAGACCAGATGGTTTTGTAGTGTCAATTTTGGACCTTGCACAGATGTCACATGAAGATACAAATTTTTGTACAGACGTCTTCATATCAGGCCACCAAAACTGCCTAGTAAGCAAATTAAGGGTTTTCGTCATACCCATATGTCCTGCCATGGGCACATCATGTGATAACTCCAAGATCTTGGTGCGCATAGTAGGGGGTATGTAGAGTTTGTCGTTGTAATAGAGGAAGCCTTCTGCATCAGTACTTAGTTGTGGTGGAGGTGAATCCAATCCTATACTGTGCAAAATCTCTTCCTTCAGGGAACGAACAACCCCAATAATACGTTCATAGGGTATTATAGGAATAGAAGGGATTTCAGCGCAGTTATCTTCGGTTAATCGTGATAGCGCATCCGCTTTTTTATTTTTGTCTGCAGGCGTGTCGGTCACTAAGAAGTTGAATCTTAGGAAGAATAAATGACCATCGTACCTGCCGGCGGGAGCAGGGGCGGACTGACCATTCAGGGATTAGGGCACTGCCCGAGGGCCCAGGGTCAGTAGGGGGCCCCTATGAGAGGCTACACACTACAGAAAGAAGCGAGGAACTTCCATGCAGGCTATGCTGTGGTAGATATTTAAATCCCAACACTATGTGGCTGAGCTGCAATTCGTAGGTGGGGCTTTGTGTGGCTTGAGTGTGGACACAGGGGGACCCGTGATCTCTGATTGCCCGGGGGCCCCATGAGTTGTCAGTCCACCCCTGGGTGGGAGAGAGTTTTGTTAGTCTGGAGGTATTGAAGGTTTTTATGATCTGTATATATGAGTATTGGTAACCGGGTACCCTCAAGTAGATGTCGCCAATTCTCCAGTGCCAGTTTTATGGCAAGCAACTCCTTTTCACCCACTGGGTAATTCACCTCTGGGCTGCTTAATGATTTTGAAAAGAAAGCAACTGGGTGGAGTGGTGAAGTATTTGTTGGTCGTTGGGAGAGAACTGCTCCCACTGCCATATTTGACGCATCTACCTCCAGAATATATTGGAGGGATGGGTCTGGATGGCGTAGTATGGGAGCAGAAGTAAAGCTTGATTTTAACAAGCAGAAAGCTCGATTTGCTTCTTCTGACCATTTGAATGGTTTCTTTATACTTGTCAGTTGTGTGAGAGGTCTCACAATGGCAGAAAAGTTCTTGATGAACTTCCTATAGAAGTTTGAAAATCCAAGGAATCGCTGTAATGCCTTACGAGTTGTTGGTATAGGCCAGTCCAGAATACAGGATATCTTGCTCATATCCATCTTAATTCCGGTTTTGGATATGATGTATCCTAGGAATAATATTTCTTCTTTATGAAATAGGCATTTTTTTAATTTCACGTATAGATTGTGTGCGAGTAATCTGGATAACACAAGTCTTACATGTTTTATATGTTCAGAGAGAGATCGAGAATAGATAAGTATATCGTCCAGATATACTACAACACAGACATCAAGTAAGTCTCTAAAGATGTCGTTTATGAACCTTTGGAAAGCTGCGGGAGCATTACACAACCCGAATGGCATCACAAGACATTCGAATAATCCGTATCTGGTTCTGAATGCTGTTTTCCACTCATCTCCGTCACGGATTCGGATTAGGTTGTATGCCCCTTTCAGGTCTAATTTAGAGAAGTAAGTAGCCCCACGCACTTGTTCAATGAGTTCAGGGATGAGCGGTAAAGGATAGCGATCCTTTATTGTAATCGTATTTAATTGCCTATAATCGATAATAGGCCTAATGCCCCATACACACGTGCAGATTATCTGCAGACTTTTGTCTGCAGACTTACCAAAACCATATAATATGAGGTCAAACCAAAACACTTTCAATTTGTATGCAATCCGGCAGGCCCTTGCACTACATAGAAAAGGTAAGTCTGCAGACAAAAGTCTGCAGATAATCTGCACGTGTGTACGGGGCATTGGACTTGAATCCTTATTGCGGACAAAGAAAAGTCCTGCAGCTGTGGAAGAAGTAGAGGGTCTGATGAACCCTTTTGTCAAATTCTCATCCAAGTATTCCTTGAGATGAGAAAGTTCATCCTGTGAAAGAGGATAAACATGACCGAAAGGCAATTTGCTGTTAGGGAGTAGATCGATAGTGCAATCATAATCCCTATGGGGAGGCAACACTTGAGCATTTTTTTCAAGGAATACTTCGGACAGGTCCTGATAGCATAGTGATGCAATCTCATCTGACACCACAGACAGGATCTTTCCATAAGATGGGAGGTTACACGTAATCTCGCAATAGTGAGAAGGGAAAGACAAAGTCCGTCTTTTCCAATCTATGATTGGTTGATGTGTGTGTAACCAGGGGAGTCCCAAAATAATAGAAAAATGGGGTGAAGATAGTATATCAAAAGTGGCGGTCTCCATAAGAGACTCGTTAGCAGTGACAAGGAGTGCTTGTGTCTGGTTGGTGATTGGACCAGAAGATAGTGGAATACCGTTAATGAAACTAACAGAAACAGGTTTAGGTTTTGAAATAATAGGTATTTTATTTAAGGTAACAAAACATGTATCAATATAGTTTCCACAAGATCCGGTGTCGATCATAGCCTTGGTGGTAATCCTAGTCTGGTCCCACTGCAATGTCAAATGAACAAAGAGATAGGGGTTAGAAAAGGAAGTCGTTAATCCTCCTAGCAAGACATGTGAACACTCACCCTCTTTTTTGCGGACAAGGGGACAGACGCTTATCAAATGATCCGGGGATGCGCAGTACATGCAGAGGTTTCTGGATCTTCTTCTGGCTCGTTCAGTAGTTGATAAAGGTGGGCGTATGGTTCCTACCTCCATGGGAGTAGGGTCAACGGCCGAAATCCGAGAAGGACTAGACAATGGCATTCCCATTTTCTCAGCCTTTCTTTCACGCAGTCGCCTGTCGATGTTGATACTGAGTTGTATTAAGGCATCCAAGGTGCCAGGTAAATCCGCTCGGGCGAGCTCGTCTAACAGCTTCTGACAACCCGAGTCTGAATTGAGTTCGCAGAGATGTATCATTCCACCCTGAATCAAGGGTCCATCTTTTGAACTCAGCTACAAAGTCTTCTACAGGTCTCCTTCCTTGTTTTAAAGCCCTCAATTGAATATCAGCAGTACTCTGCCTGTTGGGGTCATCATATAAACTAGCGAGTTCCGCTAAGAATAAAGAATAGGAGTTGAGAAGCTGATCATTTTTCTCAAAGAGAGAGTCTGCCCAGGCCCGTGGATCACCCGTTAAGTATGAGATAACGGTACAGACTTTAATTTGATCAGTAGGGTATGTACGAGGTTTTCACAAAAAAAGCAATTGACATGCGTTTTTGAATTCACAAAATTTTTTCCGATCACCTGTAAACACTAGAGGAGGGTTTATTTTAGGTTCAGGGGGTTGAGCAGCAGTAAGCCGTGAAAGACGGGTTACCTGCTGTGTCAGAGTCTGATTTTCTTCTTTTACTTCAGTAAGAGCAAGTATTAATGCATTTACTTGTTGTGTTAATTGTGTCACTTGAGTGGGTAATTCTGCTGAATCCATTTTTTAGGTTCGTTCAATCTGTAACGCTCCTGCGTTTTTGTAGTAGGCTGGATTTGCAGCTGCAGAATCTCCACTCAGTAGTCATGTAGAGATGTGTTGAATAACCAGATCCAACTCTCCAGACTCATCACTGTGGGCCTGTCAGCTTCAGCATACAGATATACACACTCAATAAGATGTTCCTGGAGTGATAGGATGTATATGATAGTATGAAGATGATGTGCTGAAGGGACAGGTGTGAACAGTGACAGAGATGGTAAGCACTTGATAGAAATGTTCAGGAGAGTATTAGATGGTATTAGGTAGAATGCAGATAGTTTAGTAATCGAGTATGGTAATAGGTGGTAAGGACAGCAGATGACAAATACAGGATAGACTAACCCAGTGTAAGGATAGATGGTAGTAGACTCAAGAGCTAGCAATCTATGTAACAGTGCAGATGATAGAATTAGTATGCATAGATAGTAACAGTCCTTAATGTGCAGAGGTAGATAGTGTAAGTAAGGTTATGGAGGATTCCCCTGTGGGGTACTTATCACTAGTAAGGTTAGTAGTAGAAGGGTCCAGTAGTGAGGGAGTGATCCAGTAGCGAGATACAGGGATCAGTAGCGAGGTTCCGGTCTGTTCCAAGTAAAAGAGAATAGCTGGAGGTTCCGGCAGCAAGACAAACTTGTAAGCATGTGGACACACAGGCAGGTTGAACGAACAACGTGAGAGAGAACGCCGGCGGTTGAAATAGCCGCTCTGTGGCGCTCGGCGATGACGTCATCCGTCTTAAAGGTGTATGCGTACCACCTAATTAGAAAGGTGGGACGCATATTGAAAGAAAATGGAAAATAAGGGTACCAGAGGTACCAGAATCTTACATCTATTGGCTAAAAAAAAAAAAGAAATGCTTGTAATACACTTCTAAAATCTTGTAAAAAGCTTAAAAAAAGCCTGAAAAAGGCCATTAAATCCATACGCTCAGGTGTGAATGGTGCCTAAGTGGTCCATATAGTGAACTTGGTGTTGAGTTTTTGACTTTAAGGTCATCAAAGAGGACAAAAGGGCACTCTTTACATTTGGTGGAAAAGAGATTTAATCTCCAAATACATAAAGGCTTCTTCACAGTATGAGCTTTGAAAATGTGGAATAGACTCCCTCAAGGGCCAGTTCTAGCCAGTTTAGTAGATTGTTTCCTAGATACATATAATATAACTGGATACTAATAATTATAGGTAAAGTTCATCCAGGGAATATCCGATTGCCTTTTGGGGGATTGGGAAGGAATTTTTTTCCCTGCTGGAACAAATTGGATCTTGCTTTGCTGGGGGTTTTGCCTTCCTCTGGATCCACTGTGGTTATAGGATTGTGTACATTGTACATTGTATTGTATATTTTTTTTCCACTTCTATTGGTTGAACTGGATGGACTTGTGTCTTTTTTTAACCAGACTAACACAACTAATTAGTGCCAACACTTTGGAGATGAAGACAATTAGTGGTTGAGTAGTTTAGTAAAATTAAACTGGTCAGGACTGACACCACTCAGTCCGCAAAGATGCTGCGTGTTGTCACCCAAAAAAAAAAAAAAAAAATTAGGAGCTGCAGGGCCTTTGTGGGGATAAAATATGGCGAAATGTGCATGTTCAGCATATGTTTGTAAGTATATATCACAAAGGTTACTCTTACATTCCAAAAAGTTTGCAATTCTGATTGTCCAGCCTTGGTAAACACACACCTTTGCCATGCTACACAGTCAAGAAATTTAATATACTTAATCCTGCTCCCACTTTACTGCTACCTGGATCACCTCCCTGTTCCCTAGAGTGAAATGATGATACTGGCCAGTCATTACATGTAAAATAAAAACATAAAAACATGACCCCGCTGACGAAGTCCCATAGGACGTAACGCGTATGGGGGGAGGGGCTGCTGTTTTTTCGTCAGCCGCTGCCATTTCTCAGTAAGCCGACTGGACTGCCGAATTGAATCTACTTGATTGGAAGTGCATTACTGAATACATTGAGTGTTTATGCAAACGGATCGCTCTTATATTATTGCTTTTATTACTCCTTATGTGTACCTCCTATTGGGGAGTTTCTGTGGTAGACGGAGGTCGCTCCTGGTTCTGTGCTATATATGCTGGAAGCAGAACAGTGGTTATCATTTTCACTGATTGATTTCAAAGACAAGCCTATTAAACCTGCTGATAAAATAGAGGTCTACTCTTGAGGTGAGTGCAGTAGCTCGTTATAATGTGAAGGATATACCACCTGAAGTGGATCCCGGATTCATCATCTTCCTCACTTGTCATTTGATCTCTTTCTGTTTATGGGACTTTTGGGCTCACCTGTCCTCCCTTTACATTATATATATATATATATATATATATATATATATATTGTATTTTAGTTGGTTTCCAATATATTGTGCTGCACTTATTTATGTTTTTATTTCAGTTTTGGGTTTGGTGATTTACCTTTTTTGTGTTCAGCTGTATTTTTATATTTATTTATCAATTTTTACTCTTTGCGCGGATTTTGCCTATTGTTCTAAGTGTAAAATGCTTTTTTTAACTGTGTGTTACATCCACACAAAGTTGTTTATTGTGTTTTCGATGGTCTACAACAGTGTTCATTAATACACCAAGAGAGTTGTTGAAAGTCTCCATGACCACCAACCTTTCATGACCATAGAAAATGTCCCTCAGCTTTATGGCAAACTGTACTGTTGTGGCAACCCCAATATGATATACAAGGAGACAGTAACATAAATGTTTCTAAACGGAATGACCTGGTAATCAGTAGCGGAAAAGTAAAAAGTGTTTCCTGCAACCGCAGCCATAATGCGGATAACATAAATTCTGAATACAATACTATATGTAGGCTGTTGCAATAACTATTGATTAGTATAATTACATTCAATGCTTTGTTGTGTCTGCTGAAATTGAATAATCACAGGGACCCTTTACTTATGTTGATGTTTAAAATCAAGAGGGTTGTATAAAAGCAAAGTGTATGTTTAGAGGGAGTGTATAATTAAAGCGCGAGTTGCTATTAAATGAATGTGCACTTGTAATGTGCACAGATAATTATATACTGTATGCAAAAATTATACCTCTAAAGACATTTCACTACATACGTGTGTATCCTGCTTTTACTTCGCTGCTTCAGTCTGTTTTGTTTGTTTTGAATATTTCCCATATGCATTACTTAGGCACGCTTTAATATGCATACGTTCATATTATTTTCTTAATTACCAGTTCTTGTAATATATTGAGAACATTTTTTTTGTATGAGAACAGGATAATGAAATAAAGAAAAACACATATTTAATGTCTCTGTTAACATTATTTTTCTTCTATTAAAGGGAAAGCACAGTTTTATTTTCAGTAAACACTTATTTTGAGCTGTTATTGATGTTTATTGTACCATATTTCAGTTACTGTATAACATGTAATAGTTTCATATAGTGGCTAGGTGCATTTCACTGCAATGTTTTTAGTCTACCTGTTCAAAAACTGCTGAGAACCCCCCCTAAGGGTCAAGCTATAACAGCTTCAAGTCTTCTGGGAAGGCTGTCCACAAGGTTTAGGAGAGTGTCTATGGGAATGTTTGACCATTCTTCCAGAAGCGCATTTGTGAGATCAGGCACTGATGTGGAGCGAGAAGGCCTGGCTCACAGTCTCCACTAATTCATCTCAAATGTGTTCTATCGGGTTGAGGTCAGGACTCTATGCAGGCCAGTCAAGTTTCTCCAGCCCAAACTCACTCATCCATGTCTCTTATGGACCTTGCTTTGTGCACTTGTCCAAATCATTTGGTGGAGGGTGGATTATGGCGTGTAGTCGTTTTTCAGGGGTTGGGCTTGGCCCCTTAGCTCCAGTGAAGAGAACTCTTAAGGCATCAGCATACCAAGACATTTTGGACAATTTCATGTTCCTAACTTTGTGGGAAGAGTTTGGAGATGGCCCCTGAAGGTAGATGAGACCCCTGGTCCCAATGATAGTCCCGGACTATCTATAACTTCTTTGCTCGTTTTGTGTCTTGCAGGCCTGGGAGGCTGGTTTCTGGAAGTAACACAGATGGAGACAGATGTATAGTGAAACCAAGCTCTCAGTTTATTATAGGCTCGTTGTGGGTTATATAGTAAAGAGTAAGGGCATATAGCATAAGTATAGGATACTTGTTACGTTCTTATTGGTTAAACAGTTCAAGGAAACCAAGCGTCATTTCGGGAAATAAGCGAGTACACTTAATACCATATAGGGCATATAGCTTATTGCTAGAAGCGCCTGACATGATTTCATCAAAAACCACAAACAGAAACTTGCCATAACTGTAACACATACACATTTGCAAAGCTTGTATAACTAAGATACATAGAAAATGGAGTGGGAACATACAAAATGGAGGACACATAGAATTGATATCTCCCCGTCTCCCACAATCCCCTCTTAAAATCATTAATCCTTAATTGATTTTCCCTTGTTACCCTGCATGTCATTGGAATATATAATTCTTAGGGATATTATCAGGGGTCCTAAACCTCCTAGGAATATAGTACCACGACTGGCAGATTCATTTTCTATATCCCTGCTGCTTGAAAGACCAGATCATATATCATCCTTTAAACAATAAGGTTCTTCTTTTCCTTCTGTTTGTGTCTTTTAATATACTCAGTATATTCATTAGGGTTGTTAGTCGGGGGGGTTTGGTAATCTGGAACTTGGTGGGATAGCATAGAGACATTTTTCACCTTTGGTCGGGAAGCTCTAGCAATAATACACATTGCAAGTTTGAAGCATGCATATAGGAATAACAAAAAGAGCAGAACCATTATAACAGTCATAGCAATATTTTTCAGTCAAGAAAATATTCCTCCAAATCCAAAACTTCCACTACCAAAGGGACTCCATGTCTTAGCAATATTCCTGGCTTCCTGTTGCAGCTTATCTACTTCTTTTCGGTGCTGTGTAATAATATCATAATAATCGGGTATCTCAACAGATGTATTGTGTATCCATGTGCAACATTCATAATCCTCCGTAACTTCACATAACCCAGTAAGAGCAGCACTCATGCTTTCTATGGCTAGGTCATGGAGCTCAAGTTGTTTCTTAATTGCCCTCACTTCTATATTTAATTTAGTAATGTCTCCTGAGTTCTTATCTAGGATGTCATCGAGAATTTTAGAGTAATTATTCAACCTTTTCATCATGTCTATTCCCCATCCGGTCCATGAGGGGAACCAGGCCCATACCATATCCTTTTCAAGGAATAATTCCCTTTTATTGCGGTGTTTGAGGGGGTACCTAGGATACATACTAGCTTTGAGGAGATGTCCTCCTTTGTTGTCTCCCACTACACCCATGATGGGAACTAGAGATGCGAGGTAACACCACCCTTGGGGTGCAATAGGGATCCAAGGGTGACAAATCTTTCCACAACAAATATAAGTACTGTTTCCCAAGGCTAGGGGACGTTTGTGAAATATTGCCATTATTTGGTCAGAATAACTAGACCAAGCTAAATTTGACAACAACCGTCCTACTGGGGAAGAGGAAGTGGAACTGGAGTTAAGAAAGTTCATCAGAGTGGCGTTTAGGGCTGGTTCTGAGGTGTGCCAGAAGGAGCTGTCCATCGAGGTCATTGAGAAATTAATCTTAGTTTGCTGGCACACTTCAGCTCCCTTGGTGGAGTTTCCTAACCTAAAACACCAGTCTGGGGAATGACTTCTACCAATAATTTGGAAAGTGAGGGTATCATTTGAGAGTGTTCTCGTGACATTGGTGAGGACAACAGGAGGTGTACCATTTAGAAAAGGGGTGAAGTTTAAAGGTATCGCTACTAGGGGGATTCTAGCTGTGCTAGGATGGAGTTTACTACATATCCAACATTTTTCATATCCGGACTTCTGGGCATAGGCATATTTAAATTGCAACAATGACATTTTATCTGTAAGACTTTTTGAGCTTTCATCTCTCTTTTGTCTGTTATGTGCATTACTCTGTGTTGGGGTGTTGGAAGCTCCGCAAATGGCCTGTAGCCCTACCAGGTCTTCTGGATGATAAATACAGTTAGTGGTAACCCATACTATAGAGAAGACTGAAAATGATACGAGTCGTATAAGTAGCCAAAGTTTTCCAGAATCTGGTGCTATTGGGAATGTCATTTTTCTACAGGGTCAGGGCCGCCTGCCTCTGAAAAACCCCCTTTTCTTGACTATCCTGTTCGAGGTCAGAGTCGTCCACTCCCGTTAGTACCTCTCTTGCTTCTGGACCT
Source organism: Pelophylax lessonae (assembly GCF_965119305.1). Classification (NCBI taxonomy): domain Eukaryota; kingdom Metazoa; phylum Chordata; class Amphibia; order Anura; family Ranidae; genus Pelophylax; species Pelophylax lessonae. The sequence goes on from NC_138768.1 coordinate 398,589,139, forward strand.
TCCTGTTCAAGGTCAGGGCCGTCCGCCCCCGTTAGTACCTCTCTTGGGTCTGGATCTGGACTTGCTTCTGGGGGTGGAGCCTCCTTCACCAATTTTACTCGAGTAGCGTGGATCCAGGTGGGGCTGTCTTCAGTCAGGACTGCTGTTCTGGTTACTGCAACAACGGTAGTGGGAGGGCCATAGGCGAAATCCTGTGGTTTCTTTCCTTTGGTCAGCAGCTTCATCACCACTACGTCTCCTTCTCTGAAGGGATGGGTATTTTCCTGTAAAAAGAAAAGAAAGGTGCGAGCAACTTTTCGTTCCGTTCCACTTGATTCTAAGTTTCAATTACTCTTTTATTTGTGCTTTTCATCCTTTCCACTATTCCTGAGCTCTATTTTCAGGATTTTGACTAGTTTCTGGCATCTTCTCTTTTAGTGGGGAACATTTCCGGCCATCGAGAAAACATGTCAGTGATGACACATGCTGGTTGTGTTCCCCCTCTTGGGAGAGGGATGTGTATAAAATCAATCTGCAGATGCGTGAATTGTGTTGTGGGATAGGGCAAGTGTTCATGTGCGGATTACTCCTAATGCAGGTAAGGCATTTTTTTTTTTTTTTTTTTTACATTATTTTCAACTAATCGAGCTGTGCCCGTGATGTAAAAATCTTTCTGAATCTGTTTTAAAGTGGCCTTCCATCCTATGTGTCCTATTCCATGGTAGTGGGCAATGCAAATAGGAGCACTATTACGGGGTATACATGGTTTCCCCTCTTTGCAAATTAATCCTGTTATAGGATTCTTTTGCAAGACAGGATAACCCCAGTCCTCCAATTCCTCAGCAGTGGCTGAGGCTTGTAGATCTGTGATCAACTGGGCATCATCGGGGAGGATGTGGGTTAGGACAGGCATTTGTTTTAGGGCTCCTAAAGGTAACTGTTGTGCAGCTGCCTTTGCTATTTTGTCTGCTAGTGCGTTGCCCTTGGAGATGTCATCAGTACCTCTGGTATGTGCCCTACAGTGAATGATAGCTAACTCTGAGGGTAACAACATAGCCTGAAGAAGGTTGGTGATGAGCTCTTTCATCATGTCTGCACGGGGTGAAGTGACACTTTCAACAGTTTCTAGGCAGTCATGCGGTTCTTGGCCCATATCATCTGCTGAATCCATCTACTATTGACTAAAAGGAACTCTTATTTCTTCCCTGCTTTGGGCCTATATGTAAAAACCTATTTGTAGATGTGTGAATGGGGTTGATGGGTATTGGAGATGCTCATGTTTGGCCTTATATGTTTGGATTGTTTGTACCTAATACAGGTGATGCATCTAGCAACATATGCTTTCATGAATTTAGATGGGCTTGCAAATAAAAAAAACTGCCAGTAATACTGTATATGTTCTTTCCCACCCCCTGTGTCCTATTCCACAATACTAGGCAATAAATAGTGGGGCACTAGCTGCGGGGATACATACAAGAGCTCCCCTCTTTTAGAAAAAAGGCCATTTTCAACTTTTTCTAAATCATCACCCAATTCCTTAAAACTTGTTCTGTAGCATGCGTTTATGGCTTCTAACAATATGTGATATTTTGGCCTGGAGCAAGAAATCAACTACAAAAACATCTCTTGCTCCTTCTATGGCTGCCTATAAATCATGTTGTGGTGTAACACAACCTTTAATACCAGTAGCCCATTTAAAGCTGGGGCCTACCTAGGGCAAATGATGTGGCCATCCCCAGTACCATCTCACAAGATGCTATGCTTGGAGTCACTTCAGGCATGCCTTAGACCTGGACTGCGACCATCTTTGGATAAAAACTTATAGGGCAAAGTCTACCACCATACTCCTGGGCAAGTACACCTGTCATGGTCTTACAATTGTCCCTTGCATAAACACAAAACATTTTTCCATGATTTGGGAGGCCCAGTGCAGGCGCTACAACCATAGCAGTTTTCAGATATATAAACGCATTCAACATTACTTGTGACATTTCTGGACCTGTGGTTTGTCTCAAAATGTTATTATAGATAGGAGCAGTCCGGATCCATAACAATCAATGATCCTGTGGGTGGGCAAGACCCACTGTGGGCTGGCAAGACCCACTAGAGCAGCAGCTCTTATGTGACTGACTCTACTATCACTCTCTGTGAGAACAAAACCAAGGTGAACAACACTTTCCTGACACCATTGTCATAATTCCTGTGACACTTTGTGTCCACATACATGTACATTTCAATAAACTCACTCGCTCTGACTGGCCTCCACAGAGTGACTACATATGTCATATACATATTGTAGCGGGACTGAACCATGAGCAGGTGTCCATCCCTTCTTGCATGGTCTGGAGAACTATAGAGCGGACAATCAAATTGTCTACTTATAGCCCTAAGGCATTTCTACACCAGGTAAGTTACCTGGACTGAAAAATAAGAAACAAAGATGGCTGTGTCTCCTCGTCCAATAGGACGCTTAAAAAAAACACACTACTTAAACCAATCACTGTAAAGTGGGTAACATCGGATGGTATGGCTGTCAGTAGAGATGGCATATCAGATACCACTTGCATGCTATGATCAGATAAAAAGAACTAAAAACTTTTTGGCTTAGTGCCAATTTTCAAAAAAAACTTTATTATTTTTTTTTTTTTTTTTTTTAGAAACTTCTGCTAGCTGCAATTGCAGAAGTGACCATTACTTCCTCTCACACGGAAGGAAATTTACTAGTTTTAAATGAATCTGACACACAAACATTTTCTGCTTGTTTGAGATAATATAATGGCTGCAAAGAAAACGACATCTGCCTTGGAAAACGAAACCGTGGGGTGCAGGTGTGGTCAGGGGCATTTGTAAAGTAATATTTTCATTGTAGGGGGGCCTAGGTTGAAAATGTCCTACTCTTTGCTTTGCCTCTTCTGATAAGGCCCTTGGAAATGTGCGCTGACAGGCTGTTTTTCTTTACACAGATCATCTCTCTCTGTTATGGCTTTTTTTTAAAACCTTCCATGGTTTTAGTAGCCCAATCAGAAACGTGCTGTTTTATAATTAACATGTACTGTGACTTTAAATTACCGATAAATGTTTGAATCCTAAGACTGTGCTACTCCGCAGTGACACTTAACCACAGCTTTAAGGCTATGTTTCCACTATTGTGGCTACAAAGTCACACGACTTCAAGCGCAAGTTTGTAGTGCAATTTGTTTGCAGCTACTTCTGGGGACCCCAGCGCGACCTCCTTCTGTGAGGGACAAGTTGCCCTGAAGTCGCCCAAAAGTAGTGCAAAAACCTTTTTTCAAGTTGCTGCGACTCAAGTCGCAGCAGTTTGAGCGGTCCTATTTGTAAATAATGGGTTTTGACCTATCATGTGACTTGACATGTGTCAAGTCGCACAACAAGTCGCAAAAGTGGAAATGGAGCCCTAGAGTCCAAAACCACCAAACAGTTTCACCCGTCTACCGGTCTACAGGCAATTGCTGTGGGTAAAGAACTTTCACTTATATTAGCATCTCCAATTTTCCCTGCTTTTTCCATGTACTTTATATTACAACTCCCTATTTTTTCTGACCATCTTGCTTGGTTATCTATCCAAGGGTTAATTAAATAGTAGTCAGTGCCGCAGACTCGCGCCACATATTCCTTACAGTTTTCTCCTGCTTGGGGAGGTGGGGGTGGCTTGCTGCCTCCGTGACCCATTGCTGCAGACAACGGGGTTCACGGACCGAGCGCTTATTAGACTAAAGCAATCTAATTCTAAGTTCCCTGTCTATTTATAACTGGCAATTTTATTTATTATAAAAGATTGTTGTCTGCGTCTGGTAAATATTTTTAAGTTGTCTATATGTTACCCCTACTAGGTCAAAATCTATCTGTCCGTGAAAGTTGACTCTATGATGCACAATTTTACATTCAGGGTTACTAGAAACAAACTGACTTCCTAAAAATCTTTTTCTCTTCAGTGGCAAAATACAGACTAATTTAGCAGAGTCTAAAGGCCCGTACACACGTACCGATCGTCGGCATACAAACGTCGGTGGACGAAGGATCTGCCGATTGTACGCGTGTTAGTATGGTGCCTCCGACAGATGTCTGCGCACAATCCGCGGACAAAAGTCTTTCGTGCAAACATGAAAATATTTGTATGCCGACACCAGAACGGACGATTGTTCGCCTGTCAGTACACAATTCGGCCGACAGACCGCAGATTTGCAAGACTGGGCATGCTCAGAAAATAGAAAACACAGGGAAAGTTAACCATTACATGACATCACTTCTGCAGTCGGCGGACAAAATTCTTGTGCTGTCCTTGTGCTGTCTTTGCACTTTTCAGCAGACACCGACATCCCGGGGAGAAAAGAGGAACATTTGTAAGCCGACCATCGGTACGTGTGTACGGGGCTTTAGTTATGGTGAGTTATATCAAAATCTAAACAATGGGTGCAGATTGGACAGGGCATCTGCTACAATCTATCACAGAGTCATGGAACGTTCACAATGCTCGACTGCCACTCAGGTTGCCCTGCGTGCGTCTTCCCAAAACGTGAACTAGTCACAGTGTATTTCAGCCGTGCTGACAATACGGAGCGTTTCGAATGCAGCGTGACTACTCTGGCATTCTCATCAGAAAAAAGACATTCAGTAAATGACTCGAGTCTGTTCACTTACCACCCAGACTCATTGAATCATACAAACAGATTATCTTATACTTTTATGCGATAGAGAAGGAAAGCTTAAAGATTTTTCAGACACAAAACTAGCAATTTTCTAATACTTCTTAAGTCTCCCTGAGACTAAAATATTTCCCTGAAATATTTCAATTATAGGTATGTTGCGTGTGTTCCCGGAACACACCAACCCCTGTTCAATTGGATATGAGTCTAATCAGGGTCCCCCGGAACCTCACTACAAACGGTTACATAGAAAAGGATTTTTCTACTTACCGGGCGAGTGGGTGTCCGCGGGGAGTGATCCTCATATCCCGGATGAGCCCCCAAAACTGAAGGTAGATGAGACCCCTGGTCCCAATGATAGTCCCGGACTATCTATAACTTCTTTGCTCGTTTTGTGTCTTGCAGGCCTGGGAGGCTGGTTTCTGGAAGTAACACAGACGGAGACAGATGTATAGTGAAACCAAGCTCTCAGTTTATTATAGGCTCGTTGTGGGTTATATAGTAAAGAGTAAGGGCATATAGCATAAGTATAGGATACTTGTTACGTTCTTATTGGTTAAACAGTTCAAGGAAACCAAGCGTCATTTCGGGAAATAAGCGAGTACACTTAATACCATATAGGGCATATAGCTTATTGCTAGAAGCGCCTGACATGATTTCATCAAAAACCACAAACAGAAACTTGCCATAACTGTAACACGTACACATTTGCAAAGCTTGTATAACTAAGATACATAGAAAATGGAGTGGGAACATACAAAATGGAGGACACATAGAATTGATATCTCCCCGTCTCCCACAGCCCCTTCCTGCCCCAACATGACTGCACACCAGTGCACAAAGCAATATTCATAAAGACTTGGATGAGCGAGTTTGGGGGGGGGAGGAACTTGACTGGCCTGCACAGAGTCCTGACCTCAACCTGATAGAACACCTTTGGGATGAATAAGAGCAGAAACTGTGGACCAGGCCTTCTCGTCCAAACATTCCCATAGACACACTCCTAAACCTCATAGAAAAAAGAGAGAACCAAAATCTCTAGATCTCTAGGCTCTCTAGGCATAATAACTTAAATATAAAATGTTTGTTTGTCAATTCATGATCTTTTAAAATCAAAATGAAATAAAATAAAACATCTGAGTTAAATGTAGGCTCGACGCGTTTCTTGAACCTCCGTCCATTCATCAGGAGCATTGGATACATATAATATGTCTAAAAAAGGGGAAAAGGGGTTTATACATTATTGTACCAGAACATTGAGGATAATTGAAAAAAGTATATATATCGAATTGGATCTGTACACAGATATTTACCTTAACTATCTCAAAGGTCGATTTGTCCAGGAAACAATTATCCTCAATGTTCTGGTGCAATAATATATAAACCCCTTTTCCCCTTTTTTAGACGTATTATATGTATCCAATGCTCCTGATGAATGGACGGAGGTCCAAGAAACGCGTTGAGCCTACATTTAACTCAGATGTTTTATTTTATTTCATTTTGATTTTAACAGATCATGAATTGACAAACAAACATTTTATATTGAAGTTATTATGCCTAGACATCCTATTTTAGATCCTACCATACTGTACCTATGTTTTCAATATGAATTGTATACCTTGTTATATGTTGTCTTTCTGTATTTGTTTATATTTATATGAATGATTCCCAATGATACTTTTATACTTTTTTTATTGATCCATGAATAAAATCCCCCTTTTCTACCAACATACCTCATTTAAAGTCCCACTATTTTGGTTCTCTCTTTTTTCTATATATATTAGGGATGGAGGCAATTAGATAATATCAGGTGTGGCAGACCAGAATTTATTTTTTTACACTCCTAAACCTTGTGGACAGCCTTCCCAGAAGAGTTGAAGCTGTTATAGCTGCAAAGAGTGGGCCAACTCAATATTGAACCCTACGGACTAAGACTGGGATGCCATTAAAGTTCATGTGCATGTAAAGGCAGGGGTCCCAATACTTTTGACAGTATAGTGTAAGTTCAACCTTAATCTAGCCTGTTCACAGTTCTGTGAACAGGCCAAAAAACTGACTATATTTTGTCAGCTCACTCACCCAGAGACACACAGGTGATGTTTATAAACACACATTAGTAGGAAGTCTTTCATTTAGTGCCGGTTCACACTGGGGCGACCTGTGAGGCGACCTGGTCGCCTCACAGGTCGCCGCAGGTCGCCTCCCATAGGGAAGCTGTGGACCCGTTCTAATAGGAGCGACACAAGTCGCTCCGACCTAGAAAAAGGGTCCGGAGCTTCTTTGGGGCGACCCGGAGGCGACCGCCATAGACTTCAATGTTATGAAGTCCGTGGCGGCCGCTCCGAGGTAGCGTCGCTGCAGTGTGAACCGGCGCTTAGTGGTGTTAGCACTTCCGCCACTAAATTACATTAAAAATCTCCTGTTCCCTGCTAGGGATACTGGGTGAGCTCCTTGGATGTAGTCATGACCATAGTTAGTCAATGATGTTACCTGGCCGGCTTATTTACATACAAAACTCGTCAAAGCATCAATCATTTGCAATGAGTGTAGTGGTGGGGGCAGGGCAGCCGGTCATCATGGTGGCGGGTCAACATCATTGGGTGGCACTAATCATGTTTGACATGGGTGACATGATTGCACATGTGTTTAGGGGGGGGGGCATAAAAGGGAGACTGTGGGCTTCCCTGGGGCTGAGTGAGACCTCTTATGGTGAAGCATATTCCTTTGATCTTTAATTATGTTGGGACAATGGCTTGTTAGAAATATTAATCATTTGTCACACACTAAGTTGTACTTGTGTGGTGGATATTGCCTGGTGGACACCACTTTTGTTATGCCTTTCATTGGAGCATCAAGATTTGTCTGGGAGTACTCTCAATTAGGACCTGCTATATCGTGCTCATATTATCACTTCCAAAAAGTAGCCTTTTATGTGACCTACTATATATTGTTTTGTAGGATATTACCACTCTTTTTTGGACTGGTTGATGTGTCAATGTTATCCATTCAATAAGATATTTACAGTCTGATGTAATATTTGAAATTTCCACTTGATACGATATCTATGCTCTCTTTATGCGATGAAGCTTCTGTACATCCTATTGATTACTTCTTACCCAATGTCATTTTTTGAGTGAGCAACTGTCAAAAGTTATACTGTTTGTATGTTAAGATAATTACACTAATAGTGTATGATACATTTATTTATAGAACCCATGCTGCATGTAGTATGATATATCTAGATGTACTCAGTACCGGGACAGGGTTGTGCAGCTCCCAGGGCAAGGAATCAGAACTGCGTCCCCCACTGTTAATACATGCTGTAGAATGGGTGTACCACCCTGCATCTATTCTTTGCCCCCTGGCTTCACTGCGCCCAGAGCAGCTGCCCCTCCTGCCCCCCTTGTTCCAGCCCTGGATGTATTATAAGATACACGTATGATATGATTTTAACTTTCCTCACAGCTATTACAAGTAAGTTAGGAGTACCCCTAAAAGGATCCTTTTCATGAGACCTGCTATACACAATATGTTGTAAGATAACACTATCCTTGTTGAACTTCCTGTTGCGTCCATGCTTACTCAACCCACCTAATAAGGTAATCATCCCAACTGGTGATGACAATTTTGTATATACTGGTAAATGTTTTATTAGATACTGTAAAATAGTAAATTTTTACTCTGAAAATTATTTTTCCTTTCTCATAGTTATCACAAGTAGCATAAGAGCCTTGGCGTTCCTCTCTCCTTATCTTTGGTGTAATGGGTGGACAGACAGACAATCATTTTATGTATAAAGCGCTGCGCAAACTGTCGGTGCTATATAAATCCTGTATAATGATAATAATAATGTATAATTTTTTTGTATGCACTAACTGATATACTGTTGTATATGTTTTTTTTTTCTATTTTTTATATATTGGAGTTGATTTACTAAAACTGGTTTCTATGCAGAGCTGCACCAGATTTTCACTCCCCAATCAGCTTCCAGATTATATGGTCAAAGTTTTATTGAACAAGCTGATGTTAGAAGCTGATTGGCTGTCATGCACAGCTGCACCAGACTTTGCACTCTCCGGTTTTAGTAAATTAACCCCTTTGTTATTGTTTCTGTGATTATCATATAGATACATCTACAGTACAATCCTGAGGAAGCAAAAATTGTTGCATTTGTGAAACGTGTCAAGCTTCCCACATCCCACTGGATAACCAGCGCTGAGACGTAGAAATAACCCCAATAAAACACATTAATGTAACAGAGTAAGAGAAGTAATACAAAAAGTTAAATGAACACTTTGAAAACACATCAGATCTTAATGGGGAAAATATCATGCTGGATATCTATACTGATATGGACTGTGTAATGTGTTAGGAACGAAAGGATGCCACATAGTTTGATGGAAATGAAAATGATCAACCTACAGAGGGCTGAATTTAAAGACATCCCGAAAATCAAAGTGAAAAAATGATGCAGCAGGCTAAGCCATTTTGCTGAAATGTCATTGCAGCAACTCAAAATGGTACTCAGTAGTTTGTATGGCCCCCACATGCTTGAAAGTATGCCTGACAACATCGTGGATGCTCCTTTTGTGAGGATGAATGGTGTCCTGGTGTATTTCCTCCCAGATCTGGACCAGGGCATCACTGAGTTCCTAAACACACTGAGGTGCAACTTGGTGGAGTCAAAGGGACCGAAACATAGTGTCCCAGAGGTGTTCTATTGCATTTAGGTCATGCGAGCGTGGGGGCCATTCAAGGGTATCAATTCCTTTTAACCTCCAAGAACTGGCTGCATACTCTCGCCACATAAAGCCGGGCATTGTCATGCACCAGGAGAAACCCAGGACCACAGCACCAGCATAGGGTTTGACAATGGGTCCAAGCATTTCATCCAATACCTATTGGTAGTCAGGGTGCCATTGTCAAGCCTGTAGAAGTCCGTGCGTCCCTCCATGGATATGCTTTCCCAGACCATTACTGACCCACTACCAAACTGGTCATGTTGAACAATGTTACAAGCAGCATATCATTCTCCGCGGCTTCTCCAGACCCTTTAATATCTGTCACATGTGTGCCAGTGACAGACCTGCCAATTCTAGTGCTCAATGTCAAATGCCAATTGAGCTCCATGGTGCCATGCAGTGAGTGAATACAGGGCCCACTAGAGGACGTTGGGCCCTCAGGCCACCATCCTAAAGTCTGTTTCTGATTGTTTAGTTAGAGACATTCACACCACTGGTCTGCTGGAGGTCATTTTGTAGAACTCTGGCAGTTCTCATCCTGTTCCTCCTTGCACAAAGGAGCAGTACTGGTCCTGCTGATGGGTTAAGGACCTTCTATGGTTCTGTCCAGCTCTCCTAGAGTAACTGCCTGTCTCCTGGAATCTCTTTCATGCCCTTGAGACTGTGCTGGGAGACACCGCAAATCTTCGGGCAATGGTACGTATTGATGTGCCATCCTAGAGGAGTTGGAATGCCTGTGCAACCTCTATAGGGTCAGGCATCGCTTCATGCTCCAATAGTGACACTGACCCTAGCCAAATGCAAAACTAGTAAGAAAAACTGTCACAAAAGATGAGTAGGAAAAAAAAAATTCAATGGCCTCCACCTATAAAACCATTTGGTTTTGGACATTGTCTCCTTGCTGTCCATGTAGTGCCCCTGTTGTTAATTTCGTTAACAGAGAGCTGAAACTGATTAACAACCCCTTCAGCTACTTAACTGACCAGATCAATATCACAGGAGTTTAATTGACTTGATGCTATACTCTGAATAAAAAAAGTGTTTCTTTAATTTTTTTTGAGCAGTGTAGTTGTAGCTGGTCAGTGGTATTTTAAACGCTGTATTGGAGACTTAGCACTATGAATGCAGATAGTTTGTGTTATGTGATTAGATGATCTTGTAAGGTTTCAAATCTTTTTGTGATAAATCAAAATATTTTTTATACATTATGTCGTGGTTTGGCATCCTAAAAGCCCTATTCCGTATTCGTAAAGATTCTAAAACCTCTGTATATACTCTCTAGGAAATAATTTTGTGAACACCAGCGCAACCTGCAAAAAGGTCATCTGCTTAGAGCTAGTGAAGCATTGATATTGTGCTATAAGGCCTTCCCATCTCAAATGACAAACCTAACCGCAAATACCATATCACTGTTACACTATAACAAGAGACATATGATTCATAAATAAAGATCGAGTGTCTGCTTTATGCAGGTGAAGTCTTGTTTTATTACCTTGCAAGGAGACATGTTCCTTCAAGAAAGTGTTTCTTGATTTACAAATGATATACAAATTCTCCATCTGGAATAGCATCCTAAAGAGAGCCAGATGCATTTTTGCTTACATTTGCAGTCCCGTATACCTTTATTTTGAATCAAAACGTGCTGGTAGGTGTATTGGATTCCTCCCAGACTGCCCCTAGTTTATATGAGTGCGGTAGGGGCGTTATATCGGGATCTGCCTCTGTGGACAAAGACTGATGTGAATGGATCCATTTACAATGTAAAGCACTGTGTCATATAAATACAGTAAATAAATGTATACTAAAATAAAGTTCCCTTTAATGGAGGAGGTCCATCAATACACTACTTGCTAGAGCTGCCTGTGTTGGGAAAAAGCAAGCTGCCTGGGTTTGAACATGCCTGTTTTAGTTTGACCATGCATGCATATCGACCAATTTGACCAATCTTGAAATAAGAGCCTCTGCCAAATTTCCTCACTTTGCAAGGGACATTGAATCATGTTTGCGTCCATGACCCATGTTGTTCAAAATCTGAATGGATAACCATATACCCCAGATGTCATTTTCTCCTATGACAGTGATGATTCTCATGAGAAAAGCCATTAAAAGGAAACCCATAAATTGCACAGATTGTTGTACTACGCAAATTATTTAAATGCAAATGAATGATAGTCTTGACTGTATATGAGCACAAAATTTACACTACAGATGAACATCCACAGCTGGGACATTCATAAGCTGTGTTTGGAAAGGTACTGGGTAACTCCTATTGTTCTCTGTTGATTATTTTTTTTGATAAGGATATACTGTAAAACAGGCATGTCCAACCTGCGGCCCGAGGGCCGCATGCGGCCCAGAACTGCAGGCAATGCGGCCCACTGCCCCCTGACAATTTTTTTGAGAAAGAAAGTCGGGTCGGGGGCACGGCCACAGCAGCTTCCAACTGCAGGCAGAGGCTGCCTCGGAGGGGAGGGGCGAGGCGAGGATTTGCAGTGTTTCTGACTCCTACCACCATGACCACTTCAAATCACTGAAGTGGTCATGGTGGTTAGAGTGTTCCTTTATTATCTCTCAGAAGAAGTAAACCTCTGTATACTGATTCCATCTCATTTGACCATCCTCTAGTTGTTAAGTTAGTGCGGGGGGGGGGGGGGAGGGCGGTTTTGCAGGAAGGGCGCGGCGGCATTTTATTACTTTTATACCTTAACTATAGTATAAATTTTACATGCGGCCCGAGAAAATTTCTCTACACTCATTGTGGCCCAGAGAAGCCAAAAGGTTGGACACCCATGCTGTAAAAGAACAAACAAGTCCAGTTAGGCAACAGTCATGATGCACAACATTGGGTCTGATTGACCATCCTACATAGAGGATGTGGAGGCAAAGAAAGCAACATTACTAGTACTATACCAGATTTTAAAATAACAGCAGTAAACTGCCCCAGGCCTATCTACATATCTCTTCACCAGTGGTGACGCAGTATCATAAATTGGAAACGAGAACAGGGAAAGCAAGCACAGAAAGGGAAGGGAATGAGAAAAGAAAGGGAGGGGGAAAGGGAGACAGGAAGAAGAATAAGAGTAACAAAAGTAGCACTCTACTATAAAGTGAGTTCAATCGTGCATCAAAGATCCCGGTGGATCTCATCTAGTCTGTCTCTAACAGTCAACCTCTCTTGAAGATCAAGAACCTGCCGGTTGTGAACCCAGCAGAGCCTTGCCAGTATGGTGAATCCATGTGGTCCATATACCATAAAACTTATGTCAGCCTTAACAGGTCGCCATCCATTCCTCCAAAAGCTATTATATCATTAACTAGGCGAATCCAGTCTTCTCGGCCTGAATTTGGGCTTTCTTCCAGTATATATGAATCAGTCGCCTAGCCACATTTGGAAGGTGAGGCAACACTGACTTGCAGTAGTGGCTGAGAGTGATGGTGGGAACATGAAGCAAGAACTCCATTGCGGAGTCAGGTAACTCAATATCCAAGATGACTTTACTATGGGATCTGATATCTTGCCAGTAGGGCTACAGCCTGGGGTAAGTGGCTTGGCAAGTAAAAAAGAAAACCATAGGAAAGGCCTCATTTAACCCGGCCATATACAGTAAGAATCCAAACTCAGCTGGTTCAACCGAGACCGTCCGAATTTTAATCCATGTATGGGCAGGCTAATTGTTACCAAGTTGATCTATTGATCGACTTTGATACAAACAGCCTGTAAGATTTTTGGCATGCGATTACTGCCGGCACCTACTGTATAGCCGCTAGCACTAATTATTGTCTTATGTCAGCCGGGAAGGATCCCAGCGCTGCAGGAGGCATTCCCCTATCAACACCGACAGTATTGATGGGGGAATCAAGCATTTTTCTTTCCTGCAACCATGATGAAAGCAAAGAAAATTAAGAAATCTATGGGCTGCTTTACACATGCTGCAAAAGGGAGGAAAAACAGGTTGTTGATATGTAGTTGCATTGCAACCATGTGCCAAATGCTTGGCTTATGGTTGCAGTGCAGTATTTTAATGTAAAATAACCTTGGGATCAAAAAAATATATATACAGGAGGTGACAGTATCACTATCTGAATGCCTGAAAACTGGCTCTAAACCACCATACATGTGGCCAAAGTGTAATTATTCTTCATAAAACAATTAAACGCCATACAGTAGTATATGAGTACAGGTTAAAGTGACGTTTAGGTATTTCTTTTTTTTTTTTTATAGCATACTTACCTAGGTGGATGCAGCATCAGTCCTATGCTGCAACTGTCCCCCTGTCACAACCCACCTGGGGTCTTGCAGTGGAGAGGTAACCCAGTTGCAGTGGAACAGCACTCCCTTACAATCACGACCCTCAGGAGTCCCTGGAAGTGGGAACAGGGCCCCGTAGGGTCTGTGGTGGCACGGAGGCCTTTAATGAAGAGGAGGAGGTAAGGTCGACAACTCTGGAGTCAGGTCTGGCAGGCAATCAAGGAGTATCCACCTGAGGGAGAAAGGATCAGGAACCAGGAACACAGACAATGCAATTAGCAGACACACAGGAGCAAGGAAAATAACCAAGCACTGACTGGAAGGTGTGCTTAGTTTATATAGGGAGCCAGGATCACATGACCCGCCACCTCCCACCAGTAGGTGGGGCTGCCAGGGGCTATAAAGGGAGGTCAGAGACCCAGCGCCATCTTGGTTTGCTTCATAGAACCTGATCTTACCAGATCTTCAACTCTCCTCTCTCCCTCTGTGTAAAACACTGTAACCGCATGGCGGCCGCCATCTTGCCATGACAGTGTGCCGCTGCAGTCCTCAGAGGTGAGGGGAGGAGAAGTAGCCACCGCAGACCCGGAGGGGGTGTCTCTGCGACCTACAAGCACCGAGACTCTGTTGCGAGAAAGCCGCAGGCGCCCAGACGCAGGTGAGTACGCGGCAGTGCCGTGACACCCCCGTCAGCTCTAAGACTGAGAACTGATTGTTCAAAGACCGCTGAGCGATTGGTTCTCAGTTCTCCACTATCAATCACCACTGTCTGATCTGCTAAATCCATCCCCACCCCACGCCCCGCTTTCACTGGAGCACTGGGCTATAGAGGGGGGCGTGAGCAGCTGGCTCAGGCTCTCAGGGGCTTGCTGAGAGGCTGTGCCGGGTGGCGGTCCAGGGATCTGGGAGGGATCCCGACCATATGGTCACAACCTTTCCCCAATCTGGACTGAAGAGAAAGCTGCTCCAGGTGAGCACATTAGCTATCCATCAACAGCAAAGCCAGGGTTTGGATGAAGGTGCTAGCACAGGTTGTCTGCAGATACACAATCAAAAGAAATCCAGAATTTGCTGCAACACTTCACCTTTATTGATCCTTCAAGCAAAAGACATCACAGACAGTGAGCAGTACAGTTAAAGTTGATGTGTTTTGTGTTGTGCCTAGCGCTTACCCATAACCTCAACCTTGAGGTTACAAGTAAGCGCTAGTCACAGCACGAAACACGTCAACTTTTACTGTACTCTGCAGGGCTGTCTTACCGAATGGGCACACTGGGCAGTTGCCCGGGGGCACCACTTGCCCGGGGGGCCCCACCTGCCCAGGGACTCAGCCCCAGCCAAGCATTGGTCTTGACTCTCGTGCGCATCCTGCTGCCAAACTTAGCAGGTGGCAAGCACCTGTTGGCCCTCCGCTGCTGTCAGGCCACTTGGGCCATGGAGGGGGAGCCCACAACTGCAGGAATGCCTGTCTGCCTCCACAAGAACAGGCACACACAGGACAGTCGAGTCTGACTCCCGTCTGTGTGTGTGTGATAATTTGCATTTTTATTCCCGTGGGTGATTGTGTAGGTAGGGCCCCAGTGCACTGCATTGCCCGGGGCCTTCAATGCTCTTAAGATGGCACTGGTACCCCGCACTGTCTAGGATGTCTTTTGCTTGAAGGATCAATAAAGGTGAAGTGTTGCAGCGAATTCCGGATTTCGGATTGTGTTTCCAGCCTGGACTGGTTCTGTAATGACAGCCAACCTCTGTTTGCTGAAAACAGGTCACAGGAGTGCACAACGGACTGCACTCTTATGATCCACAGGAAAAGTAAAGCCAAACAAGCTTTGTCTGTACTTCTCCTTTAACCTTATCTACACAATTATCAAGTCTTAAAAGGACTACTTTAGGGATATTCCATTTTTTCAAAATATAAAACAGGCACTTTTCTTAATTTGGATACTGATTTTTATATGTTCGTTTTTGTAAGGTTACCTTGCATCTGTCTAAATTATTCCTTGGGGTGTACTCTGGCATAGCATGACCAAAAGCCTTGCTAATTGATTTTCACACTTCTCCTGTGCTTCTGTTAACTCTCTCGATAGATTAATTTATTAATGTCAATATAGCAAAAACCACCTGCTAGCTGTATAGACACTCTGACGCTAGAGGCTGACTATGACTTATTATAATCACCATATGTTATAGCCTTACATTTTATGATGATAGACCTAATAACAATAACAATAGATGGAAAATCAAAAAGGCTTCCCTTGCTGCCAATTACTAAAGACACAAGGGTATGCACCACTGGAGCTTAACATGAATAACTAGTTCTACCCAGGCCTACCCACCAAACCTTCACATTTGCAGAACTTGTTTTTCAGACTATTTTTGAGTTAGTATGACAGCAAAAATACAGAATTCTCTGCATGTTCTACACATTTGGTATTGATTTATTAAAATTGGAGCACTCAGAATCTGGTGCAGCTGTGCATGGTAACCAATCAGCTTCTAACTTCAGTTTGTTAATTTAAAGCGGAGCTCCAGTCACCATAATCAGTTTTTATCTAAAAGCACCCCATGATTGGCACAGATTGTACATTACTATCTGGATACTGTTGCAAATTTAACTGTGTGTTTTTTTTAATCTGTAAAAAAATGACCTGATCTCGGAAGCAGGCAGGGGCCATCGCAGTTCTGGGCATCTGAAGCCTGCTCGTGTCTATTTCCGGGATTAGGTGCAACTGGCTACCCAGCATGCACCTCCCGATCTCGCGCCTGCGCAGTGATGACACTGAGCGCCGTAGTTTTCTGATTGCAGGTTGCCACAGTGATGGCGGTGGCAGCGGAAGGTCCTGCCCCGTTGTTATGGCAACCTGTCAATCAAAAGAGAATCAGGTGATTCCCTTGGACTTCTGGGATCGATGACACCCATATCCCAGGAGTCTAAGGGAATCGCCTGATGACGACATCGCCTAAGCGGCCGGGACCAGAAGTGCCGCTGACACATTTAAAACAAAGGTATTTACACATAATTTAAAAAAATGAATATCCGTTTAGGGATGCACTGCAGGTGGGCATGTTAGTAAA